>NC_140937.1:17611950-18211950 GCF_014529385.1 Adiantum capillus-veneris
CTATATTTTAGGGGGGCTATATAAGAACCCCCCTCCAAAATCATGACTTACCACCCCCCTCCACTCATAGAGAAGATAAAAGTATAGCCTATTATAGGTAAAAAACTTAATTTTAGGTAAGTGAGATGCGTTTAGAGCTCCAATCTTGGGTCGATAGTCCTCGAATGATGGACTGGACTGATCCTGGAGAGGAATTAGGAAGATGATGTGCATGGATGGCTACCCCTATGTTGGGATGGACTTTTCCTTGTTCTTTCATCGATTCGTTTGTTTGCGGTTAGAGCTCTAATCTTGGGTCGCTAGTTCTCGAATGATGGATTGGACTGATCCTAGAGAGGAGGCAGGATGATGAAGTGCATGGATGGCTATCCCTTCTATGGGATAGACTTCTCCTTGTTCTCTCATAGCTTCATTTGGTTGTCACGATTAGAGCTCCAGACTTGGGTTGTTAGTCCAATGACGGACTAGACTGATCCTAGAGAGGACTCAGGAAGGTGAAGTGCATGGATGGCTACCCCTACTTTGTGATGGACTTCTCCTTGTTTCTTCACCAATTTGTTTTCTTGCACTTTGTGCTATGAATCTGATTGATTCTACATCTATTGCATTAATTCAGACCATTATAATGTAATAATGTGAATAAATTTTACGTACATGCAAGAATTCCCATGGCTAATGTGGCTAATGCGAGTGCCTCCTTGAGAAGAAATTCCAACACGACAAAGAAAAATACTCTGAACAACAATATGAACAAAAGAAAAGTGGTTGGAAGATCCCATAGACCTGAATGGAACTTTGCCACTAATGCACACAAGTATCAAGATGGGAAATGCAATTATTGTGGTGAAGCCAAGTCTGGTGGAGCTCCCAGAATTCGGGATCACTTCTTAGGAGCCAGGTGGTAAGTGCAACGGTCTTAGTGCAGAAGAGGACGCTGCATGACTAAAACTTTTACTAGGGAAACTGGTTTTGGGAAACAAAAGACCCAGAGCATCCTCATTTCACCAAGTAACTACCAACACTGAGAGGTCAACCGTGGATTAAGCGTCAGTTAGGGTCACTCCCACGCAAGAAATGGTGTTGCCCAATGGAGATGTGACACAAAGAAGCGGTGTTGCCTCTGTAAATGAGGGCTCCCCAGAGTTTGTGGTTGCCTCTTCTAGAAGTAGGCAAGTCAGTTTGGAGGCCAGCTTTAGCGCTACTGCTTTGGAGGAATCATAATTTGCATGCCATATATTACACTAGTGGTTCATTGACTATTGTGACACGAGATGCGTGGAAATCATCCTAGAAAAGAATCGGAGAGTACGGTGCAGGTTTTACCCCCCCCGACGTATCATCATGTGAGGAATCTACTTCTAGATAATTGTTTTTTAAGCACTCAGAAAGATGTAAAGAGGCTAATATTGGACACTACAAAGCTATCTGGTTGTACCATAGTTAGCGATGGGTGGTCCAATGTTCAGAGACGCCCATTGATTAATGTTATGCTAGTGTGTCCACGCGGTGAGTGTTTCATCAATGCGATCGATAGCTCTGGCCAAATAAAGTCTGGCAGTTACATAGCTGGAGTTATCAGTGAGGTTATTGATCAACTAGGGGTGGACAATGTTGTGCAGGTGATTATGGACAATGCAAAAAATTGTAGATCTGCAGGTAAGTTTTTGGAGCATCGCTTTTCTCATTTGTACACTGTTGGGTGCAATACACATAGCCTCAACCTTGTGCTTCAAGATTGGTACAACAACAGAGATACAAATTGGTTCAAAATTATTATTGACGATGCTAGAAAGCTAGTCAAATTCATATTGAAGCCACAGAGGGTGCTTGATCAGTATCGACAGAGAATGACAACCATGTTGAGATTATCGTGTGAAACTAGTATTTGCACCAACTTCTACATGGTGGAATCTCTACTTAGGAATAGAAATGCAGTTCAAGAGACCTTTGTGTGTGCCAAGTTCACGGAGTGGGAAGCAGGTCAAGTAGAGACTATTAGGGGTCGGGTGGACGCAATAAGGGAAAAGCTCGCTTCTCGCCAATTCTGGGACAATGTTGTGGATGTTCACAATGTCATGCTTCCTGTCATGTTAGCAGTCAGACAACTTGATTCAAAGCTGCCCAACTTGGGCAAGGTGTGGAAGGCATTGTGGACGATTTAGGAGAGTTTAAATAAACCCAAGGAGCCAAAGGAACCCATCTCAAAGCCCTGGAAGGCCCCGCTCAATAGAAGTAGGAGAGACATCCTATCCAGGTATGTGCATGCTCAATGGGTGGGCGTGCATAGTCCATTGCATAGTGTTGCTTTCTTGTTGGCTCCAGAATATAGGGCAATGGACATAAACAAGTTGGACGAGGAGGTCTTGGAAGATTTTTATGATGTTGTTGCACAGTTCTATAGTGATCCTGATGAGCATGCTTCTGCAGTACAGGACTTGACCAGGTTCAAGCTCACATTGAACTACAAAAGCTATTTAACAAAATCAATGCATGCATATATTACAACTATAGCCTAAACACAAAACATTTAAGCAGAGGTTAGATGCAAAGTCCTATTACGTTTCCGCGAGGACACACCTAGCCAAAAATCAACTAGAGGCCGTGCTTTCTTGTAACAGAACATAGAAACAATGTGATCTGACGTTACCGCACCGGCGCACCTAGCCGTTAAACGACTAGAGGCTGTGCACCATGTCAAACCACATGTGACACATTATTTCTGCACTTTCACGATGACACACCTAGCCGAATTCAGGACTAGAGGCCGTGCTTCCACGCAAAAATACTATAAGAAAAAAAAAACAAAGCACTTTGACATTTTCACGACGACACACCTAGCGGAAAATCGACTAGAGGCTGTGCGTCTACGACAAATTAATATCGCACAAGGTCTGTGCATTTCCACAACAACGCACCTAGCCGAATTAACGACTAGAGGCTGTGCTTCAATGTGAGACTTTGTAAACAATTTCTTTACGCTTCAGCAACGACACACCTAGCCGTATGCACGACTAGAGACCGTACATCCACGATAACGAAATTAAAAGTAATCTTGCGGTTTCACGACGACACACCTAGCCGTATACACGACTAGAGGCCATGTGTTGTTGCAAGCTTACTTTTACAGAAAATATAATTTAAAAACATGCATAAATTTTTTATCTAAACATTTTAAAAACTTAAAAATAAATAAACTTGGAAACTTAAAAACATTAAAAAAAGACTTTTATTTTTTACCTTGATTTTTTTGCTCAAAATTTTTTTCTCCTTCTCTTTGCTCTCTGCCAAGCACTTTGCTCCTTGCTCTTTGTGAAAATGAGTCCCCAACGTTCACTTTTTATAGGCCCCACGGGCCTCTGCGAGCCCGACGGGCCTGTTTGACAGGCCTAGCGGGTCCGTCGGGTAGAGTAACATATCCGGCGAGCCCGTCGGGGTGTTGCACAATCCCGGCGGGCTTTTGCAGGTCACCAGGTTGCTCAGCAGGTGACAACTTGACATTTTGATGTTGACATAATTGCATAGTTTTGACATTTTGTCTGTTATTACCATCATTTGATGCCGTGATCACGTCATTTTGAAATCCCTGATTGTTGTCAAACTGCCAAAAACTGAACGACTTTCTTTTGTGCTTCTTTGAGCTCATAGAAAGGCTCAAACTCACTTTCCACCTCGATGCGTGAGCTGAATGCATCAATCTCACAATTCTTCCATGTCTATGGAACCTCCAAGCTCCAATCTGTCGCCGATGTAGCCGTTGCAAAGCTTGCCGAGAAGAGGAAAAATGATGTACACAGTGGGCTGATCCGTAGAGGAACTGTGGATCTGTGAGCACTAGGAAGCTCCTAAGAGCTCTCCTGCAAGCCTCTGTATGGTTGTCCACAAGCCTCCTCTATTTCTTTGCTCAGATCTGTGAACTCTCCGCCATAGCCGACGAGTTCATCGCAAAGCCGTCCATCTACGCTCTGATACCAATTGAAGGGGGATCGGAGAGCACCACAGACGAAGAGTGAGAGAGAGAAGGAGACACACAACACACAGATATGGGTGGGGAGACTCAAAGAGTGAGCATCCCCCTATACACTTATGCTATGTATAAGGTATACAAGTCAGTGGGCGCCCAGGCTCTGGGCGGTCGGGCAAGGCATAGGCGCCTATACCGCAATACTAGTGATAGACAGAGGGGTCGCACTCAAAGTCGTGCCAAAAGCAAGGAACGTGGGGGACTCACGCAGTAAGTCTTGAGGTTCTATGCGTAATGTCGAGTGCTATCATTGCCATAAAAAAGGGCATGTGAAGAAGGATTGCAAGAAATGGCATGTGATAAACAATCCGGTGAAACTTTTAAGTCTGATGATTCAAACAAGGGCAAAGAAAAGTTAGAGGAGATCAATGTGCTAGAGTCCTCAAATGCTCCTATTGTAGAGACTCTTGCAGCGGTTTTTATGCCACTTACCTCTGACATATTGGTCTGCACAGCAGATCTACCAGTTGAGGATCTTGTTACAGAAGATGCACAGTATGCAGAGAATTGGATAGTAGATTCTAGTGCTAGTTTCCATGTGACACCACATAGAGAGTGGTTCTCTACTTATTCTCACTCTTGTGGCAAAGTGAGACTTGGTGAGCTTATGAACTAGACATTGAGGGTGTCGGAAATGTCAAATTGCATCTAAGCAATGGCACGCACTTTACTTTATGTAACGTCAGACATGTGCCCAAGTTGACTAAAAGCTTGATTTCTGGTCAGCTTGATGATTTGGGCTACAACACCACATTTGGCAATGGTTCGTGGATAGTACTCAAGGGTAATCTTGTCGTACTTAGAGATCAGAAGCATGGTACCTTGTATTCCATGCATGTGTAAAATGTTGGTCATGATTACACATCTATAACCGAGCTGCCGTCTACTGAGTTGTGGCATTGCCGGCTAGGTCATATTAGCCAAAAAGAAATGAGAACTCTGACTCGTTTTGGCTACTTACCTGTGTTGTCTTATGTTGACTTTCCTGTTTGTGAGCACTGTATCTATGGAAAACAAACTAGGTCCGTGAACTTACCATCGGGTCAAAAGTGAGCTGAACCTCTAGATTTAGTACATAGTGATGTTTGTGATCCTATGTCAACCAAATCTCTAGGGGGGGGCAACTATTTTGTGACATACATAGATGATTCTACTCGAAAGATGTCGGCATATCCTTTGAAACATAAGGATCAAGTTCTTCCTGTGTTCCAATTTTTTTTGGCACTCATTGAGAATCAATCTGGCAAGAAACTCAAGAGGTTGCGGACTGACAACGGTGGAGAGTATGTCTTTGACAATTTTTGTGCTAAAAGGGGGATTAAAAGGCAGTTTACTACACTATACACACCAGCTCAGAATGGAGTTGCTGAGTGCATGAATCGTACGATTCAGGAAAGAGTCGCAGCCATGCTTTCTAGGGAAAATCTCACACAAGGCTTTTGGGCAGAAGCCGTCTTGACCGCAATGCACATTATAAATCGTTCACCTAGTATGCCATTGAATTATGAGATCCCAAAAGAGTTATGGTCTAAAGGTAAGCCCCACTATGACCATCTACGTGTTTTTGGTTGTGAAGCTTATACTCATGTGCCTAAACAACTTCGATAGAAGTTAGAGCCAAAGTCACACAAATGTATTTTCATTGGATATGGTGCTGATGGAGAGATGGGCTATCGTCTCTGGCACCCGGAATCTTGTCGAGTCATCTGTACTTCATATGTGATCTTCAATGAGTCCAAGATGCACAAACAACCTATCAAGGAAATAGAGTTTCGGAGAGTCACTCGATGTTGCCTCAAAGACAGTGAAGTCAAATCAGCGGGCTAGTGATGTACCTTCCACTAGCAATGCTCCAGAGGGAGCAGATAGCAATGGTCAAGGAGTGAGACGGTCTACTAGAGTATCTTGTCCACCTGCACGTTTCAAGCCAGGTCTTGATTACATCATGTTGACCGACTGCGGTGAGCCAAGTTGCTACTACTGATGAACGGATGATGTGGTGAAGTGGGAGCAGGCTATGGAATCTGAGTATAACTCGATTCTGGCTAATGACACTTGGGACTTGGTAGAACTACCAAATGAAAGCTTTACCTTGCAAATGGGTTTACAAGAAGAAATTTACCTCAGGTGATCCAAATCCAAAGTACAAGGCTAGACTTGTGGCCAAAGGGTTCAAACAATAAAAGGGAGTCAATTTTGATGAAATCTTCTCGCCTGTGGCCAAGATGACAACGTTTAGAACTGTACTTGGTCTTGTAGCAATTGAGAACATGGAACTTGTCCAAATGGATGTGAAGACATCATTTCTTCACGGGGATCTCGATAAGGATGTTTACATGTAGCAGCCTGAAGGGTTTGTTCAGGAGAACTCATCTCATGAGGAGCTAGTATGTAAGCTCAAAAAGGCACTTTATGGCTTAAAGCAGGGTTCATGACAGTGGTATCATAAATTTGATGCATGTATGAGGTCTCAAGGATATAAAAGGAGCGAAGAGGATCACTGCTTGTACACAAGAAAGCTAGATGATGGCTTGATGATCATTCTAGTTTTGTACGTTGATGACATGCTTATAACTGGGAAATCCATTGCGGAAATTGCCAACTTGAAGAAAACACTTAGCAATAATTTTGCAATGAAAGATTTGGGGGATGCTACACACTTTATTGGCATGCAAATCAAAAGAGATTGCAAACATCGTATTCTTGAGTTATCTCAGGAAACATACATTGAGAAAGTTTTGCAGCATTTCAATATGCAGGGGGGGAAAGCATTGAGTACCCCAATGCAGGCATTCTTGAAACTTAGCAAGGAAGATGCACCCAAATCTGATGCTGAGCGAGCTGAAATGGCTAAGGTACCATATTCTTCGGTAGTGGGTAGTCTCATGTATGCTATGGTGGCCACAAGACTAGACATTGCTTTTGCAGTGGGAGTGGTGAGCCGATATATGGAAAATCCTGGCAACAAGCATTGGGAAGCAGTGAAGCACATTCTTAGGTACCTCAAAGATACGGTCGGCTGGTGTTTACACTTCGAGAATAGTGATGTATCCATCATGGGTTATGCGGATGCAGACTATGCGGGTTGTGTTGACAATAGGAGATCGACATCTGGCTATGTTTTCATATTTGCTGGAGCAGCAGTATCTTGGAGGTCATGTCTTGAAGGTTGTACGTCGTCTTCCACTACGAAAGCAGAGTACGTTGCATGATCAGATGCAAGTAAAGAGGCTGTGTGGTTATCTCGCTTGGTCAAAAATCTTGGCATTAATGAGATTCCAGTGATATATTGTGATAGTCAGAGTGCTCTTGCATTGGCAAGGAATCCCATGTTTCACTCCAAATCGAAACACATTGAAGTCAGGTATCATCTCGTGAGAGATTTCTTGGCCAATAAGCTCATTAATTTGGTCAAGATACACAGTAATGACAACCCAGCAAATGCTTTGACGAAAGGCTTAGCTTTGGAGCGGTTTACACATTGCAATGAATTGATGGGTATAGGTTGAAGCCACTAGATTGTTTCACGGTTGTACATACCAGGTCACTTGGGCTGCGTTGGCCTTCAAGTGGGAGTTTGTTGGGATTCAGGCCAACTGGCCAGACATCCCACTTACTACTAACCCATCTACTAACTTAACCATTATACACTTATTCTTTAATACAAAAAAATAAGGAGCTACAACAGGATAATGTTGCTGCACGCTCCACCCAAAGTAGGTCTCTCTCTCTCTCTCTCTCTCTCTCTCTCTCTCTCTCTCTCTCTCTCTCTCTCTCTCTCTCTCTCTCTCTCTCTCTCTCTCTCTCTCTCTCTCTGCTCTCTGCTCTCGCACTTGCACTCGCACACGCTTCCTACAACACCTTCATTTATGTCGTGGGTTGTATAAGCTCACTTTGTATGACAAGTGTGGGTAGAATTTTGCAAATATTATAGTGGATTCTATGGCTCTTTTAGATGCAAAACTTTGGCATGCATGTTTTGGGCATCTGAATTTTGCTAGTTTTCTGCGTCTGCAAAAATTTGATATGGTTGCTTCTGTGTTGTCTCTTGAAGCACATGTCAAACATGTTGTGAAGGTTATATTTTGGGTAAGATGCAGCATTCAAAGTTTCCAAAGAATGGTTCAGCTAGGACTACACGCAGGTTGCAGCTTGTGCATAGTGATGTTTGTGGGCCCATGCAAACTCCATCATTGGGAAATTACCTTTACTTCATGACTTTCATTGATGATTACTCTAGGCATGCATGGGTATATCCTCTTAAAGCAAAGTTCAAAGTGTTTATGTGCTTCAAATAGTTTCTCTCTATGGCTGAAAATGTCTCGAAATGTACTCTGGGTACCCTACATTCAGATCGAGGGGTGAGTACATGTCTCATGAATTTAATGCATTTCTGGCAAGTCGTGGAGTAAAACACCAATGCAAAGTTCCTTATACTCCTCACCAAAAGGGTGTTGCTGAGAAGAAAAATAGGTCACTTATGGAAATATCACGATGTATGATCAAAAGTCAAGCTTTACCACATTTGTTTTGGCTTGAGGCCATCATGTGTGCCACTTATGTACTTAACAGGTGTCCTACAAAAGCTTTGCAATTTATGACTACTTATGAAGCATGGCATGATAGAAAGCCTTCTATTGAGCACATGCATATTTTTAGTTTTTTGGCTTATGCTTTGGTGCCACAAATGCAACGCAAAAAATTGGATGATAAGGTTGTCACATCCATTTTTGTTGGTTATAGTGCTGAAAGCAAAGGTTATAGGTTGCATCATCCACAAACAAAGTGTATCTTGGTTTCACAGGATGTGTTTGTGCAAGATAATGATCAACCCTTGCTGTCATGTACTAGAGACAATAATGTAAGGTCACAAGACATTTATGACACTTTGTTGCCTCTTTGTAGTGGTGGAAGTTTGAATGTAAATTCCAATGAGGAAAATGTACAACCTATGGGGGTTCTTGAAAATGTTACAGATCAACCTATTACTGATGCAAATGTACATGATGTACTTGATGACAAAAGGGTTGAGAATGAACAGGCTAGAGGTATGCCAAAATGGCTGGTGCATACTTTGTGTGATAGTAAATTGGATGCACCTTTGTCTAGTCGTACTCGTTTAGGTTCTTGCCATGCATCTTATGCATTAGATTGTTATGCTTTGGATGTGTCTAGCTTATCTGATGTTGAGGAACCCGTATCTCTTTATGAAGCACAAAATTCAAAAAATTGGATGGCTGTCGTGCAATCAGAATATGATGCACTTATAGAAAATGACACATGGACTTTATGTGATTTTCCTCCTGAAAAAAAATCCCATTGGTAGGAAGTGTGTTTACAAGTTGAAATGTAAGCTGAATGGTGAGACTGGTCGCTATAAGGATCGACTTGTTGCAAAGGGTTATGCACAGCAAAAAGGCATAGATTATGAAGAGACTTTTGCTCCCACTTGTTGTATAACTAATGTGCATCGGGAGCTCATTTTGGTTGGGATGTACATCAGTCAAACATTGTTACTACTTTCTTGAATGGTGTCATATTTGAGGAAGTTTATGTAACGCAGTCTTGCGGTTTTGTCATTAAAAGGCATGAACATAAAGTGTGCAAAATGTAAGAAAGCTTTGTATGGGTTGAAGCAATCTCCTTGTGCTTGGTATGAGAAGCCTGACACTTACTTGGTCAAACGAGACTTTTGTAACATTCCAACGGAAATCACATTGTATGTAAAGTGTGAGGGTGATGTACTTCTCATTGTGGTTCTCTATGTGATGATTTGCTTATCACTGGACCAAATGAGAGACATATTGCTGAATTTTAGGCTGATTTGAATGCTACTTTCGAGATGAAATATTTGGGGCTCTTGCATCATTACTTGGCTATACCATTTAAGCAGTGTGATGGTGGTATTACCTTGTGTCAGACAAGTTACATAGAGACATTGCTATGTAAGTTTGGACTTCAGGAGTGGCAAACCTATTGCCACTCCCATGGAAACAGGTTTGAAATCAAGTATTCATGATGCTAATGATCATGCCGATGTCACTCTTTACCAAACTGCTATTGGCTGCCTTATTTATGTATAGAACACAAGGCCATATATTCAGTTTACAGTCTCACATGTTAGTAGATTTATGCATAGCCCAGGGTCTAAGCATTGGCAGATTGCCAACATGAATTTTTTTCTACTTGAGTGAAACTTTACATCTTGGCTTGTTTTATCCCAAGGGGGGATCATTGCCACTAGATTTACATGCTTTTTGGGACTCAGATTGGGCTGGTTGTTTTGATACACAAGTGTCCACGATGGTTTTTGTTTCATGCTCGAAAGTTCATGCATATAATAGATGAGCTAGAAGCAACCTACTGTGGCCACTTGCAGTTGTGAGGTTAAGTACATGGAAGTCTTCAGAGCTACGATTGAGTGTGTATGGATCAGACGCCTTATGGCTAATTTGAGTGTTGGATAGGACATTGCCAACACTATTTACACTGACAGTCAGAGTGCATTGGCAGTTGCAAGGGACCTAGTTTTTCATGCTCGCACAAATCACATTGAGATGTATTACCACTATACCGGCAAGAGAGATCAGCTTGGCTTATGTGCCAACACTGAACAACCTTGCAAATATTTTCACAAAGGCATTGTCTCGTGAGAAGTTCAAAGCTTTTTGCAAAGCTTTGGGCTTACTCCCCTTTGTGGACTGATCATATCCTCATGGGACATGGCACTTCCCTATACTCTGTGTGCCAGTTCTCGTTCACCGCATCACTCCTAACAAGGGGGGTTTGTTACCATATACATGTGGTATTGATGTGTGTGAACACACATAGGACCGTTGGTCCATTTTTTTACCTCACTAGGAGATCCCTCCCCCCCCCCGGTGCACTGTATATACGCCCATCACTCTAGGGATATCTTATCTTTCCATTGCACACTAAGTAATACACTCTCTATTGTGTGCCTTGAGCTTCCTTCATCCTTTTCAAGTTGTGTGTGTTTCCCTACAACCCTAAGTCCAACAAGCCAAAGCACATGTTCATCTTATGCAAGTGACTCTACCTTGAAGACTTTATGTACATTGCCCAAGATGCATTTCTCTTCAATCACCTTGGCTTTCATACTAAGAGCAAAACCAATTTTGTTTTTTCCCCCCTATGAAATGGAAGTGCAAGATTTAACTTTTATGCCATTTCTTAATATTAAACCAATATACCTACCTCTGTTGTAGTGTAAGAAGAATCACCTTCATCCCTTGGAGGAGTGTGCATTGTAGTTCTGTACATTGGATTTCCCCCAGATATCTCCTATTGAAATCCTCCTTCAAGCAATGCATCAAATTCTTCGTCTATGAGATTTTTTCCTAGATTGACTGGCCAAATGGTAGGTAGACGAGTTGGCCTTAGTTTTATGTTATGGTCCACCACATGACAATGTATTACATGGTTGGGAAAAAAACAAAACCATTGCCTCGTGAGCCCATTTAAATGTTTTCTATAGCCCTCAAATGATGGTGCACAAGTTCCTTTGTTACATGCCACTCTATTTTGTTCATATCTTCTTCCACCATTGGGTGTGCCACTACATGTCATACGACATCCAAGAGTTCTTTGAATTTCCCACATAGCTTGATCGATCTTTCATTTCAAAGCACAAACGTTTTCCTTGACCTTGGAGCTCTGACTCCCATCTCTGAATCCTCCTTAAAATTGATTTCTCTCCACCTTCCACCGAATGTATAGTCTTGTGTTTTTGCATTGTACTCTTGTCTATGAGTGGATTCACCCTCAGCATCAATCAGTCAATCACCCTTGCTTCTACCAAATGATCTTGTCTCCTTGAAGGGGTTTGCAAGCTCTATACATAGATTTTCTTGATGTAGCCTCATTGACATTAGGAGAAATCAGTTGTCTCACTTTTGGGCCCTGTAAGAAGTTCCACGTAATCTTAGAAATAGAAAATAAATATGTTCAATAGTATATTTTAGGTGATGCTTTTTTGCACCAACAAACAACCAAAATGACATTCATTTTTAGGTAGCTTCAGGAACTCTATCAACTCTAAACATGGGACTATAGTGATTTCAAACGCGAGCTTCCAAGCCTTTGCTGCCAAAACTTGAGATATTTTGTTAGTAATAGGAATGAACAAAACTTCTTTTTTTTATGAAAACATCAATTTGAACTTGCAATCCCCAGCCCCTTCATCTTCAACACTTACCCAAAGAAAGAACATAAATCATCTTCACGTTGCTGTATTGCAAGCGTATGCACCATTGCAGAAACGTAGGAAGGAGTTTTTCTTATCCCAACGGGAGAAAGAACTTAGAAAGACAACCAAGGAACATCATTTGGATTTATGGACCGATGGGTCTATTTACCCAAAGGATCCTACAACAAATGTGCCACCTCCCTTTGCTAATATCACTAACCTTTTACATTTTACAGGCGATCGAAAGGATGGGCTACCGAGATACACTAGACATTTAAAATACAAGAATTGAATGCGGAAAAGTAAATAAACCTCCTAGCGATGGAGAACATACAGTTGAAGAAACTTAATGAAGCATGCACTCAAAATATTTCATCAAACGGAGAGACAATCAAATCGTTGAGAAGAAGATCACAAGTTTTCATGTGAAAGACACTGTGCTTGGGAGTCGGAAAAAAAAACGAGATCTATGTAACATAGAGAATATGAAGATTGGTAGTGACGGCCTAAAAAAACAAAATACGAGCTTTAAGGTAACTCAAAGGTTGGTTCTGCTTTTGTATCATATATATGATTCACACTTTCTTTTTATTGATCATGATGCATGGTGCTTTCTTTGCAGGACTTTGCTACATCCAAACTTAAATGGAGTAGGTTCGAATGCTAGTGTGCATTACAGCCGTTTAGTTTCCAAACATGCAGTTCAAAAGATGATAACTCAGAAGAAATTTGATAAATTGAAAGGGAGGCTCCTTACCTCCTTCATGAAGAAGAATCAAACTGGAGCCAATGAAAGTGCAAGAAATATTTGATGAGAGTGGCATCTTGCAGATGGGATACATGGCTCTCTTCAAAGCATTAGCTAAATTGTATCAAAATAAATTACAGAGAGGACCATTGCTTCCAAAACCATCACATGTAAAGGCTGCACGTCGACACGTAAATGATGAGGTGTTTGAGAAACTTGGATCACCATTTCATATTGAAGAAACATTCATAGGCAAGGGGAGGAGAGAGGTAGAGTATAACGAGCATAACAACCTCTTTGTTGATCTTGAAGAATTGCAAAGGTATTCAGTTCACTTCTTTGATATGAGTCGAGAAGAGTGCAATGGGGTTCTCAAGTTCACTTTGAAGCTCGACGAGTGAGAGGTCTTGAAGAACAGGAAGCTCAAAAGAGTCACCATTACCCTCATGAATAGAGCTTTAGATCCATTAATAATAAAAAAGGACCCATGGTAATATTTTGTCGCTAGGTTCATTTGAGGTACACTTGGTTCAATCTATACTAACAAAAATATTGCATGTATGGTTCTTGGCTTTATGTTCCTTTTTTTACATACAGGTCGATAAAGAAAATTTTGAAATCCTCCATTGGGTTTTTAGTCAAATCCAGATTCCTTCTATCATCAGTGACCAAAGAAACGGAAGTGTTCTTTCAATGGAAGGATTTCGTGACTACAAAGTCAAATGGCACATGGCAGGTGACTTAAAGACTCTTAAGTGCATGTACAACATAACACACGGTGCAGCTGTGGCAAATCCATGTTTATACTGCATGGCCGATGCTCAATCTCTTGACAGTTTGCAATGGATTAGAGCTCTCAACAGACATCTTCAAGATAAATCTTTTCGGCCAGTACTTGATATCCCTCTGTGTAGAGTTCACATTTGTACACTCCATGCACTGTGCAGAATAATTGAAAAGGTGGTTCATTTGTACATATGTTTTGCATGGACCTTAAAGCCAGTGAGTGAGTCAAAAAGAGTCATCAAAGAATTAGAGGAAGTGCTCTCATTGGTTTTCATGGAGGCAATGTCAAAATCAAAGAGGACCCTAAGATGTCTCAAGGTCGTTACAAGGTACCAATCTATGCATGTTTATTTTCAATTGTAAATTCACATATTGCAAAAGTTAAAAGTTCTCGAACATAAGGATCATATACATGTGCTGACATAGTAGGCCATCCATCCACTCTATGCACATGGTCAAGGTGCACCCACATATCTTGCAAGTTACCTCCGGGACGCATACAATTTACCAAGTCCACCCCACTACCAGGACCCACTGTAGACATTTTGAAAACATGAGGTTGTTGCTTGGCTCCTAACTGACCTGGAAATAGAACACTATGCAGGTATGGGTATCGGCTATATTGCTCTTTAATTTCAGTAAGGACTCAAATCCCATTGAAGTGATAACTTTGGGCTTTTTTGGTTGTTTCCAAACTCTGTTGCACACGACTGATTAGAGAGTGGAGTCATTGTGTCAAGGAACCTGGAAAATTCATCTTCTGCTAATGGAGTATTCATAGAGGAAATTAGGCCCATGAGCCTATCCATTACAATCTCTTTTGTTGTTACTCTCTCCAACTATTTGACTGCTGTAGTCAAAGGATCTAAAGCCACCTGTACAAGCAAAGCTTTGGAAATAACTTTGTCTGTAGCTCTACTTTTTTCCCTCGGCAACTGGATGCGTGTGATAACCAAGATGAATTGCAAATCTACTCAATTTCCTTTTCAATTGGGATGCAGTAATAAATGGCTGCAGCACAAGCATTTACACATTCTGGCATCTAATGACAATGGACACACACAAGCTTGCCAAATTTAGCTCCAATTAATCCCCTTTGTGTTGCTCGTGACAATCGTCCCTTCCACTGACTTTCACTTGGAAGCTTTGTTCTCAAATGATAACTACAATCAACATTAACACATCGCAAATGGCCACAGCATCTGCTAAAGCGCACAACACCTTTGAACAAATCACTGTTGTACGTCACATACTCCACCCAGAATGTCCATCAAAAGGTTGTTCCATACCATTCATACTTGAGTTTTCACCTTGTGGTGGCAACTGAAAAGCGATATACTCATCATATTGACGTGGGAGCTCAGACACTTGCGTAACATTTTGAACTTGACTCAAGGCCACAACAAGGTTAGTTTGCAATGGTAGGGTTCTAATGATGTCAATGAAACTCGCACATGGATACCTCAAGTTGGTAATTTTCTCTTTGATAACTATAGGCGAAATTTTTTAGCCAACAACATTATGCAATAAACTAGAGGTGACAAGAGGCTTGTAGAACTATGAAACTTTGTGGTCAAGGGTGTAAATTTGCTCACCAACATTGTTCTCTCCACGTTGAAGATGACCATTATCTCGAGACAATGCTAGAGGACACACAGAAAAACCCCCATTTGGGATATCAAAATGTTGTTTTAGAGTGTCAACCTTGATCTTTTGAAACCGACTGTCAAATAGTAGAACAAGCTTTTGGCCTCGTTGGGGTCCGTAAATTGTAATGTGTCTGCTCATTGCTAATAGAAGATATGTATTGTAAGATGTAGAGGTAAAGTGTGTTACGCAGACCCAGTAGATAGGATATAGGTAGATTAAAGAAAGGAAAATACTCGCCACTATAAAAAGTGTTATTTCAAATAACATAGTTCAAAGATTTTAATATGTCATAAATATTGTGGGCAGTGTTTACTTTTGTCATGATCACAAAAAAATATTCTTTAGTTATGATCGTCTTTGGAAATCAAGTCGTTGTCAATGTCTTTAAGTCTCGACTATATTGGTTGGCAGCCAACAAAATGGGTCTTGAGAACAGGGGTAGAAAAATACATTTTCTTCCAACACTTGAAAATGAAGCCAAACTTAATATTGTCCCTTAGCCGATAATTACACAAAAAATTGTCAATATTACTCGATCTTTTTTGAAGGCAAGCTCAAAATCCTATGGGGATTTTACAATTTCAGCCAGTCTATATTGTATTGTGCATGGTGACGTCGTCGGACACTCCGACACTCTTACGGGACACACACATCATTAGTCCATCCGCCCGTGTTTGAAACATCAAAAAAGTTTTCGCAGTTTCCCCTATTGGGGGGGTGGTTCCCGCAGTTGCCCCTCGAGGGTGTAATGTGCAGCGATGTACAGTTGTAAATACATGATATGCGTATAGTTTCTCCCTACTTCCTTCCCCGCGCTGATGGTATTATTATTATTATTTTTTAAAAAAGCTTCCACTCTAAACCTAGCGAAGGAATTTTCTGCCTGGGTGGGTGCTGCGACATGTCAAGAACCTCTAATGGCCATGCAAGATGTTGCACATGACTCTTAGCACGAGCACAACCAGAGCAGGCGGCCAGCCAAAGAGAATCTTGCAGGGGCGAGTGCATACGTGTCGAGGGCTCTTTTTGGCCGGCAAGTGGCTGGCTGGCCGCTGTAGCCCACGCCTCACCTCCCCCGGCAACGTCTCCAGCCTCCTGCCATCCAATCAAAAGTCTGCAACCCTCTTCCACTCGCTGGCCGAGCTGCTGCCGGAGAGGTTGTGCTCAATATCGCCAGCCAGCAAGGGAAGATTCCTCAGCATCAACTGTTGGCTGCCCAGCTGCCGTCCGGCTCGTTGTGCTAGAGCTATCTGGAGCAGAAGACCGACTCAGTAATTCGTCATTGTGTGAGTGAATAGAGAGATAGCGCTCATTGGGTTGCAGAGAGAGAGAGAGAGAACATGATTGTGTGAGGTAGTAGAGAAAGCACTCCTTTGGCTAGTTGCAGAGCTGCTGCAAACAGTCCGCCTTGCTCTGTCACGGAGATATCGCTCACTGCGCTGCATAGAGCTTTTTTACGCTCTCTGTCTCTGTAGTAAAATTGCTCAAGGCACGTATTTTTATGCCCCCTGCTGCTCCGCAGCCTGCACGTGATCACATGCTCCAATAACTAGTTCCCCTGGAGTCCGAGAGCTGTCAGAACTGTTTCGTGCCGGCCTTTTTTTCTTTTGGTATGGCAAGAATGCAAGACCATGTTTGAGAATCTCGAGTAGTAGAGCCAGTAGTTCATGTAAGCTGGTGGGTGTGCTAGGGAAAGTGCAATCAATATTGTTGAATATTTGTTGAGTAACACCCTCAATTAAACCTTAAAAATCGTGCGAAAGAAAAGGCCCGTCACTTGCCCCTGAAATTGGAGAGCTGTCGGAATTGTTCTGCTCCGGCGTGGAACAGTTTCGACAGCTGTCGAACTTCAGGGGCAAGTGAGGGGCCTTTTTTTTCCACGATTTTTTAAAGGGAAAATTACCAAAATACCCCTCTAATTTGTGGAAATTCCCAAAATTCCCTTGTATCTATTTTGGTTGGATTACTCAAGATTTCATAATCTTTATTTCTTTTTTACAGTTGAGATCTGTTCTTGAGTGCTTAGCATGTAATTTGTTACAAAATTATCTTGCGAAAAAGGCAATTATGTATAAAAATAATGAAGGAATTCATCTTAAGAGCCTACGTAAATAACTCAAATTCTAGTTTTAGCATCTTGTATTGATTGACAATCAGTCTTCTTATGAAAACCTACACTTTTTCAATTTTGGCGGAATTTAATCTCACAACCAGGGGTATTTTGGGAATTTATGACCTAATATTTGGGGTACGTTGGAAAATTTTGAAATTAGAGGGGTATTTTGGTAATTTTCCCTTTTTCTTAGTATGGCAAAAATTTGCGACCATGTTTTTGTACGATTATACATTCTCTTTTGTGTGTGAAATACTGATATGTATTCTAGTTTCGACATTAGATGTAAATATGCCATGATTTTGCCAAAAAGTAGATTGTTATGAGCATTTATTAATCAATTCCAATTCATAATCATGAAAGTAAACATTCATAAAATTTGGGTATTTAATCTTGCTGAAAGGACCGTACGCGTGGTGTGTTTTTATATAATTGAATGTGTTATGGAATCAAATGCTTTGAATTGAGTTAAGGTGTACCTCATCTGGTGGCATTGTGGATTTAATAGGAACATGGTTCTATTTTGAGAATGAAAATACCATTTCTTGGTTATACTTCTTGAACAAATAAAAGTTCATTGTGATTGTTTAGGTAAAAGTTATTTTGAAGGGGTTATTTAATTTGTGTTTGAAAATTTGTCTGTAGTCCTCCAGTTGGGAGGTGTTCTCGTCGAAAGGGGAAAGGACCTATGGCTCTTGATCCTATTTGCAGTGATCAGGTGAGCTCTGTGGCGGTCACAAAGGACTTTAATGACAATGATCATATTCGCGATGAAAACGAGAGTACTGACATTGGCTTAGGGTCAATGAATGAAGTTGATGCTCAAATAGCTAGACAAAAGGCAACTTTGGAACTGGTTCCATTTCATATTGCCCCTGTGAAGTTGCACTATCTGCTGCTTTTGACGTGGATAGTCATTTGCATATAGATAGAGGAGAGGACATTCTCAAAACCACAAGGGTTTTAGTTGTTTTGAGTGTCCACTAGTGCCTTTGTGTAGACTCATTCCATATGCTCACGTTCGTGGCCTTAGATCGGATGTTTCTGGTTTGAAAGCTGCATTTGCCGGAGAGGGCTACATAAAGGAAAAAGGTGCCTTTATTGTTTCGTTGAAAACATGTCAAAAGGAAAAAACATTGGTGACAGGTAATCATTGTTATTTCAGAGAATTTTGTGTATTGACTTTTTTTATTTTTCTTTTGATTGTTTAACAATGTTTTGGAGTCTCATTTATTTTTGAAAATAGCTGATATTGTTGACACTTGGGACCCTCTTTGGAAAGACATAAATAAAGATTATGAAGAGGAGTTAGCATTGCAGCCACAACTAGAGTCACTGCTTGGTAGAATTTTCTACGTGTGGGAAGGAAATCACAGGACAGTAGCATGGCAAGCAGCAGTTAGAGAAATGTTTTCCAACAGCAGAGAGAAGCATTGTAGGGTCTTGTGTACAATCATCGACCCTACAAAGGTTTCCAAAATAGCACGAGCTTGCAATGCATGAATTTGTGAGTGAAACTATATTCTTGTTTGTAGATAAAATTTATATGTTTGAAGGTTAATCAACTTACTAATATTTTAATCAGTATGAACACCCATGCTCTAGTTTCATCTCATCTACGAGATGAGTTGGTAAATTGTGCAAAAATTTTCTCTGCGGATCATGAGGATTACTTTTGTGCATTGCCGGAGAATGACCAAAAATTGATTGACACTCTGTGTAAGAGAACCACAAAGGGAGAGGAGCCAAGGCATCCTCTTACACGGAGATATCTAGCTAGGCTTCTTTTTTATTTGTAAGTGTGCTTGATATTGTATCTCTTTTTTGTATTCTTTAATGGAAGCCTTTTGTTTTGAAAAGAATTGGTTCAATTTGAAGGTTCAAATGTCAAAAGAACTACACACTAAGTTAGAGAGCAAGAAATCACTGCTTTCTAAAGAGGACTTGAAAAAAGAAGAGGTTAAGATCATGAATGATCTTTATTATAAGTTTTCCTATCATGTAGGAAAGGTATGTAACCATCTCTTAGTGTTTTGTTTGATCTATGGTAAGAGGGATTTCAATTGACTAACATTCTTGTTTGGTAGATTCTCAACATTATTGACCCAAGGCTAGGGAAGGATTGGTTTGATCATGTGATGAGCCTTCAATGGGGGGAAGATAGTTGGGCTACTCTTGAGAACTAAACTTGATTGCTCTACATGATGCTTCCATAGAAAATAAAATCATCTTATGGGTGTCATTACTAGAAGCAAGCAAGATCACCCGTGCAACTTATTGCATGGTCAAAGGAGACCACAAGTTTCGAGGGTGAGCATCTTGATGCAAATAGTTGACGTTGAGTTATTTGTTTGATTTTTTTTGCGTGCTTTGTGTGAAAGGTGGCTAAAACGAGAGGGAGCTTTGCAGAGGATCTTAGATAAACCTAAGAAGCTTCTTGTAGACTATGTGGATGTGCCAGGAGGGATTGATATTCCTCCCTCGTGCACCATGGATATGTACTACATCGAGATTGTGATAGAGGGAAGGAAATCTTTATTTCCTCTAGAGGTGGCTTTGGAAAACAAAATGAAGGACATAGAGTTGCAAGCCTTAAAGAGGATTGACTATTGTCACAAGGCTTCTCAGTGACTAGTTTACAGGTAGATAACGGTTTGACTATTTTTGTATCATAATATGGGTTTCAACTAATGTTGCATATGGATTCTTGTTTGAGATTAGAATAATTCTTTGTTGGATTTTGTAGATACTTTGCTCACCTCTTGACAATGCAACACATTGTTGCGATACCTGTGCTTGTAGGGTCTTAGACTCACATTGAGAGTGGGGAGGGATGCATGTATCCACCAACCATGCATCAACTCTCGTAGTGGGAGCTTGAGCATTTCTCTTTGTGGATAGGCATGGATAGAGGCCATGTCCTCGCTAGAGAGAGAGAGAGAGAGAGAGAGAGAGAGAGAGAGAGAGAGAGAGAGAGAGAGAGAGAGAGCGAGAGAGAGAGAGAGAGTTGCATAATGTGCAATCTAGGGGAGCTGCATCCAAAGATCTTCCACTACCCAAAGCCACAGATGTTGTTGCTCCATCTTCTCATCCTCTACCATTTTGTCGACCAAGTTAGAGTCATTATCTCTTTGCATATACCCTAAACTTTGATAGTTTGGAGATTTTTAATTGTTTTGACACTTTTTTTCTAAATTGAAGCAATAAGATTTTTGGAAAAGGACCAAAAGGCATCTGCTATTGTAGACCATGTGATCCATGTGATTGATGATATGTCGCCTCTCTTGGGTATAATATTGTTTTTTTTAGTCTTGTTGAAACTCAGTTAGATTTCTCATGTTTATATAGAATATGTGTTTGTTCTTGTAGAGAGTGGGGGCACACAGAGATTGCAACGTGCCCTACAATTTGTCTTTACACCATTGCATCTTCAGCATGTTGAGCAGTTTGGTTGCAGTGATACTGGGTGTGTTGCTTTGCTTGGTGACTATATTGCGATTGTTGGGGATTTCCATAGTGGTGTGCAGTCTAGATTATGGATGCTTGTACATGAGCATATGACTAGAGCTTGATCCACAAAGATTATGTATCGGAGGAGTGGTAGATCAGTGTCATGGACTGCAGACTTCATCTTTGTTGAATTTCCTTTTGGAGGCTATCTACATTCACCATCACCTCAACCTTCATGGGATATATGTATAGAGGATCATGTACGATCAGCTATCCATTTGAGCCATAGTACTTTGGTGGACACGGGGTGGCTACTTGTGATGGCGTCTCTTGCAAGTAAAAAAATCATTCTTAGATATTGATATTGTCATCAATACGCTCATTTTTAGTTATTGATGGCTTTTGTTCTTGTAGGAGACAGAGTCTTTTGGGTTGAGAGATTTTTCATGGCATCAGAGTTGATCATTCATCGACGTGTGGTGGTTTTGCATCATGTACCTTATGGATATGTAGTGTCATGTGGCGAGCAACATGAGGTGACCTTTCTATTTACAGTTTCATGGTAAGCAAGTGTGAATGTGTAGTTTTTAAAATTTATTTTCTATTTCCTTGTAGTGTGACACTTCTATTATGTTCTTGGTCCACAAACACGGACCACCCCCACCACTTTACATTGCAGAGAGTGCTTCTTTGTTTCATGGACTAGGGATGAGTGCCATGGATAGCACTATGCGTCACTATTTTCCAGATTCAGGTCGAGCTCTTATGGACTCCGGATTTCCATGGAGAGGGTCTGCATAGAAGAGCCATACTTTTGTGGCATGTTTTATTGAGTTGTTGTGTCGTCCTAGTGGGTTATGTCTTGAGTTTGGATGTGGGACGGCTCTTATTTTGACAGGTTGTTTGGCCTCTAGTCATGCATGTGCATCTCTAGATTTTGATGAGGCACTTGTTTCTACTTGCTTGCAGCCCTTGCTTCGACCAAGGAAGTGAGGGAGAGAGGACGCAACCACATCCATAGATGTGGTGGACGATGGAGACCGACCCGTGGGTGGGAACCCTTTTGATGATTTGTGATATTCCCACTCTCAACTTACCACAAGACATTCATAGTATTTCTTTTGTTTGGGTTATGGTAGCGAACATTTATGGTTGATTATCTTTTTTGCTGTCTTCCTTAGCATTGTATGAGTCATGGATAAACATTGCTATCACCACTTGTAAGTTTTTGTGCATATGATTTTATAGGACATTGTTGTTTTGTTGAATTGACATTTTGTGTGTATTTTGTTCCATTGAAGTGCATTACCTGAATACATCGAGGTGGAAATGAGACGTATAACATTGGACCCACGTTAAGATGGTCTTCCAAAAGATAGGCCTCGAAGAAGGAATCTCTTCATAGATGATGAGTGTGCTTCAAGTTAATAATTTGTGTGCAACTTTGACCAATGGTGTAATGTGGATTTGATTATTGATCCATATAGGGGTTTAGTAATTAGTAATGTTTTCTCAGTATCTTTAATAAGTCTCACATATATTATTGTGTACCTATTTTTTTTCTCATGTATGCAAGGATGGCTCCACAATAGAGAGATTCTTTTTTTGCTATACAATGTCTCTTTTGTCTTCATGTTGTTTAGTTTGTGACAAATGGATAACCACCTCACTCTTGCACTTTTTTAATTCACTTTAAGAAGTACAAATTGTCTCAAAGGAGTCGCTCGATTATCTTGATGCTCCAAAATACTCGCTCGCTAGTTTGTATGGCTCGCAAAAATAAGTTTCTCATTGATATCCTTGACACCAGTAAGGAAAGTGTCCATTTCATGTTCCTCATGCATAATCTTCGACTCTAGGTCTTTACGCAGCAATGTAATTTTAGCCTCATTGCGACCTGCATAACGACGAGCCAAAATATCCCAAGCCTGTTTTTTAGATTTTGCTGAACAAATATGAGGAGTAATAGAGCGCTTTGCAAACAACACAGTCAAAGAATGAGTCTGTGCATCTTTTATATCCCAATGAGCTTGCTCAGCCATATGCAAAACAGCTCTGGCAATAGCAATCCTGCCACCAAAACCTGCAACATCCTCAGAATCAGGACGTACATCAATGCCCTGCACAATATTCCAAATTCCCTTTGACACAAGTACATGTTGCATCATATAAGCCCACATAGGGTAATTGCTCCCATCCAATCTGTCCTCAGCAACAACAAACATCTTGAACACATTTGTGTTGTTGTCAAACCATGGCAATTACTAAACTTGATGTAAAAACTGCTCTAAAAGAGGAGAAACAAAGCAGGAATAACATGGGCTATTTAGCACAAATCATAAAAGACCGTAAGGGACCTGTCATGAAAAAAATGGCATTGATAGAAATTCTACACAAAATAACAAAATTGCATGCGTAGCACTGCCTATAGTGAAAACGAAGGTCGAAATGAGCCCAAATCAAAAATCTGAGTAGACTAAGCTCTACCTGCCCTCCCGAATTATTTTTCAACATTTTGACACTTGCCAAAGCTCACCAAAATCAAAGAAAGTGAGCAGGCATGTGGTGGAGCTCTTGGTGACTAAGCTCGGGAGGATGCAATATGCTCTAATACCAATTGTTGGAATCAGGGTTGCAAGAAAACACACATAGCTTGGAGAATATGAAGAAAGATTAAGGCACGCTATAGAGAGTGTATTACTTAGTGTGCAATGGAAATATAAGATATCCTAGAGTGATGGGTGTATATACAATGCGCAGGGGAAAAAACGTCCTAGTGAGGAAAAGAATGCGTCGGCGGTCCTAAGTGTGTTCACACACATCACTATCACATGTATATGGTAGCACCTCCTCAAGTCCAGAGCCACATTTATATCACTTAATGTTTGACTTAGCCTCTCACTCACCCAAAGGGCACCCCTTCCTCACGGGGCACAAGGACACATGTCAAGTTCTCCCTATGCTTAGCCACATGGTGTGCTTGAATCCTATTGGCTAGGCTAAAGAGAGGTCTAATGAGAATTTAGTTTAATTAAATTAATTGTTTATGCATTATTCAAGCCCTCTCTCTCAAAGGGGAAAGGAGGACACTTGTCCAAAGGCTACCTCTACTGCTTGAATTGACCTACGCTTGTGATTGGCTAGGCTTGAAGGAGCCAATAAGCATAAGGCATGAGCTACAAGAGGGGGTCAACCCAAGCATGTAGGGGGCTATCTTGGAACATATACACTCCCCCCCCCCCCCACCCCACCCCACACACAAACACACTCATTATGTGAAGTGTAAAGTGTAAGAACTTCATCTCCTTCTCCAAGCTTGTTGAGAAGTTGAGAGACTTCACCAACACTCTTGGCTATGGAATGCAAATCCAACCAAGAGCCATGCTCAAAGCTTAAGCTTTTCATCTTCTTCATCATCATTACTATGTTATTATGCTATGCTAAAGAGTGATGATAAGTGAGGGACTATTTCTTTCTTGTAAGAATGTTTCTTCTTCCTCTTCCCTATCCTCATTCCTTGCTAGCTCTCTCCACCTTCAAAGGTGTTTGAGGTCTTGGGATTGAGTCCGGGGACAAGTTAATTCTTTCATTTAGCTAAGTTATGGACATACTCGTGGTGTATGAAGCTCTACATCTTCATTGCACCATTGAGGTCTCAAGGAACACAAATCTTGTATTGTATCAGGTCTCTATTTATGGGAGAAATTATAATACAAAAGCATTTTGGAGGGGGGACGGGCTCCACATAAATCTGGTCCTCAATTGTTGTCAAGTTCTCTAATTCTCTCTCTTGCAAAGTATTGTTCATGCCACGTTAATTATGTATAATGGTTATGTTGCTACCGCTAATCAAGTTCACCCTCTATTTTCTCAAAGTACTCTCATAAAAATGCTCACTAAAGTTCTCTTAATTCCACTATTGTGAATTTTCATAGGCCATTTCCATTTCATTGGTATCAAAGCCATTGGTTTCTCTTTTCTTGCTTAAGAAGACAGGTCCTTAAGTTTTATATGAAAGGTTGGACCTGTTAATTGCAATAGGGTAAGTGGGACAAGGATCTACTATATTGGTTGAAAAGGACTTAGTTTTAGGTACACCGTTGGGAACTTTAGACTTAATAATGGAGTCTCTCGGGGCTTGCCTTTGGCTTAACCATTGTTTAGCTACTAGCAAGCTCAACAAGAACCATAATCAACCGGGCAATGTTAGACCCTCTCCACTATTGTTTACAATCAATAGTCTCTAAACCACGGGTGTGGCTGCTTGAGAACTAATTTTCAAAGGTAAAGAAGAGTAGCAACTAAGGTTTTTGAGGGTACCAAAGCACAAAGTAGCATACAGATAAGTTTAATTAGCATGGTTGACAATAATCAAGAGAGTAGAATGAATACTGACAGCTTTGATTTTGCACATGAAGGTGCTACTGAGATGATGCCCCAATGTTTGTCAAATGTCTTGCTACTAGGTTGCAACAAGCTATCGACAACCCTACCTTGCAAGCCAAAGTTACTCAACAACTTCATGCTTATGGGATTTCCCTTCCTCTCCAAGAAGAGAGAGAGCTTAGGAAGCCTCTTGAAGAGGAGGAATCCAATGAAAGAGAAATAAGTGAATCTCCGAATTCCTCTGAAGATGTAGCTCCATGAAGATGACGGTCTTGACGATCCCCAATTCCCCCCAAGAGAAAAAGATCATCCTATAGTCCTTCTCCTCGTCACTCCGAAAGGTAAGAGAGGAAAAAAAGAAGAGAAATGCAAGAAAGAGGTCACCTTCTTCTCCTTCTTCTTCACCTTACTCCTCTTCCGATGAAAGCAACGGATATTCTCCTAGAGAATAAAAAAGGAGAGGACATCGTAAATCCTACCGTGCTTGGAGAAGGTCCCATAATCTTAAGAACTTCAAAGAGGGAGGAAAGAGTATCTCTGTTCTCACCTATGAAGGCACCTTTGGTGCTTCTGACAAAGTATTGGCCTTCATCTAGTAATTCAACGGGGCCTTTAGAGACGAGGGCTTCACAGAGTCTTCTAAGCTACGTCATGTAGCTATGCGATTTCAAAACTCTACTTGTCAATGGTGGGCTAGTCTCCGCAGGAATGGAGAAGCCCCAAAGACATGGAAAACTCTACGAGTTTCCATCATGAAGCAATTCGTGGCAAACGATACCAAGGATAAAGTGCTCACCGAATGGTGGAGTTTAAAGCTGCTCTCCACCGAGTCTATCCACAAATATAAATTTTTTTTGGGATTTACATCTCAAGGCTACTGTCTTTCAAAGGATAGATTTGCCGAGAAAAAGAAATTTTTTTGTGTGAGATTACTTGAAGAAATGGCCGAGTATGTCAACTCCTACTGGTTCTATCACCAAACTCATCCACCACACAATGGTTGCATCTCTATCAATTTCCAACAAGGGGCTAAAAGGAATGCCAAGCCCATGGAAACAAAGATCAAAATGATACAACAACAACAAGACCAAGGAGAAAGGAGTTTACAAAGGTAAAAACAAAATCTCTCCTGAAGAGCTAGAGGCTTTTTGTAAAGAACACAAATGATTTAAGTGTTGGGAGCAAGGACATGGCTATCGTTCTTTCCCCAAAAGAAATTCCCGCAATGAGAATCCTAGAGCTTCCACGGTTGAACCTCTAAAAGAGAATGCTCCTTGCAAAGGATCATCCCTTTCATATGCTTGGGGGAAGGTGAGGGAGCATGATGCCTTCATCCTATTTGATCCTGGCTCTACTCACAACTTCATATCAAACGGAGTTGGCCACTAAGTTGGGCATTCAAGCTTTTGAGATGGGAGATACTGTAACTACCAATGGGGCTTTCAAGGGACAACAAGCCTCCGTTACTCCCTTGATTGGGAAGTTGAGACTTCATGTTGAAAGCTACGTCGACAAAGAATACTTTTTCGTCTCTCCTCTCCAACATGAGGATGTTATCCTAGGGGCACCATGGTTCAACCGCATAGCTGCTTGAAAGGAAAATCTACTTCACCTACAGGGAAAAGAGCATGTATATAGGTGCTAATGAGTCGGATCGTACTATACCACTTGTAAATTAACATTCTTTTGATAATTCAATGAAAAGTTCAATTTCTTCGTACATGATTTTTGTCATAGCAGCTTTACATTGCAAGTGGGTATACAAGAAGAAGTATACAATGAAAGATCTTGAGCCTAGGTACAAGGCTCGTCTAGTTTCCAAGGGTTTCAAGCAGTAAAAAGGTGTGGATTTTGATGAGATTTTCTCTCCACTAGTCAAGATGACTACACTTCGCACCGTGCTTGGTTTGGTTGCTATCCAGGACATGGAACTTATCCAAATGGACATGAAAACATCATTTCTTTACGGAGAAGTTGAAGATGTCTACATGAAACAACCATAGGCTTTCGTATGTGAAGCTCAAAAGCCAACAAGGATAGAATTGGTTTGTAGACATAAAAAGGCACTCTATGGCCTCAAGTAAGGTTCAAGGCAGTGGTACCAAAAGTTTGACAACTTCATGCAGGCTCAGGGTTATATAAGGAGTCAAGAGGAACACTGATTATACACAAGAAAGTTGAACAATGGTTCTTTAATAATCTTGATCTTATATGTAGATGATATGCTTATCACAGGAAAATTAACTGATGACATCAATCGGTTGAAGGAGATGCTAAGCACTCAGTTTTCCATGAAAGACTTGGGAAATGCCAATCACTTTCTTGGTATGCGCATCAAGAGAGATAGGCAACATGGAATTCTTAAATTGTCTCGAGAAAAGTACATCCAAAAGGTCTTGCAATGTTTTAGTATGCAGGGAAAGAAGTCATTGAGTACCTCAATGCAAGCATACTTAAAACTCAACAAGGAAGATTCTCCCAAGATAGATGCTGAGGAAAAGGAAATAGCAAAAGTGCCATATTCTTCAGCAGTTGGCAATTTGATGTACGCTATGGTAGCCACAAGACCGTACATTGCACATGGAGTGGGAGTGGTTAGTAGGTACATGTCAAACCCTAGCAAGAAGCATTGGGAAGTAGTATAGAAAATCCTCAGATACCTGAAGGGAACAACAAGTGTTTATGCTTTGAAACAGTGATGCATCTATTGTAAGGTTACACATATGCAAATTATGTGGGTTGTGTGGATAATAGAAGATCCACATCTGGCTATGTGTTCAGGTTTGCTGGGGCGGCTATCTCTTGGAGACCGTGTCTCCAAGAATGCACATCTTCATCTACCATTAAGGCTGAGTATGTTGCTGCGTCTGACGCCAGTAAGAAAGCCATATGTTTAGCTCGTCTAGTGTGAGATTTAGGCATTCACGAGGTTCCAGTGCTGCATTGTGATAGTCAAAGTTCCATTGCTTTGGCAAAGAATTTCGTGTTTCACTCAAAATCGAAACACATAGAGGTCAGATACCATGTCATATGAGATGTATTGGTTGATAAGCGCATTGAGCTTATCAAGGTTCACACTAACAACAACCTCGCAAATGATCTCATGAAGAGCCTAGCCTTGGAGCAGTTTACACACTGCATAGAGCTTATGGGTGTAGGATGAAGCATTAGGCAATGCTTCATCGACTTTGTATAGACTAACTATATTGATGCCACTATTGGCCACCGTGACCTTCAAGTCGTAGGTTTTTGAGGTGTAGGGCCAGGTGGCCATGGGAACCACCCCTAACTAGATTTTCTCTCTAATGAATATAGGGAGAGAGTGAGAGTTTACAAGCACTCTCACTTTCTACTGCACTAACCCAAAGCCTGTGTCTGCTTCATCTCCTTTTCCCTTCTCATCTTCCCCCACTTGCACTCACCGCGCGGGATCCTTGATCCCCACATATTTGTAATCATTCAGGTTGTCGCCATGCATCTTTTGCATCAGATTTTTATTCTTTGGCTATGTCTATCTTATGTGATGTTGAGGAACCTCTGTCTTTTGATAAAGCACAAAATTCATAAAATTGGGTGGCTGCCATGTAATCAGAATATGATGCACCTATAGAAAAAGACACACGGACTTTATGTGATTTGCCTCCTGGAAAAAATTCCATTGGTACGAAGTGGGTTTACAAGTTGAAACGCAAGCCGGATGGTGAGATTGATCGCTATAAGGCTCGACTTGTTGCAAAGGGTTATGCACAGCAAAAAGGCATAGATTATGAAGAGAATTTTTCTCCCACTTGTCTTATGACTACTATGTGTTTTCTATGTGCATTGGCAACTCATTTTGGTTGGAATGTATATCAGTCAGACATTGTTACTGCTTTCTTGAATGGTGACATATTTGAGGAAGTTTATGTAGCACAGCCTCGTGGTTTTGTCAAGAGAGGACAAGAGGATAAAGTGTGCAAATGTAAGAAAGCTTTGTATGGGTTGAAGCAATCTCCTCGTGCTTGGTATGAGAAAGCTAATACTCATATGGCCAAAGGAGGCTTTTGTATGTAGTAGGCTACAATGTCACTTTCACATGACACACAGTTAGTATAGTCGATCTGGTCTGGTTCAGACTGGACGGACTCTCTGGGCTGGGCAGCGACACACGTGGCAGGGATACTACGATGGTTCTAGTGGACATCATGGCCAGGTCACCACCACCACTCAGTCTGGAGATATGAGACGTTGGTGGCTCTTTATGGTGGGACATGAGTAGTAGCTATTGGGTCATAGAGATCATCTTCTTCATATATGGTCCAGTGTCGTCGTCTTGAGGAGCAAGTCTATATACACAGCACATCTTCACCATCCCAGCACATCTGAGCCTCGACACCCCATTGTACCTGTGAGTCCTGGGTTGGAGTTGAGTATGCTGCCACGCCAGAGTCTGTATCAGTTTTTTGAGATAGTCAAGTCATATGTTCTAGTCTGTTGTTGTGTCTCTGTGAGCTCAGTTGTTCAGTTGTTTTCTATTGTTCCTTTGTTTTCAGTCTATTTTGAGTGAGATTGTCACGCACATTGCACTAAGGAGCACCCATTGTAGAGAGAACGACACACTATCCGCGCTACAGGTGCTCTCATTTTGGCAATCACGCTGGGACCTCAATTGAAGTCTCACTCTCTGTTGAGATACAAATCGTGAAGCTAGTTGGTTTCGCCTACTTCGCCTTGCATTGTGTAGCCTGCTGGTCTGGTCCTCTCTCGTCCTGGTCTAGGCCTTCCTCGTCCCTAGTCTAGTCCTTCATCATCCCTGGTCTAGTCCCTCCTCGTCCCTGGTCCACCAGCCGGGGTCTAGTCACTTGCCTGGTCTAATAGAGTTTAGACATGTCTTCATCCAGTTAAAGCAGTTAAAGGTCTTCTTGCCCAAAGTTTGGTTGGGTTTGTGGTCACTGCATGACACATACAAGGTGGTCATTTGAGCGTCAAAGCGCACTACTAAGTCCTCTGAAGTACTACAACAGAAGGAGTCAACCCTTGGTACCCGGTAGAAGTCCACCAACCTCATCACCCATACCTCCACATATAGCCTCGTCCATTCCTCCATCAAGTTCGACATCTGCTAGGTCACCTTCCCCGTGAAGCTCTCCCCCATTTTGTTATAGCAAGCTATTGAGCAACAGGCTCCTGAGCAAGAGGCCATGGAGTTGGCCAAGGTAAACATCAAATTTCCTACCTTCAAGGGACTCTCTTCAGAAGATGCAGACGACCATGCAAGAAGGTTTGTATCTCTCTGTAGGGGTCGTGGTCTTAACAGAGAAGATGATTATTTGGTACTCTTTCCATCTACCTTAGATGGCTTAGCAGATAAATGGTACAGTCAGTTTGCAAAGAACAATTTTGCAAAACTTGGGCAGCTTTAAGACAACAGTTTTGTGCAGCATTCAGGCCAGGTGACTACCAGGAAAACATGTTGGATGAGTTAGCCAACATGGTGCTCCAGCCAGAGGAGACTTTTGTAGAACTCATGACTAAAACCAAGTCTCTGGTTGCCAAGCTTCCCAAGCAACCCGGTGAATTTATGGTTAAGAAGTGGGTGGAGAAGGCTCTTCCCAAAACTTCTCAGCAAAAACTCCGAGAGAGTCCCCAGACGCCACTCTGAAGGAGTTTGTCGCGGCTGCTAATAGGATAGAGGGAGCTAGAAAGCTGTTCACCAACTCTCCTCAGGTAGAGACCCCTTCACTGGTTTTGGAAAGTCCTTCTGATCCTTTAACTTCTTTATGCAGGGAACTGGAGGCCCTAAAGTTACAGCGAGCTCTTCAGGAGGAGAGGTCCTTCTCTTTTAGACAGGAGAAGCCTCCACATCACGAGGATTGGAATAGATCAAGCGCGAGCTAGAAGAGCTCAAGTCTCAGCAGGAGACTAAGGCTATGGTTTGGTGTAGTTCATGCCGCTCTCCTGGGCACCCTCCACAAGAATTCCCCCTTCGGGTTTACTGCCACTTCTCTGAAAAGTCTGGACACGAGGACAAGGATTGCTACTACCTCAAGGGATTGCGACAAATACAACAAAGTCTTGGTCCTACTCTTCAACAAGGGCCAGCACCTACATCCAACATGGTTTCTCCATGTGGCCATCCACACCATATGCTACCTTTGCTGATAGCCCTTCCTATACAAGGTATGAAAAGTACTTTTCCCTCTTAGAGATTTTATCATACCCATGCTCCCCCATCACCTCAAAACTTCTATGCCTCCACCTCCAACTCCATGCACCAGGAGCAAGGACCACCTCGCCCTTCGACTCGCCCATTGAATCGGCCCATTTTGTGCTACAGATGCGGGGAATATGGTCATTACCAAAGAAAATGCCCTCTGCCTGAAGGGTCCACTCCCTGTCGTCATTGCCCTGAAATGAAGGATCACTACAGTAAGGATTGCCCTAAAATTCGTGCATCCACAGCTTCGAACCCAAGTCAAATCCATAACGAGTTTGCCTTTCCCAAGCTCAATTTGATAGCAGTTAGCACCGTTCCTCAGTCGCCCCCTTCTACCCACCTGGTTACCCCTCAAAATAAGTTGCAATTGGTAGAGGAGCCATCACGTGTCCTCACTCGGGCCTAGAGAGCCGCTCTCGATCTTAGCATTCCAACAAGTTCAACTCCCCCACACATTCTCACACCAGTGGATACCCTGCCTTCAGCTTTTGACAAGCCATCCCCCAGTGCCATGAAAGAATCCAAATCTTTGCTCTTTGATAATGATGAAGCTTTCTAGGAAGCAGTTTCTGATCTACAGAAGATCAAGGTACCAGAGAAACCACTAGTAATACAAGAAAAGCTTAGAGCAGAGAGAGTCTTGAAGAACACCTTCCAACAAGTGTCCCTCTATGACATGCTGCGACTAGATGCGAGTTTTAGAAGCGACACCCTTGCTGTTATTCAGTCACTTTACCCCAGAGAAAGTCCTAGTGGCAGGCACCTCCCACTGCGACCACCAGAGTCCTATATGATATCCAATCCCGCTGCTCCCCTCACTGATTATAGAAGCCCTCACCTGACAGTGTCCGTCTTGGGGCAACAATTTTCAGGAGTAATTGTGGATGGTGGATCTGGCATCAATATGATGCCTAAGTTCACTATGACGGCTTTAGGCCTGCAGCCTACTCAACCTGCCCCTTCATAGCAACATTGGCCGACCAGAGGACAGTATACCTTGTGGGAATAGTGGAAAAGGTGCCTCTGTAGGCACAAGATTTCACTTTTAGTCTGGATTTTGTTGTGATTCGTCTTCCACAGGTGGAGGGCGGGTTTCCCTTTCTCCTTGGAAGACCATGGATGTGACACACTAAAGCACTTCATGATTGGGGAAACGATGCCATGTGGATGCATACTCCTGGCTCCCCTATGCAACCAATTCGCCTAGAAGGAGGCATGGATCCCATCGTGCAACATAGTTCTTTGTCCCTAGCAACCAGCCTTGAATTGGAACAGACTACTCCACCTGACGGGTCAGATGAGGATATGTTGGAGTGGTTGGATGCTACCAAATCTATGCCCAATTTTGGAGTTTCGAGTCACTCTTTGTCTGAAGGTACACCCTCTTCCAATGTTTCCACAATAACTAAACCTAATGAGCCACCTGAGCCAGCTCAAAATTCGGGGTCACAAAAGCTACTCCTGATGCGCCCTTGGTGGAAACCTTTGAATTTGGTGAGCCTATAAAGAATCATAGAAGCGGGAAGAAATCACCTCTACAAGGGTTCACCCCCCTTCAAACATCAGCCTCAACGGTGTCTGCTTCTCCGACCAGAACAAAGCTCTCCTCTGTGTCTAGCGAACTCCCTTCACAGAGCAGTCCTGCTGGATGAATTCCCTGCTCATGATAGTTCTCTTGCTCATGGTACCTCCTCATGCTCTCCATCAATTTCCGCGCTCTGTAGCATCTCCTCCTCAGCCAGTGGACCATGGAATTCATCTGCAATGGAACACGAAGTATTTCCGGCCACCCCCTCACACCCTCTTGCCCCCATCTACCCCCTACACCCTACACTCCCCCTCACACCACCTCACCCCACCGACCCCCTCCCTGACCCTATTCCCCCTACCCCCCTCGCCCCTACCCACCCCCTCCTTTCCCCCAGTCTCCCTACCTCCCTCGCCTCTACCCACCCCCTCTTTCCCTCGCCCCTATGCACCCCCTACTCGCCCCTACCCACCCCCTCCCTGCCCTCGCCCCCTACCCACCCCCTCTCTTGCCCTCACCCCCTCCCTTTACCCTCGCCCCTACCCAACTCCAACTCGCCCATACCAACCCCTCTCTTGCCCTCCCTACCCTTGCCCCTATCTAGTGCCAATTTGCACCCCCCCCCCCCCCCCCCCCCCCAACCCCCCAACCCCCACTGTCTATCCTCTTCTCTCTCTCCTGCGAGGAAATGGAGACCTCCTGTAATTTAAAATCAAGCGACCCTCTGGCTTTGTTTCCTTCTTCACGAGAGATGGGTAGAGACACAAAGGGGGAGAGCAATTTTTTGTAATCCTATCACAACAACAAGCTTAAGAGCCTTTTTGGTTGTTTCCTTATGGATTTCAAGCATTCACCTGGTTGCCATCACAATGTTGTTAATGATTTTTGTTCTGCCATCACGATGGAGCTTAACCTTTATTGCCGTATTATTCGAGCTTCTGGTCATCCCTCTTTTCGACAACTTCATCTGCAAGCGTGGACCAGGTCATTTTCCTCTCACTATGGTTATGAAGGATAAGGATGCGCTGGATCCAAACCGAGCATATCTCTTTGCTGTGGAGCCTCAGTCTGTTTTTCCAATTGGGATTCTTGGACTATGCAATCATATTGGGTTCTTGCCTATTCAAAGGCTTAAGGTGTTGCAAGCAGTGCAATGTTTTTTACTCCACTTTTGAGGCATGTAAGGTCATGGTTGGGCCTAGCACCTGCTTCAAGAAACGTACAAATGCAGTACCTAGTGGTTTTCTTCCAAGTTTTTTTAAGTATTTCCTCTCACTTGGATGGTGAGCGGTCTTGTGGCGGGCAACCTGTAGCAGGCTACAATGTCACTTTCACAAGACACATAGTTAGTACAGTTGGTCTGGTCTAGTTCACACTGGATGGACTCTTTGGGCTGGGCAGTGAAACACGTGGCAGGGATACTATGGTGGTTCTAGTGGACATCGTGGCCAGGTCACCACCACCACTCAGTCTAGAGATAGACTTAGATGGCTGACATTTATGAGCCGTTGGTGGCTCTTTATGGTGGGACATGAGTAGTAGTTGTTGGGTCATAGAGATCATCTTCTGCATATATGGTCCAGCGTCGTCATCTTGAGGAGCGAGTCTATATACACAGCACGTCTTCACCATCCCGGCACATCTGAGCCTCAACACCCCATTGTACTTGTGAGTCCTGGGCTGGAGCTGAGTGTGCTGCCACGCCAGAGTCTGTATCAGTTCTTTGAGATAGTAAAGTCATATGTTCTGGTCTGCTATTGTGTCTCTGTGAGCTCAGTTGTTCAGTTGTTGTCTATTGTTCCTTTGTTTTCAGTCTGTTTTGAGTGACATTGTCAGGCACATTGCACTGAGGAGCACCCACTGTCAAGAGCACGACACACTATCCGTGCTACATCGTAATAGTCCAACAGAAAGCACATTGTCTGTAAAGCGTGAGGGTGATGTACTTCTCATTGTCATTCTCTATGTGGATGCTTTGCTGGTCACTGGACCAAATGAAAGACATATTTCTGAATTCAAGCCTGATTAGAATGCTACTTTCAAGATGAAAAATTTGGGGCTATTGCATCATTACTTGGGCATATAGTTTAAGCAATGTGAGGGTGGCATTGGCTTGTGTCAGACAAGTTACATAGAGACATTGTTATGTTAGTTTGGTCTTAAGGATTGCAAACCTATTGCCTCCCATGGAAATAGGTTTGAGAATGAGTCTTCATGATGCTGGTGAAATTGTCGATGTCACTGTTTACCAAACTATTGTTGGATGCCGCATTTATGTATGCAACACGTGGCCAAATATTTAGTTTGCAGTCTCATAGATCAGTAGATTTATGCATAGACCAAGGTCTAAGCATTGGCAAACTATCAAGCAGATCTTTTGCTACTTGAGTGGCACTTTACATATTGTCTTGTTTTATCCCAAGGGGGGATCATTACGGCCAAATCTACATGCTTTTTCAGACTCAGATTGGGCTAGTTTTTTTGACGCACGAGTGTCCACAAGTGGTTTTTGTTTCATGCTTGGCAGTTCATGTATCTCATGGTTGAGCAAAAAGAAACCTAATGTGGCCACTTCTAGTTGTTGAGGCTGAGTACAAGATAGTCTTCATAGCTACGATTGAGTGTATATGGCTTAGACACCTTATGAATGATTCGAGTGTTGGACATGACATTGATAATACCATCTACACTAACACTCAGAGCGCATTGGCAGTTGCGAGGAACCCAGTTTTTCATGCTTACACAAAGCACATTGAGGTGCATTACCACTATGTCAAGGAGAGGCTCTCAGCAGGAGAGATCATCTTGGCTTATGTGCCAACACAAGATAACCTTGCAGATCTTTTCACAAAGGCATTGTCTCGTGAGAAGCTCAAAGCTTTCCACAAAGATTTGGGCTTACTCCCCTTTGTGGATTGATCATGTCCTTAGGGCAAAACACTTCCCTATACTCTATGTGCCAGCTCTCGTTCATCGCATCACTCCGAGGGGGGATTTGTTACCATATACATGTGGTAGTGATGTGTGTGAACACACTTAGAACTAACGGGGCATTTTTTCCCTCATTAGGAGGTTTTTTCCCTTGTGAATTGTATATACACCCATCACTTCAGGACTATAAATCTTTCCATTGCACGCTAAGTAAAATACTCTTTGTTGTGTGCCTTCAGCTTCCTTCATCTTCTCCAAGCTCTGTGGGCTTCCTTGCAACCCTAATTACAATAGGCAAAAGGGATTGTGATAGCTTCACTGATGCTTTGAAAAGAGATCTTGCTACAATTAATAGCATAGAGGGACCTGTAAAAAGACAAAAAATAGCATACTACATGCCATAAAACAATAGATCTCCATACCTGACAAATCCCACAAGCACATAACCGAAGCTCACGATTTGAGAGAGACAAAGAGTGGGAGAGAATAGGAGAGCATATGCAAGTGCACCACCTAGAGTGGAGTGCTGGGAAGGACACAAACATTGTGCGCAATGTTCCTCCGTGCAAGATTGAGCATTTTTTTGTTGCACATATTTATTGATATATTTCTTGAATGCTCAAATGAATACAAACTGTCCGCTCGGATATAAAATGGCCATAGCTCGAAAAGAGCACTTTAATAATAAAATGTCCAGAAATGTGGTATCCTTTTGCGTAGTTCAAAGCCCACTCATGCTTTTACCACGTAATCTACAATAAACAAATGAGTTTTTATTTCCATTACATACCTCCGTTAGAGAGCAATTGTTCTCAATTGCAAAGATACGAATCTGCAAACCATACTTGTTAGAAAGAATAATTACAATTATGTGTAAAAAATAAAATACTTAAATTCAAAGAAATGAATTTACTTATATCTATTGCCATCCACATACTGTATATTCTAGTATCCCATACCATGATAATAAGCAGTATATGTCATATCCTAATGTATCAGAATCATTGATCGCACTCATTGTTCAATAAATCAATTCTCATAGATGTCAAGTTTAATTCGAAACAGAGTTTCAACAATCAGTCATCATAAACCAAAGTCCAAATCCAAGTCCACTTTCATATCCAAAATCAATTCCATTATATACCGAGGTAAAAAAATTATACTAAAGATAGTGGTGGCTTTGCCACTACAGCATGCTTTTGTGATCGATGTTGCCTAAATCCTCAAATCAACACCAATGAGTTGTGATGCCTAAATCGACAAATCTACACTTGTGTTGTCTAGATCAACAAATTTGTACAAAATAATGTTTAAGAAAGTGAATCTATAGTTTTTTGGTGTGCTACGTAAATGAGAAAATTTGCATGCTTAATTAGTGTTTCTTAAATGGAAAAATCTACACCAAGATGAGCATTTACACACTACCTAAATCGGAAAATCTCTGTGCACGTGTGCACGTGATCAATGGACTAAACAAGGAATAAAAGATAAAACATTTATTAGCTATTTGACACCAAATTGGAGTAGGTTAGAGTTCTAAAGCATGTAAATATCTTCACGATCATCCCAAATCACTCGACCTCATGTAAGTGACTGCAGAACTTAATTATAAAGCTTCTCCATTAAAAATATCATTTAGAGAAAGTACAAGACATGATGATAGAATCGGTTGATTTCATAACAATCATGCAAATAAGTAAAAGAGCCATGCCTTGTCTGGCGGTATTCTATATTGTTGCAAAATTACTTGAGTGTAGCTTGCGAGGTGTATCTACAAAGAAATTAAATAAAATGAACATTTATCAGACAGGATATTAAAATGGAGGATTGTTGTATAATAATGTTGTAATAGGTGGTGCAAAATTTAGAGATCTTAAGATAAAGAAAGAAGTAGAATAAGCACTATAAAGTACATTATAGATGGCATGTAGGCCTATAGATACATAAACATCATGGATAATTCAAATGATCTTGGTAGATGTATATTATTAAAGTGCATCAAGAAATTTCATACCTAGAGGTTTGCTTATATAATAGCATTGTACTTAGCTTTATCTGCAAAAGTGATTCTCAAAGGCAAAAGCACTAAAGATGATTTCTTGTTAAATTCAATCGACAATTTAAAGACACACTAAATACATTAACACTTTGATAGCACTTAATGACAAGATTGGTGATAAGTTGGGGTTGTTTACTAGTAATAATAGTAATAATAATAATGAAAGTAAGAAAATTTGAGTACAGAAAAACGAATAATGAAGGTGCTATTATAAATTTACAAAATGGTTTGCAAAGCTAGAACAACCTGTGGATATCAATCTTGCATTAAAGCGATACTAGGCTAATCAATAATTCCAAATAAAAAACTAGTGTAAATACTCAATTTGACAACATAATTAAGTATGACTTTGCAAATTCATAATCTTATACTCGGTAAAGAGGCATAAGAGAGATAGCCAAAGCATGAAGCTAACCTACAAGGTTAACTAAGCTCAAGAAAAACACAAATATATAATGAGCAACTATTTGGATATGCTAAAGAATGGCTCTAGTTACAAAGGTTTTTTATATCCATTTATGGCATAAGAGTGAGTATTTACCGTGAGGTGTAATGGTGAAGCTAATGGCAGAGAAGAAGAACTATAAATCCCATTACACTGCATTACTAGTGATAGATATAACTATACATTATCGAGGCGATGGCTCCTGGAGAAAGGCTAGCAAAAAAATGAGTAGATGGAAATTTTTTTTCTTTTTTAGTAGGAAACAGCTTGCTAGTTGTATCTGCATTCTAGGAATCGAGATAACGATTATCATACATAGTAGGGAGAGTATAGAGATATTTTTTTTGGGTAGCACGAGCTTATGTCGTTATAGCCAATATGTTGGATTTGAAGTAGACATTCTCCTCGTGAAGAATAGAGGGAAGTTGGATGAGTTTTCTTAGCAATACATACCAATTGTAGATTCATGGCATGTCTAAAATACTATAATTACAGTGGAAGCGTTGGAAGATCTAGTTATGTACATGGTAATAAATGAAGGTGATATACCCTGAGAACCTGTGTGTTTTGCCTTGAAGTAGTGTCTCTAAACATGATTAAAACATGGTTATTATGGGCTATTTTAATTAGTTGATATTTCAACTTGTAAATGAGAATACAACTTTTAGTTTGTAAATGAGAATATTTCGTTTGTATTGTTATTATATAGATAGATTTGATTGTAGGTCGAAGGTTGGTGCCATATGAAATTCATCCTACTTTCACTATAGGTAGCAAGCTCTACAGTATGATAAAGATACTTTGTGGGTTACACTCCCAAGGGCGGTGCAGATTGTGTCATTACAGCTCTCTAAAATGAACCATCAAGATTTTGTAAGGGGAGAGAAAGCGAGAGATGACAAAAACTGCACATGTGCTAAAGGGGGAGAAAGAGGGGTAGAGAGATTGTCTCATTGAGAGGGACCTTCAAATTAGCACCATTTTCAAAAAGAAATGGAGAGAAAGGAAGGAATTCCATCAAGGAGCTGATCATCTCATATGTTGTTTTCTTATTCTTCTTTGTTGTAAGAGCTTCTCCTTACTTTTCTTGAAGGGATTCAATATCATGAGTTTGTGTGGGGCATGACACTACTCGCTAGGCATGGCTAGGGGCAATAGACTAAAGACTCCCTCCAACTACACATGTAGTTAGTAAGGTGGCAATGTGAGCTCATAGAAGCTCATGATATTTAACACTATAGGGAAAAACAAGAGACAAGGGACTTATTTACCATGAGGTGATATTGTCAAAAAACTTTCTAGCATTTTTTGAGAGTGGATGTTATGGTTGATAATGTAACCTCAAAGTGAAGACTTTGCAAGAAAATAAACATAAAAATGCATACTGATAAAGGATGCGGTGACCATTTTGAAAAGACCCACGAAATGCAAAGAAGAGGTATAGGGTGTTAAGATGAGAGACAAAGATGCAGAGGCATATGCAAGAAGGTGATATGAAACACTTGTGTTGATCTACAAGTGTAATTCTACATAGAACTTTAGGGGATGTTACAACTAGTTACAAGAGTCACATGACAATCAAGAAAATGCAATCTGTTTAGCATATACTGATGATGACATAGATGGATAAAATGGATTATCATTCCAACATGCCCTAGAGACACATCTTCCATACCGAGGCATGTGTATGTATGCAATGTCATATGAAATCTACATGCTTTGGGTAAATACAAACGTGCTTAGGGAATTAGGTTGTTTGTTGATAGTTTATAGGTGTGTTTAACAAGGTCTTGAACTGGAATCAAGGTTCTACTTAATGAAGAATGCAAGCAGCTCTTATCATTGCTCTACACAAGTTTTGAAAGACTTCAATGTCAAATTTGTGGCATACATGCTTTCATGAGGTTGAATACTACATATTCCCCCCTGCAAGAAAAATGATAGCACGCATCCTTCTTTAGGGGTTTGAAGTGTTGTCGAGGATAAGGTACACCAACCGTGGAATAGATTGTAGAGGCCTATTGTACCATAATGGGGATGGGTAGGACAAAGGTGGTGAGGCAAGCAAACCATTGTAGGTTGTAGAGTAGTGGTATTAGCAGCACGCGAACATGGTTAGGTGGAAGCCTCAAGGGAGTTGCCAATGAGAATTGGTATGCACTTGAAGCTTGCACAGAGAGGCTTCGCCACCAAGATCAAAGGGAGCACAAGCAAGTGTGAAAAGGTAGTGGATAGTTAGAGGTCAAGAGGAGAGAAGACAGTCAAATTGAAGAAAAAATGGTAAGATTGATGTAGATCTTCTAAGAACTTCTCATCCACTAGTACGAGAGCTGAGAGACCAATGAGCATCGGTTGATGTTGGACCAGCAAATGGGTTCTCAAAGGAGACTGTGTATTGTAACCTTTCTATGTCACCTAGACACACCAAGAGCACCAAGGGAAATGAAGAGTGGGTCGTAGTTATGAGAGAAGAGAGAGAGAGAGAGAGAGAGTGTTTGTGTGTGTGTTTGATCGGTCTGCATGCCCTCCGTGTGTGTGTGTGTGTGTGTGTGTGTGTGTGTGTGTGTGTGTGTGTGTGTGTGTGTGTGTGTGTGTGTGTGTGTGGCTGGTAAAAGAGGTGGGCAAGATAAGTCAGGTAAGTATGTATACATAGTGGACAATCAACATTGGATGTCTGGCCCTAGGAAAAAGGTGCAACGTCTTTATCCCAACAATCTCCCACTTAAAGAAGATGCACCGATGAGTGGGACATTCTAGCTAAAACTACTAGTATGTACAACAAAACAGATGAGAGACTCTCAACCTACGCCCACTAGTTCGCTCAGTCGATCTATATGCAACCGTATTGGCCTCGTATCGACTCTAGTGATAGGAGAGCGTGTGTATCCATGCTAGAGCTTCCATGCAAATCCTTTAGACAATTGTGTATGGTCTGCAAAACTCCACAATGCATCATGCTAGTGTCCATCATTGTATGGCTGACAATCCTTGCTGCAAATGCTTCCACTACAGCTGCTAGGTCGAGCCTTGACACCAATAGGTCATACAGGAGACGCCCAAACACTAACAAAATCTGTAAAAACCTGGTTGTACTAGCCTCTCCTGCGCTATTTGCATATCCTTCATCATCAAGACTATCCATCATGTATGGATGTGTCATCGTTGACACTGGGATGGCTAAGTCTCTCTCACCCATAGGCGGAACCATGTGTCTTGGCATCAACTCATCAGCTTGCAGCATGAGCATATCAAAGAACTCCATGCCCATCATCTTTGTGTGCGTCTCTAGGGAGCAAACGTGCTCCACCTCTGCCTGCACAAACTTCGATTGCACCTGCTATGTCTCACTAGAGCACTATCACTCTACCTCTATCTCTACAAAGTCTACTGGCATGTCCTACATAGTTGAATACTCTATCTCATGAGCATGGTGGAGAGACATGTCTCGTCTCTCCTTGAACGCATGCCAGCAAATCCATTGAGACTGCAACGTCTCGTATCTAATCCACATGCATAGGGTAAACCATGCCATCCCTGGCGCCTCTCGCAAGGACCAATGAACCCAAATGCATCATAAAAGATCTCTCTCAAAGCAAAGTATGGCATCCACAATCGTTGAGCTGACCAATTGAGATCAAACTCAATGTCATGTTTGTCACATGAGGCACATGTCTAAGAACATATGATGCGTCACTCGCTTATGAAAGTCTCACCTCTCCTGCACCAACTATGTCATGCATTGAACCATTAGTCAAGTGTACACTGCCAAGCATCTCCCTAGAATAGCTACAAAACCAGTCACGGTGTGGAGTGGCATGAAATGTAGCATCCACATCTAGAAACCATTTTGAAGGAAGTGCACAATTTATAGACATAAGAGCATCAAGAGAAAAAGATGAAGCAAATGTGACATCCTTGTCACTCATGTACTCAAACACTGCATCTACTCTTGCAACTGTCAAACCAACTGAGCTAACAGCATCAACAACGTCTTGAAGACAACCATGTCTGATGTGCTATCTCATATGAGGAAAATAACACCGTTTGACATGTCCTAAATGACCACAATGCCAACACATAACCTGTCAACGTGGACGTAAACGCCTCTGTCTCATTTTGGATTTATCAAGTGCACGATTCCCCCTACGGCTCAATTCCCATATCCCCCTTTTGCTCTCTACTATTCGCTCTTCTGTTGTCGATGCCGGGGTGTGTGAGTTTCCCCGAGCCGTTCTTTTGTGTGGTGCAAAGAGTGGACGAGAGAGAAGTGTGTGGTGTAGGTGTGTGCGATTGAAGTTGTGTGGGTGTTGTGTGGTTTGTGGTTCTCCAAAGTGCAAATAGGCTCGTTGATAGAGTAATGTAGAGATTGTGTGGTGGAAATTGTGTCATTTTTGAAGAGATTTTGAGTGGATGGGGGTGTTGTGATCATCGTGGGCATATAGAGAGGCAATCTGTTAGTGTTTTTGGGTGTGTTTGCATTCCCCTTTCCAATGTTCCATATGTTTTGCAAATTCCTATATATTCCAAAGATAAAGACACTTATCATATGCACTAGTTGTGAAATTATAGCCAGAGGAATATTGTACCATGTCTTCTTTCCAACCCTTTTGTCTATGTCTGATTGCATCTAACTGTATACAACGCATATGAGCTTATCCATTACGGCTTCTTTAAAAGCTAGACCCATTGTTCGCACCATCTACAACATGTCTGTGTATGAGGTTTCCATGCAGCCCATGTCGTTTAATCTACGATTGGGTGGATATTTTTTAAAAAAAGTCAAATTTACTTTCTTAATGGAAAAGAGTGCATCTACATTACTTGTTTATGTGCATCACAATACTCAGCATATATGTCTCATTTGTTGAGTCCACTATCACTAGCTCACCTCGAACTATGGAGTGTACATTAATGTTTGTCTCGTACGGTGTAGTGCAAGCGCTATTAGAGGATTTTATCGACTGACATTCTAATCATAAGGTATTGCAAAATACGAAAACATACTATCTTTCAAGACCCCCATTCAAGCAGCCAATTTGTGCTTTCAATCCTAGGTGTATAGCATTTTCCCAAAAAAATCGAACCATCAAGTCGTTGATGTCTGCGTTTCAAACTCATTATTCAATTCTTTCTATAAAAGGTCCCATTTCTGTGTGATCTCATCATCGACATCAATGGATGGATACCCTGGTGCATTTAGCAAACAAATAAAGGATTCCTTGGGCTCGTTATACCCTTCGAGCAAGAATGTGTCTACAAATGGTTTAGGGTTTTAGGGTTTAGGGTTTAGGGTTTAGGGTTTGGGGTCCCAATTCACTTGCCCTGTTTTCTCTAGCTTTGTCGATTGACATAGAGGAACCAAAGGCAATGGAGTATTTCCATCCTCCTACATGTTTTGCATTGTTCAATTGACAAATGGGATCAATTAAGGGGTTGCTATACATATGAGAGAGATTGATACTGCTATTCTTGCAAAATCGCATGACATCATTGGAGGACAAGCTACTTTGCTCTCTTATGAGGGGTGGTGGCCTCTCTTGGCACCTTCTGGACAGCCGATTGTCGCTTGCCATGAGACGCTTGTTTTTGAGGTTGCTCGGGTTGGTCATCATGGATGTCACGGGAGGCTTATCTTTCCAAGTGTACCACTTGATTAGCGTCTAGATGTTCACTGGTAGCCTAATCAAGTAGTGGGATCTCTCCAGAGGCGGCGTTGTGTTGATCCTATTTTCCCCACTGAAGAGGCAACACTCTAGAGACTAAGGATTTGGGAGGGCCGTCCCCTAGCAGAGGGATCTTGGTGAGTGGCATTGACCAACGGTGCAGACTAATGGGAAGCTCGTCTCTTTCTTCGAGTACATTGAAAGGCAGATCTTGATGAGGATGCAACAATGTTCACACCATCCACGTCAATCACATATTTGCCTGAGCAGCCCATCTCTCATGCCTCGACTTTAGTTTGGTCATGCCATCTCTCATGCCTCGGCTTTAGTTTGGAGCCTCATAGTCAACCGCCGGATATGTCATTTCATGGTAGACGATTGTACACGTAAGATTAACTGTAGAGACTTCAGCTAAATGCGATGTCCATGGACCAACATGTTAGTGATGCACTATAAAAAAGGAGTCCTTGTGCCATTGTTTTTGGGTTTGCCCTTCTGCAAAGATTTAGAGGGCGGTATGTTGTTTGCTTACCTCTTGGTGATTAGTACCGTGCATCCCCAAAGGTCTCTTGTACACAGTATGCAACACCTAGAGAGAGAGAGAGAGAGAGAGAGAGGAGCCTCTCTATCCTTTTTCAAGTACGTAGTCTCCCTTGGGAGGAAGCTTCTTTTGCGAACCTGACATCCACCTCACCATCCACAACAGTCAGAGGTGTGGCAGGATGAGCGCATCCTCCAAGATTTCCAGTGATAGTTTTGCTCATGCATTTGGACCCTCTGGAGCAGCCGCAAGATATGTTTTTTCATGTGGATGATAGCTCATGCTACTTTTCCTGTAGGCACTTGGTCAGCAGTCACTGGCCATGATCCAACTTGTCAAAAATGCACTTTGGAGCTCGAGTCTTGGAGGCACTATTTTTGGGTTTGTCCATATGCGCAGCCAATGTGGATGGCAGTTCGTTGTTTGTTGATTAGAGTAGGCATCCATGATGGGTTTGTGACATGGGGGTAGTTGCAAGGCTTTTGGAATTTTTGGGGTCTCACACCTTTTTTTCAGGACTTACCAACAGATCCGATCTTCCTGCTAACTCCCTTGGGATATAGACCAGGCACTCTATAGATGATGTAACAAGGGGGACGGGCATGTAACAAACTTGGACACTCCAAGTCAAGAATCAATCACGACAGCACCAAATAACCACTTCAAAACAATTCACAGATCACAATAGATTTGCGCTGGCCCGACGGAGTTCCGTACCTAGAGATATTGGCCCCAAAGACTGGCGCCCCTTTCGATATTTCTTTATGTATTTATCAATGTCAAAGTACAAGAGAGCGGTTAGGGTTTCACTCTCAAACTCTGCGTCCAGATGCTCTGCAGAGTGAGCCCAAAACCGCGTATTTAAAGTTTTACAAGGGATGCCAAAAGCAAAGCCCCAAAAGCTTCCAGTCAAAAGCAAACTGTTCCTCTCACAAGCCCTCTTTAATCAAAATAAAGCAATGGAGCTCTCTCTCTCTATCTCTCTGGCTCAAATTGCGTAGAAGAAAAACAGTCAAATTGCGTCGCTGAAAGGCTGAAAATCAACGCAAAATCCAAGTTGCTTTTTTTTCCGTACGGTGCCATGTCAGCATGCCAATGCATTATCCGAAAATTCTGTCCTGCTGCCTAGGGTTAGGGTTAGGGTTTAGGACAAGTTTTAGGGTTAGGGTTAGGGTTAGGGTTTCTGGTTGATTTTAGGGTTTGCAAGTTTTAGGGTTGGGATTTGCAGAATTAGGGTTTTTAGCAGCAGTCCCGCATGCTCTTGAGCAGACACGTCATCACTTTGTGACATACCGCCCTCTTGAAAGCGTTGTAATCGCCCTCGATTACGACTGCAAAACAGACAGATGCCATAAACCATCTTAGCAGACACTGATTGTTAGTACCTACGTACTAGGAACACACATCTAGCACATGTACCAAATCGACAGTCACATCACACGACATCACATGACATTCAACATTCATTCGGATGTTAGACCATGATCTATCGGCAATGTAGCTAGCAATCGCATCTAGATCCAATCGGGACCTCATCGATGTCCGATTGACTAACCCCTATTGCAACCATGTCTATTCGAGATCAATCAGACCAAAATGCTGCAGTCATTTCGTCTATCGGTTCATGCACTTAAAAGAAGTCAAGAACAAATCAGTATCATAATCAAGAATTCCATTTCATAAAGTCATACAGCGGAATACTGTCAGCTTTTAGTATTCCTGAAGCTCAAAGAGATATCAGTGACTAGTATCTAAATCAAGGCATCTATCTAAATCAAGACATCTGTTGACAAAGGAGCGGAGTGACTCCCCTCTTGTGCATCCCACTGCACCAGATCTCTGGCCAAGCTAAATTTTGGGTTCCATTTGGAGTAGACTATGCTAAACCAAAAGCGTTGAGGTAAAGTTTCACAATCTGAGGAGTATCTGCTAGGTCCTCCTCCTCCATCCACTTCGCATCCAATGCAGGATAGTTCTTGAACTTAACCAAGAACCGCCTTCGGACTTTACCTTTATTCTTTGTATCCTTATGTGTCAAAATCTGTTCAGGAACAAGGATCTCCTCGTTTTCTTCCACTTCGGGTTGCTCATCAGGCTCCCCATCATCAGGCACATAACCTTTAAAAGGTTTCAAGAGACTCGCATGAAATGCATTGTGAATTCTCCAAGTATCAGACAGTTTCAGTTGGAAGGAGACATCATTTATCTTTTCAGTGATCTGGAAAGGTCCGTAGTATCGCATACTAAGCTTTGGAAAAAGCCTCTCCTTTCTCTTTTTCTTTCTTAGGCGTGCCTTCTCAAAACGTAAGAGCACCCAATCATCCTCCTTCAATTTCAAGTCGCGACGATGACGATCCGCTGCCTTTTCTGTCGTTCTTGAGACTTCTGCAAAGTCTCGCGAACCTTGGCAAAAGCCGTAGCTAAGTCTCGCGTATATGCATCTGCTTCAAAGATCGTATCTTTCATGCTTAAGAAGAGTGGAACCTTCGCAACACCTTCAACAATCTCAAATGGCGCCTTCCCCGTCGAAGAGTGTATCATGTTATTGTAGGCAAATTCCACCAAAGGTAGGTACTATTCCCATTGAGTCTTCTGATATGAGATATAAGACTTCAATAAATCTAGAACCACTGAATTTGCAATCTCAGATTGCCCATCAGTCTGCAGGTGGAACAATGACGAGAACTGCAACCGCGTGCCAATGTTCTCCCAAATTGCCTTCCAAAACAAACTCGTAAATATGGGGTCTTGTCAGAGACAATCGTCTCAGGTATGCCATGTAATCTGAAGATCTGGGCCACAAACAGTCTCGCTAAGTGATCCGGCTTGACTGTCTTCTTCACTGGAATGAAATGAGCCTGTTTGCTAAATCTGTCAATAACAGTCCAGATACCATCGTGACCACTCTATGTTCTAGGGAGATCAAAAATGAAATCCATTGCAATACTTTCCCAGGGGCGGGTGGGTATGGGTAAAGGCTGTAACAATCCCTGTGCTTTATGCCTATCAAACTTGACCTTCTGGCATACTAAGCAACCGCGCACAAACTCTTCCACATCCTTTTTGAGTCTTGGCCAAAAGAAGTATCTCTCTACCCCTTTCATGGTGATAGCAATGCCGCGGTGACCCGTAAAAGGTGGACAGTGGCATTCAGTCATAACCTTTTCCCTCAACGGCTGTGTAACGCACAACATGGTTTTCTCATCAAGTAGCCTTCCCGAATGGAGTATCCCGCTATTGTCTCCCTATCCCGTATCCATGTGAAAACGTCTGCAAAATCTGTATCTGTGGCATACTGGTCAACCATATCCTCGAAGCTCCTATGATGTATCGCGGAAATAGCCAAAACCAACGGCTTCCGAGACAAAGCATCTGCCACCACATTCTTCCACCCCTGCACATGGACAATTTGGAAGTGAAACTGTGACAAGATGTTCGCCCACCGCATCTGTTTTTCCGAAAGCTGCTTCTGTGACAAGAAGTAGCGCAAACTCTGATGTTCTCTAAAGATAGTAAAATCCGCTCCGAGTAGGTAATGCGGCCACTGAGTAAGAGCATGGATAACCGCCAAAAGCTCTTTCTCATAAATCTGTGCTGTCATCTCCGGCCTTGAGAACAATCGGCTCTCATAAGCAATGACATGGCCTTCTTGCATTAAGACCGCACCCAGACTACGACCACAAGCATCACAATATACTTCAAATGACTAGTGCAAGTCCAGCAAAGTCAAAACTGGTCCTGTAGTCAATTTCTCTTTCAATGTCTGAAAGGCAATCACCTCTGTGGATCCCCACGAGAAAGGAACTCCTTTCTGTGTCAAGATATACAAAGGGGAAGCAACCTCTGCAAACTTTTGAATGAACCGCCTGTAGTACAAACACAGTCCCAAGAAGCTTCTAACTTCATGGACATTCTTCAAATCGGGCCAATCACGGATAGTTTGTATCTTGGCCAGATCCATTTGCACTCCTGCTGCTGACACAATGTGTCCCAAAAAGTGTATCTCTGCTAAAAAATTTCACTTTTCTTCGCATTAATCACTAATTTGTGATCTCGTATGCCTGAAAGACCTGAAGCATATGATCTCTGTGTTCTGCCTCATTCTTAGAGAAAACAATGATGTCGTCAAAGAAAGTGCCAACAAATAGCCTGTACTCTCAAAAAATCGTATCCATCATCTGGTTAAATGTCGCAGGAGCATTGGTTAAGCCAAAAGGCATCACCAAAAACTCAAGTAACCCAAAAGTCGTCTGAAAAGCCGTCTTGTAGACGTCTCCCGACGCGAATCTGATATGATGATATCCACTCTTCAGATCAATCCTGCTAAAGCACGAGGATCCCTATAATCTGTCGAGTATATCATCGATCCTAGGAATCGGAAATCTGTTCTTGATGGTGATTTTGTTGAGAGCTCTATAATCAATGCACATTCTCCAAGATCCATCTTTCTTCAAAACCAACAACACTGGAGAGCAATACGATGAAGTACTAGGCTCGACAAGACCCTTTTCCAAGAGCTCTTTCACTTGATTCATAATCTCTTCATTTTGTGCTCGGCTCACACGGTAAGGTGGCCGGTTCGGTGGTGTGCTTCTAGGTATAGATCAATGGTATGATCTTCAGGACGAGCAGGTGGTAACTCGCCTGGTAGACCCTCTGAGAAGCAATCGGCGTGAGAGTGGAGAAAATCTCGGCGTTCTTTATCAAGTTTAGACATATTTGTCCTATCCTTATCGCTCAATTATTTCATAAAGATCGACTAAACAAACAGACTGGATTTCATTAATTTAGAAATGGCCGAAGCCGATACAATAGGGACAAACTCGCTCTTCAGTTTAATATCAAGTACAATTTTTATGCCCTTCTCTGTAGTCAATGTCGCTTTCCTCGCCCGATAATCGACCACGGCGTTGTTCTTGTAGTACTAGGGAATCCCTAAGAGAACATCACAACCCTCCAAAGGCATTATGAAAAAGTCCTCATGCCCCAAATACCCCTAACAATGCAACCGAAGTTTGCCAATGACAGGTGTAATGGCTACGTCCCTATCGGGTGCCGCTAGAACTACCTCCGCAAGTGGTCCCATCCGATCGGGAGTGATCTCGAGCCGCGCCGCCAATTCCGGTGAAATGAAGTTGGCCTTGGCTCCTCCATCAAAGAAGATCAGGGCTCTTGATCTTTCACTTTGCCCCAAGCTCGGCAAAGCTGTGTACTCTCGTCCATGGTGTTGGGATCGGTACCCACACAATCTGGAACCAGTCCTCTCTTCATCTTGCCTTTTCGTCCACGTTCCTCAGCTACTCTCGAATTCTCAAGCCTGTCGTCGTCCTTATCATTCTGTTCTTTCTGTGCCTTTTTAGGGCACTTCCCGGAGATATGTCCATGTTCCCCGCATCCAAAGCACTTCCCCTCCCTGACAAAGCGAGGTTGCTCCTGAGGAGTAAGCTTGGGTCATGCATCCTTCTTCTCTGGGTTTCTCTCTCTCTTTCTACTTTCATTCTAGAAGTCTATTCAGCTCGTTGTGTCATGGCCTCATCGGTGGGCTAGGTCAGACTGCCAGAGTGAATGGCAAAGCCCCGCTTCACATGACTCGTCAACTCCTGAATAGAAGCTAACTTCTGCTCCAAGCAGTGATCTTGGATCTAGGTAGGTAGACCCAAGGTGAACCACTCAATCTGTTCTCTGAACGAGATCTTCTTGAATGAAGAGGCGGATAGAAAAGAGCTCCAGAATCTCTCACGGTAAGCATTCACTGTATCTCTCTCGGTCATCCGAAGATGGTTCCAAGCAGATCGTATATCGCGTTCATACTCTTGTCAACCAAGAAGAAATAAAAAGCTTCTTAAATTTCAGTCATTTAACTGGCGCAGTCTTGTTTAAAGAAACGTGGACCACCAAGTGCGAGCATTCCCCTTAAAGTAAGAGGCAGCTCTCCGAATCTTGGAGTGCTCTGAGTAGCGTCCTCCCGCGAAAGCAATGTCAAACTACTGTATAAAAGACAAAGCCTTCGAAGCATCTTGGTATGCTGTCAAATTTGATCGACTGCCCACCTTCCTTAAACTCTCGGACTTTCTTGCTTTTATCTTCCACAAAGTCATACTGGTTGGCTTTGTAAAAATTCTTCTTGTTCGCATAAAAGTTTCCGTCATCGGAGTCTGAACTGTCTGTAGACGAGTCCTCTGTAAAACTGTCAGTCACTGTGCGAGATTTAGACTTCTTTGCCTTTCTCTTGCCCTTTCCGAAGCGTTGTTTCTTGCTTCGCTTTTTGCCTTTTCTGTCTTCTTCGCTCGAATCTGAAGAGCTAGAAGAACTGTCAGAAGAAGAAGAAGAAGAAGAAGAAGAACTGGGTACTCCTTCAAATTGAACACGCTTCTTCTGTTTCTTTGCTTTGTCAAATGTCGACTGACGACCCAAATACCCCGAGAAGTCAGTGCCTTTCTTCTGCTTTTTGCCGTGCTTTTGTCTTTCTTCTGCGCGTCAAAAAGTTGAGCAATCCGTGCATCAACCACCTCTTCTAATTCCTTCTCTGAATATTGCTTGTGATCAGAAGGTTTCTTGAGAGCGGGTTTCGGGGGTGGTGTAGTGGTTTTCTGCCACTGCGCATGCACTTCCTGAAAAGAAGTCTCGCTCATATATTTTGCCAACTTCGGGTCCTTCGCAAAATTGAGCATCATCTTTGTTGCATCGCCGATCAATTGACGACGCTTCATCTCTCTTTGCTCCGCCTGAGTAGGCCGAGGCGGGCTATACTCTCTGCCGGAATCTTCGTTGTGATCCTTGTCCGCATCTCCAGATGCAGAGGGAGTCGACTGATCCTTGCGTGAAGCCATAGGTGCCGCGAAAAAATAAATTGGGGATCGGATTTCTCGTAGAAGAGAAATCGGTCGTGCTCTGATACCACTGTAACAGACTTGGACACTCCAAGTCAAGAATCAATCATGGCAGCACCAAATAACCACTTCAAAACAATTGACAGATCACAATAGATTTGCATTGGCCCGACGGAGTTCCGTGCCTAGAGATATTGGCCCCAAAGACTAGCGCCCCTTTCGGTATTTCTTTATGTATTAATCAATGTCAAAGTACAAGAGAGCGGTTAGGGTTTCACTCTCAGACTCTGTGTCCAGACGCTTTGCAGAGTGAGCCCAAAACCGCGTATTTAAAGTTTTACAAGGGATGCCAAAAGAAGAGCCCCAAAAGCTTCCAGTCAAAAGCAAATTGTTTCTCTCACAAGCCCTCTTTAGGACTTTAATCAAAATAAAGCAATGGAACTCTCTCTCTATCTCTCTAGCTCAAATTGCGTAGAAGGAAAAACAGTCAAATTGCGTCGCTGAAAGGTTGAAAATCAGTGCAAAATCCAGGTTGCTTTTTTTCCGTACGGTGCCACGTCAGCATGCCAGCGCATTATCCGAAAATTTTGTCCTTGTGCCTAGGGTTAGGGTTAGGGTCTAGGACAATTTTAGGGTTAGGGTTAGGGTTAGGTAGGGTTTCTGGCAGATTTTAGGGTTTGCAGGTTTTAGGGTTAGGGTTTGCAGAATTAGGGTTTTCAGCAGCAGTCCCGCATGCTCTCGGCAGACACGTCATCACTTCTCTCTCTCTCTCTCTCTCTCTCTCTCTCTCTCTCTCTCTCTCTCTCTCTCTCTCTCTCTCTCTCTCTCTCTCTCTCTCTCTCTCTCTCTCTCTCTCTCTCTCTCTCTCTCTCTCTCTCTTAAGAGCTGGCAAGAAAGGAATCGATGAGAAGGGAAGCGTTAAGAATAGGGCACTTATTCTCCGCTTCCCGAATATAGAAATAAGGAAAGAATTTCTAAAGAAGAGGCCAACTCTTAAGAAAACCAGTATTTTCCTGGGAGATGACCTTACATTGGCACAAGTGGCACACATGCAAGAGTTGATGCCAGAGATCAGGGCAACAAGAGAAAAGGGGAAAATCGCCTTTTATAGAGGAGGAAAAGTAGTGGTTCTGGAAAAGCGCTCAGCATGACGGTGCGAGACCTATGGGGCGACGCTTCGGATAGCCGCGTGGAATTGTAATGGATCATATAGGCTAGATGTAGGTGCCTTTGAAGACAGCTTTAGGGACAGAGACATAGTTTTCTACTTAGAGACACACCAGATACCAGGACAGCGTATGCCGCATGTGAAGGGTTATTTATGGGAAACAGCCGGTCGACCAGACAAGAGATCTCTACGGGGTAGCCGGGGTTCAGGAAGAGTAGCAGTCTTATTTAAAGAGGAGCTGAAACCACTACTACAGATTATCAGGAAAGATGAGCAAGCAAGGTATTTGTGGGTGAGAATGAGAACCGAGACAGGTAGATTTCTATATATCGTTATATGCTACTTCCCTCCAAGTACCTCAGTCTACTCCTCACCTAAAGGACAGTCCCCTTTCTCCATATTGAATAATGAAATATGGGAGCTCTCTAGAGATGGAGACATCGTTCTCTTAGGAGACTTTAATGCCAGAACGGCCAACTCTCAAGCAGTATTCTATGATACTTCTGAGGAAATGCTCAGAGAAGTGGATTTATCACAGAGGGGGCTTACTAGAAACTCACAGGATAAAGAACACACTGAATACGGGAGACATCTCATGGAGATGGCAACTATACATGGTTTGGCCATACTTAATGGTCTAGAGAATTTCCCTTCATCTGGGGGATTCACATGCTTCCCGCACAAGCATGGGGCCACTACAATGGATTATGTCATGACTTCACCAAGCTTTATTTCTAGTACCGAGGACTTTAAGGTGGGACCCAGACCGGTTGGGATTGCAGTGGATCATGCTCTCTTGACCTTATCAATCTCCTTCCAATCCAATGCCTCTCAAGTACAAAGGAAGAAGACACACACAAGATATACTTTCATGCCAGAGACTGATTCAGTCTATGTGGAAAAGATCTATAATAGGATGTGGGCAGCCGAGCCAGTATATACTGTAGAGGAGATTACTTCTCAGTTAACAAAGATACTACATGGAGCAGCACAAGAGGCATACCCACATACTCAACCTGATCAGAAGAGAGGAGCTGGGAACATGCCTCAAAACAGTTGGTATGACGAGGAATGCAGAGAGACGAGAACCCAGGTCTAGAAAGAGCTTACACTTGGGATCATCACATATAAGCAGTCTCGGATTGCTCTTCGATGTATAGTACGTCGCAAGAAAAGGGCATTTTTAGCCAAATTGGAGAAGGATTTATATCAGCTCTTCTTGAGTCAGGACTCACATGAGGCCTGACGCTTATTTCACGAGCACTCACCGCCTCCGACGATTACTTCTCCTAAGATTTGGGATCAATATGTAACATCATTATATATGGTATCTGGACAGCCTCCATTACCAGATCCGCTAGAGCCATGCCCTGCTACTAGTACTTTCTTTACTACGGAAATGGTGAAAACAGCCATTGATAAGATGAAGACAAGAAGAGCATATGATCAGGATGGTTTAGTAGCAGAACGTCTGATCCATGCCAGGGATCTACTTTCAGAAGTCCTTGCTCGTCTGTTTAATCGGGTCATGTGCGAAGGATTACCTGAATCTTGGAAATTATCTACTATCGTACCTATTTTCAAGTCAGGGGATCCTATGATACCCGGGAACTACCGTACCATTATGGTAGGTCACACATTGACCCGACTGTACGCATCCATTCTTGAACAAAAATTGAGTAGATGGGCAAAGAATGAGGGCATAAGGGCAACAGGACAAGCTGGATTCAGAAGGGGTTATTCCACTTTAGATCATATTCTTACGCTCAGAGCCATTATTGAGGAAGGAAGAGCAAACGGGAGAAGGATGTATTGTTGCTTTGTGGATTTTCGGAAAGCTTTCGATACAGTACTAAGGGCCAGATTGATGCGCAGGATGCAAGAGTTAGGGGTCCCCAAAGAGATTATTTGGGGGATCATGGCCTTATACGGTCAGTAACTGGTTATGTACGTACTCCAGAAGGGGATTCCGACATTGTTCATTCCACCGTTGGAGTAAAGCAGGGATGCCCACTGTCCCCTACTATGTACATAGATGAGGTATCAGATTACATTGATAGAGAGGGTGACAGAGGTGCTCAACTTGCAGGGTCATGGATCCCTTTGTTGTTGTATGCAGATGATATTGTATTGATAGCAGAATCACCAGATGGAATGCAGAGGCAGCTAGATGCATTACATAAATTCGCGGAGGACAGTGGACTGTCGATAAACTTGGGTAAAACCAAAGTTATGGTGTTTAACACCACACCGCAGTGGGTTAGGAGATCGGCACCTACATTTGCATATGGCCAAGATACAGTAGAGTACACAGATGCATACACATACCTTGGTGTGGTATTTGCAAGACCGAAGTTTACTCTTAAGAAAGCAGCGGATGCTAGATTATCCAGAGCCTCTGCGGCCTTGGGAGGGTTGGAGAGGATGTGTTCACAAGTGCAATTTCAGGAACCACGAACAAAACTTTGGCTCTTTGATACTGTGGTGGCTTCGGCTATGCTTTATGGGGTCCAGATTTGGGGACCATCTGTGGATCAGGATAATTGGAAGTCATGGAGAGACCTTTGGTATCTATGATTTCCCGAATGATTAGAGCCAAGGCCTCCGTACCACACGCGATTACCGCGTGGAACTAGCTGCCCCTCCGATAGAAATTGAAGCTCTTACCAGATCAGTGTCCTTTATACATGGTTTGTGGGATACAAATAATTGCCGATATGCTAGATTGGCCCTCGAATCCTCTCGACAATTAGCAATGAAAGGGGATACATCATGCTGGTATGCGCAACTGTCCTCATGGTTTCAGAGACCTGGGTTCAGTATGGAAAGATTAACCCCTTCCAATACTCTCTTGAGGCTCCATCACTGGCAATTACACGAACGGAGATTAATAAAATCATCCGACAGGATCTTATACAGTTGGATACTAAGAGGACATGGGTAGACCCTACACAAGAATTGGGCACGAAGATGGCCAACTACAAAGGAAACTTCCTACAGCTATCTGAAGATGGATTTGTGATTCGCCCGAGCTACATGGATACCCACCTGTCTCATGGTTTGAGATGTGCTATTGGTCAGATTCGTGCATCCTCACACCAGTTGGAAATTGAATTTGGCAGATTTAGGGGAATCCCACCCGAGAGCAGAATTTGCAAGTTATGCGGAATGGAGCCGGAGACAGAATTACACTACATATGCCACTGCACCGTATACTATGAGATACGTGGGCATTTCCATTGCCTATTTAAAGAAGGCTTTGGACCTCTAGATAGAATCATGCAATACCAAGATCAAAGATGCTTAGGCTTGTACCTACTGGAACTACATCGGCACAGGGATAATCTAATGAGAAGACAAAGAGCACTACAGCCTCAAAGGCAGATCACAGATTTCTTCGGATCGAGAGAAGCAGGAGTGGAAGGAGAAGCAAGAGGCCAGCAGCCAGCACAAAGGAGTACCCACATTCATACCAAAGGCACCCTAATTGACAGAGCGATTGAGCTTAGGAAATCGAGCCGACCATGACCAAGATGCAAAAGCACACTTCACCGGAGGAGACTACAACAAAGGATTAGAAGCATTCTAGCCAGACACCCAGAATGCTCCTAAGAAGTTTATTTAATACTTTCTATTTAGTTTTTCACATTTATTTTCACACTTTCACACTTTTCACACTTAGTACTTTAGTACTAAGGTACCCAGACATTGTAACAGATTCACCACTTTTGTATCAGTTTGGTCTCATAGGTCATTATGGCCTTTTGAAGACGTTAATATAACATTTCATTTCATTTCTCTCTCTCTCTCTCTCTCTCTCTCTCTCTCTCTCTCTCTCTCTCTCTCCATCCAGAGTGCAGATGAGGATGGATCCTCACCATTTCTTCCATCTTTGTTTCACACACTGTTACATCCAGTTTACCGGGTACCTATTGTATCAGCTGCTACACCCACGTAGTTTTAGATTGTAGTAGTAGTAGTAGTATTTTGTTCCACTTCTAGTTCTTTTCTAGTTCTTTTGTACCCAGACATGGTATTAGATTCACTATTTTGTAACTGATTGGTCTCATAGGTCATTTTGGCCTTTTGAAGACGTTAATATAACATTTCATTTCATTTCATTTCTCTCTCTCTCTCTCTCTCAGTTTAATTTATTTTGTTAATCTGACTTTATATCATGTAACTTCATGGTCTCATAGGTCACTTTGGCCGTTTGAAGATGTTAATATGACATTTCATTTCATTTCTCTCTCTCTCTCTCTCTCTCTCTCTCTCTCTCTCTCTCTCTCTCTCTCTCTCTCTCTCTCTCTCTCTCTCTCTCTCTCTCTCTCTCTCTCTCTCGCTCTAGTAGTAGTAGTAGTAGTATCATTGTTCTAGTTCGTTTTGCACCCTTCTTTTTTGTACCCAGACATGGTATCAGATTCACTATTTTGTAACAGTTTGGTCTCATAGGTCATTTTGGCCTTTTGAAGATGTTAATATAACATTCCATTTCATTTCATGTCTCTCTCTCTCTCTCAGGAGCCCTACTCGATGTCGCTGTATCTCCATCAAATATAGACCAAGGCATCTTTGGTCGCAAAATCACATGAGTCAAGATAGAGGCCCAAACCCCTCTCTGAAGAGGCAATGGAAGCGGCCACGAATCTCATAGTAGGCTGTACACTGGCATGTGTAATGAAGCTCTGTCTCTGGCTCTCTCTGACATAGCTGACAGAGTCTGTCTTCCGCTGGGATGCCTCTAAATCTACCTCTCTCGACCTCCAACTGATGAGATGATGTGTGGATCTTTTCAATCCCACACCGTAATCCATGTGACAAGTGGGAATCCATGTAATCTAGTTTGGTCAGAAATCCATCCTATGTGAGCTGTAGAAGATGCTCTCTGTAGAAAGCCATCTTTCTACCTAGCTCCTGTGTCGGCTGAATCCATGTCCTTTGAGTGTCGAGCTGGAATATATTCTTTTGTGTAACTCTGCTAATCTCCCGCTATGTCAAGGAGAGGGAGGAGGCATCCATGGAATCGTGAAAAGGAGGAAGCCTATCCATAGAGAAACCATGTAACGCAAACCATGATGCCATCTGTGCATACCAACATGATGTGTCTCCCCGAGTTGTGAGCTTTTGAGAGGACTCCAGAGCAAGCCAAGCGTAACGCTCCTGTGGTAGCTCCCATAGGCTATGTAAGAAAGATACTGATCTCGTGAGTGCCTCTACTACTAGTGGGGGTGCGGCCATCTCTGCTCTAATAATCTCATGTGGAACTGTGGCCTTAGCCCTAATCATCCTAGATATCATGGAGATGAGTGGCCTCTCCATGCCTCGTTATCCATCAGTGCGCCCATGCTGACGGCTCTTATGGTCCACCGAAGGTCCCCATATCTGTACTCCATAAAGCACGGTTTAGGCAACCAAAGTATCAAATAGCCATAGCTTGGTGCGAGGTTCCTGGAACTGAACCTGTGAACACATCCTCTCAAGTCCTCCCAAAGCTGCATATGCTCTAGTCAATTAAGTCTCTGCTGCTTGTCTCATAGAGGTCGGGCCACTAAAGACCACCCCAAGATAAGTGTACATGTCTGTATACTCTACCCTCTCCTGTCTATATGTAAAGATGGGTGTTGATCATCTGACGCATTGCTCTGTAGTATTAAATATCATAACCCTGGTCTTCCCAAGGTTAATAGACATACCAGTATCTTGCGCAAAAGTGTGTAAATCATCCAGATGGCCTCTGGTGAATCTGAAATGAGCACAATATCATCTGCATATTACAGTAAGGGTATCCATGTACCTGATAGCTGCCCACCTCTGTCACCCTCCCTCTCAACATAGTCTGAAACCTCATCTACATACATACCAAAAAGTATGAGAGATAATGACCAACCCTGTTTCACCCCAATGGTGGAGTAAATGGTGTTTGACATCCCCTGAGGTGTACATACTTGTCTTGTAACTCTCCTGTATAATGCCATGATGCCCCAAATGATCTCTATAGGCACTCCCAATCTCTACATAAGTCTACCTCTCAGCATTGTATCAAAATCTTTGCGGAAATCCACAAAGCTGCATTAGATCCTCCTCCCCTGGAATTTGCCCTCCTCAATAATAGCTCGAAGTGTGAGAATGTGATCAAGATGAGAGAAACCTCTCCTTAAAACCATCCTGGCCCAACGCACTAATGCCCTCCCTCTCAACCCATCTGCTAAGCTCATGCTCAATGAGGGATGCATATAATCTGGCTAGTGTATGTCCAATCATGATAGTACGATAATTCCCTGGCATTATAGGGTCTCCAAATTTGAAGATGGATACAATAGTCGGCATGCTCCAAGTATCAGGGAAGCCCTCACACATAGCTCTATTAAACATCCATGCAAGAAACTCAGCCAGCATACCTTTCGCATGTATAAAATGCTCAATGAGGGATGCATATAATGTAAGGTGCAGCGGAATGAATGTTGTATTTTCTCAAGATTAGTGATCTATATTTGCTCAAGGTTCCTTTTAGTTCTTAGGGAAGGAGAGAGCCTTCCATCTTTATGGAGAGTGCTATGATCACGAACAAAGGATATTGTGCGTGCAAGTGAATGAGACTGAGAGAAGGAGAGAAAAGAGATACGACACCCGAGAGGTTGTAAAACCCTCCTCCGAAGGCCCCACTCTCGTCGGCGAGAGTGATCTACTTTGATTGCACAAAGGTGTACAATGCGTATGCAATGGACTGATGCAAAGGGGTGACTATGTCGATGACGACGATGAAGACTTTAGGGCTGATTTGGGTCTTCTTGTATCTGCTGTCCACAAGGGCTTAAGGGTTGAGAATTGGGGTGATCTTGGTGGCTGAAAATCCCTGTTTTGTCGATGTTTCTAGGCTGAAATAAAACGCTGAGATCAATGGTCCAGGCTGCGTTTTTGAATACTGCTTCCGGCTGAAAACGCTGAGGAATTGCTGCGTTTTTCAAGGGCTGAGACTGATGGTAAAAACGCTGAGGTTGCTTCAGTCAAGGCTGTGTTTTAATGGCTGAAAAGCTGAGGCAAAAACGCTGCAGCCTGCTGATGGTTTAGCGATCCAGAAAAGGCTGGCTTTGGGAGGCTTTGAAGGGGGAAAACGCCAAGCAATGGTGTTGGGATGGCGATAGCTGAATCTGGAAAAACGCCAAGGGGATGGATCCTTATGGCGATGCTGAAAACACTGATGGCTGCAGGTGACGGGGCCTCACCAAGATGGCTTGGAGAGGGTCTCGCTGAGAGAGGGAGGGAACATCTGTTGCTTGGTAGCCTGCTATGCTCCTTGGCTCATCTGCCAATTTGTGCTAACTTGGGTTTGCTTATATATTAACTTACCCAATTTGCCCTACTGAGTACCCAAACAAAAGTCACTTAATAAATAAGTGAAAAATGTTAAATATAAGGAAAAATAGGCTAAAGTCACTTGAAAAAATCCCCAAACTGACTCTGATGGAATCTGATGGAAATGCTTATGCTTATGCGGTGTGCAACCAAAGGATATGCATCTACACTAAGTGATTGGGCATGCACGGTCTACGAATAGACTCACAAAAGTGCCAGATCACTTCTAATCTAAACTGACTGGACTGGCGAGAACCCTACTATGGTGTAGCTTGTCCACGGACACATAGGGTTGGATGTGTCACGTGACATATAATCTGGCTAGTGTATCATGATAATACGATAATTCCCCGGCATCATAGGGTCTCCAGATTTGAAGATGGGTACAATAGTCGACATGCTCCAAGTATCAAGCAAGCCCTGACACATAGCTCTATTAAACATCCATGCAAGAAACTCAGCCAGCATACCTCTTGCATGTATAAAATGCTCGGCTACTAAGCCATCATGATCACATGTACTCCCTGTCTTCATCTTGAAATGGCTTTCTTTACCCTCTCCTTAGTAAAGAAAGTCCTTAGTAAAGAAAGTACAAGGCTATGGGCATGCCTCCAATGGGTGCGGCAATGAACTCTGGTTAGGGACTTTATAAAAGCGAGGTAGCATACTCACTCCATGTATCTGTAGATGTAGTGGTTGGTGCCGGGGAGTGCTCATGAAACAATCTCCAAGCCTCACTTGAGTCATGACCCAAGAAAAGCTGGTATAAATCTCTCTCCAACTGGGCTAAGTAGGCTCGCTTCTTTTGTTGCACAAGGGGCCGAGAGGTGATGCGTGACTGCCTATGAGTTATAGCACCTATGAGCACCTCCCTATGTAGAGTAGCTCTCGTCTCTCTGCACTGTTCATCATACCAACTGTTCTGGGACATCCTCCTACTACGAGATCTCCATGAAGGGTGGCTATGTGGAAATGCCTGTACCACTACCAAATGTATGTCTCTTTGAAAATCTATGTTGCTACCTCAATCCATTCCTCCACCTCATCTACCTTCTTTTGTGTTTTCGTGACTACTTCAGCCTATGAAGACGTTTCCGACTTGTTATGTTCTTCCTCGGTTCTAATCGTCTTTACCTTCTCTTTGATGTTGTCAATTTCTTCCCTCAAAGGGGGCTGGAATTCCCCCTCTTCAAGTCCGCTTTTTGACCGTGGTTCCGCCACCTCTTTGTGGAGATCCAAAACGCTACTCTCCAATGTGGCAATCTTGTTAAGGAGGTGATCCTTCTCATCCTTCCACCTCTTCTCCTTTTTTTCATTCCCTTGGAGGAAAATAATTTTCGCATTCCTCCAATCCTCCATCTCTTTTCTCCATGCATTCATTTGCAATCCAATGGCGGAAATTCTTTTGGAGTGAAGCATATCTTTGAGTTTGCTTGCCATAGGTGAAGTTGGGGATGACATGAGAATAAAGCTCAAAACCTCTTTTTCCTCAGTTATGTACAGAGAAATGAAATGTTATATTAACGCCTTCTAAAGGCCATATTGAGACCAAAGAGTTACATCATGGTGAATTTGATACAAGAAAATGAAATGAAATGATATATTAACGTCTTTAAAAGGCCAAAATGACCTATGAGACCAATCCGTTACAAACTAGCAACAATACCATGTTTGAGTACAGAAAAAGAGATACTAAAATGAATCTAGAAGTGCTACTATCCACACATACACACACACACACACACACACACAAGAGGAGGAAGAAGAGAGTTTTACCGTCGTAGGAAACTATCCCAAGAAACCTTAAAGATCTAGCCAACGAGGAGAGTTGAACTCAAGACCTGTTATTCAAGAGGAAAATGGCATAACCAATCTACCACACTTGGGTGATAGAAAGGTTATACCAGTTTCCTCTTTTTATTAGCGCACACACACACACACACACACGAGAAGAAGAGAGTTTTAACGTCCTAGGAAACTATCCCAAGAGACCTTAAAGATCTAGCCGACGAAGAGAGTTGAACTCAAGACCTGTTATTCAAGAGGGAAATGGCATAACCAATCTACTACACTTGGGTGATAGAAAGGTTATACCAGTTTCCTCTTTATATTAGCGCACACACACCCGAGAAGAAGAGAGTTTTAATGTCGTAGGAGACTATCCCAAGAGACCTTAAAGATCTAGCCTACGAGGAGAGTCGAACTCAAGAACTGTTATTCAAGAGGGAAATGTCATAACCAATCTACCACACTTGGGTGATAGAAAGGTTATACCAGTTTCCTTTTTTTATTAGCACGCACACGCACACGCACACACACACACACACACACAAGAGAAGAACAGAGTTTTAACGTCGTAGGAAACATTCCCAAGAGACCTTAAAGATCTAGCCGACAAGGAGAGTTGAACTCAAGACCTGTTATTCAAGAGGGAAATGGCATAACCAATCTACCACACTTGAGTGATCGAAAGGTTATACCAGTATCCTCTTTTTATTAGCACGCGCGCACACACACACACACACGAAAAGAAAAGAGAGAGAGAGAGAAAGAGAGAGAGAGAGAGAGAGAGAGAGAGAGAGAGAGAGAGAGAGAGAGAGAGAGAGAGAGAGAAATGAAACGAAATGAAATGAAATGTTATATTAACAACTTCAAAAGGCCAAAGTGACCTATGAGACCAGAAAGTTACAATGCGGTGTATCTGATACAAAGTCAGATTAACAAAATAAATTAAACTAGGATAACAAGATATAAATACTGAGAGAGAGAGAGAGAGAGAAATGAAATGAAATGAAATGAAATGTTATATTAACGTCTTCAAAAGGCCAAAGTGACCTATGAGACCAGAAAGTTACAATGCGGTGTATCTGATACAAAGTCAAATTAACAAAATAAATTAAACTAGGATAACAAAATATAAATACTGCGGGATCCTAAACTAAGCAGTACAATGTGAAGACAATCTGGGAGGGGAGTAGAGATCCATCTTCATCTGCACTTTGGACGACGAAAGAGTATGGTTTGAATCCTTTGCCATAGCCTCCTTCGAAATTGTGTAGCTCCTCTCCTCCCTCGGGATCGTCTAGATCTCCCTAGCTCCAATGCTCGGTCTATGAGAATGCCAGTAGTGCGGGTAGACCTCTCCACCATCGCTGGTTGCTCCTGTCTGTTCTTCTGGGTGTACAGTATCTAGTGTAAAGAAATCTGTGATCTGTCTCTGGGAATGTCTCTCTTCACCTCTCCTCAGTAAGGTTTCTCTATGCTTGTGTAACTCAAGTAGATAAAGCCCAAGACATCTTTGATCCTCATGACTCATGACCCTAGATAGAGGCCCAAAACCTTCTCTGAATAGACAGTGAAAACGACCTCATATCTCATAGTACACTGTGCAATGACATATGTAATGTACTAATGTCTCTGGCTCTAGATGGCATAAGCGGCATATTCTGTTATTTGCTGGTGTCCCTCTGAATCTGCCAGTCTCAATCTCGAGCTGATGTGAGGACGTGCGTATCTGGCCAATGGCACAACGCAAACCATGCGAAAGATGTGTGTCCATATAGCTAGGTCGAATTACAAACCCATCCCCCGTGAGGTGGAGAAGATGCTCTCTATAGAAAGCCATCTTTGTTCCCAACTCCTGTAATGGCTCTATCCATGTCTTTCTCGTGTCCAGAGAGAGAGAGAGAGAGAGAGAGAGAGAGAGAGAGAGAGAGAGAGAGAAATGAAACGAAATGAAATGTTATATTAACGTCTTCAAAAGGCCAAAGTGACCTATGAGACCAGAAAGTTACAATGTGGTAGATCTAATACAAAGTCAGAGTAACAAGATGACAGAATGACAAAATAAAATACTATGGAATCCTAAACTGCTAGGTGTGAACTAAGCAGCTAGCTGGGATAGCTAGATCACAAGAGATCCAGCATCAGTCGCTAGCAGATCTCATCAATCTCCTCCATGGTCAGTAGTCTGACCGGGCGTCGTGCATGTCGAGCCAAAGTGATCTGAATCCTCTGATGCAGCCTCCGTCGATGTTGTGTAGTCGTGAGCGTCTGAATCTCCCCAACTCAGTCGCTCGGTCGATCAGTGTGCTTCTGGTGTGAGGCGACAAGCTCTGCTATAGTAGTAACTCCTCCGGGTGTTCGATGGCAGCTCTAAAGAAGTCTGTGATCTATCTCTGAGACTGGCTAGCCTCTCCTCTCATCAGGCTCTCTCTGTGTCTGCGCAGCTCGAGCAAAAACAAACCCAGGCATCTCTGATCCTCATACCGCATGACTCTGGAGAATGGCCCAAAGCCCTCTCTGAACAAGCAATGGAAGCGGCCTTGTATCTCGTAGTAGACGGGGCAGTGGCATGTGTAGTGCAACTCTATCTCAGGCTCGATGTCACACAGGGGGCATGTCCTAGCCTCTGCTGTATCTCCCAGTCTCGATCTGCAGCTTGTGTGAAGATGTGCGTATCTGGCCAATAGCACATCCTATCTCATGAGACAAGTGGGTGTCCATGTATCTGGGCCTCGTCACAAAACCATCCTCCGTAAGCTGGAGGAGATGCTCTCTGTAGAAAGCCATCTTCGTGCCCAGCTCTTGTGCTGGCTGTATCCATGTCCTCCTCCTGTCTAGCTGAGTCAAGTCCTGGCGGATGAGCCTGGTGATCTCGGACTGTGTAAGAGTCAGAGAGGGTGCATCTAGTGAGTACTGGAAGGGAGGCAATTTGTCTATGCTGAACCCATGCGCCTGAAACCATGATGTCATCTCCCCATACCAGCATGCTGTATCTCCCTGCATGGCTAACTCTCGAGAGGACTCAAGTGCAAGGTGGGCATATTCGTCTCTGGGAAGTTCCCACATGTGGTGTATGAAGGAGACAAATCTGGTGAGCACCTCAACCACTAGTGGGGGGGTGGCAAGCTAGCTCTTCTCAGACAATAACACGTGGTATGAAGCCCTGGCTCTAATGAGCCGCGAGATCATAGAGACCAGAGGCTTCTCTATGTCCCCCCATCCATCATTGCGGCCTGTCCTCCCGTGATGATCCAATGAAGGTCCCCAAATCTCAGTTCCATAAAGCAATGCAGAAGCCACCAAAGTGTCAAACTGCCAGAGCTTCATCAGAGGCTCCTAAAGCTGAACCTGCGAACACATCCTTTCCAATCTACCCAATGCTGCATGGGCTCTGGTCAATCTAGTCTCTGCTACCCTCCTCAATGAAAATGCTGGCCCACTAAAAACCACTCCAAGGTAAGTGTAAGCATCTGTATACTCCACTGTCTCCTGGCCGTATGTGAATGCGGGCACTGACCTCCTGATGCACTGTGGGGTGAGAGAGAGAGAGATGAAAATGAAATGTTATATTATGAAATGCTATATTAATGTCTACAAAAGGCCAAAATGACCTCTTGGACTCGTGCACGCGCGAGAGAGAGAAATGAAATGAAATGAAATGTTATATTAACGTCTTCAAAAGGCCAAAGTGACCTATGAGACCAGAAAGTTACAATGTGGTGGATCTGATACAAAGTCAGAGTAACAAGATGACAAAAATGACAAAATAAAATAAAATAGCTAGGTGTGAACTAAGCAGCTAAACAGCTAGCTGGGATAGCTAGATCACAGGAGATCCAGCATCGGTCGCTAGCGGATCTCATCAATCTTCTCCATGGTCAGTAGTCTGACCGGGCGTCGTGCATGTCGAGCCAAAGTGATCCGAATCCTCTGATGCAGCCTCCGTCGATGTTGTGTAGTTCTCCGCAGTCGTGGGCATCTGGATCTCCCCAGCTCAGTCGCTTGGTCGATCAGTGTGCCTCTGGTGCGAGGCACGAGCTCTACTGTGGTAGTAACTCCTCCGAGTGTCCAGTGGCAGCTCTAAAGAAGTCTGTGATCTGTCTCTGAGACTGGCTAGCCTCTCCTCTCATCAGGCTCTCTCTGTGTCTGCGCAGCTTGAGCAAAAACAAACCCAGGCATCTCTGATCCTCGTACCGCATGACTCTAGAGAATGGTCCAAAGCCCTCTCTGAACAAGCAATGGAAGAAACCTCGTATCTCATAGCAGACAGGGCAGTGGCATGTGTAGTGAAACTCTGTCTCAGGCTCGATGTCACACAGGAGGCATGTCCTGGCCTCTGCTGTATCTCCCAGTCTCGATCCGCAGCTGGTGAGAAATGCAATGAAATGATATATTAACGTCTACAAAAGGCCAAAATGACCTATGAGACCAACTGATTACAATGATGAGTCTAGTACCAAGTCTGGGTACAAACAAAGAAAACTACAAACAAAGAACTGATCTAGGAGTGCTACCGACTCCTATGGTATCATGCCACAATGGTACAGAATGGGGATAAGTGTCACCATGATATAATATGCAGTAGCATGAGGCCTATCCTGATCGACACTCTGGGTGTCGTGCTAGAATCCTATGGATCCTCTGTCGCAATCTCCGTCGGTGCTGCGTGGCTCCCCTCCTCAGTCACGGTCGTCTCAATCTCCCCAACTCTATAGCTCGGTCAATGAGAGTACCGTTGGTGTGTGTATGGGTGGGAACCGAGCTCTGTGATGGTGGTGTCCCCTCTAGCTCTGTGGTACTCAGACTGAAGAAATCTAAGAGAGAGAGAGAGACAGAGAGAAATGGAATGAAATGAAATGTTATATTAACGTCTTCAAAAGGCCAAAGTGACCTATGAGACCAGAAAGTTACAATGCGGTGTATCTGATACAAGGTCAGATTAACAAAATAAATTAAACTAGGATAACAAAATATAAATACTGCGGGATCCTAAACTAAGCAGTACAATGTAAAGACAAACTAAGAGAGAAATAAAATGAAATGAAATGTTATATTAACGTCTTCAAAAGGCCAAAGTGACCTATGAGACCAGAAAGTTACAATGCGGTGTATCTGATACAAAGTCAGATTAACTAAACTAGGATAACAAAATATAAATACTGCGGGATCCTAAACTAAGCAGTACAATGTGAAGACAATATGGGAGGGAAGTAGAGATCCATCTTCATCTGCACTCTGGATGACGAAAGAGTATGGCTTGAATCTTTTGCCATAGCCTCCTTCGAAATTGTGTAGCTCCTCTCCTCCCTCGGGGTCGTCTAGATCTCCCTAGCTCCAATGCTCGGTCTATGAGAATGCCAGTAGTGCAGGTAGACCTCTCCACCGTCGCTGGTTGCTCCTCTGTCTGTTCTTCCGGGTGTACAGTATCTAGTGTAAAGAAATCTGTGATCTGTCTCTGGGGATGTCTCTCTTCACCTCTCCTAAACTAAGCAGTACAATGTGAAGACAAACTAAGAGAGAAATGAAATGAAATGAAATGTTATATTAACGTCTTCAAAAGGCCAAAGTGACCTATGAGACCAGAAAGTTACAATGCGGTGTATCTGATACAAAGTCAGATTAACTAAACTAGGATAACAAAATATAAATATTGCGGGATCCTAAACTAAGCAGTACAATGTGAAGACAAGATGGGAGGGGAGTAGAGATCCATCTTCATCTGCACTCTGGACAACGAAAGAGTATGGCTTGAATCTTTTGCCATAGCCTCCTTCGAAACTGTGTAGCTCCTCTCCTCCCTCCGGGTCGTCTAGATCTCCCTAGCTCCAATGCTCGGTCTATGACAATGCCAGTAGTGCGGGTAGACCTCTCCATCGTCGCTGGTTGCTCCTCTGTCTGTTCTTCTGGGTGTACAGTATCTAGTGTAAAGAAATCTGTGATCTGTCTCTGGGGATGTCTCTCTTCACCTCTCCTCAGTAAGGTTTCTCTATGCTTGTGTAACTCAAGTAGATAAAGCCCAAGACATCTTTGATCCTCATATCTCATGACCCTAGATAGAGGCCCAAAACCTTCTCTGAATAGACTGTGAAAACGGCCTTGTATCTCATAGTACACTGTGCAATGACATATGTAATGTACTTCTGTCTCTGGCTCTAGATGGCATAAGCGGCATATTCTGTTATTTGCAGGTGTCCCTCTGAATCTACCAGTCTCAATCTCGAGCTGATGTGAGGACGTGCGTATCTGGCCAATGGCACAACGCAAACCATGCGAAAGATGTGTCCATATAGCTAGGTCGAATTACAAACCCATCCCCGGTGAGGTGGAGAAGATGCTCTCTATAGAAAGCCATCTTTGTGCCCAACTCTTGTAACGGCTCTATCCATGTCCTCCTCATGTCCAACTGGATCAAATCCTGACACGAGAGAGAGAGAGAGAGAGAGAGAGAGAGAGAGAGAGAGAGAAAATGAAATGAAATGTTATATTAACGTCTTCAAAAGGCCAAAATGACCTATGAGACCAATCAGTTACAAAATAGTGAATCTAATACCATGTCTGGGTACAAAAGAACTAGAAAAGAACTAGAAGTGGAACAAAATACTACTACTACTACTACAATCTAAAACTACGTGGGTGTAGCAGCTGATACAATAGGTACCCGGTAAACTGGATGTAACAGTGTGTGAAACAAAGATGGAAGAAATGGTGAGGATCCATCCTCATCTGCACTCTGGATGTCGAGAGAGTATGGCTCGAATCTTCTGTTGTAGTCTCCGTCGATGCTGTGTAGCTCCTCTCCTCAGCCGCGGTCGTCTGTATCTCTGTAGCTCCAATGCTCGGTCGATGAGAGTGCCAGTAGTGGTCGAATGAGTGTGGGACGAGCTCTGCAGTGGTGGCTGCTCCTCTGGCTGTCCCATATCTAGTGAAAAGAAATCTGTAATGTGTCTCTGGGACTGCCTCTCTCTAGCTCTCCCCAGTAAAGTGTCTCTATACCTGTGTAACTCAAGTAGATATAGTCCAAGACATCTCTGATCCTCATAACTCATGACCCTAGATAGAGGACCAAAACCCTCTCTGAATAAGCAGTGGAAACGCCCCCGTATCTCATAGAACACTGTGCAATGAGATATGTAGTGCAACTCTGTCTCTGGCTCTCTCTGGCATAATCGGCATATCCTGCTGTCTGCTGGTATCCCTCTGAATCTACCAGTCTCAATCTCGAGCTGATGTGAGGATGTGCGTATCTGACCAATGGCACAACGCAAACCATGAGACATATGTGTGTCCATGTAGCTGGGTCGAATCACAAACCCATCTCCTGTGAGGTGGAGAAGATGCTCTCTATAGAAAGCCATCTTCGTGCTCAACTCCTGAGGCGGCTCTATCCATGTCCTCCTGGTGTCGAGCTGGATCAGGTCCTGACGAATGAGTCTAGTGATCTCCACCCGTGTAAGAGACAGCGAGGGTGCCTGAAGAGAATACTGGAAAGGGGGCAACCTGTCCATGGTGAAGCCATGCGTCTGAAACCATGAAGTCATCTGTGCATACCAGCATGAAGTGTCCCCCTGTAGAGCTAACTGTCTGGAAGACTCAAGGGCCAGTCTAGCATATCTGTCTCTAGTAGTATCCCATAGGCTGTGCACAAAGGACACTGATCTGGTAAGCGCCTCAATCTCCATGGGGGGGGCAGCTAGCTCTGCTCGAATGATCGCGTGAGGTACGGAGGCCTTGGCTCTAATCAATCGGGAGATCATAGATACCAAGGGCCTCTCCATACGTCTCCAACCATCCTGGCCTACAGAAGGTCCCCATACCTGTACCCCATACATCATAGCTGAGGCTACTAAAGTATCAAAGAGCCATAACTTTGTCCGAGGTTCCTGGAACTGAACCTGCGAACACATCCTCTCCAAGCCTCCCAAGGCCGCATAAGCTCTGGTCAGTCTAGTCTCTGCTGCTCTCCCCAAAGAAAACCTCGGCCCAGTGAAGACTATCCCAAGGTAAGTGTATGCATCTGTATACTCCACAATCTCTTGACCATACGTGAAGGTCGGTGCCGATCTCCTGATCCACTGCGGTGTGGTGTTAAACACCATGACCTTGGTTTTACCAAGGTTTACAGACAATCCACTATCCTCTGCAAAACTGTGTAATGCATCCAACTGTCGCTGCATACCCTCTGGTGAGTCAGAGATCAAGACAATATCATCAGCATATAACAACAATGGGATCCATGTCCCTGCCAGCTGGGCACCTCTATCACCCTCTCTATCAATGTAATCAGACACCTCATCAACATACATACCAAATAGAGTAGGAGACAATGGGCAACCCTGTTTCACCCCGATAGTGGAGTGAACTAAGTCAGATATCCCCTCTGGGGTGCGTACATGTCCCATCACTGATCTGTATAAAGCCATAATCCCCCAAATCAACACTGTGGGCACCCCCATCTCCTGCAGTCTGCGCATCAGTCGAGCTCTCGGTACCATGTCAAATGCTTTGCGGAAATCCACAAAGCTACAATAAATCCGTCTCCCATGTGACCTGCCCTCCTCAATGATAGCTCTGAGTGTCAGAATATGGTCAAGAGTGGAGAAACCCCTCCTGAAACCTGCCTGTCCCTTTGCCCGTACACCCTCACCCTCTGCCCAGTTACTCAACTGCTGCTCAATAATGGATGCATACAATCGTGCCAGTGTGTGTCCAACCATAATAGTGCGGTAATTTCCAGGCTCTGTAGGAGAGAGAGAGAGAGAGAGAGAGAGAGAGAGAGAGAGAGAGAGAGAGCATTGAAACAAAAATGATGCCTTGGAAATTAACAAATCCTTGGCTTGAGCCAGGATTTCCAAACTCAATACACATGAAGTGTAATGTCAGTGAAAATGAACTTGAACTATGTATAGATACAAGGTTTCACTGATAGTTTCCATCTCAAGGTGTGATGGTTGTAACTGTGGCTTTTCTTGCGATAGATTGAAGAAATATCTGGAAACAACCTTGCAATCTTCACCTCAAGTTATGGTTAGTATACTCCATGGCTTCTTGAAATGGATTAAAGGAATGTTTGAAAATAAACTTGCATTCCAAGACTCCATCCTCAGGTAGATCAGTGCAATGAACACCATTTTTCACCTGCAAAGAAGCCAAAAACATGTGTCTCAAAAGACCCTTCCCACTTGAAACATTCATTTCTTTTCTCTTGTTCAAAAAGAACCACACCTTATTGATGCCAAATTTTGCCCTTAAGGTGTGAGGCCGGACGATACGGCATGCTTGTGAATCAGGTGGCCCGCAAAATTCTCGGAATGAAGTTACAGGATTCCCTTGAGCATCTTTATTGCATATCTCCATAGCTATGAAAGGACCTGAAGCTAGCTCATGTACCATGGCCTACAAAGACAGATTATTCTTGTTAAAATCTCGAAGAACCTAGCCAATCTGTTAAAGACGATACTTTGAGCAGACAATTGCTGAAAAAATGAAAGACGTTCAGGTTATATTACTCTCCGAGACCAGCAAGTGATATCATGTCTAAGGACACTAAGCAGGTAACAAACACAAACTTGCAAGAAGCCTTCCTGAAAACCTAATTGTGGGTCTGTCGGGCTGAGAGATGAGACTGACGTTGTTTTGTGAGAACATAGAAGGTGACAATTAAGGGACAAAGCATCAGCATGAAACCCCATTGTCAAGAAAAGGATAACCTGCTAATTTACACATAGAATATATCAGAGCAATACATGGAAATCTGGAAGAACTCCTTTGTAGATCTCGTAAAATTCAGCAGCATTTGGTTGACTGAAAACAACCATTTCCATTGCAGTTACGTCAAACTTTTTTCTAATGAGATCGATCACCTGTCCTGCTACTCCTGTTATTTGCTCAAACCAAAGTAAAATGATTCTCCATCAGCAAAAATTAAATTCATAACTTCAAACCAGACTCATTGTCATTGAAATGGAATGCAATGAGAATGAGTTCATGAACAGAAGTATGAGAGTGTCAGTTTAGCTTGAAGTTTGCAGCAGAGTTTTCAAAGGGCTAAGCAGACACGGAAAATGTGCTAGGAGAGAACTGTTTAGAGAAAAAGCAAGCTCGAGAAGACATCAAGTTTAGAGAGGAAATCGACACTTTTGAGTCTCAAAAAACAACTGTTAAAATTCAACTGAGCCAGTTAAAGCAACTCATTACAAAGCAGCTCACGTGGAGTTCTCAAAAAGCATCAGCATTGACAAATTCCCCCTCAAAAACAGTCTATGGACTGTCCACCCGTCTACCACACCAGCAGGCCATAGTGCCACACCATTCTATCCTTCCAGATTTTTCCGTGCTACATCATCAGCACCGTCGGAGCACATCTTACACACGAGTATCACCATCACTGCAGAGGGAGCTGCATTAGCTGGCACGGCCTGCCTGTCATTTTGCGATAGCTGGCTCACAGTTGTTTCGTGTCACTATGCGAGCATGGTCCTTACAGATTTTTCCGTGCTACATCATCCTGTTGCATTTGAGGCAGAGAAAACAGGTTCTTTCAAGGGAAGGGGATGCTGGGAATACCCAGCACCCGCTGCTCGCAGCCACAGCCTCGCCCTACCCTCGTGCATCTTCATTCTTCCGTGCATTCGCCTGCTGCCGCTAACCTCACCCTGCCCACAGCCGTTTTCTGTTTCTCAGCATCCACAGCCCCGCTGTCCAGCCCTAAGCCCTGTTTGAGCTGCTTCCCCTCCTCCCGCGCCACTTTACCCCTCGGCCAACCCTCACCTGCTCTCTCTGCCCTCCTTCCTTCATGCTGACCCTCGTCCTTGCCTCAGCCCACACTGCCACTTTGTCCCATTGCCGTACAGCCCGCCATCACTTACCCTCAGCCAGTACAACAAGCACCAATGACAGCCTTCCCGCCTATCCACAACCGGTTCGCTCACCGCCTTAGCCTTCCCAAGTAGCGATCCCTCCAAGGTGCCCTGTCTTCAGTACTATTAGGGCATGTCATTGTGATGCCAGAGCATTGCTGGAATTCCCCAAACTTGCAAAGCCCCGGCCCACGAATGTTAGGTGCAAAGGAGCTAATTGATGGTGATAGCTCAGGATGAGTGCTTAGTACGTACACAAGGTTCCTTTTACTTTAATGAGAGAGATGTGCAATAGACAAAGAGAGAAAGAAGAGAGAATGATACTCTGAGTGAAGGTTCTGTGAGTGATAGAGAGAGAAAGAAGACTTAACACTAGATGGGATCCCAAACCCCCCTCCAATTTCCTTTAGATGGCACAAATCCTGATACAACGGATCTGGATGCTGAGATGCCGATGTAAAAATGCAATGGATGCTTGGACTAGAGGGTACGGAGAGGCTAAGGGCTGAAATCTGAAAATGCTAGGGCTCATCTGGCTTCAATATGCAAGGAACTGAGAGGGCTACGTCTGAAATCTGAAAACGCTGATGGTCCTGACTTGGATCTACAACGGCGAGACGAGGTAATGGGTTGAAAATTGCTAACGCTAGAGGATTTGAAGGCTGGAATCTGCAACTGCTGATCTTATTCCAAAAACGCTAAGGGGACTACTAGCGATGAGGCTAGATCTGTAAACGTTCATGAGGGAAAGCTGTTGTAGGTGAAAACGCTAGAAGGGTTTTGCTGCTTTGAGGGCATTGTAAGCCCATGAAGATATCGACTTATGGATGAGGTGTGAGCCCCAAAGCCGACTTATATACTATACGTAGGGTACCCCACGACTTATAACCACAAGGTCCTTATTAGTAATGTCCACAGTATTTAGTAAGATGCGATTCATACGCTGATAACTACCTAGGCTAGATGTTAATTCTAGGGTCAACACTCCCCAGTGCCTACACCTAGCAGACACTGGCGGTGCTCATGTGCAATTATAGAGTATGCAACTAATCTAAAGTGCCTGGATATGCACATCCTACAAACAGACTCACAAGGGTGCCAAAACCTAGGTTTTTCTAAACCCTAGAAGTCAGGTTACAGCTTGTCAACATGCAGTTGTGCACGTGACATCCCCCCCTTCTTAAGATGTGGTACTCATACCGAGCTGCATGGCTTATTTGTAGTCCACCAACAACTCCGGGCAATCTGCAAAGAAATCTTCATTTATCTTTTTAATGACTGGAAATAGACCATACATGTTAAAAGACACTGGATAAAATGCAAATGAAAAATTTAGTTGAGTGCCCAAATTGTCAAAGAGTGCTTGCCAAAAATGTGATGTAAACTTAACTTCTCTATCTGACACAATTAACTTTGGCAAACCGCAAAGGGGATACCAATGCTTAATGAACAAACGTATACATCACGTGCTATGACTGTGGCATTCCAAGGAATGAGCATGCAAAACTTACTGACATGACCAACAACGGTGAAATGCTTTGTATTCCTAGAATGCAATCTTTCTACTTGTTCTAAAATAGTATTCATGCCTCTATACTCACCCATGAGTGCATCATGTGCATCGTGCAATATGGTATTCTATGAGAAGATAACACACACATAAACGGTGACAAAAATACAAGAGAGAATCACAAATGAGATAATTGTTGGGCCTTTGAGAAGCAAGAGCCTACAACCATTGCTTACCAAACTTCGAATCTAAATACTGATTTTTTATGCTATCAATAATACTTCTTTCAGGGAGATTGTGGACCTTGACTCGAGAGCCAAGATCTGTTTTCTGCGACTTAATGTATCTGCAACTACGCTAGCTTTTCCTAGAACATATTCAATCAAACCACCAAATTGCTCAACAAACTGGGGCTATCTAGCTTGACGGTCACTTGAAAAAGCACTAGGCATAGACTCAAGTCACTTGTGGGCTTGATGGTCAATACGAACAATAAAATCTCTACCATACAAAAAATGCATCGCATGATTTGGAGAATGAATGACAGAGTTATCATCCACCGATGATTCCGTTTTGCACTGTTTAACTTCCTGCTGAGAAATGCAACTGGACGGTGCGTCTTAACCCCTTCTAAAACATGACAAACTAGTGGCAAAGAAGAAATGCTCTACTCATTGCAAATGACCACGGAAGAGGCACCCTTGGGAAGAGAGTGAGCATATTATCTTTCCAACTGACTTATGGATCAAGCTCATGAAACCACTTAATGCCTAGAATCATGTCACAGGAGGCACAATAAATTTGGGATGAAAAGTTATATTTTAAGTTGAGGCTTGTAGATTAGGACATTTATGCGTGATTGAAAAGTGCATGCCAGGAGCAAATCTAGAGACCACAATGGGATCCGTTGGAATAGCTTCTAAACGTGCCTTCTTCACAAGCGAATCACTAATCACATCATGCACACTGCCAGAATCAAACAAGATCACAATGCACTAACCATTCACATGACCATAACATTCCACGAGAGATTTATCAAGATCATTAGAAACTTGGGGCATATTCCTTTGCTCATGCATGGCACTAACAAAAGATGTGGGTTCTGTAGGTTCTTTCTTAGGTGATTCTTTAGGACAATCTCTTTCATGTGACGTTTATGTGACACTTAAAACATCGTCCTTCTTTTTCATAAGAGGTTCTTTCTTCAAGACTTAATCATCCTCCAGCTATCCCTTTAGAAGATTTTTCATCAAGAGTCAACTCAGGGCTTTCCTAAGTTTTACCTTTTAACTTTTACTTTTAACTTGGATTTTGTTGTGGTTCGTCTTCCTCCTCAGGTTGAAGGCGGATTTCCCTTGCTCATTGGTAGACCATGGCTGCGACACACTGAAGCACTTCATGATTGGGGAAACAATGCCATATGGACACATGCTCCTGGCTCTCCGGTGCAACCCATAAGCTTAGAAGGAGGTAAGGATCCCTTGGTGCAGTAAGTTTCTTTGTCAATGGAAACCAACCCTGAACAACAACAGCCTACTACACCTGAAGGGTCAGAAGAAGATCTGCTAGAGTGGTTGGAAGCTACCAAGTCTACGCCTTGTTATGGGCTATCTATTCAACCTTTGCCTGAGGTCACACCCTTTTGCTGTGTTCCTACCGTAGCTAAGCCCAATGAGCCACTTAAGCCAACGACTAGTGTACAAGTCACAGAAGTTGATTGCGCAGTTGACACTTTACTAAAAGCATTCACACTGGGTAAGCTCGCAAAGGAGCGTAGTAGGAGGACCACTGCCAGTATAACTCAGGTGGTATCTGCTAGGTTAACGTTGAATCTGTATCTGCTTTTGATCTGCTGTTTCCCACCCATCTCTTATACACCTCCCCACACCCCCACCCTATACACTTCTCTATTGCCCTCGCCCTACCCACCCCCTCACACTCCCTCGCCCCTACCCACCATTTTTCCCTCTCTCCCCCTCATCCCTGCCCACTCACCCTCGTCCCCCTACCCACTCACCCTCGCCCCCCCTACTCATCCCTCGTCCCCTTACCCACCCACCCCTCACCCCCTTGCCCACTCACCCTCGTCTCCCTATCCACTCAACCTCGCCTCCCCCTACTCATCCCCCGTCCCCTTACCCACCCACCCCTCGCCCCTGCACTCTCTCCCTCGCCCCCCCTACCCAACCCTCGCCCCTACACACCCACCCCCTCTCTCTCCCTCGTCCCCCTACCCACCCCCTCTCTCTCCCTCGCCCCTACCTTCCCCTTCACACCCCCTCGCCCCCCCCCTCTACTAACTTTACCAGCCCCCCCCCCCCCCCCCCCCCCCCCCCCCCCCCCCACCCACCCACCCACCCACCCTTGCCCCCTACCCACCTGGCCTCGCCCCCTACCCAGGCCACGCCACCCCTCCCAGCCTCAGCCTCAGCCTCAACGTGATCTTCCCCAACCCCGCTGATCCGCATTGCTTGTGTTTTCTAACTCCGGCAAAACGAATGCAGGGCATCAGCTTGTTGCTTCTCAAGCATGCCCTTCCCAAGAATCAGCTCAGAAAGAACCAACTCCAAGTCTCTAAGATGAGTAGTCTGCATTCCAGGAACCTGCAATAGAACATCATTTGTATTTACATGGCCAGATGCCCTCTGCAACAGCAGATCTTTGCCTAAGGAGAAGGCATTTAGGTGCAAGCGGAGTTCTTCCATCTCTGAATTAGCCTGGGTCAGCAGTCTCTCAGAAGTTGCCTTTTCTTCATGCAAATGAGCAGTCTCTACCAACAACAATGCAAGTTTTTCTTTGAGGTGCGTTTCAGTATCTTCAAAAAGCTTGCATTGTGACTCAAGACGCTGGGAATCAGCAAGCTTTGCATTTGGATCCCCAGTTCATCTCTGTCTGTTTTCAAGCTTTGCTTTGTGTGCCTGAACAACCCTTGCAATCTCCTCTAACACCAAAACCTTCCCATTTATTTTTTTTGAGCCATCTGCTCAATTAACTGCTGCTTGCTGCCTTCAGTAGCCTCAAGCTCCCTTTGCAACCCAAGAATTCTCGACAAGAAGGTAGACCTCTCAAACTCGAGTGCATCTTTTGACTCCTTGCATATGACCAAGTCTTGCTCTAACTGTTTTTTGACATAAGCTACCTCTGTTCAATCTCTTGAACTTTCAAAGTCTGCGTTTCAATCTGCTTCTTGAACCCTTCATTCTCTTCCTCAACAACTACGACTCGCCTCTACAACTCCTTGAGGAGCCTCTCATATGCCTCCTTTAGAGCAACTACACTTCTTTGGTTTCAGCTCGAGAAGTGCCAAGAGTTTGCTGCAGCTCTTCACACTCTACTTGGAACTTCCTAGAATTCTCTTGAACTGTCATCATCTCTGCATGAGAATCCGCCATCCTGTGTTCGAGCAGAAAAACCTCCTCCTCCAAGTGTCGAATTCTCTCGCCTTGCAGTCCGTGGTCTCGAGCTTCAATGAGTTGATTTTTCTCTTCCTTGCAAGTAATCAATCCACTTTTGAGGCATGTAAGGTCATGTTGGGCCTAGAACCTGCTTCAAGAAATTTCAGATGCGGTACTTAGTGGTTTTCTTTCACAGTTTTTCACAATTTCCTCTCACCAAGACGGTGAGCGGTCTTGTGGCGGGCAACCTGTTAGCAGGCTACAGTGTCACTTTCATAGGACACACAGTTAGCACAGTTGGTCTGGTCTGGTTCACACTCGACGGACTCTCTGGGCTTGGCAGTGACACGTGGCAAGAATACAGATGGTGGTCTAGTGGACATCGTGGCCAGGTCACCACCACCACTCAGTTTGGAGATAGACATAGATGACTGACGTTAATTACACACAGCACGTCTGCACCTTCCCTACACATCTGAGCCTCGACACCCCCATTGTACCCGTGAGTTCTGGGTTGGAGCTGATTGTGCTGCCACGCCAAAGTCTGTATCGGTTCCTTTGAGATAGTCGAGTCCATATGTTCTGGTCTATTGGTGTGTCTCTGTGTTGATTTGCTATTTCTATTGTTTCCTGTGTTTTCATTCCGTTTGAGTGAGATGTCACGCACATTGCTGTCACGTGACACATCCCAACCCTATGTGTCCGTGGACAAGCTACACCACAGCAAGGTTCAATCAGTCCGACAAGTTAGATTAGCAGTGATCTGACACTTTTGTGAGTCTATTCGTAGACCGTGCATGCCCAGTCACTTAACATAGATGCATATCCTCCGGTTGCACACAGCATGATCATCGGAATTCCCATCAGAATCCATTAGCATCAGTTCGGGAAATTTTCCAGTGCATTCAGCCTATTTTCCTATTTATTGGTTATTTTCACTTATTATTTTTAAGTGACTTTCCAACAAAAGTAGGTAGGGCAATTTTGCTAAGTTAATATATAAGCAAACCCAAGTTAGCACTTTCTGGCAGAAGAGGCAGCAGGAGCACCTTGCTCAACAGGCAACTTCTCAGCAAGACCAACCCCCGCGACTACTCATGCGTTTTCTCCACAGAAGACCTAGCATTTTTGCATCAGATCAACCTTGGCGATTTGTGCACAGCAGATCAGCCCCGGCGTCATCACGACACAGCAGATCAGCCTAGCGTTTTTGCATTTGCAGAACCCCGGCGACAGAAGGACCAATTTCAGCCCCTGGCGTTTTTGGATTTCAACAGCAAATTAAGACCGGCATTATTCACCTAAAGTGTAGCAGATTCAGCCCGTAAAGACCATCAGTTTTCAGCCCTAAGAAACCTCATTTTTCAGCCAAGAAAACGCAGCCAAAACAGTCATTTTCAGCCACCGAAACAGTCCCGAAATTCAGCGATTAGAAGATCTCAGATTTCAGCCGTCATCGTCGTCGTCGTCGTCGTCGTCGTCGTCGTCATCGTCATCGTCGTCGTCATCGGCATAGACCAAGTTGCATAGTCCATTGCATACGCATTGTACACCTTTGTGCAATCAAAGAATAGACCACTCTCGCCGACGAGAGTGGGGCCTTCGGAGGAGGGTTTTTACAACCTCTCGGTGTCGTAACTTTCTCTCTCCTTCTCTCAGTCTCATTCACTTGCACGCACTAGATCCACTCACTTTGTTCGTGATCACCGCACTCTCTATAAGACGGAAAGCTCTCTCTTTCCCTAAGAACTAAAAGGAACCTTGAGTAGTAAAGATCACTAATCTTGAGAAAATACAACATTCATTCCGCTGCACCTAACATTGGTATCAGAGCTTTGGAAGTGTTCTGCATTACTCAAGGAAAGAACCACAAGAATTTTTTTTGCTTGTTGCGATCGCACGATCCCAAGTTTACTTGGGCGTGGCAATTCCTAATCGTGTATTGTTGAAGAGTGACAGGAATCCCAAGAAAGAAGGGCTTGTCTAGCCTCCCCTTGTGTCTCTTTTCACTCATTGAGAGCGGACCGTGCACTTAGCGGCCGGCCAATCGACGTGAGGTGGGAAAAAGCAACCTTAGTGTGAGTGCAAGGCCGCCAAGGGGTGCGCCCGCAGAAAGGAGTAGAACTCGGGTGAAGAGAAGATCCTTCTCCAACGCGACTTGCAAGCGAAAGAAAACCTCAAGAACCCCAAGAACCCAAGACCCTCAAGACTCAAGAACTCAAGAACCTCAAGAATCCTAGATTCTCACGAATCAAGGACCTCAAGAACCCAAGACCCCCAAGAACCCAAGTTCCTCGTGAACTTAAAAAACCACAAGAACCCGCAAGAACCCACGACTTCAGAATGATCATCACTCGAAGCGGAATGGATACTTCGCTTGGAGGTGATGAGCATGAGAGAGGCGAAGAAGAATTTTCCCCACCAAGAGGTTTTTCTGACCCTTCCCCATCTACGACAAGGATTGCACTAACTCCTATGGAGGCTTTCGACAAGAGGATGATAGACAGGAAGTTAGAAAGCGAAGAAAGAATAGCAACCATAGAGCGTAAGTACCAAGAAAGAATGGCAGTCATAGCCCGTGCGAGCGAGCAAGCCCGCTTGGAAGCCAAAGTAAGAAAAGCAGAAATGGATCGCAGACACGCAGAAGACAAAGCAGAAAGAAAAGCAATACAAGAACAGAGCGACCGACAAAACAAAGAGTTCTGGCGACTCTATTCTCAAGTTCAGGCACAGATGCAACAGATTTGGGGAAAGGAGAGTCTCTCAGTCTCTTCTTCTCCAACGCATGATACACAGGATTTGCATGATTGTGTGAAGCATGATGATGAATTGAATGACAACGATTTGCATGATGATTTGAATGACAAGCATGATGATTTGGATGACAAAGATAAGCATGATGATTTGAATGATATTGCTAAGCATGATGATTTGGATGCCAATGACAAGCATGATGATTTGCATGATCAAGATGTGATTTCTCACGAGCATGATGATTTGCATGATCAAGATGTGATTTCTCACGAGCATGATGAGTTGCATGAAGAAGATGTGATTGTTCACAAGGATGATGTGTTAGTTGATGCTTTTTCTAGCGAAGCTAACCTCGTTGTAGATTCGATCAATCACGAAAAAGCGATCTTGGCTTTCGAGTCGAGGTCCAAAGAACCCCCACAGGACGATTCGATCATTCAGGACGAACCGATCTTGGCTCTCGAGCCTTGGTCCAAAGAACCATCACAGGAAGTATTATGTGTTCGCATGATTGATATGCACGCATTGTTCGAGTGTTTCATTCGTGACAGTTTCCTGTATTTTAGTCAGCATCGTTATGTGATCCCTTTTACTAGGCATGACATATTGTATATTGAGCACGTTTCTCTCATGGATGAGCACGAATGTATGCGGATTGTTCATGAAAAGCTAAAAAGTTTGTATGTCAGGAAGTCACATTCCATGTTTCTTCCGTGGCATGACACAGTTTCCGAAAGAGCACATGATAGTATGAGCACCAAGCATGGGCATTTCCATTGGGATCTGCCACAGTTGATTGATTTCGATCAAACAGAAAAGATTCAAGCGCATTGTTTGCATGTGTTTGATGAACGGGTTGTCACTCCGTCTATATGTTCATCTACATTGCATCCACAGTCTTTCGAGAAGACACGGTTTTTTTCCTTCACTTTACATGGAATAGGTACGTTCATGGTTTTGTGTTGGAGATGGTTTCAAGAATTTTCAGCCATGGAGATTCTTGAAGACGAAAGATTCTTGAAGACGAAAGAAGCAGGACTCGAGACGAAGTTGAAGCATCAAAGGAGCCATAGAAGACTTTGAGTCGCTTTCGGCGCGGCCCAAAGAAGAAAGCGTTACAGACCTTTATGAAGTTCAAGTACCGCACGACCCACACATCAGAGTGGGCCAGCGAAGAGTCCCTTCCAGGATTCCGAATGCTGTTGGCGATCTCCTTCGACGCCATACAGTTCGGTACCAGTACCTCACTTTGAAAAGGAGGGGATGTCACGTGACACATCCCAACCCTATGTGTCCGTGGACAAGCTACACCACAGCAGGGTTCAATCAGTCCGATCAAGTTAGATTAGCAATGATCTGGCACTTTTGTGAGTCTATTCGTAGACCGTGCATGCCCAGTCACTTAGCATAGATGCATATCCTCCGGTTGCACACAGCATGATCATCGGAATTCCCATCAGAATCCATTAGCATCAGTTAGGGGAATTTTCCAGTGCATTTAGCCTATTTTCCTATTTATTGGTTATTTTCACTTATTATTTTTAAGTGACTTTCCAACAAAAGTAGGTAGGGCAATTTTGCTAAGTTAATATATAAGCAAACCCAAGTTAGCACTTTCTGACAGAAGAGGCAGCAGGAGCACCTTGCTCAACACATAGTAACAGGGAATGGCCATTTCCAGGTCTCCGTTCCCCGTTCCCATCCTATGTTCCCGTTCTGAATCCCTATTCCGTGTTTCAAACGTGAGTACCCGTAACAAGGAATGGTGTTTTGTGGCAGTTCCCGTTCCACGTTCCCCATTCCGGTTTCCCGTTCTTGGTAACTATGGCTCAACAGGCAACTTCTCAGCAAGACCAACCCCTGCGACTACTCTGGCGTTTTCTCCACAGAAGACCTAGCGTTTTTGCATCAGATCAGCCTTGGCGATTTGTGCACAGCAGATCAGCCCCGGCGTCATCACGACACAACAGATCAGCCTAGTGTTTTTGCATTTGTAGAACCCCGGCGACAGAAGGACCAATTTCAGCCCCTGGCGTTTTTGGATTTCAGCAGCAAATTAAGACCGGCATTATTCACCTAAAGTGTAGCAGATTCAGCCCGTAAAGACCATCAGTTTTCAGCCCTAAGAAACCTCATTTTTCAGCCAAGAAAACGCAGCCAAAACAGTCATTTTCAGCCACCGAAACAGTCCCGAAATTCAGCAATTAGAAGATCTCAGATTTCAGTCGTCATCGTCGTCGTCACCGTCGTCGTCATCGGCATAGACCAAGTTGCATAGTCCATTGCATACGCATTGTACACTTTTGTGCAATCAAAGAAAAGACCACTCTCGCTGACGAGAGTGGGGCCTTCAGAGGAGGGTTTTTACAACCTCTCGGCGTCGTAACTTTCTCTCTCCTTCTCTGTCTCATTCACTTGCACGCACTAGATCCACTCACTTTGTTCGTGATCACCGCACTCTCTATAAGACGGAAAGCTCTCTCTTTCCCTAAGAACTAAAAGGAACCTTGAGCAGTAAAGATCACTAATCTTGAGAAAATACAACATTCCTTTCGCTGCACCTAACAATTGCACTGAGGAGCACCCACTGTAGAGAGCACGACACACTATCTGCGCTATAGTGTGTGTGCAAGCTGATCCAGAGAGGTCCCAGATGGTAGCACTACTTGCTTATAAGGCCTAGCGTAGGATTTTTCCATGCCAGATGGCACCAGAGGGAGAGAGAAGGCTCGCAAACCTGCCAACGCTGGTCTTTTCTAAAAACTCGCGTTGTTTGCTGTATTACTTTAATGTTATTAAATTTGGCCGCGTTCAGATTGGCCCGACCACCCACTTTTAAAAATTTTAAACCTTACACTTAAAAAACGAGTGTTAAAACCCAGGTTTTTGACCAATCTTGAGCATTTATAACTCTATTGTTTTCATACCTCGCTCGACTCAATCTGCCGGCTCCCGCCGAGACGTATTTTCATTGTGTTCTGTTGGCCACTTTCTTCGGCGGCCACCGTAAAAATATTGAATTATAACTTTTATGAACGAACTGGGGACACCATCTTATTCGTGTGCTTGTTCTGAACTATTTTGCATTGCCTCCGGCTACTGTTCTACTTATCATACTATCCGGACACAGATAAATCTCCAAATGGCACATTGAACCGAAAAATTTACCCGTTCATTAAATTATTAATTAGTACCAACAAATTCATAAATCATTTGTGTGCACAAAAATCATTTTCATTTATATGTAGCCGCAGCTTAAAATATTACAGCTCTCTTTACATGCCAAGACAACATCAGGCAAGAAGCATCAAGACACAAATTACCACAGACCCATCCACCTTCGTCCTTCACAGAGAGCAAGGAGGGCATGGACACTCAAGGCCAGCAGGGAACAGAGAGCACTTTGGTGTTCGACACCTCTCTTGTTAGCGAGAGATGGCACATATCAGAGACCGACTCCACTCAGATTGCTAAGTGGCTCAACTCATATGAGATCCAAGCATATTCTTTCGGAGCTAGTATATCCCCCTCATTGATGTGTACCATACTACCCCCAGTAGGATACACGATGGAGCTAGCTAGATTGCATAGCATGCTTGTATACCCTATGCATATAGTCTTGCATTACCAGCCCTTAGCAATACAGGTCATCCCCCATCCATCATGGTCATCACCCACAGTACCATCCCACCACTCAATGTATTTTCTAGATTGAGTCCTAGCATCAGCTTATCTATTAGCCATAGTCTTTCATTCTGAGTTCAGCTTGTCCTTCTTTGGGATGACAGACGATGTATGACACATGTACCTTGATTTGTCTCATGTGCAAAGTTCAGCTTTTTGAAGATGTTAATAAATCTTTCTTTCTTTCTCTCTCTCCGATCTCCTCCGTACAGTGAGGTAGTACCACGTGACATCCTAACCCTCATGGTCGTCTCCAAGGTGAATCCTCTAATAGTCATTTATTAAAAACCCATCTCCACTGCCATAGTAGCTGGCGCTTGTGCGTGACCATGTAATCCTCCTCAAGCACAGTCGTAAGGATTGCAAGGGTCCCCTTGAAATCTTCTGTGAGGCTGTAAGATTGAGGCTGAGCTCACCATACAAAGCCTCCACTCCTCAACATCACAAGTCCTCTTGCAGTCCAAGGCCACAAACGGATGAAAAAGACTTGAGTCAACCAAGCATCATTGTACTGTATTTAAAACTCTTATGCAGAACCCCTAACACATACGAAAGCATCTCTACTGTTCAAACTTCTACTCATTCCAGCCCCCTTGCTCTCATTGACAAATCCTCTCTGATCCTGCAGGCCTGCCAATGTCCATCAAAAGCCTCTAAATCTCCTCCAATAATCCAAGCATCCATATCAAGCAAGGTACCTGTGATACATGCAGCCTTCCCATGTCCAATTCCCCTTTTGCAAGTTTCAAGTTATACAAGTTCTCTAGACTACAAAATAAACAATGAATGACAACAAGAATTGAATTGATTTAACTACTCAATCAAGCAACTCTAGAGACGTGCAAATAATATTACCAAAGAAAAAGAAACTAGAAAAAGGGATACTAAAACTAATTTTCTATATCCATCCTTGCGATTCGTTTATCTACTCCATGCCGCTTGCAAGCCTCCTTTCACCGTCGTTTAATGCAGCTTGCAAGCTGGCACCAGAATATAAGAACAAAGATACAAGTGCACACTGCTACAATGTATTTCACAGCCCACTTAACAAATTTTGGTATAAACATTACAACTTACAAGATACTTTTTTTGCATAAAGGAGAATAAAACGAGAGCTAAGAATACCATCAAAAACTAAATGAGGCTTGATTATGCAAAGCGTACAGTTTTCCAGTCGTGCACAGCTGCCAAAGTTCCGATCCCGAAAAAAAAAGGCAGATTCCTGAAACAAGACATCATGAAATTAACTCTCACAAGACTATGTTGCAAAACTCGGTGCATATTTTAAAGTGGGAATATTTGCAGCTAAAATCAAACCTGTATTGTTTGGTTCAAACACGTTTTAGGATGTGATAAATAATCCAATGTTCAGAAAGCTCCACTTGAGAATTGGTATAACTGGGAGTACTGACGGGAAAATTTATCACTACCAAAAAATATAGATACCTATGGAATAAGTCGGGCACAAGGGATGACGAACCTGACACAAGAACTAGTTATCACAATAAAACAAACACCACCTCTTGCTCGAATGTTTAGCTACTTCGTTCTTTTCCTACTTAGTGAGAGGAGAGAGATTGACACCACAATGGGGACTCAAGCAACCCTCTCAAGGGTCCCCAACCCCAAACCGGAGCGGTATTCCTTTGTATTGCAAAAACGAGGTGTATAAGGATCGTACCTTGACGCTCATGCAATGACGGTAACTTCGTGAAGATCTAACAAGTGGGTGACTTTGCTTCAAATGTCCGCTCCTTGAATGATCGAATTTATTTATTTTTTTTGGGCCACAAAAAGTGGCTTTATTCTGTGTACAAAGAGACCGCTGGGGATGCTCAAAGGCCTGTCACCCAAGGGATGTACAAGACGGAAAGTACAAAGAGAGTGCTACGTGTATATCAAGGTGGCATGTATGAAGAATGCAAAATGAACCACTCAAGAGGTGTGATGTGTCCATGGCCCAAACTGAAAAGAACTGAAAGATCTTCTCCATGTCCTGAGGAAAGAGTATCTATGCCTCTCCCCTGCGCTGGAGGAGGCCGCTGAAGTATCCCACTGGTTGCGAAGAATATGCAGCAACTCAACCTAAATAGCTGTCAAAGTGGTCGATGTTGAGGCAGACTGTGAGCCTAGAATGTGAGCACAACAAGCCTTCCACATGATCCATAAAGTGAATGTTACAGATCGTAGTAAAAATTGCATCCTTCTAAGAGTGGTCCTAGGCAGCAGTTCTTGGCAACTGAGATGCTGAGAGGCTGGGTGCTTATATTGAGGGAAGGCAGATCTGCCCTCTGCTGATGAAAATGCTGAGGCTGAGTGGGCTTCAGCTATGCAGGGCAATAGCAGATCTAGGAGGTTGGTAAGTAGTCTCCAAAAATGCTAGATCTGTCAGGTGAGAAGGGCCCCTGAGCTGATGCTACTACTTCTGAGCTGAATAATTAAGGAGTGACCGTAGAATCAATTATACAGAACTCTGAAGTGAAGTCACCCGAGACAATGACAGGTTGACTTTGAATTATCCATGTGATCAACCCAAAGGCTTTGTAAGTGAGGTTTGTTATGCACAATCAAGATAGAGGTGGAAGAAGAGAGATTGGAATGATCAAACCCCTTCGAATTTACTTGGCTGGCTGCAATTAGGTACTGGTACTATTGAACGTGTACTTACCAATGGAGTGTCCTTGAGAACACCTATCGAGTGTGTCTAAGGTTGCTTGTGAGGGACAAATATTGCAACATCACAAAGGACTGATTTGGTCTCATGCTGCAACTCTCTATCCTGCAAAGAAGACATAATGTGCGAGGTAGGTCCATAAATGCTTTTCGAATCACAATTGGCGCACGCAGAGGAGGGCTGGCAGCAGGTTCATGGTCAGCGTCGACAGGGGCCGGCACCTGTCAGCTTGGCCCACGGGGTGGTCGCCAGGCTCCAGGCCAATAGCAATGAGTTCCCATAGGGAACCATTTCGACCCTCTTTAGCAAGACGAGGTCCCAACTCCACCCTCCACCTCAGTCTCACCTTTAACAACCCCTCCTATAACCGGCCTGTACAACGTAGAGGGCGGTACTATTTCAATTACCTGTTAACTTTACACAGAGCACTGAGAAGGGAAGAGAACACAGTTGCGTCCAGCGACTAGAATGTCACTGCGCACACGAGACCGACACCCTGTAGGCCCCAAAGACTAGCACCCCTTTCGGTATTTCTTTATTCAAATTAAGGTAGACGATCCGACCACTTCGCACAAGCTTTCACAAAGCTGTCCAAACCTGGCGAGGGCTGAAAACGCAGGTTTTCGACCTGATTATGGCAACATAACGGCGCAAAAACCCCTGTAGGTCAAAAGCACTTGTCTAGGACGGATTCCCTCGCTATTTGGAAGCTTTCTGGTGAGCTGTCACAGAAATTCAGCGGACTGTAATTCCCTGTTTTTCACTGTCGGGTGTCCAAAAGCCTGTACACGCATCCCAAGGCTCTCACGAGGCTCCCCCGGTGTTCCCTTGCAGTTTAGGTGCGAAACCCTAAACCTGCAGAAAAACACAGCAGGCTGTAATTCACTGTTTCGGATCGGTTTTAGCGGAGCGAACACGCCTACGCGTGTCCCAAGGGCTCCCGCACGCAATGGGACAGTTCCCCTGTGAATTGGACGAGTTTTCACGCGAGAAAACTCTCCGAACTCGCAATCTTTCGCGATGGAACTTTGCGTACCTGTGGGGGATTAGCAATTAGCTAATCCGGTTCCTATTCAGAAGGCTCTTGCCTTGGCAAACGCGCATAAACCCCCAGAACTGTACATGTTCAACTGAGTAGCCCAACTAGTGGGGCATTACCATATGTGCCAAAGGGGAGAGAGAGATGCACGAGAGCAAATCATCGCGCTACATGAGACAGAGGAGAAGGCAAGCTTTCCATTAAAGCTGTAGACCTGCACCCACTACTCACACACACACTGTAGGTCACTTATGAGTCAAATCAGCCTCCTCTCTCAAATTGGGCCCCCCTCTTGCTGATGGAAGTGGAAAACTGCACCAGGAGCTGCCATGTGTCCAGTTTGCCCCTTTTGAGTTAATTCTCTAGTTCCCACTGACTTATAAAGTTGTAAGTGACTTTCCGAGTGGCCCAGATTTCATTTGGCGCACACAGGCTTCCGCACTCATCAGAGTTCAGTGCTAACTGGCCCGACCAGTCCCAGACTCCTGCTATGAGAAACCTATTCGGCCGCAGCCGTTTTACACTGGCCATGCAATGTCCACTTGCACCTTTTCAAGGGTTCCGGGGAAAACAAGTAAAAATAAAAATAAATAAAAATATCTAGTACTTATTTACGGAAGGCAACAGGAAAATACACCTCCTGGTGACACACCCCACCCTTGAAATACTGCAAGCGACCTCGCTTGCATGCCAATAATACATGCAATATCTCCTGATATCACATATATTCTATGATGGGAATCCAAGATATACATGCTTCCGGAAATGTAGCGTTGGACGATTAAACAATCCCACCAACCTGGCTACGACACATATATCAAGCATAGAAGCCTTCTAGTGTACTCTAAACACAAACTTCTCTAGCTAAATTCTGTATGGAAAGAGTAGATACAATTGCTTAACTAGTCTCTTGAGCATCATGAACCATGCTCTTGCCTTGCTCCGAAAAGGCTACATCAAGTCACTGTGGGTTCCATCTGAAAGGCTTCAAGATACAATTGCAATAGCTGAGGTGAATCAAGCAATTCAGACTCTTCCATCCATTTGGCATCCAATGATGGATAGTTCTTGAACTTCACCAAATAGCGTCTTGCAACCTTTCCTCTAACCTTTCTTTCTTTATGTGCCAATATTTGTTCAGGAACAAGGATTTCATCCAATTCTTCCACTTCGGGTTGTTCCTCATCAAGCATATTCTCTGGCACATCACCAACAAAGGGTCTTAGAAGGCTGACATGAAAAGCATTATGTATTTTCCAGCCTTCGAGTAGCTTCAACCTATAAGCTACATCGCTCATCTTTTCTGAAATCTGAAAAGGACCATAATATCGCATACTGAGCTTAGGAAACAAGCGTTCCTTGCCTTTCCTTTTCCTTAACCTGGCCTTTTCAAAGCGCAAAAGCACCCAATCACCAAGGGAAAATACAAGTTCACGACGGTGACGATCAGCAGCTTTCTTTTGCTTAGCCTGAGTCTTCTCAAGAGCAATCTTTATCTTCCTGTATGTTTCATCCATATCTTGCACATACTTGTCTGCCTCAAAAATCTTGTCCTTAGTCTGCAAAATGGGCGGGACTTTCTTCTCTCCTTCCACTATCTCAAATGGTGCCTTACCTGTTGACGTATGCACAGTGTTATTGTAAGCATATTCAACCAATGGAAGATGGTGTTCCCAAGTTGCCTTGTGCTCTGACACATAACATTTGAGCAGGTCCAAAACAGTAGAATTTCCTCTTCTGACTGTCCATCAGTTTGCGGATGAAACGAAGAAGAGAACTTTAGCGTAGTGCCATGTTCTCAAACAATGCCTTCCAAAAAAGACTCGTCATACGTGGATCCCTGTCACTGACAATTGACTGAGGCATCTTGTGGTATTTAAAGATATTGCTCATGAATATCTTGACCATGTGTTCTGGCTTTATCTTCTTCCTCACACGAATGAAATGGGCCTGCTTACTGAACCTACGAATAATAGTCTAAATCCCATCATTGCCAGTTTGCGTCCTTGGAAGATCAAAGATAAAGTCCATTGCTATGCTTTCCCATGGCCTATCTGGGATCGGCAATGGCTGCAACAATCCCGGTTGCTTTTGTCTGTCAAATTTGACTTTTTGGCATACTAAGCATGATCTTACAAATGTGTCAACATCTTGACGTAAAGTTGGCCAATAGAAGAATGCCTCAACCCCTTTCACTGTCGCATCAATTCCACGATGCCCAGCATAAGGTGGAGCGTGACTTTCCATCAAAATCTTTGGCCGTAACTGTTTAGTAACGCATAACTTTCCATGCATCATGAGAAAGTCATTCTTAAGCATATAGTGCTCATGATGTTGCCCATCAACAAGCTGGTCATAGATCCTTGCAAAATCTGAATCTTCAGCATATTGTGTCTTCATTTCGTCTAGTTCACAATGGTACGGAATTGACACTACTGAAATTTGGGGCTTTCGTAACAACGCATCAGCCACCACATTCTTTTTCCCTTGCACATGCACAATCTGAAAATGGAACATTGACAAGATGTTTGCCCATCGCATGTGCTTCTCAGACAACTTCGTCTGTATGAGAAAATATCGCAAGGTTTGATGATCCGTTTGGACAACAAAATCAGCCCCTAGCAGATAGTGTTTCCAACTAGTGAGAGCATGAATTACTGCCAGCAATTCTTTCTCATAGACTTCAAGTTCCTTTCAGTCTTCAAAAGAATTCTGCTCTCATATGCGACTACTCGGCCATTCTGCATTAGAACTGCACCAAGACTATGGCCACACGCATCACACTGAACCACAAAAGGTTTTGAAAGATCTGGCAAAATGATTACCGGATCTCAAGTCAGCTTCTCTTTCAAGTGTTTGAACGCTAAAATTTCCTTGGCTGTCCACTTGAAAGTAACTCCTTTTCCTTGTAGTGCATGGAGTGGAGAAGCAATCTCAGCAAAATTTCGGATGAACCTCCTGTAGTAGGAACATAAGCCTAGAAAGCTTCGAATGTCATGTACGGACTTCAAGTCTGGCCATGATCTAATTGCTTCCACTTTAGCAGGATCCATGCGTACCCCATCCTTTGAAACAATGTGCCCAAGGAAGTGAATTTCTTGCAAAAAGAATTCACTCTTCTTCGCATTAATGAGTAGCCTGTTCTTACGTAACTCATTGAAAACTGCAGTCAAGTGATCCCTATGCTCCTCTTCAGACTTCGAATAGACAATCATGTCATCAAAGAAGGTACCCACGAAGTTTCTATGTGGTCTAAAAATTATGTCTATCATTCTATTAAACGTGGCAGGAGCATTTGTGAGACCAAATGGCATGACAAGAAACTCATAGAGACCAAATGTTGTCCTGAACGCAGTCTTATGGACATCTTCTGGCCTAATGCGTATCTGATGGTACCCACTCTTTAGGTCTATTCTTGTAAACAATGACGTTCCCTCAAGCCGATCAAGAATGTCATCTATCCTCGGTATGGGGAACCTGTTCTTGATAGTATTCTTATTCAAGGCGCGATAGTCAATGCACATGCGCCATGAACCATCCTTCTTCTGCACTAAGAGTACAGGCGAACAAAAAGGGGATGAACTGGGCTAAATCAGCCCCTTCTCTGAAAGCTCGTTGACCTGACTCATAATCTCTTTCTGCTGGGCTACACTAACCCTGTATGGTGGTCTATTCGGTGGACTAGAACCTGGCACAAGATCTATAGTATGATCCTCAGGTCTCTCAGGAGGTAACTCCCCTGGCAAAGAGTCCGAAAAACAATCACTGAAACCACTCAAAAAATTTGACCTGTCTTTATCTAAGGTAGACAAATTAGATACAACTTGAGGTACTTCTTTTGCAAAGATCAAGTACGCAGAAAGATGATTCTTTATTACAGATGAAATAGCAGCAGCAGAAACAACTGGAACAGACTCGCCTTTAAGCTTTACATCAAGGACATGAGTCTTTCCTCTATGTACAAGGGTAATCTTTTTGTTGTAAGTATCCACCATAGCATGCAACCTGTAACACCATGGGATACCCAGTAACACATCACAGCCCTCAAGTGGCATAATATGAAATTCTTCCGCATCCACATAGCTCTGAATGTGCAGACGAAGCTTTCCCAAAATGGGAGTAACGGGCTCTGAATGACCTAGGCATGCCAAACCTGCTTCCCTTGTCATACCCATCTCCTCTGCACGAATGCCCAACTTTGATGCCAATTCTGGTGATATGAAATTTGCACGGGCTCCTGCATCAAAGAAAACCAGCACTGTCTAGTCTCTAACTTTGTCCCAAGCTCTGCACAGCTCCGTGGCATCTGTGTTTGGCTGGTCTCCAACCAAATCTGGAACAAGTCCTGCACTTGGCTTTGGATTCTTCCCTTTATGGTCTGACTTGTCATCCTTATCTTGTGACTTCTTCTGTGGGTATTCATTTGCAAAATGTCCTTCCTGTTCACAAATGTAGCATTTCTTGGCCTCCCTAAGAGCTTTCCTTTCTTCAAAGGTTTTGCCAGAAAAATGCCTTTTTTGTCCTTGTCCTCGTCCCGAAAAAGACTTAGACTGCTTCTTGGACGTATCACCTTCTTCAGTGGAGGGCTTCTTTGTGGGAGGCTCAGAAGGCTTTGCTGCAACATTGCCCTTGGCTGAAAACTGTTTGCCTTGGGACCCTTTCTTGTGGCTATTAAATCCCTCGGAATCTCCTTTCGACAGATTGCTGGCCACTCTTGCATTCTCTATCAACTGAAACATATTCATGACAGTAGTCTTTGTGCAGTAGTCCCTGATTTTCTTGGGCAATCCGCAACAGTACTTCTCAATCTGTTCTGACAATGGCACAAACCTGTTAAGAGGTGACTGGCAACAGCGCGGCCCAAAACTTTTTATTGTACTCTTCCAAGTTCGCACACTGTTTAGCATTCAACTCATGCCATTCTGTCATCACATCCACTTCAAAAGTGTTCGTCAACCATGCAGACGCAAAAAGCTGTTTGAATTGGACCCACGTTGTTGAGCTTGACCCTGGTTCAACAATGCGGTCCACCATTGAAGCGCATTCCCTTTCAAGAAAGTGGCAGCCTTGCGTATCTTTGAAGATTCCGTGAAGTTTCCTCCAGCATAAGCTGCATCGAACTGTTGTATGAAGGTCAAAGCCTTCAATTGATCCTCAGTTCCTCTGAAAGTTTTAAACTTCACTCCCTGCCCACCTTCCTTGTAATCCTTAAGCTGACTCAAAGGAGCCACATTATCATAAACGCGTGCCTCTAACAGGGGTGCTCCACGATTGTTCATTCCAGCACTCGCATCAACTGTTTTACCTATGGTATCTGCATTTGGTACGTATGGCTACGATAAACCAGCCATACCAAATTGTGTTCCAGGCACTCGAAACTGGCCATAGGCACCCTGAAAACCTGGTTGGACACCCATGTTCGCGTACATAGGATTACCCATGCCTGTTTGCATTGTCCCGAACACATTCCCTGGCATATAACCTGTGGAAGGTCCAGCCATAGCTTGAAACACTGAACCACCTCCAAAATAACCAGGATAAGTATTAGGTAATGGAAGTGTCTGACGCATAGCGTGTTCATTACTCCCTTGACCATTCACAAACGGTTCCTGTCCAGCTAAAGCAAGTTGCTTTGGATCATTGGACACCGCTAGTTGCTCAACCACATGGGCTTTCCCTGGAGCATTATGAGTCCTCTGCGCATTGGAAATCTCCATTTCCTGCAACGGCTCAGTCGTGCCCTGTGTAGGAGGCTGAAAACCCTGTGTTGGAGCCTGTAAGAACTCCTGCATCCTTGGGTTGTTAGCCAACTGCTAAAACATGTCCATGCAACAACGCAGTTGAGTTCTAAACAACCTGTCCTCTTCTTGAAGAGTTGAAGGAACTTTCTCCGTGCCATGTGAGGAAGATCCCTCTTCAGGTACTTGGTCTCTCTTCTCTGCCATATCGACAAGCTCTGTGTTGCTTTCACCCACAACAATCCACGCTGCACTTTTTGAAGAAAAAGTGACTATCCCGTCAATGGAACCATATAACCGGCCTGTACAACGTAGAGGGCAGTACTATTTCAATTACCTGTTAACTTTACACAGAGCACTGAGAAGGGAAGAGAACACAGTTGCGTCCAGCGACTAGAATGTCACTGCGCACACGAGACCGACACCCTGTAGGCCCCAAAGACTGGCGCCCCTTTTGGTATTTCTTTATTCAAATTAAGGTAGACGATCCGACCACTTCGCACAAGCTTTCACAAAGCTGTCCAAACCTGGCGAGGGCTGAAAACGCAGGTTTTCGACTTGATTATGGCAGCATAACGGCGCAAAAACCCCTATAGGTCAAAAGCACTTGTCTAGGACGGATTCCCTCGCTATCTAGAAGCTTTCTGGTGAGCTGTCACAGAAATTCAGCGGGCTGTAATTCCCTGTTTTTCACTGCCGGGTGTCCAAAAGCCTGTACACGCATCCCAAGGCTCTCACGAGGCTCCCCCGGTGTTCCCTTGCAGTTTAGGTGCGGAACCCTAAACCTGCAGAAAAACACAGCAGGCTGTAATTCGCTGTTTCGGATCGTTTTTAGCGGAGCGAACACGCCTACGCATGTCCCAAGGGTTCCCGCACGCAATGGGACAATTCCCCTGTGAATTGGACGAGTTTTCACGCGAGAAAACTCTCTGAACTCGCAATCTTTTGCGATGGAACTGTGCGTACCTGTGGGGGATTAGCAATTAGCTAATCCGGTTCCTGTTTAGAAGGCTCTTGCCTTGGCAAACGCGCATAAACCCCCAGAACTGTACATGTTCAACTGAGTAGCCCAACTAGTGGGACATTACCATATGTGCCAAAGGGAAGAGAGAGATGCACGAGAGCAAATCATCGCGCTACATGAGACAGAGGAGAAGGCAAGCTTTCCATTAAAGCTGTAGACCTGCACCCACTACTCACACACACACTGTAGGTCACTTATGAGTCAAATCAACCTCCTCTCTCAAATTGGGCGCCCCCTCTTGCTGATGGAAGTGGAAAACTGCACCAGGAGCCGCCATGTGTCCAGTCTGCCCCTTTTGAGTTAATTCTCTAGTTCCCATTGACTTATAAAGTTGTAAGTGACTTTCCGAGTGGCCCAGATTTCATTTGGCGCACACAGGCTTCCATACTCATCAGAATTCAATGCTAACTGGCCCGACCAGTCCCAGACTGACCAACCCAGACTCTCGCTGTGAGAAACCTATTCGGCCGCAGCCGTTTCACACTGGCCATGCAATGTCCACTAGCACCTTTTCAAGGGTTCCGGTGAAAACAAGTAAAAATTAAAAATAAATAAAAATATCTAGTTCTTATTTACGGAAGGCAACAGGAAAAATACACCGCCTGGTAACACCTCCTCCCCCCGAGTTCTCCTCCGCCCCTCCCCCCCACTCCTCCATCCCCCACTAGCCCCCCTACTTCCACATCTCCTCCCGTTCCTACCCCACTGCCGTCCCATGGGGGGGACCTTCCTCGGCTGCTAGGAGATCTCTTGGCAGCACTTTTGCCACGAGTCGAGAGAGGGAGTCTTTCTTGCGAGCCCCCCTTCTGGTGCAGACGTCTCCCTTTGCAACAGTTCCTTGTGGACTGACGAGCTTCGACATTTGTCGTAGGTGGGACTTCTTCACCTACAACACACACCGTTTCTCGGAGACCCTTCACCAGACTTTGAGACAGCTTGTTTCAGAGTTCATGTATTATTCCTTGCAGCTAGAGGGATAGAGGCCCTGAACACAGCGGTTGGCTTCTCTTTTCCCTTATGTGGCAGGGACCAGTGTGAGTGGACTCTGGACTCAGTGATGGAGTGGCTGCAGGCACACGCCCTCGAGTTCTCTCACCACACGGGAGACTTGGGGGTTACAGACCTGGTATAGACTTTGTGGCCGTTGGCCAAGTTCTCAGTGACACCTCCGAACTCAGCAGGATGTACACACATTGTGATACTCTTCTTTGCTGACACACAGAGCCGACCAAGCTATGTATACATACATGAGGTCCTGGACAAAGGAGGTTGCCCTGCGTACGGCACACTCTTCTTGGGCCTGGGCTAGACATTCTTTGCAGTCACGTCTATCTCAAGGACGCTCAGATACGGATTATTCCCCATCCAAGCCAGCCTCGAAGTTAGCACGGTTAGCTGCTGTTGCAACATCGGTTGTTTCTCGTTCTCCATGAGGATTGTCTCATGGAATGTGCACGGATTAATTGGGGCCCAGTTTCAGCGCCAGCAGGTTCGATTGCGTCAGGAGCTTCAGCGATGCCTTGTGGGCGGAGAGATTGATCTTCTATGCTGCAGGAGCATCATCTTTGTGAGAGCCGCATTAGACGATGTGGTAAGCTTTTGCGTCGTCGATATGAGACATTTTAGTCAGCTACATTTGGACCTCGTGGTATCCAGGGAGGGGTATGTATGACTATTGCGGACTCTTGGCAGCAGGCCATTGTGGGCAGAGGTATCATTGTGCCTGGCAAGGCTCAGTGGATTACTATGCAGGTTCAAGGCTGCCTTTTGGGCTTCCTGAACATCTATGCGCCCAATGTGGCAAGTGCACATGCAGAGTTTTGGTCTCACATTGTAGTCTCTCTGCCGCATGCAGAGCAATGGTGCATTGGGGGTGACTTCAACATGTTGGAGGACCCCTCTGACAGGATTGGAAGTAGCCATGCTACTGTGCACGGGGCTGAGTTGGCAGCTTGAGAGAGGCTATGTATGACTTTGAGGGTTTCAGATGTTTTGCATCATTCTAGCTTTTGAGGCCCCCAGACAGCTTGGCCTTCTCTCGCTCGAACCGCAGAGTGGGAGGAGTGAATCTATCTCAAATAGATCACTTCTATGCCAGTGACCACATCTGTGACTTGGGTGAGTCAGTTTGCATTTTGGCTGGGACATCTTTTTCAGACCATACAGTGATCCTCACTATGACAGATAGACATAGGAGGGGGAGACGCTACTACGCATCCCTGAGAGGATCTTGTTGCACTTAGAGCTCAGAGAGTGGGTGGTGTCTCTTTGGACAGAGGACTTGGACACGCAGGACTCCCCTGCTCACAAAGTGGCCTTTGGACTTGCTCAGCTTAGTCGCTTCTTTCTCCAGGAGTCTACAGCTTGGCCTGGCTGCCGTGAGGGAGGAGGAGCAACATCTCCGACGGGGCGTTGCTTTCTTGCAGAGGATGCAGGAGCAACACCCAGACAGTCCTTGGTTGGAGCAGTTGCAGCAGGCTCGCCAAGATCTTGCCAGCATAGAGGAGAGGCGCCATGAGTGACCCCGTCATGCACACACCAGTGTCATCCAGTTGAGAAGACCTGACGGGTCAGTTGCTTCAGAGCCAGAGGATATGCGGACAGTTGCTACTGTCTTTTACCGTGGCCTGCAGTCAGCAGAGCCTCAGTCAGAGCGTCAGGATGCATGCAAAGAGCAGGTTTGGGCACAAATGCCTTGTCTTGTGACTGAGGAGATGCGCCAGAGGCTTGAGCTGCCTCTTCAGCTAGAGGAGCTTCATGAGGCCCTCAGAGCACTTCCCCGAAGTAGTTGTCCCGATGAGGATGGTTTGACTCCCAGTTTTTTCTTGGAGTACTGGGACTTGCTTGGCTCAGACCTTTGCAGCACTTTTCAGTACATCTTGCACACAGGAGAGATGCCTGACAGCATGATACCAGCTGTGTAGCATCGCCCTTTGTGCTCATCCATCATCTAAGCCAGGCTCTCATCAAGAAGTTCTCTCAGGTATCATGATCATATGGCTCACCTCTCTTGCTCCCTCCTCAATAACAACAATCGACTTTGTAGTATCACCCTCTTTTCTCATCATTGCCTACCATATCTAGTCCAAGCTAAGCTCTTGTCAAACAGTATTCACTCACATTTCCTGAGCATCAAGCTCACCTCCCTCACCACCTCGTCGGTAACAAGCACAATCGATGTTGTACACATGATCTGAGGAGGAGCAACCTACTAAAATCGTGTGGAGCCGCTTCTGCCAAAGGAAGAATCATTCAATAGGGCGAAAGGTTGTTACCCTAAACATGATGACTGGATCGGACTCCGAAGTTTTGTGTTGGGTAATGCACAAAGTCTTAAGGTGCCAAACGTTGACATACATAATCTTGATTCTTTCCCAGGCTGCCAGCAGCTTAAAGGCAAGCAGAGTAATGTGGCTCCCACCAATCCTATCAGAGGGGTCCTCAAGCATGTTGACGTCACCCCCAACACATTATTGTTCAACCATGGGAAAGGCATACGCAGTCATAATCCAGAACTTTGCTCTCACACTTGGATGATTGGGGGCATAACATTCAACAAGCCAATACTCTATCCATGGAAATGCATCGCAAGCCATTGAGCCCATCCGGGGACAATGGCTCCTCTAACCACAATGGCATGCCACCAAGAGTCCACAATTGAAAAACATGAGCCACCTTGGGCTACAAAGCAACAGACCAGAAGTCTCATACCACTTGCCAAGCAAATTGACCACAATGCTCTCACAAAGATGATGCTCTTGTATCATCATAAGATCAATGCATCTCCCAACTACGCATCTCTAAATCTTGTGCTACAAATGACCCTGATATTGTGCAGATTAGGGGCTTGATGAGACGATCCTCATAAGAAACTCAAGAAAATAGACAGCAGAAAAACACACAATCTTCGCAAGCAGCTTAGATGGCGAATAGTCCGCATCCATAGCGGCTACGAGGCTGTGACGATAAGCTTCGAAGGCTACACAACCATAGCCCAAGTCCCCCATGCAACACTCGATGTCTATGCCTCTAGCCAAGAATCCTCATAAGCAAAGGAGACAACGTGTGTCCACAATCAACAATATAACTATATGCTGAAATTATGTGCCCTCCGCTACTAATAAACACAAGTGCGTTTCTTCAGCAAGTTTTTCAGACCCACATCACTCAGATGATGAGAGAAATCCAAAAACTCGGTTGATATGCACCCAACAACACTCCCAGTGGTCTAGTCCCGCTGGCTCGCCCCACATAATTGAAAAGAAGAGCACACAGATTTACCAACAGCCTCGTCAGACCTCACTGGTACCAAGAAGACGTGACCTCTCAAACAAGTTGTTGGAGCATCTGTATCTATATCCCGAATCCTCAAGATGTCTCATGAAAGCATAGTCAAAACATTGTCCTGGATGGCCAACATCAAAGCTAACCAGTGTTCCAAGCATAGTGAATCAGGGAGAGAGCAAAACCTTCACCACTAAGGGAGCCAGGTCTCACACTGGAGTGCTCTGCCTAAAATAATCAAATAGAATTGACACGAGTGACTGTAGTGGGAAAGGGTGTCGGAGCGGGATGCACATGTACACAAGTTGGTGGCCCTTAACTGGCAATATCAACACCCAAGTTGGGCATTTGTTTGTTGATTCAGAGATGGTTGGTACAATTGTTAAAGGTTTGCTCTCTAGAATCGGTGCTCATGCAACCCACCATACAAAGAAACCATGCTTGTATTCCCCAGAAGTAGAAACAAGGGGACCTTTATAGCTTTCCAGGGGATGGCCTAAATAGAGGTAAATTCCCTCTGTAAAGCAAAACACATGCACACATACTCCTGGCATAAGAAACAACCAACAAAGAAAAAAGCACACCCCCCTGCCCTTCGAAAACTTAAGTAAGATTTTAAGGTCTAAGATGGGTAGCTTTTTGTTAAAGATTTTAAAAGAGGGATTTTAGAAATCCATAAATTAAGACAATGACACTCAGTTTTAGAGAGAAAATTGCATCTTAAAGAGAGAAAATCATCTCTCTCTAGAGTGAGAAGAGAATTTAGAAAGAGAAACTCACTATGCTGCATTGGACCCTTGACCTTTCCTAAAAGTTGGGAATGGACCACCCTTCAAGAGAAAGAGTATCTACGACTGCGATACGGACACAACAATCAGTTCCATTTTTACCTCAACAATTTTGATGACGACTTAGGTCACTAGGACGCAGAGAAAGTCACTCTGAGGTGGATAGGCTGATCCTTTAGCCGTGTCTGCAGCGGCAGATGGAGAAGAGAGTGCAGAAGAGTGCTTACAATGCGAGTAAGGTAATGCATGTGTGTAAAGGTGCAAAGACCTGTGTGCAGGGGTGAAAGCCAGAGTGGGTGTGCGTCTATATGTAAAATAGCAGCTGAGCTGAGTGGACGAAGGGCAAGAGGCCGAAGCGGGTGGGGGGATAAAGCATTATAGCGCAATGAAGCTACAAAACATTGCACAATTTTGGAGCAGGAGCCTGCAAGAAGGGCGACAAGGGGACAACAGGCAATGAGCCTGTCCAATTCTTACACACTCTTGCAAAGATATTGTTTAATGATATGTTTCAACAGCTAGAAACTACAATCCAAGATAGCATGAAAGCGCTCTGAATTTCCTCTAATCAAGAAAAGCTTGCCCACTTCTTGTCTTCTTGATCAGCTTTTTGGTGAAGAATCCTGAGTTTGATTGTTCTAATACAATAGAGTACAAAGGCAATTCTGTTCTTTACAGATTTGGATATTTTTTATTGTACATGAGAAGACAATGTCGACTTACAAGAAAGTTAAGACTTGAAGATGATTACATTGAAGCATTCTCGATAACATTGAGGAAAATCTACCTTTTTAGCATTCTCTAGAGAATCAGAACCATGACAAGCATTATGTGTGTTGTTTGTTCCAAATAAAGCTCTTATTGAGCTAGGATCCCTGTCTCTTGCCTCTTCACTATTTGTAGGGCCTGGTAGCAGCAACATAGAAGACTAAGCTCTCTATCAACAAGATTTAAAATGCTTTACCAAAAAAATATTGTTTCTGAATAAATCAAGGACACAAGAATGCCACTTTAGAAATAAAGAGAGGTTACAAAATAAAGAGATAACTCTTCAAGATATTTTTTAAAACACCACTACGGGGTCATGTTTGACATTTTGTTTAGTAATTTGATAACATCAAAAGATTTCCTGAAGTTGGCAAAACTCATTCTTATATGCAAGCAACATGGTTAAATTTGAGTGTTAACTTGCTCAATGAGCTACAAAATTTTGAGCTAAGGGACAATGCCTTGGGGTAGTCACAGATTTCATGTCTTGGCTTAAACGTCTTCAACTGGTTTAATGTCAGGAGAATTTTGGCAAGTCGGTCAACCTAAACATAGTTCTAATTATTTAAACAAAAAACCCTCACGTTCAACCAACAATATCTTACTCTTGGTAAACCAAGATGAAGGCCCTACACTGACCAAATGCGTATACATTTGGCATGAAAAACGAAAAAAAATCGTAGTTACCTAAGAGTGTCCTCCACCTTTTGACTGCATTCTCAGCTACCAAATCCATTGCAACACATAATCCATTTGCCATAAACTGAGTCAGAGCTCTGTGACAAAGTATGAAACATAACTTACATTTCCAAAATCCAACAACTTGTACATGTTTCTTGGTTCAGGTTTCCTCATTAAGATTTTGTGATCGAAACCCTTGTGATTAAGAGAGGGCTGCATCAACTTTCCCATTTGACAAAATCTTTAACATATCTCTCTGTTTCTTGATAGATGAGGAATTGTGACAAACAATGTGTTGAAAACTTACTCGTAAAATGGTTTCCCTGCATGTGCTTTATAAAAATTTTGGGCGTCTTCAAGGCTCAGTTTACACATTCTGAGCTCCTTGATAAGGAATCCGTTTGCCAAAATCATGTCAATAATACGCCCCATATTTTTCAACCCATCAGGTTTGATCAACGCAAAAGTCCTGTTTCAGCACACCTATGACTTTGAAATCGTTTCAAGGTAAACGCTATCATATAATTTGTTAAGATGAAGCTAGAAAATCGAAAATTTGATGGTTTGCAAACTACCCAGTTAGGAACCTTGATGAAAAATGCAGTACTTTTCTTCCAAATCCCAAAGATGCATTGGGCTACTTTGATGGTACCCTTGACAAGTCTCAACATAAATTGTGTACATTTGATGAGAGAGCACTGTGCTATGCACACACACTCTAAGACATCGTTTTCAAGCTTCTCTGAACAAAGGACACCTACAGCTCTCATAATTTTTTGTCAGATAACCCAATACTCCTTATTGGCAAGGATAGTGACAAACAAGCACCATTTTTGATTGCGAGGATGGTGACCAAAAAGCATGTTCCTAAATAATTTCAAAAAACATGAGACAAAAGAGGACTACTGCCCAATTTCATACTTGACAGCCATTGTAATGTCACCATCCTCCCTGACTATGGTGAATGCCACATCAACTACAAAGTCAACACTAGCTGCTGGCTGCATTACAATACAGCCGGATGCCTACTACGCTAGCAACACCCCCAAAGTCCTACACTAACAGCAAGAGAGCACTCACATTGATGTACCTAATGCAGAAGCTTGGCCAAAATGAAAATACATGCTACAGTGCAACTCTTGGATAGGATAAGAGGCATCAAAATTGCCCCAGTGTCACCTACTTCCATCAAGCACGACCTTAATCAGAAAAGATTGCACGATTTGTTGCACCTGTACTGCAGAAACTTTACAACAAAGTATGAGGCAACGACAGCATACGTTTCCTGAAAGCCTTGAAGGTGCTTTTTTGTAAATTCATCACCATAAGACTCAATTATGAGCTGCCGAGAATACAAGCTTATTGAAGCTCCAATATATAGATGCTCCAAGTGTATCTCAGGATGGGAAACTCGTTTCAAAAAAATTCGTTGATTCTTGATGTCAAACTGCAAATCCATATGCTCTGTTAGCGATTATAGATTTTAAATCAACAAACATAATTCAAGAGTCATAGCAAGGTATCAGCGGCAGCCCACCATTTCTACAGACTGATCATGAGTGTAATAGAAAAGCTGATAATGCCATATCAAAAGTGTCTTTGGATCCAGCCATCGCACAATAAAGGCAAAGCGGCATCCTTCACCTGTTCTAGTATCCATGGACTCAAAATTTCTGCACAACACAAAAAAGTGGGTAGGGCATATGCACCACTGAAGATAGAAAGAATTGATTCAAGAACCTTGTTCCTTTGAATCTGATAGACACCTATTAGTGACTTTCTTTTCACCCTAGCCACATAGGAAAAAGGAAAAACATCTGATTAGAAAGGTCTCACCAGTCTGCTTAGACAAAAAGGAGAGAAGCTGCCCCTTGACAATTTCATGCTGCTTATCCCAAGAAGCATATATACCTAAATTGAATCCAAGATAAACTGAGATTGACCTTCAAAGAAATGTGCAAAGTATAGAATCATGGTAGTCGCCCATGTCACCCACAAGACAATATAACCATCAGCTCCATCATGTACATTTGAATTAACTACCAGGACATCCCCACTAACATCATTAATGTTCAATAGTTCGTGTAGGACTAGGGTACCTATGTACACACTTTTTTTTTTTTTTTGTAAATGTTGATTTAATTCACAAGTGAGAAACCATAATAAAGGACAGGTACGAAGGATGGAGCTTTGAGAGGCTCCAAGAACTAGAAACAATCAAAGAAAATCCTATAAGCTTCAAGAGGAATGTCTCCCACATCATAAGCAAAGTGTAGTGCTTGTCCAAGCGAAAACTTGAAGTACGGAAAAGGGTCAAATTCCAGTGCATGAAACATCTGAGAGTTACGTTGATGCTATATGGTCCACATAAACCAAAATCTGACCCAACTGAAGAAGACCTCGAACAGAGATTGTGGGGGTTGAAGGACTCCAAAAATCCAGAATCATCTATGAAAGATTCCGGATTGGAAACGAAGGCGCAGAGCAGAGGACACTTGCTTGATGAACGTCCGGAAGTAGCGGCAATCCCAAAGCAGATGCACAACAGACTCATCAGCCCCATGACATCGGACACAACGAGAGGATGCAATGCGTCACATGCAACAACGTACCAACCGGTAGAGCACCCACCATGCATCGCCATAAGAAAATGCCCTCTTTGAGAGGTAGGCGATTCTTCCATATGCGAGACGGCGTTCTTTGCCACCACATCTAAGACTTAGAGAGTGACACAACTAATTTCCATGAGACACAATCCATGCATCTGATTGTAGCAAAGCATAAACTGATCCAGCTGATATGCAGTCCATCCTAGTATGAGCAAGTTGCCAATCGGAAAGCCGAGAGTCCCCTAGTAGTGGAGGCACTCAAGAAACATCGGCAAGCAACTGTTGTGTGTGCTGCCACAAATGCCGATAATGAGGTCCCAGCTCATAACGAAGAGCGGCAGCAGGAAAAGAAAGAACCTGTCCTTAGTCATCCACCACTTGATCAACCTGGAAAATCCCTTTTTGCGAAAGTAAGTATGCTTGTGGAGGAGAGTGCTGAATCAGATTAAGAGAAAATGCTTTACTCCAGTGGATGCTCTCTAGCCAAGTGAGTTACCTTGAGGGATTGACGACCATGCTAGGATAAGTAGCAGGTAAGCTGTGAAAGCATATACTCCTCCAATTTCAAAGACCTCCACATTAACAATACATTGGACCACTATCCATCTTCCATTTGGGTCATTGTAAGCAACAGTTGATTGTAAATCATGTCGAACAAGCATAAGCACTCTTGAGTAATTGGCATTGCCTGCATAAGCTATCCAATATCCCGCAAAATAAGATGTATGACCAACGACGTGATGTTGATTGTGCTCTTGAAGAACTACCACATCTGCCTTACATGTATGTATATACTGCCAGGATAGCCTCCACTTGTCATGATTGCATAACCCATGCACATTATATGAAATGCATTTCAAATAACTATGCATACTATGAGGGACAAACGAGAAAGAGAATTAAGGATTGGTGCCCATCGGCACATCCACATCTGTTGCAGAAACAGTCGCAAATCCATCACAACTAGAGGCAGAAGAAAAAGCTTGAAGGTCACCCGGCAAGGAAGCCAGTTCTCCTGTAATCGCTTCCTTATACAAATTTATGTACACTGTGTTTAGGTACCATGGTATGCCACAGTCTATTGTCAGTGATCCTGTATGACGAGCCTCTTTTGGAGAGGCTTATTTGAAAACATGGGCACCAAGCTCAAGTTTTCCTCCTCATTTCATCCACTAATGGATAGTCAAAAGAGCTAATTCTACTGTCTTACATCTGGTGAAATGCTATGTGTCAGATAATAAGGGCAAGTGGGAATAGTATCTATCCATGCTTGAGTATCCATAGAACAATACGGTGCATTCGTCAACAGCCAAGGCACCTTTTGAGATTGTTGAGGGTGGCAAAAAGGTTCCTCCCATTTTGCACAACAAAAAACAAAAAGGGCTACTAATTGTCACCGACATGAATTGTTGTTTTCACTTGGTGATCGGGTACTCTTACAGTTTGAAAAGGCGAGGCTAAAGAAGATGAAGGGCAAGGAAAGGTTATTTCCCAAGCTCAGGATGCGTTACTATGGGCCTTTTTCAGTGCTTAACAAGATCAGTGATGTTGCTTATAGGCTGAAATTGCCTGACACTTGGAAGATTCATAATGTGTTTCACATGAGTCTTCTAAGACCCTTCGTGGGTGATGTGCCAAAAGATATGTCAGATGAGGATCGACCAGAAGTTGAGGAACTTGATGAGATCTTGGTTCCTGAGCAGATTTTGGCACATAAGGAAAGAAAAGTTAAGGGAAAAGTTGCACGACAGTATTTGGTGAACCCGACGGAAGTTCACGAACTATCCACCTACAGATACAAAGTGGATGGAAAAGTGTGAACTGCTAGAGTCACCGAATGTATTGCAACTTTACCTTGAGGCCTCTCGGTTAAGGGAAAAGTTGCACGACGGTATTTGGTGAAGTTCGGGAACTATCCACCTATGGATGCAAAGTGGATGGAAGAGTGTGAACTGCTAGAGTCATTGGATCTATTGCAACTTTACCTTTGGGTTACAACCTACGTATGCCCCAAATCAACATGTTCAAAAGCCGAGTGAAGATGAAGCTAGCACATCAAATGTACATACGGATTCAGTGCAATAGAAGTGTACATCGCTCTACAAGTGTTAAAGGTACAATGCTTACTTCTATGATAGATGACAATGACAAAAGTATGATGGTTTCATTGAGTCATTTGTATCGATATTTCATGACCTTTCTTGCGGATACATGTGATGATAAAAGGATGCTAACCACACTAAATCATCTATGGCATGTATATCTGGCATATATGGCATGAAATCGCAATCGAGGACGTTTGCGATTTCAAGAGGGAGGTATGTCACGAGGCTGTGACAACCACTAACTTTAGTTGCTAGTTTCTTTCCCTTGATTTTTATTTAATTTTTGGGACTCTTTTTGAAGTCACAAATGGCCGGACATTGTGTGGCTAGTGTGAAACAGCCGACGGCCAAGAGTTTCACCCACAGCAGTGAAGTGTAGGCTGCCACGAGATGGTCGGGCAGATCGGCACTGAGATCCAAGCGGTAAAAGGTTGGCTAGGCTCAGTTCAAAGTCATTTAGGCCCTATGCGACACTCATAAGTTGGTGGATACTAGGAAATTAACTCAAAAGAGGCAAACTGGACACATGGCCGTAGGAGAGCAACCTGCAGGCCACACACACTTCCAAAAGTGCTCATCCCAAGAGGGGGCACCAAAACTAAGAGAGGAGGCTGATTTTCTCATTGTGAACTATAGTGTGTGTGTGAGTAGTGGGTGCAGGTGATCATAGCTTTAATGGAAAGCTTTCCTTCTCCCTTGTCTCGTGTAGCATGACGATTTTCTCTCGCACATCTCTCTCTCCCCTCCACACATATGGTAATGCCCCACTAGTAGGGCTTCTCAGATGACCATGTACAGTTTTATGGGTTTTATACGCGTTTGCCAAGGCAAGAGCCTTCTGTACAGGAACCGGATTAGCTAATTGTTAATGCCCCCAGGTACGCACAATTTCATCGCGAACGATTGCAAAAATGAAAATTTTTCTCCCGTGAAAACTCGTCCGATTCAAAGGGGAACTGTCCCATAGCGTGCAGGAGCACTTGAGACATGCGTAGATGTGTTCGCTCCGCTCAAAACAATCCAAAACAGAAAATTACAGCCTATTGTGTTTTTCTACAAGTTTAGGGTTTCACACCTATTGTTAGCAGCGGCTAACACATGCTACACCAATTATGCACCAAGCTAGGGATGTGCTATGGATGTGCACAGTATTTCCTATTCACATTGTATAAGGTCTTGGGCTCATTTAGGAGTTCCAAATTGTATAAGCTAAAGGGCTCAACTTAATCCCATAGTAAAAAGGCTTGGAGGCCCTGCCTTTATAAGAAGCTCTTTTACCTCCTTACACCTATACTGCAAGTGGTCACCGAGGGAGCCTTGGGAAGGCCTTGGGATGCTTAAACAGGGCTTTGAAGTTTGGGCACCTGAGAGTGGCAAAATAGGGAATTACAGCATGCTGAAATTGACCTGCTACTCACCGAAAAGCTTCCAGAATGCAAGGGAAAGTGTCCTTGACACGTACCTTTGACCTACAGGGATTTTGTGCCATTATACTGGCAAAATTGGGTCAAAAACCTGCAATTACAGCCATGGACAGGTTTGGACAGCTTGGTGAGAGTTAGGTGAAAGCATACGGATCGTTTATTTGCAATAAGAATAAAGAAATACCGAAAGGGGCACCAATCTTTGGGGCCTACAGAGTGTCACTGTCTGCTTGGAAGCACTCCAGCTCCCAAGCCATGTTCCATTTGAAGTGTAATATCCAATCACAGGCTTATTCGTGAAGTTCCTCTGTGTCATAGAGTTTAACAGTGTAAAGATCGGGCGAAACCCTGTGAGACTACGAGCAGGTTTCAAGTTCTCTCAATTGAAGTAAAGTAGCCTTGTGTTTGTGCGAAGTACTAAATCTGAGTTTGAATCCTTAACCCTTCCGTTGCACGTAACAATCACAAAACGCTAGTGTTTTGAGGCATTTTTTTGTGGCAGCTCATAGCGCTTTTGGCTCCTTTCCGTGCCTTTAAAACGTTGTTAGACGGGGTGATCGGACGGCCTCTGTGAATTATTCGTGAAGTTCCTTTGTGTCATAAAGTTTAACAGTGTAAAGATCACGTGAAAGCTAAAGACTACCGCCCTCTAGCGAGACTATAGGCCGGTTTCAAGTTCTCTCAATTGAAGTAAAGTAGCCTTGTGTTTGTACAAGTACTAGATCTGAGTTAATATCCTTAAACCCTTCCGCTGCACATAATAATCACAAAATGCTAGCGTTTTGAAGCATTTTTTCGCGGCAGCTCATAGCGCTTTTGGCTCCCTTCTGTGCACTTTAAAACATTGTTAGACGGTGTGGTCGGACTATCTTTGTGTCGAGCATTTTAAAATGCTCAAGCCCTAGCCTCTCAAGGCCGCAGTGTTTTGAGACGCCAACAGCGCAAGGCATTTGTTAGGTCAGCATTTTGAAACGTTTTTCGATAGAGGGGCACCGGCCCGCATTACTAAACAAGGCTAGCTTGTGTGGGCGTTTTGAAAATTGCAACGGATTGGCTAGTTGACTTGGGAGCATCTTGAGAGGGCATCCAAGTTTGTCTTGAGCCCTAGAAGCTTTTTTTTACCCCTTGGGAAGGCAATGGAGAGCCTTTTGGTGCAACTTGAGGACACCTTTTGTAGTCTCTTTGGAGTGCAAGGAGGAAGTCTAAGGCTTGCTAAGGAACCCGGAAGACAGGACCCCCATGCTCGAGTATCGGCGACAGACTGACCAGCAACAACTATGCTCGTTGGAATTTGATCTTGTGGCTCTAGATTTCGTGAAAAGGCTTATGGGATACAATTGACAGCATGGAGGCGTGAACTAGGGATAGCAGCAATAAGTACACCCGACTTCAGGATGAGGAGTATCTCGGATCATGAGTTGATTGGGTGCAAGTAATGCAAAGGCGATGTCAAACATTGCGAAGTCTCTCACAAAGGTAATCTCTCCAGCAATACAAACCTTGAAAAATGCTAGTGGAATGTGGTCTAAGCTTGTTGGAATGTTTGATTAAGATTCTACGATGCAAGTGGTCATCCTCTGTCGCAAATTGATGACATGGCATGGCCTAAAGGACAAGAGCCCGGACAAAAGGGGCTTGAAAACACTCAAAAAGAAGCTGAAGAAGTTTAACCAACTTATGGAACCTATCCGAGTGGCCCAAGTTAAGGGGAACCAACCTAATAAGTTATACCAACTTATGGCACCTCGGCCGAAGGGCCTAAAACTTATTAAAAATAAAGCGTGGACCCAAATTGCATAAGAAATGTTGACGTGGCAACGTTGTGTAGCACGCTCGCATTTTCTACTAACTGCTGACTTGTACGGATGCTTGCGTTTTACGAAAGCTGCCAACAGCTCTAGCTTTTGGGATTGGGTTTTGGGGACTAGTGCTTTTCATGTAACTACTTTTATATTGGCCAAGGGCCTTTATAAGTGCGCCAGGGCCTCCTCTTCAAGCAGATTTGCTTGGGAGCACTACACAGAGAGAGAGAGAGAAAGAAAGAAAGAAAGAAAGATTTTTAACGTCTATGTCAGGCCGAAATCGGCCTATGAGACAAATCAAATGTACATGGTGTGTATGTCATCTGTCTATCGGAAAGACAAATGAAATGAAATGAAACAAAACTGATACAAAACTGAACTGAATGTAGGTAGTGGAGTATCTGAGGAGGGATGGAGTTCTATCTCTAGGGGTGTATGCAGAGAGAGAGAGAGAGAGAGAGAGAGAGAGAGGACCCTCTATCATTGTACTTGGTGAAGCATAATAATGAAGTAATACCGACGAGAGGCGCTAGTCTTTGGGGCCACTACATCTGGGCGTGGAACTCATCGTGCCGTGTAGTCTCTCTCACAGTTTTTATTCGGTTGTTTCACCTTCTCTCTAGTGTGTTGCACTAGATCTTTGGCTGGGGGTGTCCCAAATGGTTCTTCTTCTACGGAGGATCTGATCCCTTTACTTGCAGCACACATGGATTCAATCGACGAATCCCGCCAAGAGGAAAATATAGCACCCGATCGCTTGGGCGACAAAGAAACCACCGAGAATTCCAATAGGAGCCGACCCCTTTCCGAGGACTCGGAAGAGATGGAACTACGGGATTCCTAAGAGGACGTCACACCCTTCCAAAGGCATGATGCAGAAGTCCTCATGCCCATATCCTTGACAAATGGAACCGAAGTTTGCCTATTGCAGGTGTAATGGCAACATCCAGCTTTGATGCCACTAGAACTGCCTCTACTTGTGGTCCCATCTCTTTGGACGTAATCCCAAGTCGAGCCGCCAATTCAATCGAGATGAAGTTGGTCTTGGCTCCTCCGTCGAAGAAGATGAGGGCTTCTTGATCTCGTACTTTGCCCCATGCTCTGCAGAGCTCCGTACTTTCATCCATTTGTTTTGCCCCACAAAATCCGGTACCAATTCTGCCTTGGTCTTTCCTTTCTTTGCTCGCTCCTCGGCCGCTTGAAATTCTCTAGCTTGTTCTCAGCCTGATTCATTGAACGCTTTGTTGGGGCATTTGGCAAGCACATGCCCTTGTTTCCCGTATCCGTAACATTTGCCCTCTTTGTAGTAGTTGGCATGCTGCTCTGCTAACAATCAAGGGCTTGATGGTTTCTTTTTCTGTTGCTTTCCCTTCTTCCTGTTACCATTGGTCGGTTCTTGTCCCACCTGACTGCCACAAGTCTATTTGTAGGGTAGGTAAGTGTGCTATTTGGCATTTCCCATGAGATGTTGCATGGACTCGACCTTCTTTTGCAAATAATAACTCTGTATCTCTTTCGGGAGTCCACAACAAAACCGCTCAACTTGTTGCTTGAAGGTGATCTTCTTGAAGGAAGAAGTTGGTAGAAAAGTATCCCAAAATCTCTGGCAGTAAGTATCCAATGTGTCATCCTCAGATGATTCCAAGCGGTGATCACATCTTGTTCATATTCTTGAGTGAGCCATGAAAAGGTGAAAACTCGCTTGAATTTCAACCACTTAGTCGGTGCTTCCCTGCGTAACAGTAGGTAAATCACCATGTCTGGGCACTCCCTTTGAGATAAGACGCCGCTCTTCGTACTTTTGGAGTGCTCCGAGTAGCGCCCTCTTGAAAAAGCAATCAAACTCCTAGATAAAAGTGAGGGCTCTGTGGGTATCCTTAAAGCCTAAAAACGTATCAAACTTTAAAGCCTGCGCACCCACATTTCTTGCCCTTATCCTCAAGGTAGTCGTACCAGTTGGCTCGGTATAGATATTTTCTTTTCATCGTGTATATAGGCTCATCGGAATCTAAACTCTCAGAGGACGAGGAGTCCTCATCCGAACTGTTGAAATGCTTTCGAGATTTCCTGCGAGATCTGCTCTTCTTTGCCTTCTTCTTGCCTTTGTTGTTTTTCTAAGTCTTTTTTTGCTTCCTGTCTTTTTTGCTCTCGGACCATACTAGCGTTGTGGTCGATTACAATGCAAGGAAAGCGACATTGAAGAATGAAAAGGGTAGAGTTATAGTACTTGATGTAAAAGTAAAGGATGAGTCCATCCCACTTGTATCAGCTTCGACCATTTCAAAATTTATGAACTTCAGTCTCTTTGTTTACTCGATCTACTTGAACGAGTTAAATGACCATAAAACGTCAAATTTGTCTGACCTCAAGAAGGAACGACAAGATTTTCTACAAGCTCAAGCAGATTGTTTCTTTGAAGGCTTACCGGGAGAGTTACCTCCTCAACGACCCGAAGATCACACGATTGATTTGATTCCCGGTAGTACGCCACCGAACTGACTTACCAAGTTAGCAGGGCCCAGAATGAAGAAAATATGAACCAAGTAAAAGAGCTTCTGGAAGAGGGTTTAATTCAGCCCAGTACATCACCTTATTGTTCGCCAATGTTGCTGGTTACAAAGAAAGATAAATCTTGGAGAATGAGCATTGACTACAGAGCTCTCAATAAAATCACCATCAAGAACAGGTTTCCATTACCAAACATCGACAATATACTGGACACATTACAAAATTCTACATGCTTTAGCAGAATTCACCTAAAAAGTGGCTATCATGAGATCAGGATTGCTCTTGGAGATGTAAACAAGATTGCATTCAGGACATTCTTTGGAATGTACAAGTATTTGGTAATGCCTTCAATCTCACGAATGCTCCTGTAACGTTCAATAAGATGATGGTTAGGATTTTTAGGGAGTACCGGTCATTTGTGGGCACCTTTTTAGACGACATCATCGTATTCTTCAAGAGTGAAGCATAGCACACACACCATCTATTACAGGTTTTCCAAGCACTACGGCGACATCGATTGGTGATTAATTGGAAAAGGAGCGAGGTTTTCTTGCCCGAGATATGCTTTTTGGGACACATTGTCTCTGCGGAGGGTGTAAAGATGGACCAGGTTGAAACCATTAGAGATTGGCCAAATTTGAAAAAATGTACATAAAGTTTGTAGCCTTTTGGGCTAGTGTACGTATTACAAGCGGTTCATTCGAAAGTGGAGATTGCTTCTCTGTGGGGTTGCTTTTTCTTGGGGACCATCAAAGATTTCCGCATTCAAGACTCTAAAAGTAAAGTTGACGACTCATTCAATGTTGGTACTACCAGATTTGCAAAAGCCATTTGAGGTTTACTGCAATGCATGTGGTCGCAGTCTGGGAGCGGTCATAATGCAGGAGGGCCATGTTGTAGCTTACGAGAGTAGAATGTTTTCGCGACCAGAGCGGGCTGCACAAATTTGTGAAAAGGAGTTATTCGCGGTTACCCATGCTCTTACTCAGTGGCGCCATTTCCTACTCGGATTCGGAGCCGATTTTACAATGTTCACTCAATCACCAAAGTTTAAGATACTCCTTGTCTCAGAAACAGCTCTCGGACAAGCAGATGAGATGGGCAAATATTTTGTCGTAGTTTCATTTTCAGATCGTCCATGTTAAGGGAAAGAAGAACATGGTGGCGGACGCGTTGTCTCGCAAGCCACACATATCGGCTATTTCGGCGGTTCACCATCACAACTTCAAGGGTATGGTTGATCAGTGAATCTCCAAATAAGTGAATCTGTCACATGCATTCCAAATAAGTGGCTGCCCCTATACCTCCTCCAAACAACGAGGTGGGTGTGAATTCAAAGCAAGATGCATACCATCCATATCCTCGACAAGCAACGCATAAAGGGTGACAAATGAGACATATACAAGGGTGCATCTATAAAAATGAATCGGAAGGTTGAGCGCCAAGCGCCATCATTGTCCATAGACTCAAATCAAGGCCACCGTCAAGAAGACCAAACCCCTTAAGAATCTAAATATCTAGGGAGTCAACAACACATGGGAGGAAACACCAACTTCCCCGGATTCATGGCGGGAGTATCCACCTTCATTGGAATGGCGGGTCAAAAAAAATCCATGGTAAGGGCTTTTGAAACTAACTTGCCAGGGAACAATGGAGCCTTGTACAGGGTGATGCCAAGCATGCAAGGCAACTTCTTTGGTTCAATTTTCGGAGGAAAGCTGGGATACATAGAGCTGGTATGGCACCGTCATTTGGCTCTACCTTTGGAAGAGCAAGGAATATTCTACTACCACCCACTTATTATGATCAGCTTACACCATGGGGCGTCTAGAAAGATTACAAGAAAGGTAGACAGAGTGTCAAGTTTGACACCTTTCATAGTCCCAAGGATGAACAGAAGACCTTAGCCTTCATGCAACAGTTTGACAGATTTTTTTGGAAGGCTTCTCTATCTTGAGGCGGAATGCTCTTACTTGAAGGAGAATGCTTAGCAATGGTGGTTCACGCTCCTGCAAGGCAAAGCCCCGAAAACTTCGAGCAACTCTATGCATCCTTATGGTTATATACATATATCTAGATGCCCAAATTCACCTTTTAAGGAAAGTGCAGCTATAGATCCATGGTAGTCACCCATAAGACAATATAACCATCAACTTCATCATGCATAGCATCCCCATTAACATCATCAATACCCAATTGTGGGTGTAGAACTAGATACTAACATATGCTCCCAGCACAACACACGCTACATGCACATATGAGCAAACACAAAGTTCAATGTACTGAGTTTCTGTCATGACTCCGAAGATCAAGGGAAAACTCAGCCAGGATGAAGCCTCGCAATAGAAAAAAGCTTGGATGAAAGAATTAATGCAACAAAACAGATAGTTGATAGGACATAGGCACCTCTAAGAATAGGAAGAATTTCCACAATATCAACTAGTTGTAACTCCAACAAAAATTTCACAATGTGAAATCTGTACGTTGTCCGCTAATACGACTAAACATATACCTAGATGAATCCAAGAAGAGCCCAAATTTACCTATGAAAGAAAGTGCAACTGCCAACTATAGACTCATGGTAGTCACCCATAAAACAATATCACCATCAACTTCATCATGCATAGTATTGCCTAAATACTATGCACAGTATTGTCTAAATACTACAAGCTCCCCACTAACATTATTAGTGCCCAATCGTGGGTTAGAACTAGGTATTGACACCATCTTTTGAAACAGATGTTCTTTCAACAAGGAACGATTGAGGATACTTGTCAGGAATATAATCAAAAAAATTGGAAATTATCAGCCTGTAGCTTCTTTCCGGCCAGTTACAATGAAAGAGAAATTAAAAAAGTATTGTTGTGGGCTGCCTCAGGAGCTCAAATGTTAATGCTTGAAGCAAAACACAACCGTTCAAATAATGGCTCGTGCCCAAGACAGGTGTTGGGTACAATCTCCTTGTGGAAAAGATAACTTTGGCAAGAAAAAAAACCAAAGAGCAGTCAAAGAACAAGGAGCAGTAGCAGAAGCAAGACACCAAGCAGACTTCAAAGTTCAGAAATACCAAGGAGAGAGAGAGAGAGAGTGGTTCACGAAAGGCAAGAATTTCACATGTGGAGAGGTGGGATACAAATTTGTAGCGTGCCCTACTCGAGAGACTAGAGACTAGCTAGGGACTTCCAAGGCTATTGAGCAGTGAAAGGGAAAGAAAGTCAAAAACTACAGTAGCAGAGACAAAGGAAAAGACCTATTAAATGTTAAGTTCTATGGCTAGTCAGTCTCAGTTGCACTTGCATCAGCAGTTTCAAAGTTAATAAAAATATGTGCCAAGATACAACAAGAACTCTTTTCGATAATGTTCTTTTAACAAAGAAGCCACTTTTGGTGAAAGCAACAAAGGTATATTACTAAAGGATTCTTAGTTTGTTTTGAAAAGAAGGATCACAATAGATGCAGTAATTGGTTTTCATATACTTAGTGGTGATACACTTGGATAGTATCTGTAAGAGCGGAAAAATTTAAGACGGTAGAGATTCTCGGTTTGTTTGGAAAGAAGAATCACGACAGATCCAGTATCTGGTCTTGAGATACTTAGTGGTGATAGTTGGATATGTCAGGTGCAGCGGAAGTGTTCTAAGGATCTAGATCGGATCTAGTACTCCATACACAAACACAAGGTTACTTCACTTTACTTGAAAGAACTAAACTGAATTGAATGACAAAGAGACACACACACACACACACACAGAGAGAGAGAGAGAGAGAGAGAGAGAGAGAGAGAGAGAGAGAGAAAGAGACGACACGGTATGTCAGGTCCCAACCACCCTCAAGGGCCCCCTTGCTTTGTCGCCAGAGAAAGTACTTGCTCTATTACTTGCACAATGTTGATACAATGATGCTAAATGCTGAGATGCTGATGGGTATTTGATGCAAATGCTTGGTATAACTGAATACTGAAGGGTACTACGGGTACTTGGTACTTGGTATTGTGGGTTCTTGGTACTTGGTACTACAGGGTCAATGACGACGAGGCTCTGGGCTGGTCTGCTATCGCCAAGAGTGGCGATATCTGAAACTGAAAATCGCTGGTGCTGCTAATGGTTGAGGGTTGAGTCGGTGATGAGGCTAAGGGTTGAAATCGACGGCGAGGGTAGGGCTGAACGCTGGCTGAAAAACGCTGATGTAGCTGGCTGGAAAACGATTGGTACTGTTGGTCCTTGAGAGGCTTTGCTTCTCTGATCCTCTGCCGTCTACTAGTGCCAAGGGGCTTCATTTATAGGTCTTTTAGCCATTTGCCCTACCTACTTTTAATAAATGTCATGTCAAAGTCACTTATTAATAAATGACTGAAGTGATTGTTCATATGCTTATATGCTTGAGTGACTTAACTGTGCAAGTGAGGGTATGCAACTATGACAGGCCTGGACATGCACCTCCTGCTAGAGGCTCACAAGGGTGCCATGCTAGGTCCTAAGCTAAGGCTGACGCTACACTATAGCAAAAGCTTATCCACGTAGCGCAATTGCAATGCGCACGTGACATCCCCCCTGTTAAAGGTGAAGCACAACAGCCGCACTTCTATCTATACTTCTGATGATGAATGCTTATGATGCTCGTGGATGCATAAGCCGATGGAAACTCCTCCAAACTTGTGGATACAGTGGATGTAGGTACTGTTGCGATGTAAACACCGACCATACGAGTTGCTAGGTAGCCTTACTACAATCGCAGAATACCAGCCTTGATGCTGACTCTGCCTTGCAAGCAAGTACGACCACTCAAATAGTCCTGTCGTGAAAACATTGCGGGTGAAGATGAAGATAAGGGTGCTCGAAGGTATTTCCAAGGGTTCCATGTCGACGGAAGTGGATGCACGCTACATGCGAATGCGAATGCAGAAGAGAGTTAGGGTTCTTTTCTCCACCTCCTTGCATATCCGCATAGGAGGCAAGCAAATCTTATACTCAAGATCTGGATTTTCGTATATCCGATGTCGATTGTTAGGTGCAGCGGAATGATTGTTTGCGCTTTGCTCAAGATGAGTGCTCCGAACTGTGCTCAAGGATTCCTTTTGTTCTTATGGAAGGTAGAGCCTTCCGTTCTTAATGAGAGAATGCTATGATTACAAAGTGAATGAACACTGTGCGTGCAAGTGTATGAGACTGAGAGATAGAGAGAGAAGAGAGATACGACACCAGAGACGTTGTAAAACCCTCCTCCGAAGGCCCCACTCTTGTCGGCGAGAGTGGTCTACTTATGATTGCACAATCTGGTACAAATGGTATGCATGAGACTGATGCAAGTCTAGGCTATGTCGACAATGACGACGGTGATGGCGAAGTCGACTTAAGGGCTGAAATCTGCAATCTTTCTACTACTGTCCAAAAACGCTATGGGCTGAAATCTGCAAATCTTCTATTTGCTGAATTCTGACTCTATGTCAATGACGACGTCGATGGCGACGATGCGACGACCATAGTTACATGGGACGGCGGGTCGGGGTCGGGAACGGGGTCGGGAACGGGGTTGGGACGGCAAAAGTCAGGAAACGGGGACGGGGGTCGGAACGGCAAAAAAAAAAAGAGAGTTTTTTTGGCATTTTTTGACCTACACACATGCCACACACATAGAGCATCACTTTGACCATAAATTTACACTAAATAGACCAAAGAACACGAGTCATATAGGCTGAAATGTGCTAATAAAACATCGATGATCGATGGATACAAAATGAGAAGTGCATGCCACAAGGGCTCAAGAGTCAAAAAGCCTAAAGGACTTAGGACAAGCCTGAGGCCTCAAGGATAACAAAAAGTACAAAGGGCTATGTAGTAGGTAGAGTCGTAGACTCAAGAGTCTAGACTCGAGAGTCTAGACTCGAGAGTCTAGACTCGAGAGTCTAGACTCGAGAGTCGAGTGATCAATGATCATCAAACTCAAGAAGTGCTCGCCTGCTGAATCTCCACATCGTCGTCGTAGTCGAGGTCGTCAGCAACGTATGAGGGCTCCGGCTCGGGAGGCTCGCATTGAGGCTCGAAATCCTCCTCTAGCTCCTCCAAAAGAGTATCGGCCATAGATGGATTCTCTTGTGCCATCTCCCACTCAGTGAAAGGATCCGCCTTGTGTGTGATGCTCTTGGCAAGCATGCGCAAGTTAGCGCTCACAAACAACAAATCATTGGCCCTCTGAACGCCAAGGCGATTCCTCTTCTTAGAGGCAATGTGGCTGTACACACTCCATAGTTGCTCCAAGCAACTAGTGGTACATGCTTGGCTAAGGACACGAACAGCCAAGCGCTGCAAATGTGGGCCATCTCCTCCATAGTCCTCCCACCACAAAACCGAGCCAATCTTGTTGCGATCAAGCTGTGCATCTACACATCCATAGGAGCCCTTCTTTTGCCTGTAGTTGAGTAGCTCGTCTCTAATCTTGCGCCTAATGTCACTGCTAGGCTCAAGGCGCTCCAATGCAAGCCGCCATCCTTTGCTCACCTCCTTGTCGGTCTCTTGACGCCTTCCTTGAAACTCAGGGTCAAGCACATAAGCTGCCGCATGAAGTGGAGAGTAGTATCCATTCCACCTCGACTCACACAAGCCATGAATCTCCGCATACTGAACAGGGTCAGGCACAAGCTTCTCAAGTGCCTCTATCATCCGATCCATGGCTTCGTAGACTTTGCCAATGCATGGCTGCAAGCCATCCACCACTCGAAGTAGGTGTAGAATAGGCTTGACCATGGCGTCAAGAGTCTTCACCTCCTCCCACCAAGCGGCGTCGTCGGCCCATTCTCGGCATTTCAATCCTACTGCTGATGTAGACTCCGGCATGGCCTGGAACTCATCACTGAGAAAGAGGCCCCTTAAGGCTCCGCCACATGTAGACAAGCGGCCTAGCATAAGCCAATTGAATGCAAATCTTGTCTCTGAATATTTGAGCAAAGACAACTGGCTCCTCTTTGAGAATTCATGGCGCACTTTTTGATGGTTGAGCACAAAGGAGACAATTCGAGAGGCGTCACCAATGGTGGGTGAAATCCATGACAAGTTCCCTATGTCCTTGAGGAGGTTATTGAGGCAATGCGCCATGCAAAATGTGACATGGATGCTGGGATACATGCCCTCAATGATAGCTCCGGCTGCCCTATTTGACGCCTCTCCATCTGCAACCATACAAAGGACATTCTCCGGGCCGGTGATCTCTATGGTGCTTGTCCACTCCGCAGCAAGCATCTCGGCGGCCTTGCCACTATCGGATGCATCATGTGACTCCACAAAGTACATCTCCCCCCGAGAGTAGGCCACCACCCCGTGGATGGACCGCTTGCGGGTGTCGCTCCATCCATCTACAAGAAGAGAGACGCCATTGGTCTCCCACAAATCCTTTGTTGCTTGGGCCGCTTGCTCCACGGCAAGCTTCTCTTTGTCAAGAAGGGTGGTGCGAAGCCTCTCCGATGAAGGTGGCACATAAGAGGAGCCATATTCCCCTATTTTCGTAACCATGGTTCGAAAGTACGGAGACCTATCCACACAAAATAGAGCATGTTGCGTTAGTATGGAGAGTCGAGAAATTATAACCCATTATGAATACAAAATGGAAGATTGCAATGTGCATATGCCAAGGGAAACTCACCGCGAAGCATGGAAGGCAATGTGGTCGTGGAAGAAGAATCGGGCAACCGACCTATCTACCTCTTCCTTCAATTTAGGATTCCAATTTTCGTTGAGAGTGGTTTGGCGATGCGGAAGGGAAGAGGACGGTGTAGATCCATGGCTCTTGAAGGTTCGAGAGATGTCGTCAAGGTTGGCTTCCCTTTGCTCTCGCGGTGTCGCTGTGGCGGAGGGATCAACGGCAACAAAACGGCCCCTCTTGGCCGCTTCCGCAACCTCATACACCGTGAGTTTCTCAAGAAGATCCAACCTCTTCTCGGGAGCTACATGAGGGCAAAACTTCACCTCGTGACCGGGTTCATGAAGAAGATGGGCTCGCACTTTGTTTGAACCACCCGATCTCTTGTATGGACATAGCTTGCACGTCCATGGTCTTGCACCGCCACCTTTGCCACGCGAGCTAAAGTCGGCTTTATCCCACCACGACCACGTTTGCATGGCGGGCCTCCTTCGAGAAGAAGCGGCTTGAGAAGTGGAGTTGGCTTGAGATGACTGTATGGAAAGCACAGTTCTATGCAGCTTCTTGGTTACAGCGATTCAGATTGGGCTGGTGATTTTAACACACGACATTCCAATACAGAGAGAGAGACTACAGAGATCTCGTACACAAGCTCTGTGTCTTCTCCTTCTCCATCTTCTTCCTACTCTGAGTTGCTGTCTTCCTTATGTTTCCTGTTTCATCATCTTCAACAATTGGTATCAGAGCAAGGTGATTTCCAGAGCCTCTACTTGCGTTTTCGCGTCCGCGCACGCAATCGCAGTTTTCAGGCAGTTTTCGGAAAATTTGCTCGTGGGAGCATCCTCGACGTTCCGGGAGTATTCTAAGCAAGCGACCTGGGGTTTTACCCCCCTTTCGAAGCCGTTCGAGCCCTCAGAATTTTGTTCTGAGCAGCGTAGCAGAAGTTACTTTTCGGAGGCGTTTAGATCAAGAGGGTGTGCTTTTTGACAGATTTTCTTCAGGTAAACAGTTCTTTTGGGAAGCAGCTTGTCTTAGCTTTGTGCTGAGATTTTGTGTAGAGTTTTGCTTGGATTGGAGAGGAGATTTGTGAATCTCTTGGAGGTTCTTTTGCTCTCTTGTGTGCATCTACAGTATGGCTCAATCTACGGAGAAAGAGATTTTTGGTGCGTTTACATCCGAAGACAAATTGGATGGTACCAACTATTCTCTTTGGTCTTTTATGGCCAAAAATGTTTTGGTTGGTAAAGGATTGTGGGATTATGTATCTGGAGATGAAGTTCGTCCAGATAGCATTGCACCTGCCACGCCTGGTCGTGGTGCAGCTGTTGGTGCAGGACCCTCACAAGTCACTCCAGAGCAAAAGAGATGGGATACTAAAGATGCACAGGCTATGGCTGTGATTGCCTTAACCATAAAGAGGACAATCACACCACATATCAGATCTTGCAGAACTTCTGAGGATGCTTGGAACACTCTGCAAGCTATGTTTGGAGGAAGAAACGCTGCCAGAATAGAGTTTTTGAAGAAACAACTTGACAAAATACAGATGGACGAAGGTGACGATATTGTCGAGCATCTTACAAAAATCAGGGATCTTAAAGAGCAATTGCTTAGAATTGATGAAGTGATTCCAGAGAAGGACTTGGTTTCCAAAACACTCAATTCACTACCACCATCTTATTTGACTTTTCAGACTTCTTTGACTCTGTCTTTGCGAGCTAATCCTGACCCTCTTCATTTTGAAGAGTTAGTGGCTTTGCTATTGCAGGAGGATCAATCACGTAAGAACAAGTCTTTACAGGTGGATGGTATGGATCATGCTCTTGTTGTACAGAACAAAAACAGGGGTAAAGAGAGTGCTCATCACTCCAAGTCTAGTGCAGGACAATCTTCTGAGAAGTCTAAAGGTGATTACGACAAGTCCAAGAAGAAAGGTAAATGTCACTACTGCAAGAAACCTGGTCACTACATTAGTGAGTGTAAAAAGCGAATTGCTAAAGAAAAGAAGAAAGAGTCAAGTTTGGTTGTTTCAGCTTCTGGTGATTCTTCTACAGCTAAAGAAGAGTCTGCAAACTTTGTGCAGGATTCTTATGCTTTCGTAGTATGTTCAGATTTTTCTGCTTACAGTGTTGACAAGACACAAATGATTTGGTACTTTGATAGTGGTGCATCCAGGCATATTACTTCAAGGAAGGATTTGTTTTGTTCATTGGATGCAGCTCCAGCAGGAAAGAAGGTGACATGTGCAAATAATGCTTCTTATCCAATCAAAGGCGTTGGTAAGATTTTGATTACCATTTCAGATGGTTCAGATTTATGCTTGCCAGATGTCTTATATGTTCCAGGGATCAAGAAGAATTTGTTGTCTGTATCCTCTCTTGCAAAAAATGGTCTTCGGGTCATTTTTGAGGATGACAGATGTGTTGTACGAGATCGAGAGAATGGTTATTCTCTTATCACTACAGGTACGCTGGAAAATGGACTATTTGTGCTAGATCGTTATGAAAAGCAGATTCAGGTATGTATTGCAGAAACAAAGACTCAGGCCATGCAGGATGCTGAGTTGTGGCATGCTAGATTTGGGCATGTTAGTTATGGCAGTTTGATGACTTTACAACGTCATAATATGGTGCATGATTTGTCTTTATTGGAGATGCCACCAAGACATGTATGTGAAGGTTGCGTTCTTGGAAAGATGCACAGATTTGCATTTTCGCAAGATGGTTCAGTTAGAGCGACAAGAAAGTTGCAACTTGTACACAGTGATGTATGTGGTCCTATGAGGACGCCATCTATAGGAAACAGCCTTTATTTTGTGACCTTCATTGATGACTTTTCCAGGTTTTGTTGGGTGTATCCACTCAAAGCAAAGTCAGATGTGTTTGCAGTTTTTCAACATTATGTCTCCATGGTTGAAAATGAAACAGGTTGCAAAGTACAGACTCTTCGTACCGATCGAGCAGGTGAATACATGTCAGGTGCATTTAAGGATTTTTTGGGAAAGAAAGGCATTAAACACCAATGCACTATGCCATACACACCACAACAGAATGGTGTTGCAGAAAGGAAGAACAGGTCTTTAATGGAGACGGCTAGATGTATGCTCAAGGCTAAGAGTTTGCCTCATAAGCTATGGATGGAGGCAGTTGCTTGTGCAGCACATGTTTTGAACAGGTGTCCTACTCGTGCCTTGAAGACCATTACTGCATATGAAGCTTGGTATGACAAAAAACCTTCAGTCAGTTATCTTCGTGTTTTTGGTTGTCTTGCTTATGCTCACATCCCTCAGCAGTTACGTGGAAAGCTTGATGATAAGGCAATCAAATGTATATTTGTGGGGTACAGTAGTGGAAGTAAAGGTTATAGACTTTACAATCCTGCTACAAACAAGATTTTTGAAAGTCGTGATATAATTTTTGCAGAAACTACTGCTCAACCTATGGTTGCTTTTGATGTACCTCATATGCAGACACATGATGTATTTGAAGGTTTGCTTCCTTCTTTTGTGGAGAATCAAGAATCACAACAGGTTGATAATCTTGATCAATCTTTTGATCAGCATGTGACACCTCATGATGTAGAGGAAATTGTGCGTGAAGAGCAAGAAGTTCTCAGGGAAGAAAGAACCTTGCCTAAATGGGTTCAGAAAACTTTGCAGGATAGCAAGTTGGATGCACCGTTGCCACGAAAAACACGTGCTGGTACTACTTTTGGCAGAGAGCAAGTAGATTTGGCTTGCTTTAGCACTCTTTGTGATGCAAATGAGCCTGATTCATTTGAACAAGCTTTAGAGTGTGTTCAGTGGAAAGATGCTATGCAGCAAGAAATTGATTCTATTCATAAGAATCATACATGGGATCTAGTGGACTTGCCTACAAGTAAAAAGCCTATTGGTACAAAGTGGGTTTTTAAGGTAAAAAGGAAACAAGATGGTACTGTTGACAGGTACAAAGCAAGGCTTGTGGCAAAAGGCTATGCGCAACAGAAAGGCATAGATTATGATGAAACCTTTGCTCCTACTTCTCGTGCATCCACAGTTAGATCACTAGTTGCAATTGCTGCTCATCATGGTTGAAAAGTGCATCAGTTGGATATCAAAACTGCTTTTTTGAATGGTGATTTGCAGGAAGAAGTTTATGTAAGTCAACCAAGTGGTTTTGTTGTAAAAGGTCAAGAGCAAAAGGTATGTAGATTGCGTAAAGCTTTGTATGGTCTCAAACAGGCTCCAAGAGCATGGTATGAGAAGATACATACTTATTTGATTGGCCAGGGATTTCAAAATAGTCCAACAGAAAGTACTTTGTATGTCAAAAAGAGAGATGGAGTTCTCATTATGCTAACACTTTATGTGGATGATATGCTTCTTACAGGCAATAATGCAAATGAAATTGAAGCGTTTAAAGATGCTTTGAGACAAACCTTTGAGATGTCTGATCTTGGTTTGCTACATTATTACTTGGGTATTCAGTTTGTGCAATCAGAGGATGGCATATACATGTTGCAGGCAAAATATTTGCATAAAATTTTGGACAAGTTTGGTATGCAAAATTGTAAGCCAATCTCTACACCCGTAGAAACTGGATCAAAGTTGAGCATGCACGATGCTGGAGAACCTTTTGATGTACATACTTATGCAGCAGCGGTTGGTTGCTTGATATATTTGGCAGGCAACACTCGTCCAGACATTCAATTTGGGGTTTCACAAGCAAGCAGATTTATGCACAGCCCAGGTATGCATCATTGGCAAGCTGTGAAGCGCATACTTCGTTACCTTTCAGGTACCCCTAATCTTGCCATGTTCTTTCCAAGGGGGGATATGTATGGAAAGCACAGTTCTATGCAGCTTCTTGGTTACAGCGATTCAGATTGGGCTGGTGATTTTAACACACGACATTCCAATACAGAGAGAGAGACTACAGAGATCTCGTACACAAGCTCTGTGTCTTCTCCTTCTCCATCTTCTTCCTACTCTGAGTTGCTGTCTTCCTTCTGTTTCCTGTTTCATCATCTTCAACAATGACATGATGGTGGAGAGACTCGAGAGAGTAGAGCTTCGAAGTTAGAAGGGTTAGAGGAGAGCTTGTGTGGAGAGAGAGTAAAGGAGAGCTTCAAAGTGGGTAGAAGAGGGAGAGGAGAGCTTCAAAGTTCAAACTTGAGCCTTGAGCTTGAGGGAAATGGAATGAGCTTGAGCCTTGAGCTTGAGGGAAATGGAATGAGCATTGAGCATTGAGACTATGAGTATTAAGAGGCCCAAGGGAGCCTTTTATAGCCTCCCAAGGGCCAAGGCTTAAAAAATATGGCAGTTGGGGCTGCACAGAGCCGTTGCAAACGGTCAAAAACGGTCACTTTTTTGAATCCGACCCCTGCCGTCCCCGTCCGGTCCGTCCGACCCCGGTCCGTCCCCCCTGCGACCCGCCCGTCCGGCCCGTTTTCCGTCCGTCCCTTGGCGTTCCCAGCCGTTCCCCGGCCCTAGGGCCCGTCCCCCCCCGTCCCCTGTAACTATGGCGACGACGACACGCTGAAAACGCAGATGTTGAAATCTGCATTTTCCGGGCTGAAACTGTAAACCTTGCAGAAACTGACTTTGCGGCGAGGAACTATTGCGCGAAAGTGAGATCTACGAGGTTCGGGACTTGATCTGGGAAGTCTAACTGCTGAAAACTGAAAACGCTGGTCCTAGGGCTGATTCTGTCGTGATAGATCTGCAAAACGCTGAGGTTGCTGGCAGATGCAGAAACGCTAGGGTTGAAAATGGTGTTTCTATCGTCGAGGTTCTACAAATGCAAAAACGCTAGGCTGATCTGCTATGATCTTGTCGCCAGGGATCTGCAAGGGCAAAACGCTGGCTAATCTGCTGTGTCTTGTCCAAAAACGCTAGCCAAGCTGCTGAAGAGCAAAAACGCTAGAAGCCTTTGGGGTCCTGCTTGAGAAGGTGCCTGTTGAGTGATGCTCCTGCTACCTCTTCTGCCAAAAAGTGCTAACTTGGGTTTGCTTATATATTAATTTAGCAAAATTGCCCTACCTACTTTTGTTGGAAAGTCACTTAAAAATAATAAGTGAAAATACCAAAAATAGGAAAAATAGGCTAAATGCACTGGAAAATTCCCCTAACTGATTCTAATGGATCTGATGGGAATACTGATGATCATGCTGTGTGCAACCAGAGGATATGCATCTATACTAAGTGACTGGGCATGCACAGTCTACGAATAGATTCACAAAAAGTGCCAGATCACTTCTAATCTAAACTGACTGGACTGATTGAACCCTGATCATGTTGTAGCTTGTCCACGGACACATAGGGTTGGATGTGTCACATGACATTGATCTTCATTCAAAGACATAGCGATGAAGACATGTGCGCGCTCGATGCGCGATGAACTAAGGTGGGAGTCGCTAATAAGTCCGAGGTCGGGACACGAAGATTCTTTCAAGAAAAAAAAACTGGGAGAGATTCCTTGGGTTCTTGGTTCTTGGTTTTGCTTGGGTTCATTAGGTTCTTCCCTTGAGTTCGCGAAGCCGAAGCACGCACAAAGCTCTGATACCAATGTCAGGTGCAACGGAAGTGTTTAAGGATTTAGCTCGGATCTAGTACTCCGCACACAAACACAAGGTTACTTCACTTCACTTGAAAGAACTAAATTGAACAAGATGAAAGAGAGACGCAAAGAGAGAGAGAGAGAGAGAACGAGACGACAGGGCATGTCGGGACCACCCTCAAGGGTCCCCTTGCTCTGTTGCTAGAGCAAGTACTTGCTTTATTACTTGCACAATGCTGATACAATGATGCTAAATGTTGAGATGATAATGGGTACTTTATGTAGATGCTTGGTACTACTGAGATATTGAAGGGTATTGCTGATACTTGGTACTATGGGTTCTTGGTACTTGGTAGCGGGGTCAACGACGACAACGAGGCTCTGGGCTGATTTGCTATCGCCGAGAGGGGCGATGGCTGAAACTGAAAATCGTTGGTGCTGCAAATAGCTAAGGGTTGAGTCGGTGATGAGGCGAAGGGCTGAAATCAATGGCGAGGGTAGGGCTGAATGGTGGCTAAAAAACGTTGATGCTACTAAGTGAAAAACGTTGATGCAAGGCTGCAAAAATGTTGTTGGTCCTAGAGAGGCTTTGCTTCTTTGATCCTCTGTCTTCTACCTCTACCGGTGCCAAGGGGCTTCATTTATAGGTCTTTTAGCCATTTGCCCTACTACTTTTAATAAATGTCATGTCAAAGTCACTTATTAATAAATGATTTAAGTGACTATTCATATGCCTATATGCTTAAGTGACTTAACTGTGCAAGTGAGGGTATGCAACTATGACCGGCCTGGACATGCACGTCTTGCTAGAGGCTCACAAGGATGTCATGATAGGTCCTAAGCTAAGATTAACGCTAGACTATAGCAAGAGCTTGTGCACGTAGCGCAATTGCAATGCGCACTTGACAGGCTAGGTATCTGCATTAACAAGAAAAGTTAAAATGGTAGATCTTTATAAATTATTTGAAGGTGGACATAGAGTCACTTGGTGATCCAAAATAATTTAGATAGAATGGAGGGTGAATCGATAGTCAAGTTTGGGATCTGTACCTTGAGACCTTTGGTTTCAAGCTTCCAAGGAAAAAGCTTAGTGATGTCGTTTCAACAATTGATTTGATGCAATGCCTGTGACATAGTGGGAAGCACTCCACCCCCTTGTCAACAAATTGACCAATGTTTGGACATGGTAGTCATGGTTGTGTTCTTTAGCACACACAAGATACTAAGCTTATAGTACCCTATTGTGAGACTTTCATGAAAGGCGTATGTCTGCTATCTATGGCTAACTAGTCCATTGGAACGTCTAGATGAGTTTGATGTGATGTCTACCTATGGTGAGACTTCCATGAAAGGTGTATGTCTGCAACATATTATCTATGGCTAACTAGTCCATTGGAACGTCTCGATGAGTTTGATGTGATGTCTACCTATGGTGTGATGGCTAGCGATTGACCTTTGGATGAGTCTACCGCAAGATGTTGCACCAAGAGGAAAATTTAGGCTATCATTCTCAGGATCAGGAAAACTCGTAAGAAATCACGTTGAGAGAGAGAGAGAGAGAGAGAGAGAGAGAGAGAGAAGAAATAACAAAACTAAAACGAATCAAGAACTGATTTACCTTATTTGCGCTACTTAAACAAAGGTAACCGCAATGTGTGTGTGTGTGTGTGCGCGCGCGCGCGCGTGTGTGTGTGTGTGAGAGAGAGAGAGTTTGGCAAGGCAGTCAGCGTGGTGATCAAAGCAACAAAAATGTGTTGGCTTCCACCGTGCATGCGTGCATTACATATGCGCGCGCGCGCGCGAGAGAAAGAGAGAGAGAGAGAGAGAGAGTGCAACCTGGTTACCGCCGAGATAAGAACGAGGCAAAGTCGTTTCCGTTGATGGCCATTTTGAACATATGATTATAACCCATGTATAATCAATATATTTATCATATAATCATCATCTATATTATATTTATATTTTTACTATATATATATATATAATGGAGCTTAAATTTTTCAAGAAAAGAGAGGGCCTCCACATGTCACTTATTGTTTCACTTCAAAAAAAATCTTACAAAACATCTAATTTAAAATATAAAATATTTTTAAAAAAATCTTGCAAAACATCCAATCTGAAATATTAAAAAAAAGATAAGATTTAAAATGCAAAAGTGAAATGCAAGATTGTCAAAAATGACAAGCTTTTTCAAAATATAAAGTCAAAAGACTTTTTGGCCTGCTAAAGGCTTTAGTGCACTATGGATAATGGTCGTTCAAATTTCTTAGCTTGACAAGTGTCCAAGGGCCCTGAAAGTCTTGTAAATAAAAACACATCATAGTCTTTTAAATACTATTTTCAAATTTACATTCACTTTTTTGGATTTGAAAGTGTAATCATAGGTATTGATAAAAGATTCTTTCATTTAAAAAGTTCATTTCACTATCTTTTTTTTTTCTTATGTTTCTTATGGAAAAACACTAAAATATTTTTTGTGTTTTAAATTTAAATTTTATTGTTTTCATTTTACTTCTTTCTCATTTTATTTTATTTCAAAATGTTGATATGCAATGTGCACTTTTCACATTATTTAAGTGGAGCTTTTTGTAATATGTAAACTACTTGTGATTACATATGTGTAATAGAGCATAGGGAAAAGTACCAAAATATCTCTCTAATTTGTGGAAATTTCCAAAATATCCCTCAAATTTTAAAAATTCCCAAAATACCCTTGGTTGTGAGAGTAAATTTCTTCGAAAATATTTTTTTTTTTAGATCTTCATAAGAAAACTGATTGTTTATCATACAAGATGCTAAAACTACAATTTGAGTTGGTTATGTAGGCTTTGGAGATGAATTGCTTCATTATTGTTAGACATAATTGTCTTTTTTGCGAGGTAATTTGTGACAACTTACATGTAAATTGTCAAAAAAGAATAAAGATGAGAAAATCTCAACAATCCCAACCAAAATAGACACAAGGGTAGTTTGGAAATTTTTGAAATTTGAGGGGTATTTTGAAAATTTTCACAAATTAGAGGGGTATTTTGGTTATTCTTCCTGGATCATACAATTTTATGTTTAAACACTACAAGAGGTACTTCACATTAGCGACGCTCAAAAGTGAAAATCCACGGCGTCACTATGAGCGTCGCTATTTTATTTGTTACATAACAACGTCGATATGGATAAAAAATAAACCGAGAGCGTCGAAAACTCATATCTGAGTTTTCAGTGCTCAAGCAAAGAGGTAACCCGCGCTCTCCCTCTCTCTCTCTTTCTTCCCCGCACACACACACACACACACACATACACGAGGAGAGGAAGGAGAGCCAAGTATGCTCCTTCCCTCTCCTCTCTCTCATGTTCCCTTCCCCTCTTTCTCTCTCTCTCCCCTCTCTCTCTCTCTCTCTCTCTCTCTCTCTCTCTCTCACACACACACACACACATTGTGTCTTTGAGAGAGAGAGAGAGAGAGAGAGAGAGAGAGGGAGGGAGAGAGCACATGCATAAACAAAAAAACACACACACACACACATGTGCATAAACAAAGAATGCATACACACACATTGAGAGAGGAAAAGAGAGAGAGAGAGAGAGAGAGATAAAGTAAAGAGAGAAAGATATAAAACAAAGAGAGAGAGCGAGAGAGAGAAAATAAAAACCAAAGAGAGAGAGAGAGAGAGAGAGAGAGAGAGAGAGAGAGAGAGAAATTAGGTACGATAAGATTTAAATTACATTAGGTTAAATTACATTTAGATTTATGTTTATGTTGAGTTTAAGATTACGTTAGATTAAGATTAGGTTAAATTTAAAATTAGGACAGTATTAAAGATTAGATAGCTAAGTTAAATTACATTTGGGTTTAAGATTTAAGATTGGATTAAATTTAGGTTTATGTTGAGTTTAACATTAAATTAGATTTAAATTTAAGATTAAGACAAGATTTAAAATTAACTAGATTACATTTAGGTTTAGGTTAGATTTAAGTTTATTTTGAGTTTAAGATTAGATTAGATCTAGATTTATGTTCGATTTAAGGTTAGATTAGATTTATGTTACATATTATTGTATGTCAATGAAGGCACGCTTTGCCCAAAGAGCAAACACTAGTTACACAACAATATGTGTATTCCCATCAGATTCTGACACCTATTAACTCACACACTAACAATATTCAATTAGCCGCGAATCACCACATGTTCAATTAGGTTAGATTCAAGATTAGATTTTAAATTGAGTTTTTATATTAGAGTCTACCTTCGGGATTACGATAAAAAAAATTAGAGTTAAACGAACGGTGATCCCTCTCTTCCTCTCTACGGATGCGACCTTAAGTTGGAAAGCTTTCAATGGCATGATACTCAGATTGGAGGCCAACATGTAATGTGCTAAGTAATTCCTCGAACAAAGATCTAATGTGAAGAGATGTTAAGATGCTGTGAAATGCTACAGCTAGAGAAGAGGCAAAGGGGTTTTGTCCACTACATGCACTATCATGTAGACATTGATGTATAGATTTCTCGTACCCACAAATATAGGCGTTGACCAATAAAGACGAGATTGTAACCCGGTGGTTCTGATTTCCATGCACCTCTAGACCGAGGTGTGCGGGGATTGGACATGACTAGAGAATGTGAGGTAGTTTACGGTGTGAACAAAGAGAGAGAGAGAGAGAGAGAGAGAGAGAGAGAGAGAGAGAGAGAGAGGATGCCAATAGAAGATTAAATTTATGTCCATGTTATAAGGGTTTTACCCTCATTATGAGTAGTGATGAGGATGTGGGGCCGTCCAACCGAAACACCTATCTCTCAACAAGGATCTTATGTCCTTGTAATCAATGCAAGCATGATGGGCGACGGAAAAGATGCGTTTCTTTGCAGTATGTTCGCGAATTTGGCGAGTTCAATCCATCTAATGCATCTTCTTGTTCACATAGTTGATGAGGTGGAAATAGCTGGCACAGTACATTCCAGATGGATGTTCTTTTTAGAACGTTTCATGAAAACGCTCAAGGGATATGTGCGCCAGAAGGCACGTCCGGAGGGTAGCATGGCAGAAGGTTGGCTGGTATCAGAGTCCCTAGTTTACATTGGAGAGTGGCTAGACGGATTTGATAAAGCCTGGGACATGCTATGGCGAACCATAGATGATGAGCGCATATCTGGGATTGTCATGTGCACTCTCGGTGTTGAGAAGAAGATGATGGAAGATCTACAGGCTAAAATCAACCGATTTTGCATGCTTCACAATCCAGTGATGCAAAAGTGGATTTCACAATATGATGATGCAAAGTAAGAGAAACAAAGGGCACGAATCGAGTGGAGACGGGGAAGACGACCACCGATGTATTATTCGGCAGGTCTGGAGAGCCTACCAACATTCATGAGCTTAAGATGGTTGCACAATCAATTGAAAAGCGCACAACAGTGTGGTGAAGAAGTGACTGAGGAGGAGTGGGAGTACTCTCGGGGTTGCGCGACTAAGGTAAGTTTGCAATGTACGACTAGTGACGTTCTAGATGTTTGAACGGCCACTCATAATCTTTGTTGGTTGTAGTATAAGTCATACACAGCAGCATGGTGTAAAGGTTGACATTTTAGGGTGGAACGGATCGACAAAAAGTGTTTTACTCAAGATTGTGGAATCATGGCAAAAATTGAACAGTCTAGTCGACGACGGTCCTCTGATGTAGATCCTGTGGTGGCGGAACTCACTTACTTTGGCACGCTACAAGAGATTTTGAGGATCGATTATAGAGGAGTTTTTGTCGACTTGTTTGACCTGCAATGGTTCAAGATAATCATGGAGGGTCGCAACGCTACTATGAGTAGAGGAGAGTCTGGTTTGCTTGAAGTGGATTCAACTAAGAAATGGACTGACCTAAGAGACACTTTTGTACTACCCGAGCATTGTGAACAAGTAAATATGTAAATAGTTAACATCCAATTTTAAAAGTTATGTGCTTGGAAGCTCTCATGTAAGTTATGTGGCTTTGGCAGGTGATATTTCATGCTACAAAGTCTGCATCAAACTGGTGGTACGTCATAGAGGTAGCCCCTCGTAGTGCACAGACGTATGAGGGCTACCATGTGCCAATCACATAGGCATCAATGGAGGAAATCGGAGAAGATGCTCAGTCAGAAGCCGTTGAGGTGGTGCTAGACGAGCATCAAACTGCTACTCTCTATGGGGTGCATGCAAAGGATCTACAAAATGAAACGGAGGACATCTGTCTAAACGGAGAGCTCTATATAGATATAGGAAGTTATGTTGAGCTATGCGAAGATGAGAGAGAGACCTCTTAAAGCCATAAATATTGTATTTGAACAAATTTGCTCCATTTTATAATATGTATTGTATTCACATGGCTTTTTGTCCATTCATGTCTATATACGTCATTGTGTCATTGTATTTAATCATCATTGCGTCCACTCCAGGTATGTATGCTCTAGGTATGAACACAATCAAGCAGGGACGACGAGCACTGCGCTCCGAGTGCGATGGAGACTAAAGCTGCAATCGCGAAGGAAGTGATCTGTCTCTGCTCATATATGTTGCTCGTCCCACCGCTAGATCTAGTTCATCGGGTGAAAGAGACACTAAGAAGCACTAGCGTCTCTTTCACCCGATCAACTGGATCTAGCGGTGGGGCGAGCAGCATCTATGAGCAGAGACGGATCACCTTCGCGATTGCAGCTTCAGTCTCCATCGCACCCGGAGCGCAGTGCTTTTACAAATTCACAAGAACTTCAACGAAATCTCTCTACACAGGAATCCCTCCCCCTTTATGAGTCCTCTCTCTCTCTCTCTCTCTCTCTCTCTCTCTCTCTCTCTCTCTCTCTCTCTCCCCTTAATGTCCATGTTTTCTTCTCCATTCATTCAATATTAAGACTGAATGTTCGTGTGTTTAATGCAGGTATGGATGATGATGAGTTTCTTTCTTCTTTGTCATCCCAACAGAGAGTGGTACGAGGATCGTCATCGCTCTGGAGCACTATCACATCGTTCTACTCCTTTAGTATCTCCCTCTGTTTCGGAGCATTCAACATGCTCTGAAGCTTCGGTGTCGATGAGACGATCTTCACACTCATCTAGGCCCCAACGCTCTAGTGGTGGCGACGGCAGTTGTTGTGGGGATGCCGCCATTGATGCCTTGACATCGCCTCGTGTTTGACGAGGCTCTTTAACTTCCCCTTCTTTGCACGCTCCCCCACCAGCCACGACATCGTCATCTACGCTAGGTTTTGCGCGGGTGACAGCCGTTCCTAGCTATACACCAATATCTACTCCTCCGGGAGTCACCCTAGTCGACACTCCTCGCTTCAGGTCCGAGACTCCAGTGGAGACACCTGACATCTGTACCCCCATCGACACGCCGCTAGAGACCCCTGTCGAGACACCCAGGTTCACACGTCATCGGCGAGAGGGCTTGCCTTACTCTATCGACTTCAGCGGCGACATCATCTTGGATGATGAAGGCAAGAAGGTGATCTCGCGCATGCGCGGTCTTTTCTCTCAGGTCTTTAGACACTACATACTAAACACCTGGAGTGAAGTACCAAGTGAATTAAAAGACAGAGTCATCAGCATGCTGCATGACGAGTTTCCCGTGTCAACACGGGATGACCGCTTCAATGAAGACCTGATGAAGGTTCGAATGCGCGAATACTGCAAGCACAAGCGTTATGAAGTGCAAAAAGAAATAAAGCATGGGTGGAACATACCAGATTGAGCCACAGAAGATTGGAAGAATGTGAAGAAAGCAGAACACGAGAATCCTCACAAGTGGAAGCAACAAAAGGAGGTAGCCAAAGCGCGAGTAGAGGTAGGGAGCTCGCAACACTTGAGGAGCGGCGGGTGGGCATCATTTGAGGCCGATTTTGTAAGTGTTTTCGCATTGCTCTTTAGGTTTGATAGTTTAGGGGTTTTTAAATTCTAACATAATGGATTCTTTGTATGTTTCGAATAGTGGTTGATGATAGGACGTGACCCCACACCGTACGAGCGTGAGTACGCAAGCAGGAAGGGCTTAAACGCCCTGATGGACATTCTGAGTTCTCACGACGGCATGGTTAGTATTAGGGTTTACTCTTTTCTATTTGTTGTATTGTTTTGTAAATTATATGTTTATACTTACAGAAAGCTATCTTATTGTTTTTTTTTTTCAGAATTCGACAGATACGCCGCTTGGACGCGATGATACGTCTGATTAAACGACGTCAGTCTAGGCGTAATTAGATAGCATTAGTTTCCTTTTGTCATAGCATATGTATCATGAGATAACGTGTATACGTCTTTTTGAAACTATTGGAAAGCCATGTATATTTTCTCAATAATGACAATGGTGTTGTAACTATTACATTTGCAAAGCTTAACAATCAAGTGATTTTGCCTATGATGTGTACAATTGTCATTGATTTACTTTTTATCAATTTACTTTTGTCAATTTTGTATCTTTATTCTGCAAACAATACTATGGATGATGGAGTTAATGGTTATATTGTCTTGTGGGTGACTACTTTGGGTCTATACCTAACTTTGCACTTTCTTTCAAAGGTGAATCTTTGCTTATCTTGGATTCATTTAGGTTTACTCTATTATTGAAACATTCAATATGGTTGATGGGTGAAATGCTTTGCCACCAAATTTTTTTACTCTCGGGCGTCGCTATATAAGGCTCTGCAGCGTCGCTATGAACGTCGTTGTAGGTAGCCTGTAAGCGTCGCTATGGTCGTCGCTATATGCATCGCTATATAGCGACGACCATAGCGACGCATAAAGCAATGCTTATAGCGATTCTCATAGTGACGTTCCCGTATCGACGCTGTTAGCGACGGTCTTAGCGGCGTCGGGGTGTATAAAAACCCAATGTATTTCCGTCGCTAAAAACGTCACAAGTGCACACAACCTCTTGTAGTGAAACACAATAAAAATTCCATGTGATTATGGGCACGGGTTTAAACTTACTCTCCCTCATCTCCCCTTAACTTAGCAGGCCTTCGTGTCTCCTCACCTTGTTCTTTTAGTAGTAGAAAGTTTTTTTGACTTTGTACTCTATATAGAATAAATGTACCAGTCTAAATGCACATAACAAAAATGGATAAATTTAGTGGAGATTTATTATTTAATGAAAATTTAATTTTTCAAGATATATTTGGTTTTATCTTTCAAGTGATTGTTTTCAAGACCAATATTAAGATTTTTTTAGAATTTCTAAAAGTTTGTATTTCTTTAAAGAGATTTTTGTGAAAAACAAGCAAGCAAGGTGTACTTTAGTCCCTATAATCCCTCCAAGAAGATAGCAATTTCCTCTCTCTTTGTTATTAGGTCTTGAGTCAAGACTCGTTGAGCAGATCTTTGATATTTGTTTGAAATTGTTCTTATGTTAATAAAAATTCTCTTATTCCTCCTTCTTCCCTCCCCCCCCCCCCCCTCTCTCTCTCTCTCTCTCTCTCTCTCTCTCTCACACACACACACACACACACACACACACACACACACACACACACACACACACCAAGTTTTGAGTTCAATACTTGTTGGGTAGATCTTTGGGATCTCTCTCAATGAATAAGAAAAGGAAACTATAGTTACTTTTGAGTGTGGTGGATTGGTTATCATAGTTTCCTCTTAAATACCAGTCTTAAGCTCAACACTTGTCAGATAGAGCTTTGAGGTCTCTTGATGTGTTTCTATGACATAAAAGCTTCTCTCTCTCTCTCTCTCTCTCTCTCTCTCTCTCTCTCTCTCTCCCTCCAATTTCAAGTCTTGGCTAGATGGATCTTTGAATTTTTTGGAGTTCTTTTTTTTGTGGGTCGGAATTGTCTTTTTTTTCCTCTCTCTCTCTCTCTCTCTCTCTCTCACACACACACACACACACACACACACACACACACAATACACACACGGTGTTTAAACGCTCGATTATCCTTTCTATCTCCATCCATCAATATTTATTTTGCTATGGGCAAATGTAGGCCCGTAGGGAGCTATAATTATTTGTGTGTGTGTGTGTGTGTGTGCATGAACGCATAAGCGAGGAGGGTGGATTTTAGTCCCTATAATCACTCCACAAAGATGACATCTCTCTCTCTCTCTCTCTCTCTCTCTCTCTCTCTCTCTCTCTCTCTCTCCCCCCCAAACTTTGAGATCAAGACTCGTCAAGTAGATCTTCTGTATCTATTTGGGTTGTTCTTATGACAATAAAAATTCTCTTATTCTTCCACCTTTTCTCTCTTTCCGTGTTTCTCTTATGCTCTCTCTCTCTCTCTCTCTCTCTCTCTCTCTCTCTCTCTCAAACACACACACACATACACATGCATGTTCATACACACACAAAATTTTTTGAGTTCTAGACTTGTTGGCTAGATATTTGGGATCTCTCTCAATGAATAAGAAGAAGAAAGTATAATAACCTTTGAGTGTGGTAGATTGAATATCACATTATCCTCTTAAATACCAGGTCTTAAGTTCAAAACTTGTTAGATAGAGATTTGAGGTCTACGGTTGTGTTCCTTTGACATTAAAACCTCTCTCTCTCTCTCTCTCTATATCTATATATATATATATATATATATATATATATATATATATATATATATAGATATATATATATATATATATATATATATATATATATATATATATATATATATATATATATATATATATATATATATATACATATATTGGCCAAGTGGATCTTTGAAGTCTGTTGGAATTCTTTTTTTTGGTGGGTTGGAATTCTCTCTCTCTCTCTCTCTCTCTCTCTCTCTCTCTCTCTCTCTCTCGTGCGCACGTGATGCGACGTGGAAACGTGGAGCGCTCGAATTTCTTGAATCTCTTTAAGATAAAATATCAAAGTAGAGTCACCCATCACATTTGATGGTTAGAGTTTGTTTATGGCCTTCAAAAGGAAAGTAGAGTCACCCTTTAAATGACGCATGGATGCATCCAGGGCTCATCTCTCTCTCTCTCTCTCTCTCTCTCTCTCTCTCTCTCTCTCTCTCTCAAACACACACACACAGACACACACACACACATCGGTGCCCCATGCGAGGGTGTAACAAATTTTCAATAAGTGTGCCCCTCTTCTCTTGGCATAGCGTGTACTCGGAGTGGTGCGAAAGTGATCGTGGATGTACAAGGCATTTGGCTTTTCTACGTCCGTCATGTTCTTCCATTTTGGGGCTATTTAAGATTCCCAATGTTTGTAATAAACCAAGGTTTAGTGTATTTTTACCACTAAAGTTGTAATTTTCCAGCTAGATTCCTAGCTTGCCTTAAAGAAAGTCAACAAAAAATTTGCAAGTTTTAGTGCAAATATCATCAATTCTTTGAATTTCGACCTAAAATTCAAAAGAGTTTTATTTTGCCTTTATTTATTTTAGCATTTTTTCGATTGAAAAATTTATTTTTGGTAAGCCATATTCGAGACCTCTCTCTCTCTCTCTCTCACACACACACACACACACACACACACACACACACACACACACAACCTCAACACGCTCATGTTGTTCCACATTAGGTGTAGGTAGTGCCAATTTGACTTCAAAACCATCCGACGATGGCCCTTTGTGCAAAGCTACAACATGCAATGTGCAAATTCTCAGGGTAAAAACGACAATGATACATAAAGGACAATGATACATAAAGGTGCCAAGTGTAAGATTTTAGTTCAATGTTATATGATGCTTCAAAAGGTCAAAACTTTTTGAAGCTCAAGTATAAGTTTTAGGGCTAAGTGTGCATTTGTGTAGAAAGGAAAGGGGAGTTCTTTATGGTCTTCAAAATGCAAAGTAGAACTGCCACCCTTCAAATGGTTTTGTAAAACAAAAGTAGTCACCTTTCAAATTTGAGGGTTGGAGTGAAACTAGTTAGCATTTGGAGTATGCTAGTTAGCATGCCTTGGGTCCTAAATAGCATACAAAGCTAGTTGGTTAACACAATATGTATGCTAGTTAACATACCATGTATGCTAGTTAACATACCTAGTATGGTAGTTACATACCTAGTATGCTCAATTGCATGATAAGTACGTTGTCTAACAGAAAGTGATTATGCTAGTTAGCACATGGAGTTTGCTAGGTAGCATATGGAGTATGCTAGTTACCAGGCCTTGAGTTCTAAATAGCATATAGAGTTAGTTGGTCAACACAAAAAGTATGCAAGTTAACACCACTTATGCTAGTTAACAACTAGTATGCTCACTAGCATGATGGGTATGCTATTTAAGACAAGGGTTATGCTAGTTAGAACTATCAGTTGGGCTGGGTATGCTAGTTAGCATGCCTTGTGTTCTACCTAGCATACAAAGTTAGCTAGCCAGCACAAGATGTATGCTAATTAACATAATTTCTACTAGTTAACACCTAGTATGCTCAACAACATGATGGGTGTCCTAATGAGTATGCTAGTTAGCATATGGTTTGTGCCAGTTAGCATGCCTTGTGCTCTACCTAGCATACAGAGTTACCTGGTAAACACAAGATATATGCTAACTAACACTCTTTATGCTAGTTAACATACATTGTTGCATGCACATTAGGATGTTGATTGTGATATATAACACTATGATTTGTTTTCATGAAAATGTTGGATGTCCTAGTTAGCAATCTGAATATTGATCATCATTTGGATGTTGCAGGTTGAGCTCTTTCGTACATTCAAGGTAAAACATTCAGATTGCAAGATTGGCATGAGAATGTTTGAAATGTTGAAGCCATTCTTTTGTAGACGGCTGAAGGATAGATACACATGCTGTTGTGAATACCATGTACAAATGTCCTTTTGAAGGACACACTAAACCACATGTGCTCTTGTGCTTTTGGGCTGCATAGAGAAGGTTGTGACTGTCTATTCAATATTTGTGCCCCAGGTGAGAACATTACCAAGGGTTGCTTAGCTTCACATCACATGTTCAAAGGTGTCACACATATGTGGGAGTATGTTCTCTGTCGAAAGCCCGCAGATGCACTTTTCCATAGAAGGGAATGCCTGATGGGAGAGTGTTTGACATGTGGAGTGAATAGGTTGGAATTATGCTGCTTGGAGACAGCAAAGCTAGGTAATAATATTATTGTGAAAGTATTTACATATGTACAAGCTCAAGACAAGTAGGGAAATAGTAAGAAAAGAAAAGATCTTTTGCACAAAGAAATGCAGTGCTGGGAGTTTCTTCAACTTTTGAAGACCAAGTTGGAGCTCTTTATCACTCATAACTATGTGGCTCGATGGCAAGGACAACAATTCAAGGATTGCCTTCTTCGGTTTTTGGACGATGTCGTCATGTCAGTTGTTGATTTTCCAGAGAATTATGCCTTCAAGGAACAAAATGAGATTCAGTCAATGCATGGGCACTCTAGTCAAGTAACCACTTTTGTACACATAAGGTACTACCGCAAGGCACGGGAGGTAGTCAAAACCATCCACTTCTTCATATCAGATGACAAGGTGAATGACATGTTGTTGTGCAACACTGCTTCATGCTACACCGTGACTGGTTACAACAAGAGGGTGTCACTCCTAAGCAACATTGGGTGTGGTCTGATGGTGCTACTTCACAGTTCAAGGGAGCCATGCCTTTTTACTTCGTTGCAAGATATGGTGGACTCATAGAGATGAGGATGAGCTGGTTCTTCTTTGGATCAGGGCCCGACAAGGGAGAGCATGATGGTGCAGGCGTAGTTGTGAAAATAACCTTGACCCATGAACAACTAAAACCTAATGGAGTTATTTTGCTGTGTGCAGCTGATGTGGTTGCTTATTGCCAAGCCAACCTGTCGCTCGCAGGGATCACCTTCACACTATCCTTCAAAAGAAAGGGAATGTGCTCGTGTGTGTTCTGGGAGGTTAAAGAGGGGGAAGTGAATAGGGAGGTGAAGTGGAATTGTGCCACTGTGGGAAAAACTTGCTCTCTGCATGCTCTTTGTGGTCACAACCCTAGGGATCCAACTGCCCTTGCAACAAGAGCCTTGGCATGCTTCTATGATGCATGCATGCACGGAAGATGGAATCGCTGCGTCAATAAAGCTCACGTGCAGCCTTGGGATTATCATACTCTACTGCCGTTACCTGATGAGGCTGTGTCAGATTCTGAGCCAAAAGATGAAGCAGCCGCCTACGATGACTTAACGTATGAAGGTCATCATGATGTGTTGAGTAGCGCTCTATGACATTTGTTGTAAATCCAGATGCTTCGACCAACGTCAAGGATGTGGATTTCTACCTGGTCAAGTGTGTTGCAGCAAAGGAGAAGGTGGAGAAGGGGTACCTCGATGAGTGGGGCAATGCAATTGATAGAGGCTCATATGTTGTGCAAGGCCTGTATTGCGAGCAATTGGATGCATACACCTTCAAGCTAGACCATAAGCAGTCCATTGTCCACGTACTTTCACATCTGGTATGATGTATCAAAATACCAATGGAGCACATCTAATTACTGCATCTTCAATATACTTCTTGCTCGGAGATAATGCAGTTTTATCAAAAACTTCGGTATCTTCTGTCTCTTGTGTGCTTTGTGAATACATGAATTTGGTGTCTATCACAGAGGGGTCTCAGCTTAAGAGAGATCATTTGTACAACCTGTCTCATTAAACATAGAGGATCTGAGCTCATCAAGAAAATGTAGAACTCTAGAGAGGTGATCAAACAAGCTCAAAGTCCGCCTCCTTTGGTGTCTTACAATTTGCAGTTTTTACAGCAAGACTCCATATGGTTTGGGCAGGTAGCCCACAAATATAAATGGAAACTGTAAAAGAAGGCACACCAACATTATAAGAAAGGCATTAGGGTTTGGAAACATGTGTACAAAGAAGGCCAATGGCTTGCACAATATGATAATAAGAAGGTATGCTAATTGTGTTCTGTGGGTATGCTAGTTAGCATAATTAGTATGCTAATTAGCATACTATTTATGCTAGTTAGCATAAACAGTGTTCTAATTAGCATACCTTTTGCTGGTTTTCAAGGAGAAGAGATGGAAGCTTCCTGTATATCATGTATGCTAATGCTAATTAGCATACTGTTTATGCTGATTAGCATAAACTTATATATGCTAGTTAGCATAAATAGTATGCTAATTAGCATGACTTTGCTGGTTTTCAAAGAGAAGAGATGGCAGCTTTCTGTATACTATGCATGATGATTAATATACTATGCTGTGAGTGGAATGCTAATTAGCATACTCTTTATGCCAACTAGCATAAACAATATGCTAATTAGCATACCCTTGCTGGTTTAGGGGAGAAGATACGGTAGCTTTCTGTATACTATGTATGCTAACTAGCATACCTTTGCTGGTTTCAAGGAAAAGAGATATTGGCTTTTAGTTCACTGTGTATTCTAATTAGCATAATGTTTATGCCAGTTGGCATAAACAATATGCTAATTAGCATACCTTTGCTGGTTTGAAGGAGAAGAGATGACAGCTTTCTGTATACTGTGTGTTCTAATTAGCATACTATGTTGTGAGTGAAATTTAGCACAAACAAAAATGCACAGTATGCTAATTGAAGGTATGCTATTAGCATACTATGTATGCTAATAAGCATACTATTTTTGCCAGTTGGCATAAACAATATGCTAATAAGCATATCTTTGCTGGTTTCAAGGAGAAGAGATGACAGGTCTCTGCATCCTGTGTATGCTAATTAGCATACTGTTTATGTCAGTTGGCGTTCTGTGGGTATGCTAACTAACATAGTTAACTGGCCTAAATATTATGGTAATTAGCATAGTTTTGTTGGTTTCAAGGAGAAGGGATGGCAACTTTCTGTATACTATGTATGCTAATTAGCATACTATACTGAGTGGAAGTTAGCACAAACAAAAATGTATAATATGCCAATTGAAGGTATGCTAATTAGCATACTGTTTATGCCAACTGGCATAGACAGTATGCTGATTAGCATACCATTGCTGGTTTCAAGGAGAAAACATGGAAGCTTCCTGTATACTATATATGCTAATTAGCATACTATGGTATGCTGTGAGAGGAAGTTAGCACAAACAAAAATGTGCAGTATGCTAATTACAATGTATTCTAATTAGCTACTATGGGTATGCTAATTAGCATAAACAGTTTGCTAACTAGCATAAACATTGTGCTAATTAGCATACCTTCGCTGATTTCCAACGAGAATGTATACAAATTCAATGTTTATAAGACAAAAAAGAATGCCAACAATACACATAGTATTGTCTTCAAAAAAAGAATAGTACATGATCTGATCATTACTATCTGAAGTGAATGTCGGAATAGTTACAAACATTGGAGAGGCAATTTACAAATTTCCCTCATAATGTTACAAAACTACAGAGAGCCTCCTACTCTGGATAAGATTGTGGTTTAGCGCGCTTGTACACTCGCTTTTGCCCAGTGTCCGTTTGCTTCTTTGTTTACTGAGCTTTTGGGTCTTGCTCTCTTTCTCTTCTTGCCGAGCTTTTGGTTCTTGCAACTCTCTTTCTTCTTCTTCTTGTTGTTGCTTCTCTAATTTTTCCCTCTGTAGCCTCTCTCTCTCTTATGTCTTTCAGCTTCTTCATCAGCATCCCTTTGTCTCCTACGCAAGGCTGCATTACGCTGGGCCTCATTGCACCATTGCATTTTTTATTACAGCTTCCTGATCACTTGTTGTGAAAACAAATATGGGGCAGTATCAAATGCATTTTCAGCTAGATACGCTGCACAATTCTCTGATTGCAGTCATAGGAACAGCCAGCTACTCAAAGTATCTATCAGGAAGTTTTGCCGCTGTTCTTTGGTCTGGTCCTCTATCTTAGGAGTAACAAGCCAAATTCCTTCGGGGTTTTGGGGCCCAAAGTTGCAGTGCGTCCAAAACAATCTCAAATCCTTCAAGAATACAGGCTTATTATATATCTGCCAAGGCTGGCCACTACAATGATTCTGTGAAAAAACACCTCTCAGCTTAGCCTGCTGCTCTTTGAATATTGTTTCTAGTATTGCATTCACTTTAGGTGCCATGCTGGTGCTCCATATATACACATGGAAAAATTGGAGGCACCAATCCAAAAATTTGTGGCTATCTCTGCGACAAAATACATACCTCCTATCTTGCACATTGTACTTTATCATTTCCCCTGCATGCTTAGGGGGAATGTCACCGTGCATTGGCTCTACAACTTGAACAAGCAAGCCATTCAAATCAAGAACCAAAGCGCGCCCCTCGTCTGGCAACAGCTTTGGCACGCATATTGGGTCTGGTAGTGCATACCACTCAGCAAAAATAACTTCCCCCGAGGGATGAACATAATTGAAGTACTCATTAATTTTTGTTAAGCGTTTAAGATAGCTAGCCAAGCGCTTCTCAATCTTGGTTTTTTATTTTCGTAGTTGTCTAGCCTTGGCAATATGCCGCTTTCGTATGGTTTTGCATGCAATGACATAATTCATATCATGTAGGGCAACTAACTGCAGTTTCTCTTGCCTTGTGACACAGAAATGGTACCGAATAAAGACATCACAAAGGACATGCAGAAAACTACTAAATTGTTGCTCATAAAATAATATTGAAAAGAGTTTCTCCATTATAAATATCCAGAGAGATACATGACACAGGGTGTGGAGCTTGCTAACACTATATAACTTGGACACAACAGAGACACAACAGGGAACAGATTCAACATAATTTCTTGCAAGCACCTGAGCGAATGGTTTTCTTTTCACCTCACTGCGTTCGTTTATGTCATCCAGGGTGGTCGGAGGGGTAGCACATTTCTCGTCCCCAGGTTCTTCCAGAATCTGTTCCAGGCCACCTTTTCTCTTTAATTTCGCTTTGTTTACAAAACCCTGCAGGGGGCTGTCATCATGGGCGTCTTGCGCAGTCAGCCCACTGTCAGTCCTGAAACCTTTCTCTTGAGCACTCCTCCCTTCCTCTTGCACACTCTTAATTCTTTCCTCTGAGACGCTTGTTTGATCATCTGTAGGGGGCTTAAGTTTGAGATGAGTAATCATGATAAAGTATTCATCATCATCATCTATTTCTTTACCATCTACAACAGCCTCGTGCGCTGTCGCATGCTATGGCATTACATCTACCCTTTCATGTTGTCCGTCCAGCTCATCAGATTCATCATTATAGAGCTTCTCTTCTTTCCTTTGATTGATAGGTGTCTTGTCAGGTTCGCATCCTGCATCATTGATACCTGTGTATTTCATTCACCTGTTAATTTACATCGATACCATTATGATTGCTTGTATGCATAGTGTGACAAGTAGCATTCCATGTATGGTAGGCATCTATATCCTATAAACATTCATAATGTCTATGCTAACTAGTATACAAAGTGTGCTAACCATCATGATCAATATGCTAACTAGCATACAAAATATGCTAACAAGGAAGTGTGAATATAATGTGTATGTTACCTAGCATAGAATGTATGCTAATTAGCATACATAAAATGTTAATAGACAAAATTGTGTGTATGCTAATGGTATACTTATTACTGATGGTGTGCTAATTAGCATACACAGTTGTATGCTAATTAGCATACCATGTATGCTAGCATAGATGGTATGCTAACTAGAGGATAAGTTATGCTAATTAACTTAACGTCTCTGCTAATTAGCATACCATCTTTGCTGGTAAGCATACTGTGCATGCTAACTAAAATACACATTACGATAACTAGCAAAGAGGTATGCTAACTAGCATACACATTATGCTAACTAAACTTTGAATGCTTGTTAGCATGCACCAAATGCTAGCTAGCATACAAGGTATGCTAGTTAGCATACTGAGTATGCTAATTATTATATCTTGTTTTCTACTTATCATACTTGCATGCTAGCCATCATACACAATGTTCTAATTAGCATAAAAAGTATGCTTAGCATACTTTTTATGCTAATTAGAACATTGTGTATGATGCTAAGCATACTTTTTATGCTAATTAGAACATTGTGTATGATGGCTAGCATGCAAGTTTGCTAATTAGAAAAAAGGTATGCTAATTATACCTTTTTTCTAATGAGCAAACTTGCATGCTAGCCATCATACACATTGTTCTAATTAGCATAAAAAGTATGCTAATTAGTATATTAAATATGCTAATTAGCATACCCAGTATGTTAGTTAGCACACTGTGTTTGCTAACTAACATACAAGGTATGCTAATTAGCATAACTTGTTTGCTAGTTAGCACATTGTGCACTAATTAGCATATTTAATATGCTGATTAGCATACTTTGTTTCTAATTGGGAAACTCTCAATGCTAGTTAGCATGCATAGTTTGTTAAATAGCATAGAAGGTATGCTTATTAGCATACATAGTATGCTACCTGGCATACAAAAAATGCCAACTAGTATTCACAATATGTTAGCTAGGATAACGGGCATCAAGCATCTTCTATCCCTTAAAAATAGTCTTTTGTTGTATGGATCTAGGCTCTCTGGGTCTTTGACTCTTGTTGCCAAGGCATGAGCTGTGTACAACATTAAATAGGGGTCCCTGAGTGCTTGGCACCCATACCCGATGCCAAAAATGTGTAGACCAAACTGTTTCTCTATCAGGATTATCCTTTCTGTGTTCAGTGGCACAGGATACCTACCATACAATCTTGTAATAACTTTCATTTTTCAAACAAAGGGAACTTTACATTATCCTCATAGTATTCCTTGTGGTATATTATGATCTACAAAAAAATATCAAAACATTCATGGGTTATTATTGATATGCATACAAGGCATAGCAAAATTGGGAGCGCAATTTAGAGGCAAAGACCCTTCCTCATTTGGGCTTTCTTGATTGCTTCCAAGCTCTGCATTCATAAGAGAAGCAAGAGATAAGCCTGCATGAAATGTCTCCTTTAATACATCTACCCTCTCTTCTTCTGCGTCAAACTGTAACTCCACGTCCTCTACCTCTTCCTCCGGTACCAATGGAAAACTACCGGAATTTGACCAATGGGAAGTCTCTGACTCACCATCTGTCAACAGGTACAAGTAACATACAAACACGTGGTTGAATTCCACTAAAGCGACACTTATTAGAGTGCCTAGGACATCTTTCTTTGACAAGCAATGCATTGGAGGGACACTTTTCCACACAGTCATTCAACCTTCTTGCAGCATGCTTCTCAAGGTCAAAATTGGTTGGGTGCACAAATTGGTTGCTATCAATTGTCAGGGAGCTATAACAAATAATTGCTTCATACTGTGGCAAATGCATTTGTAGGTACTCCATTAAGCAATCAACAATCCGCTGGATACAAAACTCTGCATTAAACATTACTGATAGCTCTGGTGCATGGTCATGAGCACGAGGATTGTATAGGAATGTGAACAATTTTTCTTCACATGTATCCTCCTCTACATCGTCCTTCTCTAGTACTATGTTATTTATGTCTAAAAGAAATAGCAAGACAAAGCTACTATTATATAATGAATGTGACCAATGTGATCATCTCGATACTATTCATGTTGTACCCACACCCATTTGGGGTCAGAACCAAGCAAATAGAGGGCTTGAAGGATTCTTCAGGCCCTTGACCCAAGAGAATATATCAGTACAATTCATGGTATATTCGCGTCCATTCGGTCAGAACCAAGCTAAGGGGCCCTTGAAAAATTATTAAGGCCCTTATTTGCTTGGTTCTAACCCGTGCATTGAGAGGCCTGGTCAAAACCATGCAAGAGGTTTATTTATTCATTTAATACTCTAAAGGTCTTTATTCGCTTAGTTCTGACCCGCTTGTTTAGTAGAACTGATGACATGGTAAAAGTCAGAACCAAGCGAGTAAGGGCGTGAAGAATCCCCAGGGCCCATATTTGCTTGGTTCTAACCAGTGCACGCATATATGGGGTGAGAACCAAGCGAAGAGAGGGCTTGAAGGATTCTTTAGGCCCGTCTTCACTTGGTTTTGACCCAAGAGAAATATCAATACAATTCACGGTATATCCGCGTCCATTCGTCATAGAGGGTCATAACCAAGCGAAGGGGGCCCTTGGGAAATTATTAAGGCCCCTATTCACTTGGTTCTGACTCGTTTATTGAGAGGCCTGGTAAGAACCATGCAAGAGGCTTAGTTATTCATTTAATAATCTGTCTGGGAATAGCTGGCTTAGTTATCAATAATTGATAAGGAAGCCTCCTGTGACCATAGCCTATCTAAGCCCACTCACCCACGATGCCCAAATAGAGCATTAAATAAGCAACCATAGCCTTGCATGATCAGACAAGGGGTGATTATTCCACTATGCTTTGATGCATGGAGAATCTCAACCCATTGTTACAATTTGTAACTACAGAGATTTTGGCATTGCGTGACCATAAACAAAAATACTGTGCTTCGACCTTAACGACTACTACCCCGTGACGAAGGTGCACACAGACATGAAACACACAAGCAGAGGAGAGCTAGTCGGGGGGCAGAGAGAGAGAGAGAGAGAGAGAGAGAGAGAGAGAGAGAGAGAGAGAGAGAGAGAGAGAGAGAGAGAGAGAGAGAGAGGGGGAGAGAGAGAGAGAATCTGTCTCTGCAATATCCAATGGCACCGAGTGGATGGGAATGCGACAGGTAATATCAGACGCAAAGCTTTGGAGGTCAGTGAGAGCACGACCGCAAGAGGTGGCTGAGAGAAAGATCGTGAAAAGGCAAAGGCAAGGGTGATGGCAACGCGGCAGTGACAGACTCAAAGCCTTGGAGGTGGCCTCGGGGGGTGCACTATGTAATCATGTTAATGTATAACGTGAGTTCGAAAGGAGGGGTTTTAAAATACACAAATTTTAGGCAATTTAATCGAGATACATTAAAATAAGGGGTTTTTATATTCAATTTTGGAAAAATTTCCTAAAATAAGGGGTCATTTTATTCATTCAGACATGTTAAAAGAGGGGTTTTTTTAATACCCCACGAACGCACGTTATATAGGGGGGTACTGAACAGTGAACCCCCCGAGGAGGTGGCTAAGAGCAAGATTGAGAGAGGTGGTTGAGAGCAAGATCGAGAGAGGTGACTGAGAGCAAGATCACAAAAAAGGCAAGATCAATCTGTTTCTGCTATTTGGAGATGGTGATGTCGACCCCGACGACGATCGGTGTCTGAGGCCTAATGGCAACTCCAAAACGACACGTTGGTTGGCCTCACACAAGGACAACCAGTGTAAATGCAATAAACGGACTCAGATTCTCATGCAGTACGGTCCACCAAACGCCATGAAAACAGAAATTATGCTCATTAAGGAGGCGCATGGTCCAAAGTTTAGAGGTAGGTAACCCCGCCAGGGATTTAATATTTACGTAATTACAATAAATTTTGTGTGATCACAAGGTCTTATTGACACATTTACATGATTACACTAAACATAATCACACAGAATCCGGTTAAGGGCGAGCTGCAGACCCACTAAATTCCCATCGGGCTTTTCAGTTTCCTTGACGGGCCGGTCGGGTTTTTTTTTCCCCTGCGGGCCCGTCGGGAATACTAAAAAGCCCGGCGGCCTTGCAGAATTATATGTATGTGGCCCCGGTTGGGCCCGCTGGGTGTTATTTCTTGCTTTCATCTTGAGAGAGAGAGAGAGAGAGAGAGAGAGAGAGAGAGAGAGAGAGAGAGAGAGAGAGAGAGAGAGAGAGAGAGAGAGAGAGAGAGAGAGAGAGAGAGAGAGAGAGAGAGATCATTGACCACCTTTGCAGGTACGTCAAGAGGAGAGAGTGGGTCGTGTGGGAGCGTGCTCTGTGTTGCAGTGCACGGCAGCAACAGAGTACCTGACTACATGATCCGGGTATGTCTTGTGTGTGTGTATGCGTTGTGTGGTAGCGTGCCTTTTGTCGTATTGCACGGCAGTAATAAGGTACCTTACCACACAATGGGAGTGTGTGTAAGATTTCCTATGGAAGAGTGCTTGTCATGGTGGCATCACCTCGGTGACGCGGGGAAGATGGTGTCCTTGTGGTAAGTATTGGCTTACTATCTGGGTACTAGCTACATCGATAACGCGGCGAATCTAGTATCCTTATGGTAAGTCAACTTCCCTTCCCCTTACCCAAAAAACATTTGGGCATCGGTCGGTAGCACGGCTATATAATGTTTGTATGCAAGCCATTGTTTCTTCTTAGATTCAGGCGGCACTCGATCGATAACGCGGCTAATAGAGTGTCGCTTGTTAGAAGCATCTGTTTTTGCATAAGTGTGGCGTTCAGGTCGTTAACCCGGCCATACAAACGTCATATAATTTGTATGTGCATGTGCAGTTAATTTTTTAAGTATTAAGAATATGAAATACTTGGTCGGTAACGCGACTGTGAAGAGTATTTCATATACAAAATGTATGAATTGTTTGATTTTGATGTTTTTAATTGTCCATTTGAAATTATATACTAGCTAATCATATTCAAAAGAATACTTTATTCATCAATCATTGCTATTTTAAATGCTCCATTTATATAAATTATATGTAAAAAAGTATTTGCACACAAATTGCATGTTAAATATTCTTTTTTATCTTTTTAAAGGACTCTCAAGCATTATCGCTATTTTTGATGCTTCATTTACATAAATTCTCTGTAAAGAATCTAAATGCACACAATTTGCATGTTAAATATTATTTTGTATCTTTTTAAAGAGCATCAATTATCATCGCTTTTTTGATTGCTACATTTACATAAACTCTATGTAAAAAAGTGTGTGAACACAATTTGCTAGTCCAATTTGTATACTTTCAATGTTTTAAATGGTTTTGAAGTTTTTAAGTCGGTGTGTGCTTTGTTTCAATTAGTATGTGGGCACGGAGAAAAATATAAGTTAAAAATTCAATAAATGCTGAAATGTGCCAGACTGTTAACATGTATTGTTTGATCTCAATTAAGTTCTTATAAACCACTTGTTTGATCTGCATTTTACACGTGTAACAGATTGCAATTTTAGGTGAAGATTGTTTTCAATTTTTATCAATATTTCCTTGCACATTTCTTAAAGTCTTCAAGTGGTGGTTAAGGGTTTGCCTGAAATAGAGTGAGGGTGTTAGTGTCATTCGCAACCATGAATTTGTATTTGATATCTTTTTTTTTATTGTCCAATGCAAATATGACGCCAGATCAAAAGAAAAGTATTATGCATGCCATTCGTAAAGAATGCATTTTGGCAATCTCATCATGTGCAGATGATCGCGTACAACAGATTAGTGAAAGCGATGTCTACATCAAAGACCTCACTAGCACTATATGGGAGAACACAGAGGCAGGTTGCGACTTGAAGGCTAATATGAGTTGTTGATTCCAGCAGGGATTTGAGAATTTGACCCCCATCACAAGGTTAGAACAGTGTTGGGCAATATAAAAGTATGTTGCAGAGACTTAAAGGAAGATATCCCACCTGCCTGCGACATGTCAAAATTAGAGCTCTGGGATAAATTGTGGGAAGAACAGAAGGTAAAGATGAAGCGTGTGAAAGCGTAGGACCAAGCAGCCTTACCCAAGAGATTGAAGATGGCCTAAGATGCGCAAGTAGCTTTGGGAGATCGATCCGATGTCAGCAGCACCGACATAATCATGCGCACGGCTTTGAATGCAAAGTGCACTCATCTTGTCGGCATCCTCATGAAGCCTTGGTAGAAGGTATGAGGATTGGAGTAAGCTCCTTTGGTGTGTGCACATTGTACACCATCAAAGGAATGTCATTTTTTCCAGACCACATTACATATGTGGGAAAATGTTACAAGGGAGGGAGTGAGGCAAAATTTGACAGCTTTCAGATAGAGCAAGAAATGCAAACGCTTTACCCATCCATTGTAAGGTGTATTGGATTTACTACCGAAGCTCCTTGGATCACAATATTTCCATACTACAATGGGGGTACCGTGGGCAACATGATGTGCTGCTTACCATTCGCTCATGGATTGTTCAGACGACACATGCACATGCTACAACACGGCTGGAGGTCATTGCCTGTAGAAAATCTTCCTATAAGCGAGATAGACACGGTGCAGATCAAAGGAGTGATCGAGCAGATGCCAGCCACTTGTGACGCCTTAATCGACGGCATTGCGGCTGCCCACTCGGTCGGTATAGCACACAGTGACCTCCACTCGTTCAACATAATGTTGGACTTTACTCGCGCCAATAAACCCTGCATCGGCATCATTGATTGGGGTATGATGCTGAGAACACCAGCTAAGCGTGCATCAATTAATTATCTGCATCCAAGCGCACAGTCGGACTCTACAGTTTTGGATGCACAGAGAGCAGGGAATGCCGAGATGGCTAAGTGACCGTGGATTGCTCCCAAACTATACGATCCACAGTGCACATATGCATACACAAAAGCGAGCGACATTTATGCATTGGGCTACCTATTCGACATGCTGGCAGATTTTTGGAGTACAGCCAAAAAAGTTTATTTTCTAGAAGAAGTTTTTCACCACCCGGACGAAGATGTTATGATGGCTATTCGAATTAAAGTAGATTGTTGGATGAAGTTAAAAGAGAGGGAACAAAGCAGAAATGCTTCTGACGTGTTGATATTTTTCAAAGAACATTTAAAGAGAGACCCTGACCCTGTCCAACGTCCCCTTGTTGAACTTGCACCATCATTTTATCCGATTTAAACATTTCTATGATATACATATGTCTTGTCTAGGGTATTCTATTTTTTATTGAAGTGTATTATCTGGTTTGAAGTGGTTCACCTAATTTAGTCAATTATCTTTAGTCATTTCAAATTTTTCATTTAACTGTCAGTATTTCAAATTTGCCTTGTGGTTCAATTAGTCGCATTTGTTGTGGTTTGATTTAGTGGATTCCGCGGTCTTTTGTAGTGAATGAGAAGTTGCTATATTCTGCATCTGTGAGACTGTTGAATCGTGATAATATATATTTGCCAATGATATTGAATATTTGTATATTTGTTGATTGCAGCTCTAAGAGAAAATGGCCGATGAAGAACAAGATATTGGCACCCAATCACACTGCCCGATGATCAACAACAAGTGACTGTTAATGCATTTCAGCACATGAAGTCTCTGGCACATGGCATGTCGGCACAACAAGCGATGCGTACTACTTGACGACTCTCAAAATGGGCAAATCCAAGCCACATGCAATGGAAAGAGATCAATAAATAAGTGACAAAGGACATGATCAAGACAATATCGCCATGTGAGGACGCGGAGATCAAGGAAGGAAGGTGGAAGGTTTTGAAGTCAAACTAGGATGCAACCAAAGAAAACGTTGAGAGGATTTATTTGGAGGTTTATGGCCATCCCTTGCACAATGCAGATTGTGTGCTATATTTTGCAAAAATGTTATATGTTCACTTTGTGCAACAACAACCAGTAGAATTCTCATCAAAGGAGACAACTGTTGCCACTCATGATTTAAGCAAGAGTTGTGTCACTTTCACCCGAGATAAGCTGGCATTGATAGTGGAAGGCGTCGACCTATAGTTAAAGAGAGAGAGAAGGATATTTACACAACACAGCTGGTAGAGAAAGATGAAAAAATAACACGGATTTCTATATCCACCCAGACATCCCAACCCTCACAAGTTCGGATGGAGAAAAGTATTCACCGCTTAAGTTAGGACGTTCAAAATCTGACACAGCGAGTGAATCCAACACATGTACAAGGGACACGCACCAGCCACCTAGTCATGCATCCAGATTTGGTCCCCTCATCTACTTCAGATACATCCTCATCTTCCCAATGTCCAGTTTGCTACAATAATTTTGATGGATGGAGTGGATATTATACATTGACATGTGGTCATTATTATCATTTAGTTTGTCTTATTTGTTTAATGTTGATGTGCAATCTGTTCACAAGATATTCCACAAGGAATATATATTATGTTTGGCATGGCAAACGAGTATAAATTCAAGCAAGCCCGCCAAGATACCCCTAGCACAATTAGAAATCTATTTGATGAGCAAGATGCTGCTTCAGGGCAACACAATTGAGATCGACAAACTATGTACTATCACGAATATGGAGCATTGTAATTACTCAAAACACATTTGAATACAAGGTTTTTTACAATGGTTTTTGACATTTACTTGTGCCCCTCTCAAGCTATATTGAATCTGTTGAGTTGTTATCTAGTTCTAAGTATGAGTGTTGTGGTTCTCCTTGTAATTCAACCTCCACATCTATTATCAAATTCTCTTCTATTTTGTCTACAGTGCATTGAGATACACCAACATTGAACTCTTCTTCATCTCCGTTTTGACAATCATACAACCAGGTTGGCATTTCCTCCTCGTAGCCAACACTTTCGATGTGATTCAATATCTTTTCGTTGCAAAACATATACACTAATTTTTTTGCTATGTCTGCTAATAGTCTGTTGTGAATAGTGCTGTGAACATACTTGTGTGACATACTCCAGTTTCTCTCTGAACTTGAGTTTGCTGCACATTGTGCGAGTATTTTCATTGCAAGGGGACACAAGGTAGAGTAATGCTCTCCACCATTCATCATCCACCACTTCCATGCAGGGTGCTCTTTTGCCATTACCTGTGCAAAATCATTCGCAAAAGGACCTTCTTTTAATCTAAATGCACTCATTTCTTTGATGCAATCAATTCGGTCCTGAACGTTGGAGTAGAACGTGTTGACCACATGATAAAAATCGCTTACCATCTCTGTATTGGACATCACATCTAAATTCCAATACTCTTGATCGAGCATGTAAGCAACTCTATGGAGTGGACTATGAGCTCTCTTCCACCTTGAATTGAAAATACTTAGCCAAAATTTTTTGCTGTTTGCTAGAGAATGGTAATCGCCACTCCTTTTCTACTACAGACTCTTTCAGCTCTTTGGGATTTTCAAAACTCTGTTGGACTGACCACCATGTCATCCACACTTTGCCCAAGTTTGGCACCCCCTTTGATCAAGATTGCAGATCACAAACATAACGGGTATCATTACATAGTATGCATCCATTACACTCCTCCACCAAGAAACCTTGTTTACGTTGCCACATAGACATGTAATTTTACCTTTCACTTTTTCTTTCTGCTCAAGCTGCCATTCATCAAAGGCCCGCAATTGAATGTGTCAATCACAACGCATTTATTACAGAGAAGTGATTCCAAGGTATAAAAGTGTGTGCAGAACCGAGTTTCAATAGGAAGTTTCAACATCATTGACATGCGCATCCTATACAAATCAAGCACTCTTTGTCGTTTCAAGATAAATTTCACAACCTGACGTGCTGTATCAATTATTTTGGCGAACCATGTGGTTTCTTCGCTAGTGTACCAATCTTATCTTTCAGCACCAAGTTTAAGCTATGCATATTACAACCATTGGCAAAAATGTGTGGAAAGCACTTCTTTATTAATTTACTGGCATTTTTATAATTCTTTGCGTTGTCCATGACTACTTGAACGACATGTTCAACACCAATTTCTTTAATTACATTAATCAAGACCTCATAAACGTATTTGTCACTTTTAATTGCACCAAAACTATTAATCGCCTTTACAAACGTTTCTCCCCTTGGACAAACCAACATTACATTGATCAGCGGTCTTCTGTGAACATTTGACCAGCCATCACTCACAATCGTACATCCTGAAAGCAAAATATTTCCAAGTATTATTTTGCCAACACGCTCTTTGACTTCGATGTAACATTTGTCCAAGAAAACATTCCTTATCGTGTGATAAGAAGGAGCTGAAAATCCTGGACCAAACTCACCGATTTTCTTCCAAGCAGCCTTCCAATGATTACTGTCTACCATGACCAAAGCACTTTCAGTAAAGAATATTGCTTTGGCAAGTGCGAGACTGCACTCGAAAGCTTTGATGTAATGATTTTTGACGCATTTGACTAAGTCCACCTTCATTGTGACGTTTAAAAGGAACACTGCCTGTAATTTCCTCTCCTTGCCTAGGTTGTTCTCCAAGGTTAGTTGGTGTCACTACAAGATTTGCGGAGTTAATATTTGGCTCTGGGAACTCTTGACTTGAAGCCACAGAGCTATATATATGTTGTCTCTTGCCACCCTTTTTGGCGAGCTCTTCTCTCAAACGCTTTGCAACTGCAGGTGCCTGAGGATATTCACATTTCTTACAAATCTTTTTAGCGCTACCCAGAAAATGATCCCTAATACGTGGTGCACCGCCTGATTTTGTTGTGTGACAAAATTTACATTGCCCCTCCATATATCGGCCACATATGTTGTGAGCATAATCCCACTCTTTGCCAGAAGCTTTTTTATTCTTTGGCTTCTTCGTACCACTTGTGTCCACATTTTGCTCCATTGCTTTTAAATTAAAACTGAAGACAAAAGAACCAAATGTTCAATTTTTGAAACATTTTTCTTTTTTTCAATATATATTAAAATTTAAAAACCATTCAATATGAAAGTAACCATGATGCACAATATGAGATTTTCAATGCACGCTAGTCAATCCACATATTGATCACCTATATTGTGAGCAACCATACACATTGCAATGTAGTCTATGCATAGCATAATAGCTATAACAATGCTATGAATCTCTCTATGCAATTATTATTATAATGATTATTTATATGTCCACTTTGATTTGCAAACAATAAGACACATCTAATTTCAATTGCTATAAAAAAACAAACGAAAGCAATAAAATATATGATTGGTCATTTCATGCACTAATAATCTATCGTAATACATAATCCACTCTCTGTATAAACCAATGCATGAACAAACGCAAATAAATCTTCAATATAATCACTCAATCGAGGACTACTTGTACCCAGTGAAGGATTGTAGCCCACCCATGCAACCAATGCAATATATAAAAGCTATTTTAACCCAATTAAGGATTATAGCTCTTATATTGTGGAGTGAAAAGTGTAAATCAACTCAAATGCAAGACTTCAAGGATCTTTATATGGCCGGTACACTAGTATAGGACATCCGACCCTTGACTATCGACTCGTCATTTACATATGTTCATCTTCTAAAACCAATAACAGCCCTCATTTGGATCAATGGCTTCTTCGCAATGAGCATGACTCTCCAAGTTTTCAGTTGTTTTGGTTTCGTACCTTTAAGTCGGCAAACATATTAAAATTTTTTAGAAGTGGTTACTGAATTAAGAATCACGTTCGACCCAAAAAAAGGACCTGTGACTCTGTAACCTTAGGTCAATTCACAAGGAGATGACTATACCCGGCACTCGGATACACTCCCCAAGGATTTGCCTAGCTAAAAGACTGCGGTTAGCACACTGTTTACTATATATAATTATTCCTGCCGGGATTTTTCATTTTTCCGACGGGGCCGCTGGGTTATTACATATACCCAGCGGGCCCGCCGAAAAAATGGAAGAGCTCGGCGGGCCCCGCAGGGAAAAATGGAAAACCCGGAGGTCTAACCGGCTCTATAGGTTTTTGCAGGTCATAATCAAAGTTACGTTAATAATTAACGTGATCACGTGATTTTTTTGTGTAAATACTAAAGTTATTGACGTAATCACCCGATCGTGATTACGTTAATGAAATCCCTGAGTTACCCCACCTTCAAGCGTCAGCCTGCTCCCGGCTCGCATTTTAACTCTACCCCGCCCTAGCTGAGCCTTCGTGTAGTGTGTAAACAGTAAAAGGACAAGTTCTCCCGCCCACTTGCAATGCCCTCTTCTGCCTTGATTTGTTAACGCAAATCTATCTCTACATAGTGCTCAGGTATCCTATCATTCTTTTTTGCAATTCAAATTTGAAAGGTCAGTACCAAGCGAATATGGGCAGTAAAACTATGTTTCATGCTCTGATTCGCTTGGTACTGACCATATTCCTTGCAGTTGTGTTTTTGTCGTGCTATTTGTAAATCTTTTATTCTTTTCTGTAGTTCAAATTTAGCAAGGTCAATACCAAGCGAATAGGGGCGTCATTACTATATTTGGTGCTCTGGTTCACTTGATACTAACCATATTATTTGCAATTATGGTTGACACGTGGATCCCCTTATGTGAAAGTAACATTCGCTCACATAATGTGGTTGTTTCTTTGTTATGCTGTATGTAGAGATGGCTCGTGGAAGGCCACACCTAGAAGGGCGATATGTGATTCCTTGCATGCTCAAGCAAGCAGACGCCGATACAAGGCACATAGATGTGTCCTACAGGAGCTGGGTAGGATCGAAAGGCACATGCAACCGGCCATTCCAAGGCTTCCCTTTCAACGAGTGGTGCGAGAATTAAATGTTTTCTATACCCCTCAAATGATGGTGCATGAGTCCCTTTGCTACATGCCACTATACTTTGTTCATATCTTCTTCCACCATTGGGTGTGCCACTACATGTCATACTACATCCAAGAGTTCTTTGAATTTCCCACATAGCTTCATTGATATTCCATTCCAAAGCACAAACTCTTGCCTTAACCTTGGAATTCTGACTCCCGTCTCTGAATCCTACTTAAATTTTTTTTTTCTTGGCCTTCCATCGAATGTATAGTCTCGTATTTTTGCATTGTACTCTTGTCTATGAGTGGATTCATCCTCAACATCAATGACAGTCAATCACCCTTGCTTCTACCAAATGTTGTTGTCTTCTTGAAGGGGTATGCAATCTCTATACATAGGTTTTCTTGATGTAGCCTCATTGACTAATCTTATCACTTGTGCAGGTCTAAGAGAAAGTCGCTCTTTGAGTCTCTCCAAGGAGGGACCATTCCCAAAATTTTACCTTGAGAGTAGGAAAATGATTTTGTGCTTTTTATTATTGCATTTTTCATATGTCAAGTACATGCATCATATAATATGATTTTTCTCTTGACTCCCTTCCTTGCAACCCAGCTTCCATGCTTACTGTCAACTAGTTTGGTTCTTGGAGTGTTGTTCCATCTGATTTCTCTGCATTGTTTTCATGAAGAGAGATAATAAAAAGTTTCTAATTTCATTTTTGATATTCACTTTCAAAAAAACTCGGATATCAGATTTGGGAGGTACGTTTATTAAAACTCTCAAAAAGTGTTCAGACAATGATAACATACGACGGCTCCGAATTGAACGCCGATTATCTCAATCTTTTGAATTTTTAAAAACTAAGATTTGGTGCTCACCGAGGTGCATTGAATGCTATTCTTCTCCTCAGTTTCGCGTCTCTCTTGCTTTCCGCCTGCGCGCAGTCTCTTCCCTTGAGCTCTCTTCCATTTTCTCCACTCTTGCGATCTCTTATGTTTTGAGCTTTCTCATTCACCAAGTCGTCTCAATGTCATTATCATCTTCACACAGAACTCAGACGAGGAGTCAAAACGATGTGTATCATATGCATATCGAACTATCTAGAGAATATGAGCCCCTCCACAAGAAGAATAAGCGAGGCATCCTTTTCGAAGCTTCAAAAGATAACTTCAGATTTCAAGATAAAAAAAGCGTCAATCTTTGGGTGGATGGCAGGATATATCCTGAGCATCCTATCACCAACTCAACTCCAATGTTCAGAAACATAACGTCATTGCTGAACTACGTAGGAGACGGTTATTCTGGTTTATATGGCTACACCAAGCATTTGGCGGCCAAAAGTGATATTCTTAAGCTTGAGAGAGACCTTGCACACAAAGAAAACTTTTGCTTGAAGCAAACTGTGACAGAGTGCGCTCAGCAACTGAAAGGCAAGGACGAAAGAATCACGCAGCTCACGCAGGATCTCAGAGAAAAAAATACTGTCTTGGGTCCTCGGTTAAGAGAACGACGCTTACGAGACATTGAACAGCTGAAGGTTGATTCTGGGGGTTTGAAGAAGAGGGTTAAAGCAATCAAGTAAGATTATCATTCAAGCAGGTTTAATTCATCTTTACATTTGTAGTTTTATATCTTACTTTTCATATTTATGCTTAGATCGTTGCTACATCCTCAGTCAAATATTGACAGCAACACACCAACTTCTTCAATTCCTTATGGTCTCATACTAAAACGCAAAGATGTCACCGGACTTTTGGACGATAAGCGCTACTGCAAGATTGTTGCTAAGCAACTTGACACTCTTTTGAAATAGAATCAACTCCAAACACGTGATGTTCAGTCAATTCTAGATGAAGCCGGAATATCCAACAAAGGTTATTCTGCAACTTTTAGGTATGTCTGGTGTTTGAATCAATTGTCTTCACCTGTCAAATCAAATGTATGCAATTTTTAGGTATATTGGATATGTGTAGCATTTGAAAACTTGGAAATAGTCCATTTACTTAATTTTCTGCTTACAGAACTATGCAGCAACAAAGTAAGAAGTTCAGTCTCAAGCACACGTTGCTACCAAATCCTTTCTCCATTCGAAAGACAAGACTGGAGGTCAACCACGAAGTGCTTCGGACATTGGGCACTCGTTTTCACATTGAAGCAATGTACAGATCGCCATCAGTAGAGGAAGTGGTCTATGACAAATACAATAATATATTTTATGATTTAGTAGCTTTGCAGACATATATTGTTCAATTGTTCGAGGTTTCTCAAGAGGAATGCAATGGAGTTTTGAAGTTTGTGCTTAAACTGGATGAGTGCGAGCTAGTGAAAGAGACAAAGGTTGAGCGTGTCACAATAACACTTATGAATAGAGCATTAGATGAAAGCATTGCTTCAGACGACCCTAGAAACTTTAGTGTGCAATCCGAAAACAATATTTTCTTATTAGCCACATTCAAGGTTTGATATCAACAAGTTTTTGCTTAAAAAAATGGTTAGACATGTTTCATTTGATTGGTTTGGCTTTCCCATTTCAGGTGCCTGCAGAGAATTTCGATATTCTTAACTAGGTTTTCCATCAAACAAGTATTCCTGAAGTCATAAGCAAACAGAGAAATGGAAAGACATTCGATGTATTAAGCATGAGTTCATACACAGTAGAGTGGCATATGACTGGAGATCTCAAAACCCTAAAGTGTATGTACAACATCTCAAAAGGAGCAACAAGTAAAAGCCCTTGTTTGTATTGCATGGGAGGAGTCATTGGTCTTGACAAAAGAAATTGGAGGAGAGCACCGGACAGGCACTTGCAGGACCTTAACTTCCGCCCAGTGTTGGATATTCCACTATCCAGAGTACATATTTGCACGATGCATGCACTCTGCAGAATCATTGAGAAACTTATGTTTCTGTACATTTGTTTTGCTTGGACCACTTGACCAGCATCAGCAAAACAAAGGGCTGTATTATCATTGGAAACAGTTTTCTCAGATATGGGCTTGCATGGAGGACATGTGAAAATAGAGCAGGACGAGAAGAGGTCTAAGAATGGTTGAGATGTGCCAAAGAAGTTGTCTATTGGCGTTGTGAAAGCCCGTCTCTTCTTGTCGATGCCAAAAAGTGGCAGACAACGCAAAAGCCAAAGTGCTCAGGAAAGGTTGACATTGAGATACAACCGGTGGAGAAACCTTCACAATGCAGTGGTTGACCATGCAAACAATGGTGCAGCAAGGACTCGCAAAGTGAATGTGTGGAAAAGTTTGGATTCCATATTCAAGTTTTGTGAGCTCAATACTTGGAGAGATACTGACTATACATTGTTTCAAGACGCTCTGGAGACCTTCCACAGGTCTTTCATAGCTGCATGGACAAATCAACACATAACTCATTACATGGTATATTACTTTATTTGATAAAATTGTGATTATATATTTACATATAAACAATAGGCTGGTCTTTTTTGTAGCATATCATATGCAACCACATGCCTTGGTTTGCTAGGCAGTATGGTAGCTTGGCTATATGGTCTACATAAGGTATGGAGAAAACTCACTACCAAGCCCGTACTGGCTATTTCAGCCACACTCGTCTCACGGAGGTGGTGCAAACAAAGCCAACAGTTTGGAGGAACTACATCAATGGACTTATCAAAAACTTATGCATAGAACACAGCGGCATCGCGACATGCAGAGTGGCGACTTCAAAAAGAACGCATTGGAAAAACTTGGACAACTCCGACCCAAGTTGTTTGAGACTTCCTAAAGATAGCGCATTGTAACACAATATAATTTTTTGTGCCAAGAGAAGACAACCAATCACAAAAGTGAGAAACATAATGTACTCATTGTTTTGATAGAAAATGTACTATTTTTTGGCATCGACAATATACATTGGAGCTTCTCTATTCTTCATCTTCGTCAGTAAAAGTTACAAAATATTCTGGCCTTTTTGCCTGCTGTGTGTTATCGTCTTCTTCTTGCCTTGGTCTTTTGCAACCTAGTCCTACAGGTTCGTTTGTCGACAGTACATTTGTCTCCACAGCCACAAGAGACATTTCTTCAGTAGGCAGATGCGCAATTGGTTGTTTATTGCGAAACATAGCATGCTTGTCATACTCTAGTAATTGCACAGGGTCAGTGATTCCGCATGCCAAACCATATGCTACTTGGGTCAAAAAATAGCGACTACGCAAACCATACATTCCTGGCCCTTGGCCAAACATATACAATGCGGCCTGTTTTTCTAAAAGCATTATTTTATCTGTGTTCCACCTAATGACGACCCCTCCTAAATATCTTGAAAGTGTCTTCAACGTCATCAAGGGTAGCTCCGCGTTGTCATTGGAGAAGGACGAATGGAAGACCAAAAAACTCGGATACTTAAGATTCTTTAAGTATCGGCCAAGAGAGGAATTCTTCCCTAAATCTCCCATGCCTCGTCCACGAGGGCGAGGAATGAAGGTATCATCATAGACCACCAACTGCAACAAATTAAATTTATGAAATGAGATAAGTAGAAACCAAAAAGGTAAGGAAAATAAAAAAAGATTACCTTCTGGTTTTCATCTTTCTCAAGTAAGTCCTCATTCCATAGGTTGATGCCGCCCTGACCTCCAGTGGGCGCATTGGAGGTTGAGGCCAAAGATGATAAAGAAGTGCTTGCCTTACCCATTTCTTCAATCCCTAGCTTTTTTTGCACTTCCATGAACTCCTTTTTTGTTGGAAGCGTGCGCTTATACCTAGCAACATCATTGTAAATCATCACAAGTGCACTTGCGGGGTCAACAAACTCATCGTCATTTACATGGGCATCTATAACAGAATACTTGTCGTGCTCAGGGTCAATGACAGCATCATCCTCTTCAAGATTCTGTGCCACAATGGCAAGGCAATAGTCCTCTTGAAGGTCAAAAAGCTCCATAATGTCGTTAAGCATGACATACTGCAAATCACCAATAGGTATGGTAGGTAGAACACTAGTAGGAAAAGCACCCTCCTGAAGCTGGACTCCCTCTGAAACCTGCAAGGCAAGGCTTCCCCGAGACTTGGACTCTTGACTCTCCCCAGTCTGATCTTCTAGCGAGGCCTCTACAGCATCAACATGCTCATCCAAAATTAAATGCAAATATAAAATAAAACCTGCATAATATTAAACCACTCGACACTTGCGGTTATGAAGTGTACACTTGTAGTCTGTTATCCGCAAGTGCACTGGCAGCTTAAGGCAACTCCTAGAAAATATGTGTTTCTAGGAGGAGTCCGAATTGATATCCTTCATGTGAACAAAACGAACTCCTTGTATCTCGACAGTGCCACCGGATGTTTGCTACTTGTAGGTCTGCTCAAAACCTGATAGGTAATGTGCGTTGAGACAATCCACTCATGCAAAGAAAAAATCTGGATTGCACATCGGCCTGATCTCTGTCTCGCACTACTGAAGCCCAATGCGGTATAGAAAATGAGATAGTTTGTCTTGGGGGGCATCCTGAGAGCAAGGCACTTCCTCCTCTGCTTCAACATTGAAGGGGTCCATAACGGAAATTCAAAAGCGAAGATAGACGAGAGAGCACAACATCCAAACAAAGGGAAAATGGGGGAGCAAGTCATATTTATAGGACTCCCGAGGACATCGATGACATCGATTGACATGCATCATGGGGCCGCCGTCCATCATGCAGTCGCCGTGATGATTACGCCACGTGTCAGCCACCATGGAACGATCGCGCCACAACGCGAAACTGGTGCCGCCACTCCAGAAAAGCACCGCTAGCTTGTTGTCGCGTCATAATGCGATACGGCTAGTCCACTGTACTCAGGTCCGCCTCCTCGCGTTGTGCCACGACGCCTTTTTGTCGCGCCACCCGTGCATCACGCAGTCGCCGTGATGATTACGCCATGTGTCAGCCGCCGTGGAACGGTCGCGCCACAACGTGAAACTGGTGCCGCCGCTCCACAAAAGCACCGCTATCGTGTTTTGGCGCGACAGCTTGTTGTCGCGTCATAACGCGATACAGCCAGTCCAGAGTACTCAGGTCCGCCTCCTTGCATTGTGTCGCGACATACCATTGTTTCTAGGGCAACCCGTTGGGGCGCTTCTTTCCTCTTCGTGCCACACCGCGAATAGGCAGTGCCACTAATTTCGGCACCACCAATATCGCGTTGAGTCCCGATGTGCCACGTGGCACGTAATCATTATCCTCGCACGCTTCCCGTCATACCTCACAATATCATGATTAATGCAGCTGCCTCTTCTCATTATACTTATTCCGCTAATATAAACACCCCCCACCCTTTTTTTTTTCTCATCGTTTTTTCCGAAGTATCTCTAGTCATTGCGTTTTTACCCACATCCATATTTCCTTGCATTCTCCTCATTCAGGTCATGGCCCACACAAAGCAAACAGCAAGGAAGGTTTATCCTGGCCAGTCTGGTCCGCAGGGCCAGGCTAGCTCGTCTACAGTGCAACCGTCAACATCGCAGGTGATTCTGGGCAAGACCATGCCGCAGTTACGAGCAACAATGCGAAGAAGAAGATACGAGCAGAATAGGAGCGTTCTATTGGAACTTTGTAAGCTCCAAAAGCACATTTTATTGGCAATACCTAAACTGCCATTCCAGAGAGTTGTTCGCGAGATTTGCGAGCAACACAACGTGAATTTCCGGTGGTCTCGAAGTGCAATGGGGTGCTTGCACGAGGTCGCCGAGGATTTTTTTGTAGAGCTTTTCCAAGACAGCTACATTCTCTCGGCCCACGCCCATAGGACAACATTGATGCCGTGAGACATCAACACACTTCGCCTTCTCAGGTTCAGGTATGACAAAACAATACCGCCTGCCGATATTTCAAACCGAAAGATGGACAATATTCTTAGAATACCACCTATTGACAAGGTCAAAGTTCATGAAGTGTCTACACAAATGCATCGATACAGCACCCGTCTCAACACCGAGCGGGACACAACAGAAGACGATAGTGAAAGATTGGAGCAGTTACGCCTTGAGATGATGGAGGAACAAATGGCAGATGCCATCAGTGACGCCAACGCTGATGATTTGTCATTGCTGTTTCCCTATTTCAATGTTGGCCTTCCTGTGTGGGGACGCATTCTGTATTTTCCCTATCACCCCCACGAGATTGCAATTTTACTGAACCGAACGAGGGAACTCGCAGACTCAATCATCAATTGCTTGCTTTGGTGCATGCTATTCTTTTTTTCACAATAAATTCTTTTAATATATTCAATTTTGTATGACACGAATTTCTTTACAGTTGTGTAGTTTCAAATTTGCCTTGGAATATGCAAGATGATGTCGTCGTCCTTGACTCGAACCTCTCGGTCGTTTTGACGGCCGAGGATACATCTTTAGTGGAAGTAGTTGATTGGTTCCAGTCAGTGAGACGGCAAATTTTTTTGTTCTGGCTTATCATGAAGGGTACACAATGTTTTCAATAGTGAAATTATTTTATCTTGAACTCTAATTTTTTGTGATAACATATGTTTTGCTTATGTTTATTTGTAACAGCGCTCATTGGAGTCTTGTTCTCTTACAGCTTGAACGAAACCGGTGCTACCTTGCTAATTCATCCCATGGATTTCATGAAGTACATAGGTAAGAGGTTTTATATTTTGTTCGACATCGCATAGAATTTTGTTAAAAGTCGCTTATGAAATTTAATTTTATTTTGCGCAGATCTGTTCAGAAGCTTGTGTCTGCTCTTGAAGCTTTAACGCAAAAGCGGATATATGAGAATCTTACGATTATTAGTTGCAAAGTCCCTAAGCAGGACGATGCCTACTCTTGTGGATGGAGGGTCTTAATCAATTCATAAATTTTGTTAGGGGTCATGCTTGATGGAAGTCGTAGAAGTGTAAGCATTTGACACTCGTTTACAGATTTGTATCTTAATAAGTTAGTAGCTATGTTAATAAACATGATGTTCTTCACGTAGGTAAGAAATTTGGTAGATTATTCAAAGGTTGATGTTTCTTCGTTTAGAAACAGAATGATTGAAAACTTGATCAATTGCGCGACCATGCGTCCAGACGGAGCACGTGATGCTTTTATTCCGCCAGCACCAAGGCCCACGCCTAGGCCTCCGCCGACAAGATACACCTTGTTTGCCACACCAACACAAGAACATATCGATATCTCCCCAGATGCCTCCCCAACCCAAGCTCCCACCAGCTCTCGTCCTCAAGAAACAGCTCCAGAACCCTCAAACCCCCCACCCAACACCTCTCCTGCTCATGAAGCAGCTCCAGAGCCCCCAAACCCCCCACCCAGCACCTCTCCTACTCATGAAGCAGCTCCAGAGCCCCCAAACCCCCAAGCCACCACCTCTCCTCAACCTCAACCAACAGCCCCCACATCACCACACCCACAAGATTAGAAAGAGATTATGAAATGTACTTTTGACAAATTGATTACAAGCAGTGGATCGAAATTTTGACTTTTGTTTTGATTATGGTTCAAAGTTTACAAAATGTTGTGTACAGCTTTCCAAAAAAATGGGAGAGTGAGGATCCAATGGTGTTTGGTAATGTAGAGAGCTGCCTTTGTCGAGTAATCTTTGAGAATAGTATTTGAATCATTGTGTACAGTTAGTTCACTATTTCAAGTCTGTCGTTGGTAATCTGTGCACAGAGTCGTATTTTCTTGTCTGTGAGGTACCTGCAATGAAACGTACCCGATAAGACATTGGGATACATGAGCACGATAGAAACATCAACGTATAAAAGTAATACATGTAGCTTAGTACCTTTCGCATGTTACACTTGAAAACAAATTTTGAAGGCAAATTGAGATCGGACTCATTTAACAGATCCTCTCGAACCTGTCTTAAAGTGACATTTGATCTGACCACAACAATTGTAAGCAAATAATTTGAAAACCATATCTCGATGGACATCAAGGGATTAAAAGCATTGTCACTTAAATCTTGATCTATAGCTACCAACTGACCATTCACTCGATGCCACCTCATGTAGTAGAAAGAAACTATAAAATTCTGTGATGCTATCATACACTTGCACACAACCGAGCGCTTGTCAACTTTGCACAAAATGCCTTCAGAATCACTGACATCCCAATTATCATCCAAAAAATCAAGGAAAGTTTGGGATTTGCAGATGAACATGGTTTCTTTTTTTCTAACCTCCTCATCGTGGAAGAAATCTATAAAGACATGTAATGGCATAAATAGACTGACTTGTACTTGCCTGCTTGCAATGTTTGGTCGCAAACAATTCAAAATTTCTTGATGAAGCTTGAGTTTGAAACACTCAGAGGTTTCTGATTGGAACTGGCCACTTTGGGGAATCTTGTTGGGGAAGAGGGAAAGGTTTCAAAGTGCCAAATGCATGGACAGAGCAAGGGGCGTTGTAAAAGTAGTCGTAAAAGAAAACTCCCCTCTCTGCGAGAGCTCTTCTCGCACTACTTCTGTACATAAGTTCTCCCACCGAAGCATAAAAAGCATCAAAAATACCAATTTTGCACTCAACTGGTTGCCAGTCTTCTTTGTTAGAAGGATAAATATCTGCAAAAACAAAAGATAAGAGAATGGTCACAAGAAATAGTCAACAAAATAACTTGAAGGATCTTTACAGACTTTTTAGCAATATAGTAGTCACACAGTTTGGTCTATGAGCAGGAAACCCCAAAGGTGACTGTTGTAGTCGTAGTTCGGAGTGCATATATGCATGCTCAATGAGCACCTCTTTCACTGTCTTTCCCATTTGAGACAAGCGAAAATCTTTCACACGTCCTTTGTAGCTGTTGATAAATTAATTTGACATCCGTTTTCTTCTTCTTGTTTGAAGCAGAACCCAACTACCAATGGTGACTGTGGTAGACATCCAGCGACCATGGTCTAAGTCAAAGCTGTTGAATAGTTCCACAGATTTAACAGAGGCGGACGGTCTTCGTGGTTGTCTTCCTTCCATCTCTGCTTCTATTAGCTGCGAAGTGACACTACGCAAAAACGATAAAAGAAAAGAGGCTCACTAGTTTACACAAGAAGTAGTAGCTTGAAAAGTGTTCATCAAAAGGTGTGCCTCATTGAATGTGATTTATGGCACATTCGGCCTTCGTCGCCCATGGCAGGGGAATAATTTGCACAAATCGTGTCGTATCTTCTTATTCAGATCTTTTTAACAGAAAAAACTCTTTTTTGAAAACGCAAAAATTTGAGATAAAAATCAAATAATTGGAGCTACCGTTGTGGTGACTCAAACTCTATTGGTCGAACAACATTCTCTCTCTAACGCCAAAAAGTCCTTTTTTGAGTCCAAACTTTACCTAATGAGTGGTCAAAAAAGGTTTAGTCAAGGCTTTCCACTTGCATTGTGCACTTTATGGTTAGTGTGACTGTGACTTTTGACTAATCGACTGCATTTATGTTTTGTGCAAAAGTCGTGGGGCTGAATCAAAGGAAGTAATTATGCCTATCAAACCTATTGAGGGGGCTGACAGGAAGGATGAAAGCAAGAGGACAAGGATGAGAAGGAAACAAAAGTTGGAAAGTAGTGTGGCAAAGGTAGTTGCTCCTAAGAAGCAACCTCGTGCACAAAAGGAGCCTTCAATAGCAAAGGAATCTCAACAATCAAGCCTTTCTCTCTTGTAGGCATTGCGGATGATTCAAAAGGAGAAAAAGAGGAAGCACATGTGGTTTGCTTATCTTTTATGTTTTGTTTCTAATGATGTTTCGTTGAGAGAATGGGGAGATGGTGGCACAAAGCTGCTTATTTTTCACTACTCAAAAGGATGATAAGGTCTAAAAGGTATGTATGATGGTCAATGAGAAACCCAAGGAATTCACTCCTTATAGAAAAGGGAATAAAACCTCCAAGCAAAGAGTCTTAAAAAAACCCTTCTCTTTTTATGCTTATATGAAATGCAACAAAGGAAATTGAGATAACCCTAACTCATATATGAAATTTGTATGCTTGTTACTATTGCCGACCACTATCGATGTCTTAGACATGCAATAAATGTCTATCTATATAATACTATTAGACAATTATATGTTACCTATAAGGGCCCTTTAGGATTAAGGTTAATTAGAAGCCAACCAACATGAAGAGGGTGGTGGACACACTCTCGTTCGGATTGAAAAATACCCTAAAAAATTGATTTTTTTTGAAAATTTTCAAATTTCAAATTTCCCTTCCTTAAAGCCTCCTCCAACCTATTTGATGGTGAAAAGGCATAAATTAGGTTGATAGAGATAGAGACTACTTGTGCATTGTGTTGTTGGATTATCATCCACCACAAATGTCGCACTTCCTTGCTCGAGGATGTCTAACATTTTGTACATATGTAATGGGAATGGCCTATGAACTTTGAGAATAGCAGAATTAAGAGAATTAGAGTGAGCATTTTTTGTGAGATTACTTTGAGAACATAGAGGGTGAACTTAATTGATGATAGCAACATGAACATAGTACTTAATTAACTTGGCATGAACAATACTTTTGCAAGAGAGAGAGTATTAGAGAACATGACAATAGTTGAGGCCCAGATTTACTTGGAGCCGGCCCCCCCTCCAAAAGGCGTTTGTATTATAGATTCTCCTATCAAGAGAGAGACTTGGTACAATACAATCTTTGTGTTCCTTGTGACCTAGGTGATGCTATGAAGATGGAAAGCTCCATGTATCACGATCATAACATAAACTTTGCAAAAGGCGTTAACTATCCCAAGGCTCAATCCCAAGGCCTCAAACACCTTCAAAGGTGGAGAGAGCTAGCGGGAAATGAGGGTAGGGAAGAGGAGGAAGAATCATTCATAGGAGAAAGAAATAGTTCCTCACTTATCATCACTCTTCTTGCTTAGCATAGCATAATAGCATAGTAATGAAGATGAAGAAGATGACAAGATTAAGCATTGAAGCATGGCTCTTGGTTGGATTTGCATTCCATAGCCAAGAGTGTTGGTGTAGGATCTCCATTTCTCAACAAGCTTGGAGAAGGAGATGGAGATCGCACTTTTCACTCCACACAAGGAGAGAATGTGTGTATGTGTGTGTGGGAGAGTATACCCCCCTCTCATGCTTAGTCCACCTCTCTCTCTCTCTCTCTCTCTCTCTCTCTCTCTCTCTCGTATTATTTTATTATTTCATTTGGACATGTATCCTCTTTTTCCTCTTTGAGAGAAAGAACTTAATTATTTATTTTTATGTATCTAAATTCTCATTGGACCCCTTTAAAACCTAACCAATAGCATTCAAGCACATCATGAGGGCCACATGTGGAGGATCATTTGAACATGCGTCTTTTATGCTTATTAAGTCATTTGGTTGAATTGAATACTTAAGGACTTACTCAATCGAGCATGTGTCTTTTATGTTTCTTAACTCATTTGGTTTGAATTGAATACTTCAAGCCTTAGTCAATCAAGCATGGAAACGTTCATGCCTCTTGAGAATTTATCTTTGAATTTAACATTTCAAAAACCTTAGTCATTTAAGCATAAAAATCACCTCAAGCTTTGGGCAAGGTTCCCCACAACCACTTTTAAGCATCTTAGCACCTCATGCTTGGGTAGGATTCCCACCTCGAGGTTAGCCCTAGCTTGCGTAAGGTCAAAGGACTTTTTAACACTAGCTTTTGAGAGATCTTTAATGAAGCTAACCCTAAGGTCTTTTTATGTCCATTAGATGCATGTTGCTCTTTGATAGACTACCTCCTTTTGGACCCCTATTGAGATGTAAACATCTCTCCTCTTGGTCCCTTACTGAGGTAAATCTAGAAGCACTTATTGCACATTGCTCTTTGGTAGACCGTCTCCTTTTGGACCCCTATTGAGATGCAACATTTCTCCTTTTGGTCTCCTGTTGAGATAGGTCTAGAAGCACATATCTATATCCTAACTCTTGTTTTCCTTTTATCTTTCGATATTAAATGATTAGTTTAATATGAGAAAATCATTTGGTAAAGTTAAATATTATATTTTATAACATTACCTCTCTCTTGAAATCATAGTCGTCCTTGACTATGAGGTAGAGAAGATAAAGCCTAGTCATTAGTGCATGTTTCTTAGTGGGTAGAGGATCCCTTTGTACCCAACGACATCATTCCAGAATGGATGACTAATCCATTTGTTACTTGGGAGACTTAGATGCCACAAGCATGTCTACTCTTTAGTCCATATCATACTTCCAAAGTAGAGTGACAAGTTCTACTTGGTGTTTCGGAGATGTCGTCCCCACCACAAACATGATCCTAAGCATGCATACTTCTTAAATTTTGTGCACAATAAAAGAAAGATAATGAGTCTTATACGACAAAAACATTGTTCATTTAAAACGCATTTTCATTTTCTTACTCTAGTGTAGCATTGTAAGCATTGCGACAAGGTTCATATTATCCTTAAGCTAGGTTCCTCGCATTTATCTAGCATCTTTAAAAGGATAATTCTTAAACGGACTGCAACACCTCTTCTTGATCTTTGATCTCTGGTGGGTCCTTCATTATTGGTTCTTTTTGTGGCTCTCCTTGTAAGGCTTGAGTAGGCTCACATGGTTAGCATTGTGAATGAGCCAATGGTTGGTCAACTTAAACTACTAAGCTATCTCATTGATTGACTTAAGAATTTTAAAAGAAAGGACCATAGTATCTTTTTTGCTAGTTTAGCATAATACTCTTGGTGGCTCGTAGGATTCTTGCATGTAGTATGCCTTAGATGAGCCTTTAGAAACTTTAGCAAGACCCAATCATTTTTCTTAAAGGCTAAGGCTCTTGTGCTTATTAGCAGTAGCCCTTTTTGCCTTTGCTTTGAGATGGATATAACCTCTTTAATCTTTGGAAAAGATTCTTGTGAGTCTCGGCTATATTCATAAGCAATGAAGATCTTCCCATATACTTTAAGCAGTAAGGGACTTCTCTCATTGAGAATGTTGATCTACTTTCATGACATAGGCTTTTAGTAGATTTAACAATCATTAGATTAGTTATTTCACTTTGGTCATCCGCTTGTGGATGATAGTCCAAAAGAGAAATTTAATCTACTTCCTAGATTCTCAAAGAGACCCTTCTAAAAACTACTAGTCATTCTAGGATCTTTGTCCGACACTATGGATGTTGGCAAGCCGTGATACTTGAAAATTTGAGATCTAAAGAGGGTTGCCATTTGATGTGCCTTAATACTTTTTTTGACAGGCATAGAGTGTGTTTTCTTGCTAAGCCTGTCGAATGAAACAATCCAAGTTGCTTCTCTCTATCAGATTTCAATTTTTGGTCTACCACACATTTTAAAACATACACTTGTATGTTTACTTTTCATGATAGACCAACAAAAATACATTTCTACTTCTTGAAGAGTAGATTATGGAATCCCTCTTTGCTCCGCATAAGGAGAAGCATAGGATCCATACATGACTTTCTTATTGTATTGGTGAGTAACACATAGCCTATTGCCGTTCGGAAGATAACCATCCTTCAAGGTGAATGGTCCCTTTTTTTATAGTGATCCTATTTAGTGCTCTATAGTCGACACACATGTGATATGTGTCATCTTTCTTTTGCACTAAAAATACTGGTCACCAGAATGGAGAGGACTTAGGCCTCACCATCCCTTTTTCCACCAATTTATGCGCTTGCTTCATGATTTCCTCTTGTTGAGCTTGTGAAACTCAATAAGGAGGTTTATTAGGTGGTGAGCTTAGCTCTATTGCATGTCCATCATCCCCTCATTTTGGAGGTAGGTCACTAGGGATGTCATCAATGAAAACATCTTGGAATCCATTTGGAAAATTAGACAACTCTAATTCCTCTTGATTCCCTTTATTGCTTCTTGTGAAAACATTAGAATCATTTACAGATTCTCTAACAAAAATCATATATGCAAGTATAGAGCTTTTCATTGACTTATCAAAAGCAAGCGTATTTACCAGGGATATGGTGTTCCCCAGATCATTAGCATCTATATACATGCTCTTTTCCCTATAGGTGAAATAGATTGTCCTTTCAGGGAACTTCATATTGGCAGCCATGTGGTTGAACCATGGTGCCCCTAGGATAACATCCTCATGTTGGAGAGGAGAGATAAAACAAGTCTTCTTTGTCGACGTAGCTTTGGACATGAAGCCTCAACTTCCCAATCAAGGGAGTAATGGAGGCTTGTTATCCATTGAAAGCTATGTCACCAGTTACACTATCTCCCATCTCAAAAGCTTGAATGCCCAACCTGGTGGCCAAATCCATTGATATGAAGTTGTGAGTAGATCCAGCGTCAAACAAGATGAAGGTATCATGCTCCCTTACCTTTTCCCAAGCATAGGAGAGAGATGATTCTTTGCAATGAGCATCCTCTTTTGGAGCTTCGATGGTGGAAGCAGTCTCATTGCGATCAGTTTTCTTGGAGCAAGAACGATAGCCATCCTTTAAGCTCTTCATGAGAGAGTTTATTTTTACCTTTGTAAACTCCCTTCTCCTTGACCTATTGTTGTTGTTGTAGGAAGTGCCTTGGGGAGAATTTTGGGCATTGGTTTTCCCCTTCGCATCATTTTTGTCTTTGTTTTCCATGGGTTTGACATTCCATCTAGCCCCTTGTTGGAAATTGATGTGAGAAACAACCATGGTGTGGTGGATTACTTCGGTGATAGAACCATGCCGTTTTGGAGTTGACATACTCGGTCATTTCTTCAGGTAATCCTGCACAAAATTGTTGCTTTTGCTCGGCGAAGTCTATCTTGAGATGTATAGCCCAAAACTAATCCACATATTTATGAATAGACTCATGTGAGAGAAGCTTCAAATTGCACCATTCGGTAAGTACTTTGTCCTTTGCATGACTCGCAAGGAATTGCTTCATGATGGAAACTCGTAGAGTTTTCCATGTCTTTGGGGCTTCACCGTTGCCACGAAGGCTAGCCCACCATTGACGAGCCGATTTTTGGAAGTGCATAGATACATGGTGTAGCTTGGAGGACTCCATGAAGCCCTCGTCTCCAAAGGCCACATCATATTGTTGGATGAAGGCCAATACTTTGTTGGTGGCACCAAAAGTGCCATCATAGGTGAGAAAAGGGATACTCTTTCCTCCCTCTTTGAATTTCTTGAGCTTTTGGGACCTTTGCCATGCAATGTAAGTTTTGCAATGTCCTCTCATCTTGTATTCTCTAAGAGAATAACTATTGCTTTCGTCAGAATGGGAGGAAGGTGAAGAAGAAGGAGAAGAGGTGACCTCTTTCGTGCCTCTTTCCTCCCTCTTTGAATTTTTTGAGCTTTTGGGACCTTCACCATTCAATGTAAGTTTTGCGATGTCCTCTCATCTTGTATTCTCTAAGAGAATAACTATTTCTTTCGTCGGAAGAGGAGGAAGGTGAAGAAGAAGGAGAAGAGGGCGACCTCTTGCTTCCTTTGTTTCCTCTCTTCCCTTTCGGAGTGACGAGGAGAAGGACTATGGGTTGACCGTTTCCTCTTGAGAGGAGTTGGCGATAGTCTAGACTGCCATCTTCATGAAGACACATCTTTAGAGGAACTTAGGGATTTGCTTCTTTCTCGTTCTTTGGATTCCTCCTCTCTTATGGGAGAGATCTTCTTTTGGGAGTCTCATAAAGAGACCTCCTAAACTCTCTCTCTCCTCTTGGAGAGGAAGGGAAACCCCATAAGCACGAAGTTGTTGGGTAACTTCGGCTTGCAAAGCAGGGTTGCCCATAACTTGATGCAACATAGTAACAAGATAATTGATAAACATGGGGGCATCATCATTAGCACCTTCATGTACAAAATCAAAGTTATCAATGTTCATTCTACTCTCTTGGTTATTGTTAGCCATGCTAATTATACTTATGTGTTTACTTAGTGTATCCTTTGGCAATTCAAAACCTTAGTTACTACTCCTCTTAGCCTTTGAAAATAAGCACTTATCTACACCCACAGTTCGAATTGGTTAATTATAGAGAGTAGTGGAGTGGGTCTAACATAGCAGAATTGCCAAGGGATAGCTCCTTTCGGATTTCTTATGGCTCAATAATGGTAAAACCGTAGGCAAGTCTAAAAAGACCCCATTTTTAAAATCAAAGCTCCCAAGGTGTGCACCATATCCACATAGTGGGCTCACCAAAACCGATAATAGATCCCAGTCCCACTTACCCTAATATAATTAGCAAAATCATCCATTAATAGGCTAGCTACTTAAGGACCTCTCTTCTTAACCAAGAAAAGAGAAACCAAATGCTCTGATACCAATGTAATGAGAATGGCCTATGAACTTTGAGAATAGCAGAATTAAGAGAATTAGAGTGAGCATTTTTGTGAGATTACTTTGAGAACATAGAGGGTGAACTTAATTGATGATAGCAACATAAATATAGTACTTAATTAACTTGGCATGAACAATACTTTTTGCAAGAGAGAGAGTATTAGAGAACATGACAATAGTTGAGGACCGGATTTACTTAGAGCCCGTCCCCCCTCCAAAAGGCGTTTGTATTATAGATTCTCCCATCAAGAGAGAGACTTGGTACAATACAATCTTTGTGTTCCTTGTGACATTATTGATGCTATGAAGATGGAAAGCTTCATGCATCACGAGCATAGCATAAACTTTACAAAAAGATTTCCCAAGCCTCAATCCCAAGGCCTAAAACACCTTCGAAGGTGGAGAGAGCTAGCGAGAAATGAGGATAGGGAAGAGGAAGAAGAATCATTCATAGGAGAAAGAAATAGTTCCTCACTTATCATCACTCTTCTTGCTCAGCATAGTAGAATAGCATAGTAATGAAGATGAAGAAGATGGCAAGATTAAGCATTGAGACATGGATCTTGGTTGGATTTGCATTCCATACCCAAGAGTGTTGGTGTAGGCTCTCCATATCTTAACAAGTTTGGAGAAGGAGATGGAGCTCTTGTACTTTGCACTCCACACAATGAAAGAATATGTGTGTGTGTGGGAGAGTATACCCCTTCTCTTATGCTTAGTCCACACTTCTCTCTCTCTCTCTCTCTCTCTCTCTCATATTATTTTATTATTTCATTTGAACATGTGTCCTCTTTTTCCTCTTTGAGAGAAAGAACTTAATTTTTAATTTTTATGTATCTAAATTCTCATTGAACCCCTTTAAAACATAGCCAATAGCATTCAAGTACATCATGAGGGCCACATGTGGAGAATCATTTGAACATGTGTTTTTTATGCTTCTTAAGTCATTTGGTTTGAATTGAATATTTCAAGCCTTAATCAATCAAGCATGGAAACGTTCATGCCTCTTGAGAATTAATCTTTCAATTTAACATATAAAAAACCTTAGTCATTTAAACATAAAAATAACCTCAAGCTTTAGGCAAGGTTCCCACAACCACTTTAAGTATCTTAGCACCTCATGCTTGGGTAGGATTCCCACCTCGAAGATAGCCCTAGCTTGCGTAAGGTCAAAGGACTTTTTAACATTAACTTTTGAAGGTCTTTAATGAAGCTAACTCTAAGGTCCTTTAAGCTCCATTAGATGCACCTTGCTCTTTGATAGACTACCTTTTTTTGGACCCCTATTGAGATGTAACCATCTCTCCTCTTGGTCCCTTACTGAGGTAAATCTAGAAGCACTTATTGCACATTGCTCTTTGGTAGACCATCTCCTTTTGGACCCAACCATTTCTCCTTTTGGTCCCCTGTTGAGATAGGTCTAGAAGTACATATCTATATCCTAACTCTTGTTCCTCTTTTATCTTCCCATATTAAATGATCAATTTAATATGATAAAATCATTTGGTAAAGTTAGATATTATATTTTATAACAACCTGCCTCAATGCTTTATTCATGCTCCTCACTATCTCTTCGGTTAAGTGATCAATATTTACAGCCAGTTGCATTGGATTCATCCTGCTAGTGATCTCACTAGAAGTAGAGTTTGCATCATTCGTTGAGGCATGTACCTTGTAAACTAGTAGTGGAGTCCAAGCAAACACATGCATGGAGATTGGATATAGATAATGAACTTTTATAACTTTTTGATGCAAATTTTTTCTAGGTCGGTTTGTAGACGTTTTGGTTGTCGGTTTGCAAAAGTTCGTTATGAAAACTTGGAGGATAATTAGATAATGGCATGCTCTTGACTACTCCCATAACTTTATCAAAATGCCTTGCCCATCAAAAAGGTGACCCATGCAAGTGCGTAACTCATTTTCTGGTATAATGTCACATATTTTTCTCATGCGTAAGACAAGAGGCCTTCAATGTGCAACACACCTAGACACACGTAGTGAGCGGACATCAAGTACTCTGATAACAATGTTAGTCCCTTGACATATCCATCGTGCACACATGACATGACGTAAGCCAAATTCGCACCTAGACACACATAGCGAGCTGACATCATGCTCACCTCCCAACCATAGAGGCAATACCGGCTCACTCCCGAGCCTAGGAGCTTGCAGCCAAACGGTCTAGCCTCTACCACCACAAGGGCCGATGCCCCATATCACCAAGCCCACACCAGTTTGGGTGTGTGGACAGAGTTGTCAAGGGCCTAGAGTCCAAGTGTGGTGATCCCAGGCGCCCATCCTGATGTCTGGGGACGTAATAGAATGAAATTTACACGCTTGTACTATGTGGATTGATATGTATGCATAGTTGGGCTTCCTGCCATAAAGCTGGGCTGAAAACATGGAAGGACCTTCAATCTAATGGAGAGTGGATGACTCCCATGCATGGGTGTATTTCTGAGCTAATGTGCAGGTTGGAAGAATTGAAGCCCTCTGCATCAGGAGGAAGGCTTTGTGCATAGCAAACAACTCTCTTCAAGATTGGGCTTTGAAAGCATACATTAGCTTCAGCAAAATCCACAGCTTTGATAAAGTGCTAAGGAAGAGACTCAACGGAAAATGGGGTGTTAGCTGGAGCTCCACGCAATGGATATATCGCTTCAAATGTATTTGGAGCTTTGCCATACATATTAAGCACAGTTTTTTAGCATGGCTAATACTCCATCAAGGAGTCTGGACCGGAGAAATAGCTCTGCAGGCCAAGATAGGATACGCCAAGTGTAGAAGATGCAATGGTTTGGAAGATCTGATCCATTACTTTATAAACTACAGTATAATGCTAGTAAGTTAGTGATCACGCAGTCGTGTTGCAAAGATCTTCATCCCCAACAGTTTTCTGTCAAAGAAATGCTGATGGAAGAGCGCTTAATGCTAGATATCCCCTTGTGGAATCTGTGGAGGTTGTCATATTTATGGTCTTGCTGGACCCAAAGAAATGAGGCCATATTTCAGCTCAAGTGTGTAGATAACTCACCTTCCTGCACATGCCTGTTTAAGGCCTCAATATTTATGTAGTACCTCTCTCTTACATTTTTTTAGCAACTCCCACATAGAGTGGGATATTTATATTATCATAAAAACACAGTACTAATGCTTTTTACAAGCATAACCTGATACAGCAGAAAAACACATAGATCCGATAGATTAAAACCTGCTAATCTCAAAATGCTTGTGTGCTTCCTCAGCATGACCATTCTCGATGTAGCCTGTCCTTGTCATAGTCAGCCGCTGAATGGAACCTGCATCCATCTCTTGAGAATGGCATTAGGTGGCCGGCAGCAGGAGCCTCAAGTCTCTGTGAGAACATGCGAAGGAGTCCTACTCGGTTCTTTCCACGAAGACCCAGATTTCTTCAGCCCCTCATGGAACTCTGCATCTATCACCTGAATCTTCGGATCAGAGAAGATCTTGTTGGATGTGGAGACAAAAATAACCATGCTTTGCAGGAAAGCTGTTTGGAGGGAGAGAGCGAGCCTGATCATGAGCAAGAGCCCAAGCTAAAGTCTCATCTGCTGCGGTATTCGAGCCAGAACAAAAGGGAGAGTGGTTCTGCTTGCTTCAAGCCTCCACCCAAGGGCACACTCATTGTAAGCCAATATATTCAAACCATACTGATGCATCTTTGCAGCTAAAGCTTCTCGAACACCGATAGGACTAAAATGGCATACAGTCATACACATCATGAAATCCTTGCACAAAAGCAGTTGCCTTGCAAACAAGCCATAAGACAAAAAAAAAAAGTCAAGTTTATAGACGGTGGCATTCATTCATTGTATTTTGAAAGTTCATTTGTAGATGCATTCATTGTATATCTATCTACCAGGGTGAAACTTGCGAGTGGGCAGACTGCCCTGACAATTAGGCAAACCTCAGTTACAAACTTTCCCCTCTTTTGAACTCAATGCGTTTATTGATGAGGGCCTCCCCAGGTATATCTTTTCCATATCCACCAACTTGGCAATCAATGGGTGTGGATGCAGAGTCAGCTAGTATTTCGGTTGCAGAAACGTAAGTATTGCACAAATTGTGGAGATTGGATCGTGGGCTTTGTCCGCAACAAACCATGATTCGGACGCATGGGTGTCCAGGTCGACCTACGCCACGACCTGGTTTGATGAATGATTCCAAGATAATGAGGTGGACATCAAACTCTAGCAAGGAGAGAGGGCAGCCTCTATCATCTCTGATTTGGCTCACCTTCAGGGTTGCGGAGAGGAGATCTCTTGTATCTGGAACTCCTGCCCCATCTATACTAGGGCATCCTTCCACATTATGCAGCCGCCAGCTAGATATCTGAGCAAGGTATCTGAGCCGTCCTTGAGCAACTCTGGCAGACATATGGAGGAAGCCTTGTTCAGTAACCTTTGTGATTTGGGCCAGGCGCACGCAGCCATAAGCGTACTTTCCTGATCTCGAGTTGAAAATGCCAGAGGGAATCAAGCCACCACCACCAATGGGGTTGGAGCCATTGTCTCTGAGATCAGCAGCCCAGGATAATCCCGGCACCTGTAAGAAGTAATCCGAACTGTAAATGACTAAGGAGAAGGCAAACTCAAAGTTGTGCCTAGCCACGAAGAGCACCTGCTCTTCCAATGACTTGTCTGCCCTTAGCTGATCTGGCACTTCATGGAAACCATCAAGCAGACCCAGAATCCCCAGCACCCGGTCCTCCTCATGGCTACAGTCTCGCACAGCTGTCAGCCAGAAAACTTCCAAGCTATCGAACTTCTTTTCTCTTTCACTAGCTGCTTCTTTTGTGCTTCGCACTTGCGACGAAGAAACGTCTACTTGCGTTGACCACTTAGATCCAGCGCTTAAGCAAAGCAGAACATCATACGCCAGAGACTCCACAAAATACATGGTGCTACAAGTAGCAACTCTTCTAATGAGGTGGGGCCTGCTTCCACATTCACCACAGACGTCCTCTGATTTCACCAGAATTTGCGAGCAATCTATGGCCTCTAAGGCAGGTGACATGGCCAGACTTTCCACGCTGCTCATCGACTGATCACCAGCATCCATTAGCTTCTCCACATGATTCATAAAAGCCTCAGACACCAGACTATCCTTCTCAGCCTGAACAGGATCAGGGTGGCGATGATGAGGATTCATATTGCGGTAGAGCAAGCTCAAGCAGTCCTCCATTTTGCAGCAACAATTACAGAATCCAACAGCTGATTTTGATCTGGAGCTGATGAAGGCGTTGATCAGGCGAATGAAGGTGGGGTGCAGGTCTCCGACAAGGAATGCGATATGGCCAGGGAGCAGATACTCCTGTAGGGTCCAGACACGATAGAACCAGCGAGGAAGCACTTGATCTGGCCGACGCTCTTTTTGCTCTATTTCAAAGGGCATTGGCTGGGCACAGAGGCGGCCATATGGCTGCCCAATGCCATTGGGGATCACATAGCATCCCTGACACTTGTTATAGTAGTCTCCCATTCGTGCAATTTCTAAGCTCTTCTCATCTATGTTTTTTTGGTTGATGCACAGAGCATCCATCCAAACACCCTTCACACCATCGCTGGCCAGCCACCCGAGCAGCTTGCTCAGTTCCACATAGCACCTGTTCCTGCTTAGATCAGCTTCTTGGAACGCCACTGCATATGAATCGATGGGACCACAGTTGCCGGTGCTGGCCGTGAGAGCGATGGATGCTCCAATTTCAATGGATAAGTCACGAACCATCTGACTCCAGGTATGCGATATGATATGGAAATCTTGCCATGCATCCGGCTTCTTGAACACAACGGTTCTGCGATTTTTGAGTGTCTCGACCACATTGACCACCCGAATTGGGTATTCGGGGACCCGCCTCTGGATGAGAACATCAGAGGAGTGAGTTCGAAGTGGAGTTTCATGGCGAGGGAAGTGCCTTGCCGGTAGGAGTTTGAGAAGCAGCAGAGTGCAGTAGTGGACGAGATGACCCCAGGTATGGGAGATGATATTCCACATACCCGCATTTGCATCAGCTGAATAATGAACTAGTATTTTAATTCCCTCACATGCGCTGCGTTGCCAAGGAGAGCTTCATTTCCCCTTTCCTACGCTTCACACCCCTGTGAGGAGTACCAACATCGTCGTGTCCGTGAACACCGTCTGCGTACAGAAAAACAGCAACAAAAGCCCTAATGCACAGAGAGACAGAAAGAGAGAGAAGAGGAAGAGACGTAGGAAACTACCCCAATAGACCTGAAAGATCTAGCCGAATTGATCTCAAGACCTGTTTGTCAAGAGGGAAATGGCATAACCAATCTAGGTGATGGAAAGGTTATACCATCTTCAACATTTTATCAGCACACACACCCAGAAGAAGCGAGTGAACGTCGTAGGAAACTTTCCCAAGAGACCTTAAATATCTAGGCTACGAGGAGAGTTGAACTCAAAATTTGTTTTTCAAGAGGGAAATGGCATAACCAATCTACCACACTTCGGCGATATAAAGTTTAGACCATTTTCTTCCTTTTATTAACACACACACACACACACACACACACACACACACACACACACGAGAAGAAGAGAGTTTAATGTCGTAGGAAACTACCCTAAGAGAGAGAGAGAGAAGAAGAAGAAGAAGAAGAAGATTGTTTTAACGTCGTAAAAATCTATCCCAAGAGACCTTTGAGAGAGAGAGAGAGAGAGCGCAATCGATGTGATTGGGCCTAGCATGAGCACATAGGCTCCAATCGGCCGGCCGAATTGAGGTATGCAGGTGCGAGTGCTAGCATGGCGAGCACTTTTCCTGGTCGGGCCATGGTTGGTTGGCCAGTGTGACCCAAGGCTCACCCTTTCCAACTGGCTTGCTTCACGCTGTGCACTCTCTTCCCGCAACCTTTTCTCCTAGCTGGCATTTTCTGGAACTTTGATCCTCCGACCAGCGGCCCTGTTGTGCTCAAGATCAGCTCGATGGTGGCAGCTGGCTACCTTCCTTCTCCTCCTTGCCGGTTGGCTAGCAGCACCAGCTCGATGTGCTAGAGCTATGTGTGCTGACGATTGTGAGCGAACAACGAAGTGCACCCGATAGGTTGCCAACATTGTTAAGCTGACAGGGTAAATTTTGTAGAGGGTGTTGCGCTTGTAGAGAATTTCAACCAGTAAGACGCTTCCCCGCCATTTCGAACGAAGGCGTTTGGATTGAATGCTTTCCCAGCTTCCCTGAGAACTTGAGCGTTGGAATTGCTTCACGACGGAGATGAGGTAATCGGACGACACTCATGTGCGCATTGCAAGAGATACGTGCACACATGCATATAGTTTGATGTTTACCAAGCTCAAAATGTGCAAGCGATCCACCACCAGCTCACCACGTCCCTGTCCATACCCACTGCATGTCTCAACGGCTACATCATAACTGAGCAATCCAAGCCTTCACGGTCCCTGACGATATTCAAGTGGTTGGTTGGCGAGAGACTCAATCATTGGCGTGGATGTTCTGAAAAGGTGTTTTTTTGCTCTGGACTATTTCAGAGACCTCGTTTCACTTTCTATCTAGACAAGCGTGCATGTGCTCAAGGTTAGGAATCATGCCGGCCGGTTACTCCTTGATCGTTTCTTCACTGATGGTGTCGCTTGTGCGACTTACAAGAGAGGCTGGTGTCACATTGGGACGAGCTCATGGTGGTGGCCATGTTGGGTTGGTGAACACCTATTTGCTACACAAAAAGGGCAAGATGGTCTCAAGTCCGTGATAGAGGGGAGGCTAACTTTTCCCTACCACGGTCAACTGCATGAAATCAAATCATAGGAGTTGAATTCAGCCTTGTAGCTTGAAACGCACAGACCTTCTCACTTGGCTACAACCCATTTGTGTGTAATAGCCAATAGAAAAATGTATATGTCCCAGTGTGACATTATCACAACGAAACTTGCAAAAAAACAATGGACACATCCCAAGGTGGCATGGACCTCAGAACCACTTCAAATCAGAGAGAAGAATAATTGGGATACCTTTAACAAGGAACAACATCCCCAGGCCTAAGGAAAGTTGTGTCACAGTCCTAGGGAAGATGAGTGAGAGATACATCATCTAATGTTTACCAATATATGTTTCTGTATACATTTACACTTGTGGGTCGAGACTGGCGGATACAAGCAACGATTTGTGGATAAACAATTTTGTAGCTAATTCATTGTTCTACTAGTACATGATTCCCGAGTTGTTGCGGCAAAAAAGAACATGGCTTTTATTCTTATGAAACTAACTTCTATTTCACAGCACAAAAAGATCAATGTTGATTTTATGTTCCTTTCATGTAATATCAATTATACAATGGATGCTACATCAATGCATAAAGTTTTTATTGTATACATTAATACATTTTTTAATCTTCATAATGACGATAACACCAACATGACAAAGGAATTAAGGTGAACTTATGCACTATTGCACACACTCATGCACGGTAGAGGGTCACCTTTGATGACGATCATAGAAGACTCTCTCTCTCTCTCTCTCTCTCCATCTCCACATGTCCTTGAGTTGAAGACTCCTCATATAGGTCTTTAGGTCTCTTGGAAGTGTTCATATAGATTTAGAAGTTCTATTCTCTCTCTCTCTCTCTCTCTCTCTCTCTCTCTCTCTCTCTCTCTCTCCATCCACACATCTTGAGTTAAAGAAGACTTGTTGGCTAGATCTTCGAGGTCACTTGTAACAACTCTTAATTTCAATACTCCTCAGATAATACATAAGTTTTATTAGGGATTTTCAACGAATATCTCTCTCTCTCTCTTTCTCTCTCTCTCTATCTCTCCAACAAAAAACACAGCCATTTTTTGACCTAGTAGACAACAATTCACTCTTTTGATCATAGCTTCTTCATCCGAACTCCAATTTGGGTGATCTATGCATTGATGTAAAGATATAAATTTTCAGAGTTATGGAAGGCGTTTCTGTAACAACATTTCCAAAGTGAACAGGTTCAAGAAAATTGACTCTCATCTCTTATTTTACATATAACGTCTTCCGACACTTGCAAGGGTTCTTCTTCTTCAACAAGGTCCACAACCATTGTGGAAAATGATCCAAACAATTGAAAATATGCTTTTGGAATTGTCTCTTCGTGTTCTCATGGAGGAAAGTCGGTTGAAAGACAAGCGATTGTATTGTTGTTTTGTGGACTTTAAGAAAGCCTTTCATATGATTCCACGTAACAATTTCGTGGAGAAGGATGGAAGAACTCCAAGTGCCAAGTGAGTTTATGCTTGCGGTTTCTCGAATCTATGAGAAGGTGATTTGTCAATTGCACATTATGCTCACAGTACGTTCGAGAGTCTGAGTACCACACACTACTAGAGTGCTCAGCTTTTGGTCACACCCGAACTTGCTTCTCTCACATTTTCAGCCATAACTTAGACCTACACACTTTCCTCTCCCAACCAAAGTGTGGGCTCTCCATTGCGACTCTCATCACCACAATTTTGGAGCATCGAGAGTCACTCATCAGCCATACACATACTATATCAATGTAACTTTGGTCCCATAGGTCATATTTGACCTCGAGGATGATTATAAAATCTATCTATCTATCTCTCTCTCTCTCTCTCACACACACACACACACACACCACACCACACCCCACAACACAACACACCAGAAAAAAGATGTGCTCAACTTGTGTGTATCATCCCTTGTGTCGATCCAATTTTATCATATGTCCTCTCTCTCTCTCTCTCTTCCAAAACTTGAGTTCAAGATTTATCAAGTGGATCTTTGAAATCTTTGTGGTGTGCAAAAAGTCTTCAAAGACTCCTAAAGAGGAGGGGGTGAGCCCTGTAAGTAGGGGATGAGAGAGAAACACACACACACACACACACACACACACACACACACACACACACACACACACACACACACACACACACACACACACACACACTCATGCAAGCCCCTTTACACAAAGGGCATAGTGGACACATGTCAGCTCCCTAGCCCAATTGCCCACAAGGTGCATTCAAATCCTATTGGATGGCCATAGAGGTGGACCAATGAGAATTAGGCTAGAGTAAATCTAGTTTAATTCATTTAAAAACACTTAATAAAAGAACCAATAAGAATTAAGCTCTCTAGAAGACTATTAGACAGTCTCCCAAGGGGTCCAATGAGCATTCAACAGCCCAATGGCTTGCCTGCTTCCTATTGGTGAGGCGGTCCGGGGCGGGCAACAAGAAGAGTGGCCTCTCAACACTCTTCTAGGCTCCCGTGCTGCTCAATTGGGTTGGGGTTGGAAAAAAACAACAACACACACACAAACCCGCAACCTAACCCTACACAAATTTGGGGCACCACCTAGTTTTGGATGCGAACTAGGACGCGGAGAGAGAGAGAGAGAGAGAGAGAGAGAGAGAGAGAGAGAGAGAGAGAGAGAGAGAGAGAGAGAGAGAGAGTGCTCGGGCTGCTTTGAAATATATCAGCAGTGATCAAACAAACACAATTGTATATGTAAGAAAGAGAGAGAAGGGGGAGGAAGTGCTTGTTGCATTAATACCTTCTTACAAATCTGTCATGACCAATCAAAGTGAGATTAGTATTTGTTCAACATAGCTTGAGTAAATTACACCACAACACATCACAAGAAAAGCCACCCCAATCACTGTCTTAAGGCCAGGGGAGTCCTCTCCACCCTGTTGCCCTCTTACAGTATGTGGGATTTATGGTTAAATTGATGACAACACCTAGAGAAAAGCTATCAAGAACTTAAAAGAACACCAAGACACTTACACATCATTGTTGTCCATTACTTCACGTTGGAAGAGAGACAAAGTATCGAAGCTTAGTCCAAATCCACCCTCTTTGATTCAACAAATGTTGGGCTTACACTAGTAGGAGAAATGATAGATTTCCTACTCTCAATTGAATGATCACTCTCTCTTACAATGGCATAGAGTTCCCTTGCTAATCACCCCTAATACAACACATGAATATGCATAAGACAATGAGCTTCCACTCAAGAGCTCCTTCTAGAGAGGTTGAGCTTGGCTTCTCAAGCTATAGCATAGTGCTCTTGCTTATGGCTCCCCCCTTTTGTGCTAGCTACACCCTCCTTTTATAGCAATTTTGAGGGCTAGGGTTACTCCTCTAACCATGGTTGGGTTAGATTTTCAGCACTTATCTAATTTCTTTTGCTTGGAATTATCAAGAAGTTGGTGGGGACAGATGAAGAAAAGAGAGAGGAGAGAAGTGGAGGTGATAGGACTTTTCATACTAGGTTAGTGTTAGTAAATTAGTGGAGTTAGTATTTTTATTGATTTACAAATGGAATTGGATATTTACAATGGGAGTATCCATGTAGGATACAAATAAGGAAGAAAAAACTCTTAATAAGTAAGAAAATATGGATTTCTTACAATGTTGATGCTTCAAGTGTCTTGAGTAGTGTCAATTTTGACGCTTATTGACGGTCCACTAGCTTTGACGGTACGTTTTTTCTCCACTCTTGACCTTCCTTGAGAGCCAAGGTAATTGAATATGAGTAATCAATCAACATGGTGCTGTCTTTCAAGAGAAGAGGCTGAATTTTGTGGTTTTTTTGATGGATATGGGTAATTTGGAAGAGGAAAAATGAGACTAGGTGGTCAATTTTGGAATGGAAGTGTGTGTAGGAGACACGAGTTCACCATGGTTTCTCTTATTCTTCAAGGTTGAGAAGAAGCTGAGTAGGGTGCAGACCAGAGGATGTCACCTAATAAAAATGTAAGCTATCACGTGAGTTCAACAGAAGGGTATTTAAAATTCTTGAAACTTATAGAAATATATATACATAAGGGAATTATTTTTCAAATTTGAAAAAAACTTACAGATTTTAAAAGAAAATGGTACATTATATTTTTTAAAAAAGTCACAGATAAGGGGTTTTACAAACATGTCTTGAATGCATGTGATATGGTAGGTTTTACACATAGTGAACCCTCCGAGGGTGCAGAGAGGAGTGGTGGGAGAGGTGGGGATGATGAGTGGAGAAGTGTGTGTGAAAGAGGAAAATGATAAAGTGGAAGAGGGAGTGTGGCTACATAGTGAGGCGGTCCGGGGCGGGCAACAAGAAGAGTGGCCTCTAAGCACTCTTCTAGGCTCGTGTGCTGCTCAATTGGGTTGGGGTTGGAAAAAACAACAAACACACACACAAACCCGCAACCTAACCCTAACAAATTTGGGGCACCACCTAGTTTTTGATGCAAACTAGGACGCGTAAAGAGAGAGAGAGAGAGAGAGAGAGAGAGAGAGAGAGAGAGAGAGAGAGAGAGTGCTCAGGCTGCTTTGAAATGTTCGACAATGATCAAGCAAACACAATTGTATATGTAAGAAAAAGAGGGAAGTGGGAGGGGGTGCTTGTTGCAATAATACCTTCTTAAATCTGTCATGACCAATGAAAGTGAGATTAGTATTTGTTCAACATAGCTTGAGTAAATTACACCACCACAACACATCACAAGAAAAGCCACCCCAATCACTGTCTTAAGGCCAGAGGAGTCCTCTCCACCCTGTCGCCCTCTTACAGTATGTGGGATTTATGGCTAAATTGATGACAACACTCAGAGACAAGCTATCAAGAACTTTAAAAAAGCACCAAGACACTTACACATCATTGTTGTCCATTACTTCACGTTGGAAGAGAGACAAAGTATCCAAGTTTACTCCAAATCCACCCTCCTTGATTCAACAAATGTTGGGCTTACACTAGTAGGAGAAATGATAGATTTCCTACTCTCAATTTAATGATCACTCTCTCTTACAATGGCATAGAGTTTCCTTGCTAATCACCCCTAATACAACACATTCATATGTACAGTGAAATGGTAGGGATAGCCACAGTGTTTGGATGATTTTGGTAGGGTGGGTTAACTCACTATGGCAATTACGGAGAGCCGAAAAAAGGCTATCATTATCCCTCCCCCAGGATGATGGTATATTCATGTACCATCATAGAGCATATTTTCCAAAGAGAGTGCTTTAGAGTCCTTGACGAGATCTTCATTGTTTGGCCCCTCAGAATTTTGGCTGGATTTACACTCATGCTTCATGTAACAATACATACATGAGACAACTGTCCTTTGACAAATCTTTGGTAGATCCTTTGGTAGAAGGCGACTCAAATAGGGCTTCAAGCGATAACCATTTACCTTCCTAGAGTGCTCTTTCCCATTTAAGTCCATAAGTTGATAGTAACTTGAATTGAAAGCCTTCTTAACTATGTATGGCCCCTGCCATCTAGTTTCAAATTTGGCATCAAAACGATTATCGAGTCGATTGTCATACCTTAGCACAAGATCTCCTTCATTGATGCCTTTGTCCTTTAGTTTCTTATCAAGCTTCTCCTTCGCCTGCGTAGCTTTCCTCTTGTAGAACTCGTATGCTGCTTCTCTTTTCCACTCAAGCTCAACTAAGGTAAGAAGTCGATCCATCCATGCTTCTTGATCATCTTGTGCTGCTTTGCCATGAAGTCGCATTGTTGGAATGTTGAGCTCAATTGGTTGTAAAGCCTATTGACAATAGACCAAGTGAAATGGTGTAAACTCCGTGGCTTCCCTATATGTGGTTCGATACGCCCACAAGGCACCATCCAAGAAGTCATCCCACAACTTTGTCTTGTTTCTCACCATCTTTCTAATGATGCCTGCAATGACACCATTAGCTTTTTCTACCAGACCATTTCACTGGGGATAGTAGGGTGTACTGTGACGATATAGAATGTGAAGTTCTTCACAGACTTCTGTGAGGAAGCCCTTTCTAAACCTTGGACCATTATCAGAAACAATCTCCAAAGGTATGCCAAATCTACAACAAATGTGAGTGTAGACAAATTTTCTCACTGTCCTCTCATTTACCTTTGCCACACTTTGTGCTTCCACCCACCTAGTCATATAGTCTATAGCCACTACAATGTAAAGTTTACCATTTTTTGTCCTAGGTAGAGGACCCATAGCATCAATGCCCCACTTTTCAAAGGGTCCATTTGCAAGCATGATTTGCCTTGGACCATAAACCAATCTTCTATTCCCATTTACCTGACAATTGTGACAACTTTTACACCAATGTTGGACATCCACATGCAGACTTGGCCAAACATACCCGCAAGCAAAATATTTTTCACAGTTAACTCTTGGGCAAAATGACCACCACATGCCTCTTCATGCAAACCTTTTAGAATGGCTGGAATTTCCTTGATAGTTGGTACTCTTCTGCACACTTGATCCTTCCCTCTTTGATAGAGGGATCCTTCTAGGAAGAGATACGCGCTTGCCTTCTTCATGAGTCTCCTCTTCTGAGCCTTCGTGAAGTCTTGTGGAAACTCACCCTCCAAAATGTAGCTAATAATGGGAGTCAATGACTCCAATCCCTGGTATCTCGGTTGCTTGACAGTTGCTGCCACCATGATGACGTGCACTTCTTTCTCAACACATGTAACTGCTTGTTGTGCAAGTAAATCGGCATCTTCATTTTGTTTCCTAGGAATATGATATAGTTGCACTTCTTCAAACTGATTAAACATCCTACGAATGGCATGAACTTTTGTCCTTAAGCTTTCATTCTTGCATGCCCAAATGCCTAAAATTTGCTTCACAATGAGAAGTGCATCCCCTTTTACCATGAGACGTTGTATACCTTGGCCAATGCATATCTTTAAACCATGAAATAGTGTGTCGTATTCTGCTTCATTGTTGCTAGTTGAACCTGGTAGATTGACCTTCTCTTTCATGACCACCTCTCCACTTGGGTTGAGCAATATTAGCCCTCCCCCTGCTTTTCCTATGACTCGTCGAAAAGCTCCATCAAAGAACAAGGTAAAAGCATTAGGAATACTTTTAGGTGGTCGCAATGGTAGGGTCTTTACTTCAGGCACCTTAATCTCCTTCTCATGTACCCTATAAGTAAGGATCCCTGCCAATTGTGCACGCACACTATCTTCTACCTTGAAAGAGTATTGGAACTCTTGCAATTCCATAATCCACTTTGAGATCCTAGTGCTAAGATTCATTTGAGATGACACCCAAGGAAACAAATTTTCTGTAGTGAGAATTACAAAAGGTTTTGGTAGCAAGTAGGATCTAAAATTTCTCACCGCAAACATGAGAGAAAGCATCATGAGTTCTGCCTCCGTGTAGCCTCTCTCCAAAGCATTCATGACCCTACTAGCAAAGTAGATGGGTCGCATCCTGGTACTGTGGGGATCTTGTTGTAATAAAACTGCACCAATTGTTTCCTTCCCAACACTAGAGCTAACAAAGAATGTGTACTCCCAACAAGGAGGCATGAGTATTGGTAGCTCTGACAAAATGACTTTAATGTTACAAAAGTACTCTTCAAGCTCATAAGACCATGCAAATTCTACTTGTTGTGTTAACTTTTGCAAAGGATGAAGCAACTCCGAAGCTAAGTGAATAAAGCGTGACATATACTTCACCTTTTGAATGAATGAGATGACCTCTTTGAGATTCTTGGGTGATGGAAGCTCAATAAGAGCCTTTGCCTTTGAAGGATCCACCTGAATGTCTTTATAGGAAACCTTGTGACCAAGCAAGATCACTTCATCCTCACCTATGTGACACTTGTCGGGGTTGAGTTGACTTCCCATGTCGTAGAGCTTCTTTAAACCTTCTTCTACCCTTTGTAGATGCAATGATTTTGAGCTATAAATGCAAAAATCATCAATAAAAACCCTAATGGAATTTCCAAAGAATGCTTGAAACACCATGTTCATGAAGCGTTGGAAAGTTGCAGGAGCATTTGTCAGTCCAAATGGCATGACTCTAAAAGCATAACAACCCCAAGGAGTGATGAAGGTTGTTTTCAACTGATCTTCCAATGCGATACCTATTTGAAAGTAACCCGAGTAGCCATCACACACAGTGTACTTCTCATGACCAGCTACCTCATTTAGTATCTCATCTTGAAATGGGAGGGGAAAGTGATCTCTTTTTGTTGCCTCATTGAGTGCACGGTAATCCACACACACCCTCCACTTGACATTTTTCTTAGGAGTGACAACAATGGGAGAGACCCACTCTGAATTCTCCACTGGATAAATGAAACCTGCTGCTGCTAGAAGCTTTCTAACCTCCTTGAGTAAAGCCTGCTCCTTGATGACGCCTAGCCTTCATAGCTTCTGAAGTCCTAGCCTTCATAGCTTCTGAGCCTTAGGTGTGGCCTCTAGCTTCAACTCAATTTTGTGTTGAACAGCATCTACTCCCTGCACATCGGTGTAGTCTTTAGCAAAAAGCCTAGGAAATTTCCTTAACACACCTTTGAGCTCCTCTCTTTCATCCTTTGTAAGTGTTGTAGATAATATACCTTCTAGCATTCTTTCATCTTCCACCTTTTGGTTTTCTTGGGAACCTACCTCTTCCAAACCTGGGCAAGAGATCTCTTGGTTGTTTGGCTTAAACCTTACCCCCATGACTTCGATGGAAGACTCCTCTTCAGTAATGCTGCCGCTACTTTCTCCTTCTGAAGTGCTATCGGTCCAGCCTTCCTCCGTCTCACTTTGAGATGATTCTTCATGGAGCTCCTCTTGGCGTTGCTCCTTCATGTCAAAGACAACCTTCTTATGATTGTCATTCCTGCAAATTAGATTTCCACTCTCCCAATCCTGCAAAGCTCGCATTTTCATTAGCCATAGTCTCCCTAGGATAAATGGATAACCATTTCCTTTCGTAGACATAACATAAAAATCCACTGCCTTCTTAATGCCAAAGGCCTCTACAAAAACATTTTTACAAATGCCTACACACCTAGCTTTGCTATTGTTTGCCATCTTGACTTGAATTTCAGGTGTCTCATGGATGTGCATGCCTAGTTTTTGCATGAGTCCCTCTGTCATGATGCAAATTTGTGCACCCCCATCCACTAGACCTTTCCTAACCAATCTTCCTTTGATGTAACAATCTAGCACAGGTGTAATATCCTCATTCATTTCAGCATGTGCAATTTTTACAACAGGCATACTCTCTTTTACCTTTCTCCTAGTGCTAACTGCCTTTGTTAAATCCCTCTTAACTTGTGGGCATAATGCAAGAAACTGAGGCAATGAGATATCAGGACCCTTACCTCTCATGTCTTCCAATAGGTTGTATGGAGCCATACCATGTCCAAGAGGGAAGTCTTGGAGATTGATACCACATCGAGTCCTCTTAGTTTCCTTGGTCTCCTTTGCCTTCTTTTCTCGTCCATGATCATTTTGTGTCGTGACTCCTTCTTTCTCCTTCCCTTTTCCACGGCCACGCTTAATGCCATTTGCTTCCATGTCAACCTCTTTTGAGTTTGTCACCTCTACCACATGCACATTTGGGTCTGGCAAAGGTGGAACTCCTTCCACTCCTTGTGAAGGTGGTCTTGCTCCATTTGGCCTTTGTAGAAGCCGTGGTTACTGACTAGTTCCTTTACCTGCATTCATCACTGGGTAATTCAAGTTAGGTCTCCCTGGCTCCCCACGGGGCCAAGGACAATTATACATCCCATGTCGAGACTCACCACAATTCCAACATTGCAATACTCTCCTAGGTTGTGGATGTCACTCTTCAGACTTCTTTGCTTGTCCCTTTGGACCTATAGCTTGTGCAAGGTGAATTGACAAGCTGCTTAAAGATTCATTTAGCTTCTCAATCACTTCCGCCGTTACCTCAGGAAGCTCCCTAGATGTTGATTCTTGTGACTTACCTTTGGGTCTAAGACCTTCTATTGGAACCTCCCCCCTTAAGCACTTGAGTTTCCTATATTTCTCAGCAGCCATAGTTTCAGCTGCATCAAAGGTAGTAGGTGCACCCGCCTCAACTTTTACTTTAAGGTCAGGAAAGAGTCCGGCTATGAATCTCTCCTTCTTAGAAATTCTGCACCATCACCAGGGTTAGCAACATTTCGTATCCATAGAGCCCAAAGACGTAGAAACTCTTGCTTTTACAAGTAGTAGTCATCTAAGTCTTTTTGCTTATGAGAAACAATGTCTTGCCATAGCTTTTGAGTGTTTTGGGGATCAAAGAAGTATCTCTTGAAATGATTCACAACTTCCGTGTAATTCCCTTTAACTTCCTTAGGCAAAGAGTCAAACTAAGTGCTAGCATCTTTTCTAAGGACTACCTCAAACATCTCTACACGTTCTTGATCAGTTACTATCCTCTTGATACGACAAGACATCTTGAAATTTGCTAAAAATAATTCTGCATCCTCTCTAGGCTCTCCAAAGAAAAGAGGATATCCGGACATTTGGCGTTGGGCCTCCATTGAATCGGTTTCAAAGTGACGACACGTTTTTGTTTTTCTTTCTTAAAAAAATTTACACAATAATGTTTTCTAAATTGCAATCTATTCTACAACAAAATAAAAATATTCACATCAAATGACCTATGATAATCAATAAGAGGCAGGATGACAGGGTTTGGTGATGCGAGAATTTCTCCTACTCTTTGGGCACCAAACATGAACACCATACGTTGTTGAAAATGGATTTTTCTACTAATTGCGATGTTTATTCTAATGTGTGGAGTGAAATGAAAGAGGAAAACCTCTATTCTTGGGCCATTATCCATTGTCTATGCATGACCTAATGCTTTAAACAAAACAAAACAAAAATATAGACGTCCAAACAAAGGTCCTATTTAATGAGAGGCAAAATAAAAGGATTTACTGAAGGGTTTATCTCGTCCAAACAAAACCTCTATTCTTGGGCCATTATCCATTGTCTATGCATGACCTAATGCTTTAAACAAAACAAAAATATAGACGTCCAAACTAAGGTTCTATTTAATGAGAGGCAAAATAAAAGGATTTATTGAAGGGTTTATCTCGGTCAACCTAAGAGGACCTAAAATTCTACGGATTACTCGCTGAAATTGCAACTTAGTACTAACAATTATGTTTACCTTTTGCCTTGCAATGGGAATGAAGGGATCATACAAATTCTCGTGATTCATGCAAGCTACTTGATTATGCTAAAGGTTGAGCCTACACAAAACATACACAAGCCGTCCTCCGTGGGGGCACCAATTTGAGGTGGTCCGGGGCGGGCAGCAAGAAGAGTGGCCTCTAAGCACTCTTCTAGGCTCCCGTGCTGCTCAATTGGGTTGGGTTTGGAAAAAACAACAAACACACACACAAACCCGCAACCTAACCCTAACAAATTTTGGGCACCACCTAGTTTTTGATGCGAACTAGGACGCGTAAAGAGAGAGAGAGAGAGAGAGAGAGAGAGAGAGAGAGAGAGAGAGAGAGAGAGAGAGAGAGAGTGCTTGGGCTGCTTTGAAATGTTCGACAGTGATCAAGCAAACACAATTGTATATGTAAGAAAAAGAGGGAAGGGGGAGAGGGTGCTTGTTGCACTAATACCTTCTTACAAATCTGTCATGACCAATGAAAGTGAGATTAGTATTTTTTCAACATAGCTTGAGTAAATTACACCACCACAACACATCACAAGAAAAGCCACCCCAATGACTGTCTTAAGGCCAGGGGAGTCCTCTCCACCCTGTCGCCCTCTTACAGTATGTGGGATTTATGGCTAAATTGATGACAACACCCAGAGACAAGCTATCAAGAACTTTAAAAAAACACCAAGACACTTACACATCATTGTTGTCCATTACTTCACATTGGAAGAGAGACAAAGTATCCAAGCTTACTCCAAATCCACCCTCCTTGATTCAGCAAATGTTGGGCTTACACTAGTAGGAGAAATGATAGATTTCCTACTCTCAATTGAATGATCACTCTCTCTTACAATGGCATAGAGTTCCCTTGCTAATCACCCCTAATACAACACATGCATATGTACAGTGAAATGGTAGGGATAGCCACAGTGTTTGGATGATTTTGGTAGGGTGGGTTAACTCACTATGACAATTACGGAGAGCCAAAAAACGGCTATCAATAGCATGGGCAAACTGGGGTCCACCAATAAAATCATAGCTCACAGCTCATAGCTCAAAAGAATATGAAAAAATTTGAGGTGAAAGTTCTACACACGCGCTACAACTTTTGTTTGTATCACCTTTTCAAATTCGGAGAGCAAGTGACCTTTACAAATTCAGCAAAACCGACTGTCTTTTTCCACTGCACAAAGTTCTTGTGGGGTCCTTCTTTGGATGATTCTTTTGAATGCCTCCAAGAGTGAGCTCTCCATAGTGCATACATGCATGCTACATACCCTTGACCTTATTTGGTAGGTCTATAATTGAAGATATTGTTGAGATCATGATATAAATGAGTAGTACAACTAAGGAAACCAAATATTGAGGGGTCTAAAAAAATATGTACATGTCAAATATAAATAATATAGGTGGAAAAAATATAATGGGGTCAAAATAAATCTCTCTCATTATAAGTCTACCATAAAAAGATGAATATTTTTAGTGTTTTAATTTATGAGAGTAATAGAGAATAGATGTAGGAAGGAAAAAAATCTCAATAGTGAAAAAATATACACATAAATAAAACTAGTTTTTTTGGATTTTTGTTGGGATGGAGTTACACCAAAAATAAGAGAAGATTGCATGAAATTATTTCTTTATGAAATAAAGAGTATGGTAAGAAAAATTGTGGTAATGGTGAGTCAATGTACATAGCATAAATAACACACACCTAAGTATAAATATTTAAATAAATACCAAAATAATTATGAAAAATCCTTATATTTAAGGCCCTATATACAATGAAATATTTACACACAAAGAGGCCATAATATACATTTTTTAAATTTTTTAAATTTTTTGGCTCAACTAGCCCCGTGACTAGCTATTTGAGGGTTTTTAAGAAAATATGGGGAAAGTCCCCTAACTCACACACGCCTATGTACAGTGAAATGGTAGGGATAGCCACAGTGTTTGGGTGATTTTGGTAGGGTGAGGTAGCTCACTATGGCAATTTGGATAGCCAAAAAACGGCTATCATTAGCCCTCCGCCCGGATGATGGTATATTCATGTACCATCATAGAGCATCTTTTCCAAAGAGAGTGCTTCACAATCCTTGACGAGATCTTCATTGTCTGGCCCCTTGGCATTTTGGCTGGAGTTACACTCATGCTTCATGGAACAATACTTACATGAGATAGCTGCCCTTTGACAGGTCTTTGGTAGATCCTTTGGTAGAAGGCGACTCAAATAGGGCTTCAAGCGATAACCATTTACCTTCCTAGAGTGCTCTTTCCCATTCAAGTCCATAAGTTGATAGTAACTTGAATTGAAAGCCTTATTAACTATGTATGGCCCCTGCCATCTAGTTTCAAATTTGGCATCAAAACGATTATCGAGTCGATTGTCATACCTTAGCACAAGATCTCCTTCATTGATGCCTTTGTCCTTTAGTTTCTTGTCAAGCTTCTCCTTCGCCTGCGTAGCTTTCCTCTTGTAGCACTCGTATGCTACTTCTCTTTCCCACTCAAGCTCCACTAGTGTAAGAAGTCGATCCATCCATACCTCTTGATCATCTTGTGCACCTCTGCCATGAAGCCGTTGTCGAGAAATTTGCGGTCTTGCCAGGAAAGCACCGAGCTTATGGCTGTGAGAGTTTGTGAGAGAACTCAACAAAAAATATATGAAGGAGTTAAACCATAGATGCCATGAAGAATAGGGTTTGGAAAGAAGTGCAATCAAAGAAGACACACTCTTTCTCTCTTGCACTCACACACACACACAAAGAAAGAATGCAAAAGAGAGTGTCAGAACAACACAAAGATGAAAACATCAAGGCTATGGTCATATCGTATCATGGGTAGTATGAAAGGGTTAATAGATGAGTTAATGGCATTCAATCTTGGCTGACCAAATAGGCTACGAATTGTTCTTTGGAATTGTAGTTTTGTGCTTACCATAATATATATATTTTGTCTAGTGATTGGGATTAATTGTGTGTACAAATCCTCTTGGTTCATAGCAAGATAACTACGCTTACATCAAAAGAAAAATTATAGTCTATGAGAGGTAGTATGATGGGATCTGGTGATAAAAGTATTTCATTGAGCCTTTCAGGGCCGAAGAGAAACACTATACGTTGTTGAAAGTGTATTTTACGGCTAATCCATATGTTAATTCTAATAGATCGTACATAGTGAAAGCGATAGAAATGATCATCATGTGGGTTATTCATCTAGGATAGTATGTGAGAAATGTAGATATGAGAGAAATGTAGATATGAGAGAAGTGAAGAGATTAGAAGTTTTCCTCCCAAGCCCTATTCTTGCCCGTAGGCAATAAGGATACTGCGGGGAGAGATGTACCTGTAGCAAGGAGAACCTAAAATTTGTAGAGAGGATGAATTACTAAGAGTGAGAGAGATAGGTTTGGTTAAGGAGATGAGATTAGATACATATATATATATTTTGGATTAGAGATGAAAATGAAAACAACAAGAAATCAAGAAAACATCAATGTAGAACACATCTTACTTGACAAACCCTTCGGCACCATTATTGATGGAGAGAGAAGAAGAGTGGATAATTCCACTTTGATTGATACATCAAGTGCAAGACCTTCTTTGATTAGAGTTGATCTTCCAAGGTTAGCTTGTTGCAAGAATGGCTAGTCTTCTTCTAGGAGAAAGTGTAGGCTTAGGCTTATATTAATGGCTAAGTATAATTAGACATTACTACTCACTCCCTCAAGAATTCCTCTCATCAATGGCTTGAATGCTTGATTTTCTTTTCAAGGAAGAAGAGGTACCCTTTTATAGGTGAAGGGAATCCCCAAGGGTTTACACAAGAAGAGAGGAGCCAGTGTGAATAGGAATTGGAAAAGTTGAAAATGAGCTGTCCCTGCATGATGTGGGCAGACTGCGGTCCAGTATTTTGATCATATCTCCTCAACCGTGGCTCCAAATAAAAAAGTAAAAATATGGGCAAAAACTTAAGCTCATTAGCTACGATTTTCATTTTAAAATCATTTTTCAATTTGGATTGGAACCTTGTGTAAAAAACTCATAAAATTAGGGTCCATTTCTGGCAGCAAAAGTCTTCCCGTGGTCCCCTTAGCCTAGACTTTTTTTTAATTCCAAAGGACACCTCATGCCATATGAAAGCATGACATTGCTCATTGACAAAGTTTTGTAATCATGCTTGCAATAATGCATTAAAATAAGTCTATCTTTGAAATCATACCACCTAGTGTCCCACTAGGATTTGATTCCCTCCTAGTAGCTATTTAAAAAGAAATATAAGAAAAGTATAAAAAATACATAGAATATATATATTGGAGTTTACCCTAGATATAGGATCTAGCTAGGGTGTGAGATGATAATGAGATAGTAGAAATAAAGAATCAATGCTTTTTGCCCCAAGTTAAAGAGGCGGAGCTACTGATGCTTTTCCCATAGTATTTTCTGATGGTAAAGTAAGGATAGGTTACCCTTGAGAAAAATAATAGGATGAGATAGAAGGCTTATTATTATAGTTAAATATGCATATGTACATTATAGGAAAGATAATTATGTATCTAAAAAGTTACAAGATAGATCTTCTAACATGCATTCCCACTATGTACGTGTCACAACACGACACCGTATTTTTGGGATGTTGAGCTCGATAGGCTGTAGAGCCTCTTGGACATAGACCAAGTGAAATGGTGTGAACTCCGTGGCTTCCCTATAAGTGGTTCGATACGCCCACAAGGCACCATCCAAGAAGTCATCCCACAACTTTGTCTTGTTTCTCACCATCTTTCTAATGATACCTGCAATGACACCATTAGCTTTTTCTACCAGACCATTTGACTGGGGATAGTAGGGTGTACTGTGACGATATAGAATGTGAAGTTCTTCACAGACTTCTGTGAGGAAGCCCTTTCTAAACCTTGGACCATTATCAGAAACAATCTCCAAAGGTATGCCAAATCTACAACAAATGTGAGTGTAGAAAAATTTGCTCACTGTCCTCTCATTTACCTTGCCACACTTTGTGCTTCCACCCACCTAGTCATATAGTCTATAGCCACTACAATGTAAAGTTTACCATTTTTTGTCCTAGGTAGAGGACCCATAGCATCAATGCCCCACTTTTCAAAGGGTCCATTTGCAAGCACGATCTGCCTTGGACCATAAACCAATCTTCTATTCCCATTTACCTGACAATTGTGACAACTTCTACACCAATGTTGGACATCCACATGCAGACTTGGCCAAACATAACCCGCAAGCAAAATCTTCTTCACAGTTAACTCTTGGGCAAAATGACCACCACATGCCTCTTCATGAAAACCTTTTAGAATGGCTGGAATTTCCTTGATAGTTGGTACTCTTCTGCACACTTGATCCTTCCCTCTTTGATAGAGGGATCCTTCTAGGAAGAGATACACGCTTGCCTTCTTCATGAGTCTCCTCTTCTGAGCCTTTGTGAAGTCTTGTGGAAACTCACCCTCTAAAATGTAGCTAATAGTGGGAGCCAATGACTCCAATCCTTGGTATCTCGGTTGCTTGACAGTTGCTGCCACCATGATGACCTGCACTTCTTTCTCAACACATATAACTACTTGTTGTGCAAGTAAATCGGCATCTTCATTTTGTTTCCTAGGAATATGATATAGTTGCACTTCTTCAAACTGATTAAACATCCTACGAATGGCATGAAATTTTGTCCTTAAGCTTTCATTCTTGCATCCCAAATGCCTAAAATCTGTTTAACAATGAGAAGTGCATCCCCTTTTACCATGAGACGTTGTATACCTTGGCTAATGCATATCTTTAAACCATGAAGTAGTGTGTCGTATTCTACTTCATTGTTGCTAGTTGAACCTGGTAGATTGACCTTCTCTTTCATGACCACCTCTCCACTTGGGTTGAGCAACACTAGCCCTCCCCTTGCTTTTCCTGTGGCTCGTCGAAGCTCCGTCAAAGAACAAGGTAAAAGCATTAGGAATATTTTTCGGTGGTGGCAATGGTAGGGTCTTTATTTCAGGCACCTTAATCTCCTTCTCATGTATCCTATAAGTAAGGATCCCTCCCAATTGTGCATGCACACTATCTTCCACCTTGAAAGAGTATTGGAACTCTTGTAACTCCATAATCCACTTTGAGATCCTAGTACTAAGATTCATTTGAGATGACACCCAAGCAAAAAAGATTTTCTGCAGTGAAGATTACAAAAGGTTTTGGTAGCGAGTAGGGTCTAAACTTTCTCACCGCAAACATGAGAGAAAGCATCATGAGTTCTGCTTCTGTGTAGCCTCTCTCCAAAGCATTCATGACCCTACTAGCAAAGTAGATGGGTCACATCCTGGTACTGTGGGGATCTTGTTGTAGCAACACAACACCAATTGTTTCCCTTCCAACACTAGAGATAACAAAGAATGTGTACTCCCAACAAGAAGGCATGCGTGTTGGTAGCTCTGACAAAATGACTTTAATGTTACAAAAGTACTCTTCAAGCTCATCAGCCCATGCAAATTCTACTTGTTGTATCAACTTTTGCAAAGGATGAAGCAACTCCGAAGCTAAGTGAATAAAGCGTGACATATACTTCACCTTTTGAATGAATGAGATGACCTCTTTGAGATTCTTGGGTGATGGGAGCTCAATAAGAGCCTTTGCCTTTGAAGGATCCACCTCAATGCTTTTATAGGAAACCTTGTGACCAAGCAAGATCGCTTCATCCTCACCTATGTGACACTTGTCGGGGTGGAGTTGACCTCCCATGTCATAGAGCTTCTTTAAAACTTCTTCTACCCTTTGTGGATGCAATGATTTTGAGCTATAAATGCAAAAATCATCAATAAAAACCCTAATGGACTTTCCAAAGAATGCTTGAAACACCATGTTCATGAAGCGTTGGAAAGTTGCAGGAGCATTTGTCAGACCAAATGGCATGACTCTAAAAGCATAACAATCCCAAGGAGTGATGAAGGTTGTTTTCAACTGATCTTCCAATGCGATACCTATTTGAAAGTAACCCGAGTAGCCATCACACACAGTGTACTTCTCATGACCAGCTACCTCATTTAGTATCTCATCCTGAGATGGGAGGGGAAAGTGATCTTTTTTTGTTGCCTTATTGAGTGGTCGGTAATCCACACACACCCTCCACTTGTCGTTTTTCTTAGGAGTTACAAGAACGGGAGAGACCCACTCTAAATTCTCCACTGGGTAAATGAAACCTGCTGCTGCTAGAAGCTTTCTAACCTCCTTGAGTAAAGCCTGCTCCTTGATGACTCCTAGCCTTTGTAGCTTCTGAGCCTTAGGTGTGGCCTCTGGCTTCAACTCCAAGCATCTACTCCACGCACATCGGTGTAGTCTTTAGCAAAAATCCTAGGAATTTTCCTTAACACACCTTTGAGCTCCTCTCTTTCATCCTTTGTAAGTGTTGTAGATAACATACCTTCTAGCATTCTTTCATCTGCCACTTTTTGGTTCTCTTGGGAACCTACCTCTTCCAAACCTGGGCAAGAGGTCTCTTGGTTGTTTGGCTTAAACCTTACCCCCATGACTTCGATGGAAGACTCCTCTTCAGTAATGCTGCCGCTACTTTCTCCTTCTGAAGTGCTATCGGTCCAGCCTTCCTCCGTCTCACTTTGAGATGATTCTTCATGGAGCTCCTCTTGGCGTTGCTCCTTCATGTCAAAGACAACCTTCTTATGATTGTCATTCCTGCAAATTAGATTTCCACTCTCCCAATCCTGCAAAGCTCGCATTTTCATTAGCCATAGTCTCCCTAGGATAAATGGATAACCATTTCCTTTCGTAGACATAACATAAAAATCCACTGCCTTCTTAATGCCAAAGGCCTCTACAAAAACATTTTTACAAATGCCTACACACCTAGCTTTGCTATTGTTTGCCATCTTGACTTGAATTTCAGGTGTCTCATGGATGTGCATGCCTAGTTTTTGCATGAGTCCCTCTGTCATGATGCAAATTTGTGCACCCCCATCCACTAGACCTTTCCTAACCAATCTTCCTTTGATGTAACAATCTAGCACAGGTGTAATATCCTCATTCATTTCAGCATGTGCAATTTTTACAACAGGCATACTCTCTTTTACCTTTCTCCTAGTGCTAACTGCCTTTGTTAAATCCCTCCTAACTTGTGGGCATAATGCAAGAAACTGAGGCAATGAGATATCAGGACCCTTACCTCTCATGTCTTCCAATAGGTTGTATGGAGCCATACCATGTCCAAGAGGGAAGTCTTGGAGATTGATACCACGTCGAGTCCTCTTAGTTTCCTTGGTCTCCTTTGCCTTCTTTTCTCGTCCATGATCATTTTGTGTCGTGACTCCTTCTTTCTCCTTCCCTTTTCCACGGCCACGCTTAATGCCATTTGCTTCCATGTCAACCTCTTTTGAGTTTGTCACCTCTACCACATGCACATTTGGATCTGGCAAAGGTGAAACTCCTTCTACCCCTTGTGGAGGTGGTCTTGGTCCATTTAGTCTTTGTAGAAGCCTTGGTTGTTGACTCCTCTTTAGTAATGCTGCCGCTACTTTCTCCTTCTGAAGTGCTATCGGTCCAGTCTTCCTCCGTCTCACTTTGAGATGATTCTTCATGGAGCTCCTCTTGGCGTTGCTCCTTCATGTCAAAGACAACCTTCTTATGATTGTCATTCCTGCAAATTAGCTTTCCACTCTCCCAATCTTGCAAAGCTCGCATTTTCATTAGCCATGGTCTTCCTAAGATAAATGGGTAACCATTTCCTTTGGTAGACACGACATAGAAATCCACTGCCTTCTTAATGCCAAAGGCCTCCACAAAAACATTTTTACAAATGCATACACACCTAGCCTTGCTATTCTTTGCCATCTTGACTTTAATTTTAGGTGTCTCATGGATGTGCATGCCTAGTCTTTGCATGAGTCCCTCTGTCATGATGGAAATTTGTGCACCCCCATCCACTAGATCTTTCCTAACCAATCTTCCTTTGATGTAACAATCTAGCACAGGTGTAATATCCTCATTCATTTCAGCTTGTGCAATTTTTACAACAGACACACTCTCTTTTACCTTTCTCCTACTCATAACTGCCTTTGTTAAATCCCTTTTAACTTGTGGACATAATGCAAGGAATTGAGGCCATGAAATATCAGGACCCTTACCTCGCATGTCTTCCAACAGGTTGTATGGAGCCATACCATGTCCAAGAGGGAAGTCTTGGAGATTGATAGGACGTTGAGTCCTGTTAGCTTCCTTGGTCTCCTTTGCCTTCTTGCCTCGTCCATGATCACTCTGTGATGTGACACCTTCTTTCTCTTTACCCTTCCCTCGGCCACGCTTAATGCCATTTGTTTCCATGTCAACCTCATTTGAATTTGTCACCTCTACCACATGCACATTTGGATCTGGCAAAGGTGAAACTCCTTCTACCCCTTGTGGAGGTGGTCTTGGTCCATTTAGTCTTTGTAGAAGCCTTGGTTGTTGACCAATTCCTTCACGTGCATTTATCACTGGGTAATTCAAGTTAGGTCTCCCTGGCTCCCCACGGGGCCAAGGACAATTATACATCCCATGTCCAGACTCACCGCAATTCCAACATTGCAAGACTCTCCTAGGTCATGAATCTCGCTCTTCAGAGTTCTTTGCTTGTCCCTTTGGACCTCCAGCTTGTGCAAGGTGAATTGACAGGATGCTTAAAGATTCATTGAACTCCTCAATCACTTCCACCGATACCTCAAGAAGCTCCCTAGATGTTGATGCTTGTGACTTACCTTTGGGTCTAAGAGCTTCTATTGGAACCTCCCCCCTGAAGAACATGAGTTTCCTATAATTCTCAGCAGCCCTAGTTTCAGTTGCATCAAAGGTAGCAGGTGCACCGGCCTCAACTTTTATTTTAAGGTCAGGAAAGAGTCCGGATATTAAGCTCTCCTTCTTTAGAAATTCTGCACCATCACCAGGGTTAGCAACATTTCATATCCATAGAGCCCAAAGACGTAGAAACTCTTGCTTGTACAAGTAGTAGTCATCTAAGTCTTTTTGCTTATGAGAAACAATGTCTTGCCATAGCTTTTGAGTGTTTTGGGGATTAAAGAAGTATTTCTTAAAACGATTCAAAACTTCTGTGTAATTCCCCTTAACTTCCTCAGGCAAAGAGACAAACCAAGTGCTAGCATCTTTTCTAAGGACCACCTCAAACATCCCTACATGTTCTTGATCAGTTACTATCCTCTTGATACGACAAAACATCTTGAAATTTGCTAAAAATAATTCTGCATCCTCTCCAGGCTCTCCAAAGAAAAGAGGATATCCGGACATTTGGCGTTGGGTCTCCATTGAATCGGTTTCAAAGTGACAACACGTTTTTGTTTTTCTTTCTTAAAAAAATTTACACAATAATGTTTTCTAAATTGCAATCTATTCTACAGCAAAATAAAAATATTCACACCAAATGACCTATGATAATCAATAAGAGGCAGGATGACAGGGTTTGGTGATGCGAGAATTTCTCCTACTCTTTGGGTACCAAACATGAACACCATACGTTGTTGAAAATGGTTTTTTCTACTAATTGCGATGTTTATTCTAATGCGTGGAGTGAAATGGAAGGAAAAAACCTCTATTCTTGGGCCATTATCCATTGTCTATGCATGACCTAATGCTTAAAACAAAATAAAAATATAGACGTCCAAACTAAGCTCGTACCTAATGAGAGGCAAAATAAAAGGATTTACTGAAGCGTTTATCTCGGTCAACCTAAGAGGACCTAAAATTCTATGAATTACTCGCTGAAATTGCAACTTAGTACTAACAATTATGTGTACCTTTTGCCTTGCAATAGGAATGAAGGGATCATACAAATTCTCGTGATTCATGCAAGCTACTTGATTATGCGAAAGGTTGAGCCTACACAAAACATACACAAGCCGTCCTCCATGGGGGCACCAATTTGAGGCGGTCCGGGGCGGGCAACAAGAAGAGTGTGGCCTCTAAGCACTCTTCTAGGCTCCCATGCTGCTCAATTAGGTTGGGGTTGGAGAAAAACAACAACACATACACAAACCCGCAACCTAACCCTACACAAATTTGGGGCACCACATAGTTTTGGATGCAAACTAGGACGCGTAGAGAGAGAGAGAGAGAGAGAGAGAGAGAGAGAGAGAGAGAGAGAGAGAGAGAGAGAGAGAGAGAGAGAGAGAGAGAGAGAGAGAGAGATAGTGCTCGGGTTGCTTTGAAATGTATCGGCAGTGATCAAGCAAACACAATTATATATGTAGGAAAGAGAGAGAAGGGGGAGGGGGTGCTTATTGCACTAATACCTTCTTACAAATCTGTCATGACCAATCAAAGTGAGATTAGTATTTGTTCAACATAGCTTGAGTAAACTACACCACAACACATCACAAGAAAAGCCACCCCAATCACTGTCTTAAGGCTAGGGGAGTCCTCTCCACCCTGTCGCCCTCTTACAGTATGTGGGATTTATGGCTAAATTGATGACAACACCCAGAGACAAGCTATCAAGAACTTAAAAGAACACCAAGACACTTACATATCATTGTTGTCCATTACTTTACGTTGGAAGAGAGACACAGTATCCAAACTTAGTCCAAATCCACCCTCCTTGATTCAACAAATGTTGGGCTTACACTAGTAGGAGAAATGATAGATTTCCTACTCTCAATTGAATGATCACTCTCTCTTACAATGGCATAGAGTTCCCTTGCTAATCACCCCTAATACAACACATGCATATGCATGAGACAATGAGCTTCCACTCAAGAGCTTCTTCTAGAGAGGTTGAGCTTGGCTTCTCAAGCTATAGAATAGTGCTCTTGCTTATGGCTCCCCCCTTTTGTGCTAGCTACACCCTCCTTTTATAGCAATTTTGAGGGCTAGGGTTACTCCTCTAACCATGGTTGGGTTAGATTTACAGCACTTATCTAATTTCTTTCGCCTGGAATTATCAAGAAGTTGGTGGGGATAGATGAAGAAAAGAGAGAGGAGAGAACTGGAGGTGATAGGACTTTTCATACTAGGTTAGTGTTAGTAAATTAGTAGAGTTAGTATTTTTATTGATTTACAAATGGAATTGGATATTTACAATGGGAGTATCCATGTAGGATACAAATAAGGAAGAAAAAAATCTTAATAAGTAAGAAAATATGGATTTCTTACAATGTTGATGCTTCAAGTGTCTTGAGTAGTGTCAATTTTGACGCTTATTGACGGTCCACTAGCTTTGACGGTACGTTTTTTCTCCACTCTTGACCTTCCTTGAGAGCCAAGGTAATTGAATATGAGTAATCAATCAACATGGTGCTGTCTTTCAAGAGAAGAGGCTGAATTTTGTGGTTTTTTTGATGGATATGGGTAATTTGGAAGAGGAAAAATGAGACTAGGTGGTCAATTTTGGAATGGAAGTGTGTGTAGGAGACACGAGTTCACCATGGTTTCTCTTATTCTTCAAGGTTGAGAAGAAGCTGAGTAGGGTGCAGAGAGGAGTGGTGGGAGAGGTGGGGATGATGAGTGGAGAAGTGTGTGTGAAAGAGGAAAATGATAAAGTGGAAGAGGGAGTGTGGCTGCATATCATGGGCAAACTGGGATCCACCAATAAAATCATAGCTCACAGCTCGTAGCTCAAAAAAATATGAAAACATTTGAGGTGAAAGTTCAGGCTATGAGCTACAACATTTGTTTATACCACGTTTTCAAATTCGGAGAGCAAGTGACCTTTAAAAATTCAGCAAAACTGTCTGTCTTTTTCCACTGCACAACGTCCTTGTGGGGTCCTTCTTTGGATGATTCTTTTGAATGCCTCCAAGAGTGATCCCTCCATAGTGCATGCATGCATGCCACATACCCTTGAACTTATTTGGTAGGTCTATAATTGAAGATATTGTTAAGATCGTGATATAAATGAATAGTACAAGTAAGGAAATCAAAATATTGAGGGGTCTAAACAAATATGTACATGTCAAATATAAATAATATAGGTGAAAAAATATAAAGGGGTCAAAATAAATCTCTCTCATTATAAGTCTACCATAAAACGATGAATATTTTTAGTGTTCTAATTCATGAGAGTAATAGAGAATAGATGTAGGAAGGAAAAAAATCTCAATAGTGAAAAAATATACACATAAATAACACTAGTTTTTTTGGATTTTTGTTGGGATGGAGTTACACAAAAAATAAGAGAAGCTTGCATGAAATTATTTCTTTATCGAATAAAGAGTATGGTAAGAAAATTTGTGGTAATGGTGAGTCATTGTACATAGCATAAATAACACGCACTTAACTATAAATATTTAAATAAATACCAAAATAATTATGAAAAATCCTTATATTTAGGCCCTATATACAATGAAATATTTACACACAAAGAGGTCATAATATACATTTTTAAAAATTTTTTAAATTTTTTTTGGCTCAACTAGCCCCGTGACTAGCTAATTGAGGGTTTTTAAGAAAATACGGAGAAAGTCCCCTAACTCACACACGCCTATGTACAATGAAATGGTAGGGATAGCCACAGTGTTTAGGTGATTTTGGTAGGGTGAGGTAGCTCACTATGGCAATTTGGATAGCCAAAAAACGGCTATCATTGGCTAGAAGACAAAGGGGTCCAATGAGAGTTTAATTGCATTATTTAATTACTTAAAGCTCTCACAAAAGGGGAAAGGGGGACACATGTCACAAGGCTATCACTTATGCTTCGCAATTATGATTGGCTAAGCTTTGCAAGGTCTAATGGGGTGCCAACATGAGTAAATTGCAAGAGGAGTTAGGGTGAGTAAATTGTAGGGATAGCCACAGTGTTTGGGTGATTTTGGTAGGGTGATTTTGGCAAGGCATTATCACACACACACTCACACAATCTCATGTGTGAAGCAAGAAGAATCTCTCTCTCCCTCCTTCTCAAGCTTTAATGGAAATCTCATCATCTACTCCAAGCTTGTGAGAAGGAAGGCCTACACCAACAACTCTTGGCTTTGTGATGCAAATCCAACCAAGAGCAAAGATTCAATGCATGCTCATCTCCTCTACCATGCTAATTACTAAGCTATGCTAAGCTATTATGAGTGATTATTTGAGGAGATATACTTCTTACTCGTAAGACTACTCCTTCTTCCTCTCAATCTACCCTCATACCCCGCTAGCTCTCACCATCTTCGAAGGTGTGTGAGGTCTTGGGTCTGAGACCGTGAGGGAATTGATGTTGTGCTTTATAAGTGTGTGCATGGTGCTTGAAGCTTCCATATTCATTGCACCAGCAAGTTATTGAAGGAACACAAAGTATTGTATTGTAAATTGTCTCTCTTGATGGGGGAAACCTATAATACAAAGCCTTTTGGAGGGGGCACCGGCTCCATGTAAATCCGGTCCTCAACTGTTGTCAATAGCTTAATTTCTCTCTCTTTTGAAGTATTGTTCATGCCTATCTAACTAGGTGTTATGCTTTTTGTTGCTCTCTCCATCCAAGCACTCTTGCTTAGCTCATTAGGAATCTATTCTAATGAGATGCTCACTTTGTTCATGTTATTTTCCGCTACACACAAGTTACTAGGCCATTAAATGTTACATTGGTATCAGAGCACAAGGTTTCTCTTTTCTTGCTCGAGAAGGGAGGTCCTCAAGCTAGCTATAAATGGTTGGTATTATTAATTGCAATTGAGTAAGTAGAATAGGGATTTTTCAGCCTTGCAGTGTGCCTACCTTCGTGTAATAACAGAGCAGCACCGTCGAGAGCTATGGTCTTAATAGCGGAGCTATTAGAAGCTTGACAAGAGTCAGTACTGTTTTGGTGTTGAAAGACCCTCTCTTCTATTCCTTGCAATTAATGATATTCGAGCCATGGGTACAGGAGCTTGAGTGCTTTTCTAAAGGGGTAAAGAGGAGTAGCAACTAGGGCGTGAAGTGCCAAAGTACACCTAAAAATTGTTAGAATGCTTGAAAATAGTAAAGAGAGTGAAATTAATGTTGATATATAGCTTTGATTTTTGCTAATGAGCAGGCTACTAATGATGTCCCTATGCTTGTTAACTACCTTGTTTCTAGGCTTCAACAAGCCATGGGCAATCCATCCCTCCAAATTGAAGTGCAACGACAGCTTCGTGCTCATGGGATTCTCCAAGCTACCCACCATGAAGAGAGAGTACCTAGGAAGCCTCCTTGTGAGACTTTCAAAAGAGGCCTCTCTCTGATTCGGGAAGAAGAAGAGGATCCATACGAAGGGCTCAAAAATTTACTTCTTGATGACACATCTCCTTCCCAAAGGAGAACTCAAGATCCCCCACCAAAGGAACGAGAAAGAAATGAGTCTCCTGCCACCTCGATGGAGATGGCTCCACGAAGATGGCGGGAAAAACACTCTCCATCACCTCCTAAATGGAGAAGACCATTACACACCTCTCCACATCATAATTCAAAGAGGGATGATTAAAAAGAAGAGAAGAAAAAGGCAAGAAAGAGGTCACCCTCTTCTCCATCTTCTTCATCCTCTTCCTCTTATGAAGAAAGTGATGGTGCAGACAAAGAGGAACAAGGCAAGAAAAAGGAGAGAAAGCGGTCACCCTCTTCTCCATATTCCTCAAATTCTTCATCTTCTGAAGAAAGTGATGGTGCAACTTTTGAACCACCAAAAAGAAGAGGCCATAGGAAATCCTATGCCGCGTGGAAGAGGTCGTCCAGGCTCAAGAAGTTCAAAGAGGGAGGAAAGAACATCTCTTTCCTTACCTATGATGGCACCTTTGATGCTACGGACAAAGTCTTGGCCTTCATCCAACAATTCGATGCGGCATTTGGAGATGAGGGCTTCACGGAGTCCTCTAAGCTACACCATGTAGCTATGCATTTTCAAAAGTCCCCCAGGCAATGGTGGTCTAGCCTACGGGCAAACGGTGAAGCTTCCTGGATCGAAATCCAAGAAGAGGATCCTCACCACAAAGGATCTTCTCTATGCCATGCTTGGGGAAAGGTAAGGGAATATCATGCTTTTATTCTCTTTGACCTTGGTTCTACTCACAATTTCATATCCACATAGTTGGCCAGCAAGCTAGGCATCCAAGCCTATGAGATGGGAGATGTCCTACCCGCAGATGGTGCTTTCAAGGGGCAAGAAACGTCAGTCACTCCCTTAATTGGGAAATTGAGGCTCCATGTCCAAAGCTATTTGGACAAAAAGGACTTCTTTATCTCTCCTCTCAAGCACGAGGATGTAATCCTAGCCAATGTTAAATTCCCTGAAAGGAAAATCTACTTTAGTTTCAGGGAAAAAGATATGTACATAGATGCTAAGGAGTTGGGTAACACCATACCCATCGTACATACGCAAGCTTTCAATAAGTCAATAAAGAGCTCTATTTCCGTGTACATGATTTTTGTTAAATATACTCAAAATGAACCTAATGCTTTAGCAAAAGAAAATATAAACAATCATAAGGAATTGAAGTTATCCAATTTTCTCAAGGGATTTCAAAATGTTTTTATTGACGACATCCCTTGTGAACTACCTCCTAAATGAGGCAATGATGACCATGCAATTGAACTTCTTCCAGGAAGTTCACCGCTTAATAAACCTCCTTATAGAGTTTCTCAAGCTCAACAAGAGGGGATTATGCAGCAATTGCACGAGTTATTTGAGAAGGGCATGGTTAGGCCTAGCTCATCTCCATTTTTCTCACCCGTGTTATTAGTGCAAAAGAAAGACGGCACATATCGTATGTGTGTCGACTATAGAGCACTAAATAGGATCACTATCAAAAATAGGTTTCCACCATGGGTAGAAGACGTATTTGATAAGCTGCAAGGGTTGACCTACTTCAGTAGGATTGACCTAAAAAGTGGCTACCATCAAATAAGGATAGTTGATCAAGACATTGTAAAGACCGAATTTTGCACTACGTTTGGTCTTTACGAATACATTGTCATGCCTTTTGGCTTGACCAATGCACCAACCACATTCAACCGCTTGATGGAGAAGCTATTCAAGCCTCACCGAACCTTTACTGGAGTGTTCTTTGATGATATTATCATCTACTCTAATTCACTAGACGAACACAAGCAACATCTCCAGGTAATATTTCAAGTCTTACGAAGTTTATATTAAGAGAAAGAAAAGTGAGTTTTTCTTACAAGAGATTTAATATTTAGGTCACATTATTTCTCAAGATGGCATCCAAATGGATCCATCAAAGCTAGAGGTAATAAAAGGATGGCCTAATCCAAGGAATCTTCATGAACTAAGAAGCTTTTTAGGTATGTGTGCATATTATAGATGCTTCATAGAAAAGTTCTCACTAATAGCAGGACAATTACATGAACTAACAAAGATAAACGTTAGGTATACATGGTCTACCAAGGAGAACAATGCTTTCGAAAAGCTTAAGGAAAAGCTTATCTATAAACCTGTGCTTACACTGCCGGATCTCTCAAACCCATTTGAGGTCCAATGTGACGCTTGTGGTGATTTCCTTGGAGCTGGTTTTAGAAGGGCACGCCATAGACTATGAAAGTCGAAGGATTGACCCTGTTGAGCAAGAGCTAGGAATATATGAAAAGGAACTCCTCGCAGTTCTACATGCCTTAGACTCGTGGAAGCACTATTTACTGGGGACTCCTTTCATCCTGCGGATGGATCACCAAAGCCTTAACTACTTCATGACGCAGACCAAGCTCTCCGACAAACAAATGAGGTGGACAAATTTCCTTTTGCAATTTCATTTTCATATTGCTCACATTGCTAGCAAGCATAATCAAGTAGCCAATGCACTCTCAAGACGGCTGAGAGTGAATGCGGTTTCCAAAGGAACTCACAATGATCTATCTTCTATGATAGATGAGTATGCTATTGATCCCAATTTTCAAGATGTGATTTCAGCCCTTGCATTAGGGAAGAAAGAGGAACCGTTTACTTTACAAGATGGTTATCTTCACTATGGCAATAGACTATCTGTTACTAATTCACTACGTGAGAAAGTAATGTATGAATCTCATGCTCCTTCTTATGTGGGGCATCAAGGCATTCAGTCTACCCTAAAAGGGATTGAAACATATTTTTATTGGCCTACCATGAAAGCAAACATACAAGAGTATGTTTCTAAATGTGTGGTATGCCAAAAGACAAAGTTTGATAGAGGGAAGCAACCTAGATTGCTTCAACCTTTGCCAATCCCTAATTCACCATGGGAGAGCATATCCATGGATTGCCTAAGTCCATCCATGCCAGAATACGGGAATATGGACGATAGTAGATAGGTTCAACAAATAAGCTCATTTTATACATGTCAAAAAGACTATCAAAGCCCATCAAATGGCAACCCTCTTCCTATCACAAATCTTCAAGTACCATGGCTTGCCAATGTCCATAGTGTCGGATATAGATCCTAGAATGAGTACTAGTAATTTCTGGAAGGGTCTCTTTGAGAATTTAGGGACAAGGCTAAACTTCTCTTTAGCCCTTCACCCGCCAAAGTGAAATAGCTAACCTAACAATTCTTGATCTATTGAAAGCCTACATAACGGAAGTAGATCAAAGGTCCAAATGGGAGAAGTACTTACCCTTAGTGGAGTATGCTTACAATAACACTGTACATACTTCCACGAGAAAAACACCTTTTGAGGTAATTGAGGGAAGATCCAAAAGTCCCCTGCTACTTAAAGTACACAAGAAGATCTTCGTTGTAGATGAGTATAGCCGAGACCTACAAGAGACTATTGAAGACCCACCAGAGATCAAGGACCAAGAAGAGGTGCTGTAGCCCGAGTCCATTCTCCGACATAAATACAAGGTATTAAGAGGCAGTAAGACTATCCAAAAATATCTTATTAAGTTTAATAATTATCCTTTTGAAGATGCTAGATGGATGCAAGGCATACAATTAAATGATAACCTAAACCTTGTCAATGCTTACAATGCTTCCCTAGAGTAAGAAAATGTATGAATGTTTAAAATGAACAAAGTTTTTGTCTTATAAGACTCTCTTTTTCTTTATTGTGCACAAATGTTAAGAAGTATGCATGCTTAGAATCAAGTTTGTGGAGACAACGTCTTCCAAACACCAAGTAGAGCTTGTCAATGTACTATGGAAGACTGATAGGACTAATTCGCAGACATGCTTGCGGCAGCCTTAGGCTCTCAAGCACTAAATGGATTAGTCATCCATTCTAGAACGATGTCATAGGGTAAGATAGGGATCCTCTACCCGCTAGAAAAAGGACTAATGAATAGGCTTTATCTTCTCTACCCCATAGTCGAGGACCACTATGATTTCAAGAGAGAGGTAATGTCATAATAACTAATATCTAATTCTCCTAAATGATTTTCTCATGTTAAATTGATCATGTAATATGGGAAGTACTGGGGGAGAAAAAGCTAGATTATTGGTAAGGCTAGCAGACTGGTCACATAGGGATTCAAAAGAGGGAAAATATGGATCCAAAGGGGGACCATCTGTAGAAGATCAATGTGCAAGCAATGGGCTTCAAAGACCTAAGGTTCAACCCACTAAGACTTCCAAAATGCTAAGGTTCCAAAATTCAAAGGTTAAGTCCAATGGTCATTCCTTAAGAAAATTGGATTCTTTTTAGTGTGCAAAAAATCTTCAAAGACTCCTAAAGAGGAGGGGGCGAGCCCTGTAAGTAGGGGATGAAAGAGAAACACACACACACACACACACACACTCATGCAAGCCCCTTTACACAAAGGGCATAGTGGACACATGTTAGCTCCCTAGCCCAATTGCCCACAAGGTGCATTCAAATCCTATTGGATGGCCATAGAGGTGGACCAATGAGAATTAGGCTAGAGTAAATCTAGTTTAATTCATTTAAAAACACTCAATGAAAGAACCAATAAGAATTAAGCTCTCTAGAAGACTATTGGACAGTCTCCCAAGGGGTCCAATAAGCATTCAGCAGCCCAATGGCTTGCCTACTTCCTATTGGCCAGAAGACAAAGGGGTCCAATGAGATTTTAGCTGCATTATTTAATTACCTAAATCTCTCCCAAAAGGGGAAAGGGGGACACATGTCACAAGGCTATCACTTATGCTTCTCAATTATGATTGGCTAAGCTTTAAAGGGTCCAATGGGGTGCCAGCATGAGTAAATTGCAATAGGGGTTGACCAAGAGAGAGAGGGGGCTGATTTTGGCAAGGCATTATCACACACACACACACACTCACACAATCTCATGTGTGAAGCAAGAAGACTCTCTCTCTCATACCCCGCTAGCTCTCACCATCTTCGAAGGTGTGTGAGGTCTTGGGTCTGAGACCGTGAGGGAAATGATGTTGTGTTTTATAAGTGTGTGCATGGTGCTTGAAGCTTCCATCTTCATTGCAATGGCAAGTTATTGAAGGAACACAAAGTATTGTATTGTAAAATGTATCCCTTGATGGGGAAAACCTATAATACAAAGCCTTTTGGAGGGGGGACCAGCTCCATGTAAATCCGGTCCTCAACTGTTGTCAATAGCTTAATTTCTCTCTCTTTTGAAGTATTGTTCATGCCTATCTAACTAGGTGTTATGATTTTGTTGCTCTCTCCATCCAAGCACTCTTGCTATGCTCATCAGGAATCTATTCTAATGAAATGCTCACTATGCTCATGTTATTTTCCGCTACACACAAGTTACTAGGCCATTAAATGTTACACTATAGGCTTTTGAAAGAGTCTTTCCATTAACCTATTAAATGTTGCATGAGCAATGGTAAGGCCAATAGGAACTACAAGGTATTCATACAACCCATTTTGCATGTGAACCGAGGTATTGTATATGTCACTAAGCTCACTTCTTATTTGATGGTAACCACTTTTAAGGTCAATTCCAGTGAGGCAAATAGAACCTTGTAGATTATCAAATATGTCCTCTATGCAAAGAATTGGGAACCAATTCTTTATTGTGTCTTTATTCAATGTACATTAGTGCATACATATATGGTTGTGCCTATCCCTCTTTTGCACTAAAAGCACATGTGAGAAAAAAGGAGATGAACTTGGATGTACCATTCCCTATCAAATGAGCTCATTAACTTGGGAGAGAATCTTCTCTTGTTGTGCATGAGAAACATGATAAGGAGGTTTATGAGAAGGAGCACTTCCAAGAACTAGTTTAATGTTATGGACATCATCCCCTCTTGAGGGAGGCGATTCACTTGGGATAGAGTAAAAAAGGAATCACTATAAGATTGAAGGAAAGACGTGCAATTCATTTCATCATTAAAACATGAATTGTGTTTTTTTTTTGCAAAACTCACAATGGTGAGTATATTATATTGATCAACCACAAAAATTACAAATTCTTTTCATGCTCGCATCAAGCCATGACATCACAAGGAGACCATAGATACATCAACTGACAGGGGAGTCACCCCAGAAGGACCACGTCTTAAACCTTGCTAGCGGTTTTCACAAAGTTCTTTAACTTGATCCACTCGACCGAGTTCTTCCATTTCCCTAGGGTTAGAATCATCCTCTTGATTTCTTGAATTATTTCCATAAAGTTGGCTGTTTCCATGGTGTTATTGAACACCCAATTGTTCTTGGTCTTCCACGTCTTTTTAAAGTAGCAATATCTGACAATTTGCATATTAGCATCTCCTAATTCTTAAAAGTCTTTCCTCCCAGAAAGAGATCATGTTTATAAAAACATATCTTCCAATTCCTTTGGACCCACTTGCATATCCCTCTTGCCAGTCTCTGCACATCGCCGGGCATTTCTTGAAGAGATGGGAGAGGTCTTCATTGTCCGTTTTGCATTGTGAGAATGTGTTTGGTCTAATCCCCCTGGAAAGAACCTTCACCCCGGTCTCGGTAAGGCTCCCCACAGTACTTTCCAGAGGACCTTCATATCCTGAGGCAACTATGGGCACCAAATGTTCTTGGTAACCGTCACCCATCTTCCTTTTGGCGAGTTCATTCCCCATTGTTTGTTCAAGAGAAGGAACCAATCTTTAGATGACATAAGTGTGAGGTATATTTCTTTAGTTTGAGGTTTATAGAAGTGTCTGTCCTTAGACCAGTGCTAGGCTTTCCACTTAAACTCAGACACGTAGCTAGTAGGGAGGTCCCAATTCTCTCGCCTTTCAAGGACTCTACTAATTAGCAGTCTCTCATTCCCATTCAGATTGTATTAGAGAACCATTTGGTCACTTTCCACCGGTTATAACTATAATCCCAAAGGTGGCCCACACGTTTAACACCTTTGTTGTTGATCTTTCTAGTAACTTCCCTCCTGAATGGGTTTAAGAGGATGCTTCTCGCCTTAGACAACCATGGGGACCAATGAGTAATAGAGTTGTGACAGTACCTCACCAATTCTTGCCACTCCAACGTCTCTGTTTCTCTATTACATTTCCAAACCAGCTCGCCCATTGATCCCCCTAGCTTCATGCTAGTCCACAGGGGGGCAAGTAGTTTGTCGAGCACTTCAAACCCTTTCCACTAATCGACTGTTGAGTAGAGCTTGGCATTGTTTGTCAAGGACTTGGCCATAATAGCCCAAGACTGGTTTTTCTTCGCGCGTGAAGCCATGAACTTAGCACATTGGGCCTCCGCATGTGTGCTAGGATTCAGAATCCCAAGACCGCCTTGCTACATGGGTCTCACAACGGTTTCCCAACTAGCCCACTACCATGGCGTTGAGTCTTTGGTGTTGTTCTTCCACAAGAATCTTTTGACTGGTTTGAGGAAATCCTTCCAATTGCATTTGACCAGCTTAAGCAGTGGACCATTGAAATCTACGAATGGGAGCATAAAAGAGTTAATTACTTCACTCTGCTTGTGAAGGGGAGACGCACATATTCCCATCTGTGCATCTTGCTTCTAATTTTCTCCATGACCCAACTGAATTTTTGCTTGTGTGTTACGTCGACCCCTAGCGGGGCTTCAAGGTGCCGAAATATGTTTCCTTTGTGTAAAATATTACAGTGGTGGAAGAGGAGTCTTTGACAAAATCACATAAGAGAAAGGAAAAGACTTTATTGATTTGAATATAGATATATGTGATACTATAGTTACCTTCCCCTTAGTACTAAGACTCATGGATTTACCTCTATGATGACAACACATGAGTTTATTAGGAAATTGAAGCTGAGTAGTCATGCGATGAAACCATGGTGCTCTTAGAATTAAATCCTCATGAAGCAAAGGAGATATGAAGAATTTTTCTCGATCTAGGTAGCCCTACATGTAGAGAATTTTCTTCCCAATTAATGGTGTAACAAAAACTTGTTGCCGTTTAAATGCTCAATGCATCAAGCATTGGTCCCAATTCTTCAATTATTATGCCCAACTTTTAAGCTAACTCAATCAAATTTCATTTATGAGTAGAGTTGGTTCAAAGAGAATGAAAACGCTTTGATCCCTAACCCTATCCCATTGCATAACATAGTTGGGTAGCTTCTTGATTGACCTCTATGGGACAAGAGACATGGGTAACATAAGGAGAGTCCTTGGCATTCCTTGTGGGACATGCATGACAGGTGTGTCCTTGGTCTCCACACTTAAAACATTGATTCTCCTTCTTATATTTCACAAGCCCTTTGGGTGAGAGCTTGTTTTTTCCCTTGTTATTTCTTCTTTATGTTGGACTTGCGATCTTGAGTAATGCGCTTATCAAAGGGAGCCTTCTCACTCTTATCATATGCCTTATCTCTTATAAGGTATCTTTTTGGTAGAGAATACCTTAGCACAAAACATGGAGTGGTGGATGACTTTTGAGATTATCTTGGGCTTTTTCGCATCAACATTTGATCACACATCCTCAAAAGTTTCTAAAAAATATTTTTGCTTTTTGTCTAAAAAGATGATTCTTTTGAAGGTCAGGGTTTTGTAAACTTTTCTTTCTTGATGTATTTGCGGTCAAGCAAATTGTATCAGAATAGAATCCATAGCAATAGCGACCAAGCGAGCCATATTTCTACTGAGGGTAATGTCAACCAAGGGACAATACCATCTTAGAGCCAATCTTGAAAGAGAGTCTTTCTGACACTGCGTCAGAAAGATCATATCACTATATGGATGAAGGAACCAAAACTGTGAGTTTTAAAGAAGAGACCAAAATGGGGGCAGGATCATCTAATCCCATGCCAACCCAAAAACTCTTGCACTTAAAATATCAGTTTGAGAATGAGCAAGGAGCTCGGATCTATAAAGATGGTATGGATTGATACTGTGTGAAAATTGAAGAGAGGCCAAGTGAGCTTACGTTCATAGTGACAATAGATTACAGTGGTGATCGATACTTTGATGAAGAAGAAAATGTGTATATTGTTGTGCTTAATCCTTTCATTATGGACAAATGGGGGTTAGCAAGCACCAAAGAGAAAGTTGACGCAGAGCCTGAAGAGAATCTTCCAACATTAAACATTCTTAATGCCAAGCTTAGGCGAGTAAATGTGGCTACACATGTCAACACCGATAACACCCATGTGGACTTATACAAGGATGATAATGGAGACCAAATGCTCTACTATAAATGTGAAGAGCCCAATGTGAGGGAGTTAATTGAGCAAAAATGCTTGTATGTGTTTACATTTGAAATCGAGCGGGACACGCAGATGATTATGCTGGACAAGTATGGTTGAAAGTATTATTTAATGATTCATAACAAGCTTGAGGACTATACGTACTTTGGAGGACCCCTCCATCAGTACTATATCACCCCTAGCTTGCACATACCTACTATCTTAGAAACAATAAAACCAAAAACTTTGAGAGTGAGTCCCTTGCAATCTCATGTGGAAGACTCATTCAGTCGACCTCATTTGTTTGTACCTAAACCAATGGGATCCTTGGATTCCCAGTTTCCTATGTCAACACATCGAGGAAGTGTTATCGCATACACTATCATGAGGACAAGAATGCTAGATATGAGAGCAAAAAGTTAGGACGTAAGACCTAAGGGGGGGGGGGGGGGGGGGGGCACCTTAATGAATCCCTTCCACAACACCTATTAGTGGTTATAAAATGAATGATGAGGATGGTTGCAAAAAATCAAAGAATGTGACCTTCCCAAGTGACTAAATGCATACCAAAGAAGTACTATGGATCAAAAGATCCTTAAGTGCATGTTTCTATCTTTAAGCAAGTCTTAAGAGCGCAACAAGTGGTGAATTTCCATACACAATACGAGGGATTTGGATTAACACTGGAAGAAATTGCATTAACTTGGTTTCAACCACTCAATAGTGGAGTTTTCTTGAACATTGATCAACTCTTTTAAGAGTTTGGTGAGGAATCTCCAAAAGAGGAATCAAGCTCATTACTATTTCTCAGATCTATGCTTTCAGGAAAAAGGAAAATGAAAAAGTGAAGGAAGCTTCCCTTCGCTTCAAGCAGTACATCAAAAGATGTCCAGTGCGAGAGTTACCACAAGATGATCGCTTATCGGTTCTCTTTATTGAGGGTTTGAGAAACAAAACTCTCAAAAAGGACTTTGAACAAGTCACCAAGGAAGCTTTGTACTTGGTTGACAATTGCAAGACTTACGACGAGGTAACGGAAGACTTAGAGACCAATCCTATGAGTACATCTAGTAAGCTTACAACAAAGAAGAATTCTTCTGCGACAACCACACCAAATGTGGAACAATTAATCAAAGAAGTGGTCTGCAAGATGAATCAGACCTACATGCAAAATCCTAATCCGAGGCCGCAACAGCCACAAGCAGTTAATGCTCCACGAATGTTGAAATGGTGTGCCATAGAGAAAAAATAAATGAACATGACACCAACGAGTGTTTCTATAACCATACCTACATGAGGGAAAGGGTGTATGGACCGCCATTGGTGCAACAATTGCCACCGCCTCAAAGATATCAGATGAGACATAACAATGTGATACGGGGGGGACAAACTGCAACCAGTATTGAGGCAACATCCAACTTTACTGTAGGGATAACCAAGCCATTGTGCGTTATGCTCAGCCTGTAGAGTCATTTGTAACTCAGTCGATGATGCTATAAATTGTCTATTATGAAGATCCAATCAAAATCCATGTGAGAGAGACAGAGGGAGTAGCTTACACTCCTGAAGAAAGACCATATTCGGCTAGTGTTGAGGAAACTTTTGAACCATCATATGTGGCTCAAATATCTAGAAACCACTTCATGATGGATGAAAACACACTCATGTTCATAGAAAATCAGAACTACAAGCCTAGGAATTATCTGCCTAGAGCAGGCCACCCAATGCACGCACAACCACGAGCCAAACTCGAGGGCCCGTGCTATGAATGTGGAGGTGACCATTGGGCAAAGGGGTGCCCCTTTAAAGGTCAATAAAGGAAAATCTTTGGATTTTGCGACGGATGTAGGATAGACCATTTCATTCAAAATTGTGCGAAAAACCTGGACAATCCTGGGAAGGCAACTATTAATGTCATTGGGATATTACCATGCATGAGCACATCAAAATCCAAGCCAACAATTCCTGTCAAAGTGGTGACTAGAGCTCAAGCTCAAAAAGCTCCAAAAAATCAATCGATAGCAGATGACCTACAACTTACAAACCAAATCAAATTTGATAAGGGATTAGTCAGAACTCAAAGAAAATCTTGGAAAGCCAACCAGGATAAAATGAAAGCAAAGAGTCTGAAGAGAAAATTGCTTTGAAAATTGAACTAAAACAAACCAAAGAACGACTTAAACATGAGCAAGAAGGAAAGAAAGACGCAAAGGAAGTGGAAGAGTCAAAGACAGGCTCGGGTGGTTTGATCTTGGTGGAGAAAGTTAACGAGCACTTGGACTCTATATTGCAAACATATGCTGCAAGGCTCAATAAGAACCATACTCTGGAGCAAAGACTATTAAATTATCTACCAAGAAAATGGAAGCATACAAGAGACTTGTTGAAGCTGCTCAGTCGTACTGCAGCCTGAAGTTTCAAAAACTTCTGAGATGATAACACAGGAGATGAGCAAAGAAAACACAAGAAGACAAGGAAAAACCAACACAGGTGAAGAAAACAAAATTCAAGGATTCTATGACCAATGCCAAAAAGATCACTTACTCATGAATTGTGCTTAGAATCTAGACAATAAAATAAAACCTGTGGAAATGGACAAAGAGAGTCCACTTACTATGGGAATTGTTGCAAACACAAAAGACGAGGATAGATCTTTTGAAATACAAACGATTCCAGAAGTAGACGAACCATGGCCACAATCATTATGGGAAACAATCCGAAATAGAAAATACGAGAGGGCCAGTCTGATACCAACACCAATCCCTGAGATAAATATGGATCATGAAATCTATACAGGAGATATTCAATCATTGTACGGAGATGCAGGAATGGAGGTCTCAGTATAGAGCAAACCAGCTTCCATATAAATTTTATCGTCCTTTGTAGGGGAATATGAGACTAAATCCAAGGTTAAGGTTGTGCCATCCAAGTGGTATTCAATTCCACAGATGATGGATACAAAGAGCTTGCACGATCTATTGTCTTCTCCGGGGAAAATGAGCAAAAACTTGGAGTAGTTGGGAGTAAAAGTCTAGCAAATAGATGAGCCCATGGAAGGAACCAAGAAAAAAAACCATCCTACTAAACCAAAAGCGAAACCTATGCCAGTAAACAAGGTAGGTGATTATTGTGAAGGTGAATATGAAAACACCACCGTACCTTTGGAATATAAGGGAGTAACCACCATTGTGATACTCAACAGTGGGGTGTGAATAGACATCGCTACAAAAGAAATGGGGAAAACCAACACTAAAAAAAACGCACTTGAAATCACAATTAGCTGACGGGTATGTGGACACCCTTGGCAATGTTGGAACAAGTGATATTATCCTTATGAATGATAGAATATGAACACACCTTTGCAGTGGTAGATTTTGGAAAATTCAACAACTTTGACGTTATTTTGGGAAGGTCATTTATGCGTCCTCAAAAAATAATTCAAGATTGGGGCTATGACCATCTCTATTTGTGGCACAAAGGAGTCACAAAAGTGAACACCAAGGACCATAGTTACTGGGATGTCAACCAAACTTTGATAGAAGACTTTGAAGACCATATTAGGTAAAGTGGGAAAATCCCAATTTCCAGGTTGGACAATTTTCAATATATCATATACAAAATATAGAGATTTTGTCAAAATTTTGAGTTTTCTTAAGGTCTCATTCCACTTTATGCACATAAAATACACAATGAAAACAACTAAAATACCATGGTTTCAATCAATTGGATTATTAGGAGACGAGTATATTGCATCCATTATCGTTGTCTATGTTCTACTGTCCTACCTACAACTTATCTCAACATGGAGAGCTTGGTTTCTAGGTCCACCACTTGTCCAAGTTAATGTAAAAGTGACTCACTTGTGAAAGCAAGGATCCATTGAGGAATACAATCCACTTGGCTATTTTTCCTTAATTTATTGCATGTGACATTCAAGCAAGGTCCACTTCTAATCTATAACTTCTTAATTTGAGGCATGGGGCATACATAAAATATGTAGCATATGCTCTATTGCCTCATAGGAAGGTTGGTTTCAAGGTGCACTTATCCATGCTAGCCTATCTTGGAGAAATGATGGAGCTTGCTTCTCTCCTTGTTTCAATGGAGATTAGCTTGGACAAGTGGTGGACCTTTGCTTCTCTCTATGTTTCAATAGAGTTAGCTTGGACAAGTGGTGATCTTGGAACAAAACCCCCATGTAAAACATATCATGGGTATTCCAAGTGATTAGAAAGATTACCATTTAAGATACAACCTTATAGGTTGGACAAATGGAGCTTGGCTTGGAGAAATGGTGGACCTTTGATTCTCTCCATGTTTCAATGGAGCCTATCTTGGAGAAATGGTGGAGCTTGCTTCTGTCCATGTTTCGATGGAGCCTAGCTTGAACAGTTGGTGGACCTTTGCTTCTCTCTATGTTTCAATAGAGTTAGCTTAGACACATGGTGGATCTTCAAACTAAGCCAACTACTATCAATGTTTCCTAGCTTGGACAAGTGGTGGAGTGTTTCTCTACTCCATGTTTCAATGGATCTTAGCTTGGACAAGTGTTGGACCTTAAAACAAAAACCCCATGTACAACATAGAATGGATTTTCTAGATTTCAATGGAGTCTAGATTTAACAAATGGTGGAGCTTGTCTTCATCCATGTTTCAATGAAACTAGCTTGGACAAGTGGTGGACCTTGTAACAAACCCCCCCATGTATAACATATCATTGGTTTTCTAAGTGATGGGAAGGAATACCATTCAAGATATAAACTTATAGCTTGGATAAGTAGTTGACTTTAAAACCAAATTCATCATAATACAATGAAATACAGGTTAGCCAATTCCTAAATCTTGAGACCAAACCTCCCATGCTATTAGAGATAATATATTGGATAAGTGGTGGACCTTCTATTATTTTCCCATGCCTAGTTTAGACTACCGGTACACTTTGCAGCTATAAAGGTTGGACGAGTTGTGGAGCCTTGTTTCTATCCATGTTTTAATGGATCCTAGCTTGGACAAGTGGTGGACCTTGGAAAAAAGATTCCATGTACAACATATATGAGGTTTTCCATGTTTTAATGGAACCTATCTTGGACAAATGGTGAAGCTTGCTTCTCTCCATGTTGATTTTGGAACTACCTTAGACAAGTGGTGGAGCTTTTCTTTTCTACTCTTCATAATACAATGAAGTATATGTTGGTTACATGGTGAATCTTAAGGCCAAACCTCCCATTTTACTAGAGATGATAGGTTGGACAAGTGGATCAACCTTCTATCATTTCTCCATGACTATATTGGACAATTAGTAGACCTAACATCTCTCTATGTTGTCTAGAGATAAGCTTGGACAAGTGATGGACCCTGCTTCTCTCTTCCCTTGGTTTACTAGTTTGAAGACTCAGTATATATACTTTCTTAGATCTAGCTTGAACAAGTGGTGGACCTTGTATCCACAATCTTAATTCATTACAAAAAAGTATATGAAAAAATAACATAGGAATCTTGGTTTGAAGGTCAAGCAATTAGGTTCCAAATGCACATAATAATATATTTTTCACCCATAATAAAAGAAAGTTAAATATGTTATTACCAAATTGACAAAGGTAACGTCCAAGAATTCTAGCTTTGCATCTTGTCAGATCTAAATCTTCATCAAGGCGACATGCATGTATACATCAACTTTCAAGCCATTCAAGAATACATGCACTTAGATTCCATAGTTTTGTTTTCAAAGTCTTTTAGGTTCTAAAACTCTTTTACGTAAAGTATGTAATGACAAAATTCTTGAAGCAAACATTTGTGCCCAAGAAAAAGATCCCTCTCACATATTTAAAGTCCATGAATTCTCTGATCCATACTTACAAGTTTTATTTTGACATCAAACATCAATTCTCTCATAGTTACAAATAAATGCAACCTCGATATGAATTGACAAAAAATGAATTTCTTTTACTATATGACCCAACATAGGCCCCAATCAAATAAAAAATGAGTCTCCAAAAATTTGGGTGCACTCTAGCAATACATCAGAGTCCCCTTACAATAGGATGCACTCCAATAGTACATTGAAGTCCCCTTAGAGTAGGGTGCACTCCATTCAAGTGTTCATAAAATTAACACACCTTTGTTTTTTTATAAAAAAGACTATATCAAATTATACAAATGTTGAAAGATACACACTAGAATAAAAAAAGCATCTTATGGCCATATTTATTCAATTCTTTCGTGTTGACAAGTATACACCAAGGACATAATTTGTCTCAGAATCACTATACTGATTTACAATTGTGTTGTATGTATAGACTCTCTTATCTCTTGCATACAACCATCCTACCAACCATGGAATTATGGTTCTTTGCAAGAAGTTTTGAAGTTGCTCGGAAGTTTGCCTCCACATCTTTGGAAATATAAGATATGTCCCTGGCATGTTCCACATCACCCTATATGGAGTGTCATAAAAAATTAAGGTATTGTTTGCATCCAAATCCTCAAATATCTTCCAAATATCACTCAAATTTTTGTGATAAACCCTTGTAAATCCTAACATAATATTTGGATTTTGGCAATTTTTGTTACTCATAAACACCTTGAACTTGGTATACTGCTCAGGAAAACATTTTTGTGTAATGCGTTGCACCTTTGTTAAGTTATAACAACTCCATATCCATAGCTCAAAGTATTCAGCACAAAAATCCAAAAAACTTTGTGCGTCTGGTCGCACCACATAATAAACTTCATCTTTATCCTCCACAAGTCGCATGTGTTGAGCCCAAGATGGCATAGAATCTCCATGTTTCATTTCAATTTTCTTGAGAAGTAACCCCTCTATATCCAAGATAAGTACTCTTTTGATGTCCTTGAAAGCAAGTGGTAGGTGATAAGGAGGTGATTCATTCCTTGGACAAGGTCTTGGAGGAGGTTGGATGGGTAATTCAATAGTTTTCTTCAATTTATGCCAGCATATAGCCAATCCATTTTTCTGTAATGGTTCTGAAATTAAAGAACAAGAACACTTAATGCAAACACAACAATAGACATGAGTTTTACATTGTCTACCCTAAGGTTTTATTAGATACCAAAATCCATCTATGATCTACTCATTAATAGAAAGAAAGTCAAATTAAAATCCTGACTCTTTTTTATGCTACACTCTCTCTTAGTCTCAATACCATGGAGGTCAACTAGACTTAAGTCAACTAATAACTACTACTTGTTGTTAAAGGTATGCTTGAAGTGCATAAGGCTTAACCAATGCTCTAGTGTAGAATGGATATTTAGGTCTCAAGGTCTACCACTTATCCAAGCAAAGATACATTTAGATATGGAAACCCAATTTTTCTTAATATAATGATATAGAGTGGACAAGTGGTGAATCCTGAGACCAAACCACTCATGCTACTAGGGATAATAGGTTGGACAAGTGGTGGACCTTGAATGTAAACCCCCCATGTACAAAGTATCAGGGGTTTTGGGTATTTCAATCGACTCTAGCATCTTCGAGACATGGTGGAGCTTACTTCTCTCCATGTTTCAATGGAGTCTATCTTGGATAAATGGTGGAGCATCATTCTCTCCATGTTTCAATGGAGCCTAGCTTGGACAAGTGGTGGACGTTTGTTTCTCTCTATGTTTGAACAGATTTAGCTTGGACAAGTGGTGGACCTTGGAACAAAATCCCCATGTAAAACATATCATGGACATTACAAGTGGTGAGAAAAAATACCATTCAATATATAACCTTATAGGTTGGACAAGTGGTGGACCTTAACACCCAATTATTATTAATATAATGACATAGAGTGGACAAGTGGTGAATCTTGTGACCAAACCTACTAGGAAAAGTAGGTTGGACAAGTGGTGGACCTTGAATGCAAACCCCCCATGTACAAAATATCACTCATGCTACTAGGAATAATTTGGTATTAAGGTCCATTTTTCAATGGAGCCTAGCTTGGAAAAGTGGTGGACCTTTGTTTCTCTCTATGTTTCAATAGAATTAGCTTGGACAAGTGGTGAACCTTGGAACAAAACCCCCATGTAAAGCATGTCATGGGCATTACAAGTGGTGAGAAAAAATACCATTCAAGGTATAACCTTATAGGCTGGACAAGTGGTGGACCTGAGCACCCAATTCCTCTTATTATAATGACATAGAGTGGAAAAGTGGTGAATTGTGAGACCAAACCTACTAGGGATAATAGGGTGGACAAATGGTTGACCTTGAATGTAAATCACCCATGTACAAAATATCATGGGTTTTGCGTATTTCAATGGAGCCTAGCATCTAGGAGACATGGTGGAACTTACTTATGTCCATGTTTTAATGGAGCCTATCTAGGAGAAATGGTGGAGGTTCCTTCTCTCCATGTTTCAATGGAGCCTAGCTTGGACAAGTCGTGGACCTTTGTTTCTCTCTATGTTTAAATATGGTTAGCTTGGACAAGTGGTGGATCTTGGAATGAAACTCCCATGTAAAACATATCATGGGCATTTCAAGTGGCGAGAAAGGATACCATTTAAGATATAACCTTATAGGTTGGACAAGTGGTGGACCTTAACACAATATAATGACATAGAGTGTACAAGTGGTGAATCTTGAAACCAAACCACTCATGCTACTAGGGATAATAGGTTAAACAAGTGGTGGGCCTTGAAATAAAACCCCTAGAGTGTTTCAATGGAGCCTAGCTTGGAAACATGGTAAAGCTTGCTTCTCTCCATGTTTCAATGCAGCCTTATCTTGGATAAATTGGTGGATCATTCATTCCTCCATGTTTCAATGGAGCCTAGCTTGGACAAGTGGGTGAACCTTTATTTCTCTCTATTGGTTTAAATAGAGTTATCTTGGAAAAAGTGGTGGACCTTGGAACAAAACCCCATGTAAAACATATCATGGGCATTACAAGTGGTGAAAAAAATACCATTTAAATATATAACCTTATAGGTTGGACAAGTGGTGGACCTTAACACCCAATTATTATTAATATAATGACATAGAGAGGACAAGTGGTGAATCTTGTGACGACCATCACCTACTGGAAAAGTAGGTTGGACAAGTGGTGACCTTGAATGCAAACCCCCCATGTACAAAATATCACTCATGCTACTAGAAATAATTGGTATAAAGGCCATGTTTCAATGGAGCCTAGCTTGGAAAAGTGGTGGACCTTTTGTTTCTCTTCTTTATTCAATAGCATTAGCTTGGACAAGTGTGGACCTTGGAACAAACCCCCCATGTAATGCAAGTCCATGGGCATTACAAGTGGTGAGAAAAAATACCATTCAAGTAATAACCTTAAAGGTTGGACAAGTGGTGGACCTTAACACCCAATTCCTCTTAATATAATGACATAGAGTGGACAAGTGGTGAATCATGAGACCAAACCTACTAGGGATAATAGGTTGGACAAGTGGTGAACCTTGATGAAAACCCCCCATGTACAAAATATTATTGGTATTTGGGTATTTCAATGGAGCCTAGCAACTTGGAGACATGGTGAGCTTATTTCTCTCCATGTTTCAATGGAGCCTATCTAGAGAAAATAGTGGAGGTTCCTCTCTCCATGTTTCAATGAAACCTAGCTTGACAAGTGGTGGACCTTTCTTTCTCTTATGTTTTAATAGAGTTAGCTTGGACAAGTGGTGGACCTTGGAATGAAACCCCCATGTAAAACATATCATGGGCATTTCAAGTGGTGAGAAAGGATACCATTTAAATATAACCTTATAGGTTGGACAAGTGGTGGACCTTAACACATAGTTCTTCTTAATATAATGACATAGAGTGTACAAGTGGTGAATCTTGAGACCAAACCACTCGTGCTACTAGGGATAATAGGTTGGACAAGTGGTGGACCTTGAATGTAAACCCTCATGTACAAAATTATGGGTTTAGGGTATTTCAATGGAGCCTAGCTTGGAGACATGGTGGAGATTGCTTCTCTCAATGTTTCAATGAACCTATCTTGGAGAAATGGTGGATCATCCTTCTCTCCATGTTTCAATGGAGCCTACCTTGGACAAGTGGTGGACCTTTGCTTCTCTCTATGTTTCAATAGAGTTAGCTTGGACAAGTGGTGGTCTTGGAACAAAACCCCTTTGTAAAACATAGCATGGACATTACAAGTGATGAGAAAAAATATCATTCAAGATATAACCTTACAGGTGGTGATGGACCTTGACAAGTGGTGAAGGATACCATTTAAGATATACCCTTATAGGTTGGACAAGTGGTGGACCTTAACACCCAGTTATTCTTAATATAATGACATAGAGTGGATAAGTGGTGAATCTTAAGACCAAACCACTCATGCTAATAGGTATAATACGTTAGAGAAGTGGTAGACCTTGAATGTAAACACCCCATGTACAAAATATCATGGTTTTAGGGTGTTTCAATGGAGCCTAGAATCTTGGAGACATGTAGATCTTGATTCTTTCCATGTTTGAATGGCACCTATCTTGGAAAAATGATGGAGGTTACTTCTCTCCATGCTTCAATGGAGCCTAGCTTTGACAAGTTGGTGAACCTTTGCTTCTCTCTATGTTTGAATAGAGTTAGCTTGGACAAGTGGTGGACCTTTGCTTCTCTCTATGTTTGAATAGAGTTAGCTTGGACAAGTGGTGGACCTTGGAATGAAACCCCCATATAAAACATATCATGGGCATTTCAAGTGGTGAGAAAGGATACCATTTAAGATATAACCTTATAGGTTGGACAAGTGGTGGACCTTAATACATAGTTCTTCTAATATAATGACATAGAGTGTACAAGTGGTGTATCTTGAGACCAAACCACTGTGCTACTAGGGATAATAGGTTAGACAAGTGGTGGGCCTTGAAATAAAACCCCCATGTACAAAATAAAATGGGTTAGGGCATTTAAATGGATCCTAGCTTGGAGACATGGTGGGCTTTCTTCTCTCCATGTTTCAATGAAGTCTATCTTGGAGAAATGGTGGAGCATCCTTCTATCCATGTTTCAATATAGCTTAGCTTGGACAAGTGGTGGATCTTTGGTTCTCTCTATGTTTCAATAGAGTTAGCTTGGACAAGTGGTGGACATTGAAACAAAACTCCCATGTAAAACATATCATGGGTAGTTCAAGTTGTGAGAAAAAAACCCATTTAAAATATAACCTTATAGGTTGGACAAGTGGTGGACTTTAACACCCAATCCTTTTTAATACAATGACATAGAGTGGACAAGTGGTGAATCTTGAGACCAAAGCTATCAAGCTACTAGGGATACTAGGTTGTACAAGTGGTGGATCTTGAATGTACATCCCCTATGTACAAAATATCATGGGTTTAGGGTGTTTCAATGGAGTCTAGCATATTGGAGACATGGTGGAGCTTGCTTCGCTCCATGTTTCAAGTGGTGGACCTTCAATTATTTTCCCATACCTAGTTTAGACAACCCATACACTTTGCAACTCTAAAGGTTGGACGAGTGGTGGAGCTTTGTTTATTTCCATGTTTTAATGGATCCTAGCTTGGACAAGTGGTGGACCTTGGAAAAAAGTCCCCCCTGTACAACATAGCTGAGTATTTTCATGTTTTAATGGAAGAGAGATTTGACAAATGGTGGAGCTTGCTTATCTCCATGTGGATTTTAGAACTAGCTTGGACAAGTGGTGGAGCTTTGCTTTTTACTCTTCATAATACAATGATGTATAGGTTGGTTACATGGTGAATCTTAAGGCCAAACCTCCCATCTTACTAGAGATGATAGGTTGGACAAGTGTGTTCAACCTTCTATCATTTCTCCATGCCTATAATTAGACAATTAGTAGAACTAGCATCTTTCTATGTTGTCTAGAGCTGAGCTTGGACAAGTAGTGGACCTTGCTACTCTCTTCCCTTGGTTTATTAGTTTGAAGACTCATTATATATACTTGTTTAGATCTATATAATTACTCATTAGTTAGGTTACAAGTAGGTATGTAATTTGTTAGCCTCAAGGGACTTTGAATATTGAATAGTAAGAAAGTCAAGTGCTGGTTTGAAGATCTTTTGCTTATCTAAACTAGACTCTAACTCAATAATAAGTCTCTTAAGTTCCACGAATTGTCCTATCTAGGCTCCAAAAGAGTCTTAATTGGTTTGTGCTAGATTCTAACTTCCTTGATGGGGTAGAATCCTAGAAAAATGAGGCACTATAAGTTTTACCTTAGCTCAAATGGATTTTCACTTAAACTAGACTGCAATTTGGCACTCTAGTATCTTTGTCTTGATGGAGTTTAACACTAGATACATAGTAGTGATATTTAAGCTTCATGTCTCTTCACTTGATCGAGATATGAGACCATACTTTCAAGGTCACCACTTGTCTTACCTAAAGACCAATGTGAGACATGGGAGCAAGAAAGCCATCCGATATTGTTTTAAGGACTATTACATAGACAATCAATAACTTAAGTAAAGCAAAAAGACTTGGATCTTTCACAATTAATAACTTAAGTAAAGCCAAAAAGACTTGGATCTTTGACAGTTTTTTTCAAACTAAAAAAGCACAATCTCATGCTAACAAAACTATAAATCACAATTGAAAGTTTTGAACGAGAAAAAGATCAGCAATCTTATAAGAAGGATACTTTTCATTTCATTTGATGATTACAAACTAAAAGAAAGTCTCTCAAGAAATTGATAAACAAAAAATGTAGGTGACTGCTTCATTATTTTGAGCAAACATATCAAAATCTCTATTGATTGAGCTCCATCTAGTAGTATCCTTTGTAAGATCCTGCAGGAAGGAATAAAAAGAAAGATTTGTTAGATACCATGCACATGAGTGTTCAAGTATGTGTATCAAGAATATATGACATGTCACTAGTACCTTAGGGTTGCTTTCTATCCAGCCTTAGAAGATTGTTCTCAGCTTTCACCTTATTTATATAAGCCTTTGTTGTGGTTGCCTTCAAAACTCCTTTTGTGTTACAACCCAATTGCCTAGCTAAAGTGGTCAATTGTGACGCCTTCATGCTTTCAATGGGTGTACGCTCCTTTGCTAAGATCTCTTGTATTTGGGCTCTTCTCATTTCATTGCGGTGGCTTGTGTCACTTGCATTTTCAATGATAGTTTCATCCCTGTCACCTTTTGCAGGTGGTATTCTTCTTGTAAAGAACACCTTAGCTGACCAAACATCATTTTTTTGCTTCCAATACTCCATGATTTGTTTGTATTCACTATCATTTGTCACTATAGGTTGTCCATGACGATTAGAAGCAATTAAATCACGCACATCCCTTCTCAGCATCAAATTGTGGTGGAAAAATGCAATTGTTTGCTGGTGAAATACATCCCTTGTAAGGAGAGTCATCAATAAGCACTGTTATTTGTGGATCACATTCAAACCCCATGGCAATTTTGGCTAGAGGCTTGAACATTGCCTCAACGTTTGGATTGTCGGGTCTAAACAATTTTTGAGTTTGAGCGGTGTAGCAAACATCTTGCGACCAAATTGCAAAGAAAGACAATGTATCCTCAGCTAAGTTGTTTAGTGCTGCAAGGATTTGATACACATTATTCCTAGTAGCTGTCGACCAAATTGCAACATTAAACCTCTGTAAAATAGTCTTCAAGAATTGGATGCAACCTGGCCTGAGTATAATATATCTTTTTGAATCCATTTGCACTGAGTTGTGGTGTGAGGATGGTTTAGGGGAACGTTTCAACAATAGACCATTTAAATCCAATATAATTGTAAGCATGGATTTCTCAACATCTACGCTACATGACGTAGTACCAATTGGCAATAGCTCGTGAGTGGACTTTTCAGTCTCTTTTGATGTATGTTGCATTTTTGAAGCATCGATTTCTTGGTTCTCATTATTGGAAGCTTGCTCAAGTTGCACAACACTAGACTCTAGTATAGAAATATCATCCATCTTGGGCACTTTAGAAACCATAGAATCTATGGATTCTATAGTTGTTGACTGAACCATAGGAGCATTATCCATCCCAGTTTGTGAATCTAAGAAAACACACACACAAATGGTATCTCAAAACCACTAGAATTTTATTCACCATATTTATATGTAGAACTCCTAGTAAGAAATTTATTTAAGGTAAAGTCGTTGTTAGAATCCTTGCAACCATTTTCAGCATTCGTACACCAAACACCACTTGTCTAAAATACAATCTACTAACTCAACATTTTCCATCCTACACTTTATTAAAGATGAGTACTTAAAGTGAAAACTAAAAGCCACCCTTGTTGAGGAAACATGGATACAAGGTCCACCAAATGTCCAACCTAGACTACAAGCAAACAATTAGAGATTTGGCTTAGATTTGGATTCAAAGGCCACCACTTATTCAAGTAAGATAACTCCACTTGTTTAAGACAGTAATGTTTGAAGCCCCACCACTTGTCCAACCTAGACATTGATTAAATTTTGGTAAGATTTATCACAAATCTAGAGTAGAATCAAGATTCTATGGCCAAGGTAGTCAAATAAGTTAGACAACACACAAAGCATAAGAGCACTTTAGATTCTCGTTGAGCATAAACTAAACAATAATCAAATGTTATATTCACTTGAGATTTCATCCATGAAAAATGAAAATGATGCATGTACTTGAGATTTCCATCCATGTACAATACTTTACAATGTCAAGTAAAGTTATAGTCAGCAAACAACTCTTCTCCTGCTTCAACTTGACAAATAGTCTCAATGCATACATGGCCATATTCTTCTGACTTGATGTGTGAAGAGGTGCATTTATGCCAAGGTGGCAAATTTGGATCAAATGTATAGCGTACGTTGGGACAGACATTTGTACTGTGAGAACTATTTATATAGCCCGACACGTTTCCTTCTTCTACACAACCAATAATGTATGATTGATCTTCCTCTTCTTCTATGTTTGGATCCTCTAGAAGAGAATATTTATAAGCTCTTGGAAAAATTTTGCATATCTTTTTCCAGTCTTGAAATCTATACTTATGCCCTCCATAGTTTAGAATAGTCAAACCACTTTCCAGGGTAGTATGCACAAATAGCCCATAACCAGCTCCTTCAATACATGAAAGTCGCACTTCAAAATCCACACCGTTAATATGGAAAATTACATCTTTGGGAATAGGAAAAGTTGGTGTCCCAAAAGGATCTTCATGCCAATCATAGTGTGAAATACATCTAGTTTTTATATCACTTAACTCCTTTGTGTCTGCAAAAAGAAGAAAATATTATGCATAAAATAATGACAATATCAAAGAAAGATATCATTATTTTATAGTCCAATAGGTCTATTGTATGGAAGACTTAGAGTGCCTCTTACATGGTGCCTCCAAGGTTTCCAAAAAATAAAATCATTGGAAAAAAAAGGCCACTGTGTCTCCAATCTATTGCCCATTTGAAGCATAGAGAGAACCAAGGTCCACCACTTGTCCAAGCTAGACATGGAGCATTGACACAAGATCCAACACTTATCCAAGAACCCTATAGTATATGTGGTAACATGGGATGCATTGATGCAACAAAAGTAGTCTAGCCTCCTCATCCATCTCTTTTTTCTTGTAGCCTAGAGGGATTAGTTTCAAGGTCTATCACTAGTCAAAAACTACACATAGAACATTGATACAAGGTTCCACCACATGTGAAACCTATCATCTCTAGTAGCATGGATGGTTTGATATCAAGGTTCACTGCGTGTCCTACCTATACTCTATTGTAGCATAGAGATTCTGGTTTGGTGGTACTACACTTGTTGATATCTAGAGGTAATCAAGGGTCCTCCACTTGTCCAAGTTAGGCATATAAAACAATTGCAAGGTCCACCATGTGTACAACATATGATTGATTATAGCATGCATGGTCTTATTTCATGGGAAACCATCTTCTCTCCAACATGTGTCCAACCTCGGCTCCATTGAAGCATGGAGAGAAGCAAGGTCCACCACTTATCAAAGCTATTATTTTCTCCCAGTGCTTTCAAAACCCATAATACATTGTACATGGGGGGGGGGGGATTCTTGTTTCAAGGTCCACCACTTGGCTAAGATTGGATCCATTGAAACATAAAGAGAAGCAAGCTCTACCATTTTTCCAAGCTAGGTGCCATTGAAACATGAAAACCCCATAATATGTTGTATACGGGGGTTTTTTCACGGTCTACCACTTTTCTAAGCTATGGTCCATTGGAACATGGAGAGAATCAAAGGTCCACCACTTTTCTAAGCTAGGATCCATTGAAACATGGAGAGAAGCAAGCTCCATTGTTTGTCTAAGCTAGGATCCACTGGAACATGGAGAAAACAAGCTCCACCACTTGCCTATTATTGCATAGAGATTCTGGTTTGAAGGTCCACCACTTGTCCAACCTTGCCTTCATGTATGGAGATAATAAAGAGTGCAATGCTTCTCTAAGCTAGGGACATAAAAGAGTTTCAAGGTCCACTACATATATGATCTATGATGGGTTGTAGCATGGGAGGTTTCATTTTAAGGTTGACCACTTCTCCAGCTCCGCTTGTCCAACCTCAGATCCATTGAAGAATGGAGAATAAAGGTGTACCAACTCTCCAAAATAGGCAAGAAAATCTCTATAAAACCCATGAATTGTTAATATATGCTATGCTGTGGAGTTTTGTTTGAAGGTCCACTCCTTATCCAAGCTACAATCCATTGAAGCATGGAAATAAGTAAGATATATCTATAGTCCAAGATAGGATCCATTGAAACATAGAGAGAATCAAGGTCCACCACTTGTCCAAGCTATGCATGGGTAATTGATATAAGGACCACTACGTTTTCACCTATACTATGCTCTATCATGGATGGTTTCATATACCACCAATTTTCCAACCTATTTAGTAGGTTGTATTATGGGGGTTTGGTTTCAAGGTACTTCACTTGTCTAAGGTGGGTTCCATTGAACCATGGAGAGAAACAATGTCTACCACTTGTCCGAAATATGCTCCTTTAAAACATAAAAGCAAGGTCCACCACTTGTCCAAGCTAATGTTTCTCTCCATTGAAGCATGGAGAGAAACAAGGTCTACCACCTGTCCAAAATATGCTCCATTGAAACATAAAAGCAAGGTCCACCACTTGTCCAAGCTAATATAACAAATGGGTGTTGGTTACAAGGTGTACCACACTTGTCTAAACTAGTCTCCATGCAAGGTCCACCACATGTCCAAGCTATATGATCTTGGTTTGAAGGTCTACCACACCTCTTGAAATTAGGATCCATGTAAGGTCCACCTTTTGTCAAGCTATGCCTTTAGTGAGTACTAAAACTAAGTAAATTGCAGTACTTAAATACCTTTCCAAGCTCATTAAGATTTTGGTCTCTAAGGCCACCACCACATGTCTAATCTATGCTCTAATTGATTACTTATGCTAGTTCTCAAAGTCCAAACATAAGCTCCCTTCTAGCAAGGTTAGTTTAAATTTAGGCTCCAACACCTGTCTAAGCTAGGTTCAATTTATGAAGCATCACCATTTAACCATGCTACGATCTAATGTATCATATCAAGGGGGTATTGATAAAAGGTCCAAAACTTATTGAGTTCAAGCTCTTAAGTAATTAAGTCTTTGTGAGTATTAAATGTTATAGTTTTAGTCTAAAGATCCACCATTCAAAAACTCAAGTAATTTATTATTTACATTCAAACCTTGAATGCTTGAGATAAAAAATACAAACTCAATCAATACTATATAAAGCAAAATCTAACATTAAGAGTATCAAATCAGTAACAAGAAACACTAACATGCACAAGAAACTCAAAACATACGTGTCTCCATTTCCAAAAAGTCCTCCATTGACAGAGGATGTTGTTGTTGTTCTTCTTCTTCTCCTTGTGGAGAGCACTCCTCTGTAACAGGCACAATGTCATCTGATTGCGAAGTGGATTGTTGAAGTCCAGCCCATTTTTCTATATCTTCATGAGACTTAGCAAAGTCTAGCAGCATGGTCTCCACGTTTTTTGCCTCCTCCACACTATCAATTAAGCATATAACTTCTTTTTTCTGTTGTATTCCTTCTTGTGCAACCAAGGAGCCATCACCAAAAACATCAACAAGCTTGCGGTCTTCAAAACAATATGTACGAATGTAGTGCTTGACCAAAGCTCTTTTTTTGGCCTCCAAATATTGCAAATCTGACATATCGTTATCTGCTACTTGAAGAAGAGAACAATCAATTGGCATGGGATGTTCCTCTGATCTTCTTCTCAGGTCTTCAAATGCATTGCCTTGTCCCAAGAAGGCAATAACTGTTAGGAATTGAATTGCTCCTTTGCAAGGAGCTGATGGAAAGTGATGCAATGCACCACAACAATGGTAGCTCAGATTATCTCCCATGGCGTGAAAGGCACATTGCAATTTTGTGAAGTTAGTGAAATCCACAAATGCAAGAAAGACAAATCCAGGATCTGTTGACCCTCCAGCAATAGCCAAGATCCCATCCAAAGCATTGTTAAATGTCTCCTCACTCCACTTCAAATTGCCTCCAACGTTTTTTGTCATATCTAAAACACATAAGCCAATAGGCACTTTATTATTGAAGTGGCGCATCAAGTAGAGATTGCCTTCCATTTGTAGGCTCACCACATAGATTGACCATGGCAAATCTCTAGGCTCAGTTTTCTCCTTTTGAAGGTGAATTGCCCATTGCATGTATTTTATTGCTCCATCTGGAAAAGCCATTTTCTTTGTTCCACGCGTCAAACTAGATTTGATCCATTCCTCGCATAGCATTAAAATTGTTTTATAAACAACATCATTGATGTTATACATTTTGACCACCTCCTCCCAGTCTTTACATGGTGAAGACTCATTCAAATTGTTGAAGCCTTCAAGAAGTGCATCTTGAATCAATTTGTCTTGCTTCAACTGCTTGATTCGATCATACATGTCAGTTGCATCACCATCCTTTGCACTCTTTGACAGTAAAATCTTCTCATCTCTAATCTCTTCTTGAATAGTCTTTACCTCTGATTCCTCAAGGCCACAAAGGTATCTAAATACAGTTGTTGGGGGTTTCTTATTCTCCTCTTCTAGCTTTTCAATGATTTCTATCCAGCAATCATAAACTAAATCAGAGTACGTGACCATGTGTGCCTGTTTAGCAATCCAACTTGCTGCTGCACTCATTCTTGCCAATCGAAGAAAAGCCTAAAAAGAAATAGAGAAATAATTAAACTATTGAGCAAGATTTGTTAATTAAACACTATCAAAAAGACAAAGAAAATAACTTACATCCCATCCGGCACGAGATGCATGTCCCTCTGCAATTCCACTTGCTGCCTTTGGTGGTCGTCCTGAGAAGATCCATTGACTCCGTAAATGTCTCAATATTTGGCTGTAAGGTTGCTTGACATACAATGCCTGAGCCTCCTCATTTGCAATGGCAGATATAGCAGTTGCAACAAATGGAGGAGCATTCACAACAATGCGAGCCTTTCTAAATTTATACACGCTAATCAGTCTTTCAAATATCTCTTTGTTGTTTTGTTCATTGTGAAGCAAAACTTTTGCAGCATAGATTGAATGCTGCCCATCAAGAATCCAATAATGATAATCTTTAATTTTTTGCTCCTCTACCTCTTCTACTGCCAAAGGAGTCCCCTTCTTTGATTTTGCATTTCGAACAGGCATCAAATATGCACATGCTGCAGGCTTGGTCGTACTCCGTGAAAATCCAAATAACACACTTTCAGCGTGTTTTTTATCCATAATACGTGCATTATAGTGATCAGGAGCAAGCCAACAATTTTGAATAGGGATATCAAATTCCCTATATTGGAAAGGAAAATAATTTATGTACTTATTCATTCCACCTCTATCTTTTTCTTGTCCTTTCATGGCCTCAGCTTCTAAAACATCTGGATCCACAATTCTCATCTTTGACATTGAACCCTCTGTTGATGAGGATGCCAAAGATGCCTTGTCTACATCCAAAATGGAACTAGTTCGCTTAGCTGCTACTTTTTGCACTTTTGCTTGCTTCTTTGTGGATGGTGGTCGTGAAGCTTTCACCTTTTTTCGTTGTAGTGTGGCAATGATAGAGCTTTGAAGTTGATCTGCTGTGATGTTTGGATTTGATTCTGCAAACTTCCATCCTCGAGAAAACATTGTCTCTTCTTTGTTTCTAGACATGCGCTCCAATGCATATGCTCCTGGAGATAGTTGAAATTCTAGATTCATTGGAACTAGAATGTCAATGCATTCCACCTCCGGATGACTATCAACTACAGAGACAGATGCTTCCACAACTTGTCCAACATCTTCAAACAAGCTGTCATTCTCCTTTTTGGCAATAAATAGATGCACCTTATGAAATTGTGCACCCTCTATACCATGTATGTCCAAATACCATTTCCTAACATCATTGCAAGTATAGTCAACTGAGACAGCAACCCTTGCAACCTGTTTTTTTGGAGCCATCTTTCCTGAAACAAAAAAAAACCAAATGTTATTTTAGCATATACTTTTTTGTAATGAATTAAGTTTGTGTGAATACAAGGTCCACCACTTGTTCAAGTTAGATCTAAGCAAGTATACATAGTAATCTTTTAAGCTAGTAAACTAAGGGAAGGGAGAAGTAAGGTCCACCACTTGTCCAAGCTCAGCTCTAGACAACATGGAGAGATTGAGGTCTACTAATTGTCTAATATAGGCTAACTATATTGAAACATAGAGAGAAGCAAAGGTCCACCACTTGTCCAATCTAGGGTCCATTGAAACATGGAGAGAAGGATGCTCCACCATTTGTCCAAAATAGGCTCCATTGAAACATGAAGAGAAGCAATATGCACCATGTCTTCGAGATGCTAGGCTCCATTGAAATACCTTAAACCCACGATATTTTGTATATGTGGGGTTTAAATTCAAGGTCCACCACTTGTCCAACCTATTCTCCCTAGTAGCATGAGTGGTTTGGTCTCAAGATTCACCACTTTTCCACTCTATGTCATTATATTAAGAAGATCTGGGTGTTAAGGTCCACCACTTGTCCAACCTATAAGGCTATATCTAAAATGGTATTATTTACCACCACTTGGAATGCACATGATAGGTTTTACATAGGGGTCTGGTTCCAAGGTCCACCACTTGTCCAAGCTAACTCTATTGAAACATAGAGAGAATCAAAGGTCCACCACTTGTCCAAGCTAGGCTCCATTGAAACATGGAGAGAAGGATGCTCCACCATTTGTCCAAGCCAGGTTCGATTGAAACATGAAGAGAAGCAAGCTGCACCATGTCTCCAAAATGCTAGGCTCCATTGAAATATCTTAAACCCATGATATTTCGTACATGGGGGGTTTACATTCAAGGTCCACCACTTGTCCAACCTATTATCACTAGTAGCATGAGTGGTTTGGTCTCAAGATTCACCACTTTTCCACTCTATGTCATTATATTAAGAAGATCTGGGTGTTAAGGTCCACCACTTGTCCAACCTATAAGGCTATATCTTAAAGGGTATTCTTTCTGACCACTTGGAATGACCATGATAGGTTTTACATGGGGGTTTGGTTCCAAGGTCCACCACTTGTCCAAGATAACTCTATTGAAACATAGAGAGAAGCAAAGGTCCACCACTTGTCCAAGCTAGGGTCCATTGAAACATGGAGAGAAGGATGCTCCACCATTTGTCCAAGATAGGCTCCATTGAAACATGAAGAGAAGCAAGCTGCACCATGTCTCCAAGATGCTAAGATCCATTGAAATACCTTACACCCACGATATTTTGTACATGGGGATTTTACATTCAAGGTCCACCACTTGTCCAACCTATTATCTCTAGTAGCATGAGTGGTTTGGTCTCAAGATTCACCACTTTTCCACTCTATGTCATTACGTTAAGAAGATCTGTGTGTTAAGGTCGACCACTTGTCCAACCTATAAGGGTATATCTTAAAGGGTATTATTTCTCACCACTTGAAATGTCCATGATATGTTTTACATGGGGGTTTGGTTCCAAGGTCCACCACTTGTCCAAGCTAACTCTATTGAAACATAGAGAGAAACAAAGGTCCACCACTTGTCCAAGCTAGGCTCCATTAAAACATGGAGAGAAGGATGCTCTATCATTTGTCGAAGCTAACTCTATTGAAACATGGGGGGTTTAAATTCAAGGTCCACCACTTGTCCAACCTATTAACGCTAGTAGCATGAGTGGTTTGGTCTTAAGATTCACCACTTTTTCACTCTATGTCATTATATTAAGAATATCTGGGTGTTAAGGTCCACCACTTGTCCAACCTATAAGGCTATATCTTAAGGGTTATTCTCTCTCACCACTTGGAGTGACCATGATAGGTTTTACATGGGGGTTTGGTTCCAAGGTCCACCACTTGTCCAAGATAACTCTATTGAAACATAGAGAGAAGCAAAGGTCCACCACTTGTCCAAGCTAGGGTCCATTGAAACATGGAGAAAGGATGTTCCACCATTTGTCCAAGATACGCTCCATTGAAACATGAAGAGAAGCAAGCTACACCATGTCTCCAAGATGCTAATCTCCATTGAAATACCTTAAACCCATGATATTTCGTACATGGGGGGTTTACATTCAAGGTCCACCACTTGTCCAACCTATTATCTCTAGTAGCATGAGTGGTTTGGTCTCAAGATTCACCACTTTTTCACTCTATGTCATTATATTAAGAATATCTGGGTGCTAAGGTCCACCACTTGTCCAACCTATAAGGCTATATCTTAAAATTTATTCTTTCTCACCACTTGGAGTTACCATGATAGGTTTTACATGGAAGTTTGGTTACAAGGCCCACCACTTGTCCAAGCTAACTCTATTGAAACATAGAGAGAAACAAAGGTCCACCACTTGTCCAAGCTAGGCTCCATTGAAACATGGAGAGAAGGATGCTCCACCATTTGTCAAAGATAGGCTCCATTGAAACATGAAGAGAAGCAAGCTGCACCATGTCTCCAAGATGCTAGGCTCCATTGAAATACCTTAAACCCATGATATTTCGTACATGGGGGGTATACATTCAAGGTCCACCACTTGTCCAACCTATTATCTCTAGTAGCATGAGTGGTTTGGTCTCAAGATTCACCACTTTTCCACTCTATGTCCTTACGTTAAGAAGATCTGTGTGTTAAGGTCGACCACTTGTTCAACCTATAAGGGTATATCTTAAAGGGTATTATTTCTCACCACTTGGAATGACCATGATATGTTTTACATGGGTGTTTGGTTCCAAGGTCCACCACTTGTCCAAGCTAACTCTATGGAAACATAGAGAGAAGCAAAGGTCCACCACTTGTCCAAGCTAGGCTCCATTGAGACATTTAGAGAAGGATGATCCCCCATTGGTGGAAGATAGGCTCCATCGAAACATGAAGAGAAGCAAGCTGCTCCATGTCTCCAAGATGCTAGGCTTCATCGAAATACCTTAAACCTAGGATATTTTTTACATGGGGGGTTTACATTCAAGGGCCACCACTTGTCCAAGCTATTATCGCTAGTAGCATGAGTGGTTTTGTCTCAAGATTCACCACTTTTCCACTCTATGTCATTATATTAAGAATATGTGGGTGTTAAGGTCCACCACTTGTCCAACCTATAAGTCTATATCTTAAAGGTTATGCTTTCTTACCACTTGGAGTGACCATGATAGGTTTTATATCGGGGTTTGGTTCCAAGCTCCACCACTTGTCCAAGCTAACTCTATTGAAACCGAGAGAGGAGCAAAGGTCCACCACTTGTCCAAGCTAGGCTCCATTGAAACATGGAGAGAAGGATGCTCCACCGTTTGTCCAAGATAGGCTCCATTGAAACATGACGAGAAGCAAGCTGCACCATGTCTCCAAGATGCTAGGCTCCGGCGAAAAACATTAAACCCACGATATGTCGTAGATGAGGGGTTTACATTCAAGGTCCAACACTTGTCCAAGCTATTATTGGTAGTAGCCTGAGTGGTTTGGTCTCAAGATTCACCACTTTTCCACTGTATGTCATTATATTAAGAATATGTGGGTGTTAAGGTCCACCACTTTTCCAACCTATAAGGCTACATCTTAAAGGTTATTCTTTCGTACCACTTGGAGTGACCATGATAGGTTTTACATGGGGGTTTGGTTCCAAGGTCCACCACTTGTCCAAGCTAACTCGATTGAATCATAGAGAGAAGCAAAGGTCCACCACTTGTCCAAGCTAGGCTCCATTGAAACATGGAGACAAGGATGCTCCACCATTTGTCGAAGCTAACTCTATTGAAACATGGGGGGTTTACGTTCAAGGTCCACCACTTTTCAAAGCTATTACCGCTAGTAGCATGAGTGGTTTTGTCTCAAGATTCACCACTTTTTCACTCTATGTCATTATGTTAAGAAAATTTGGGTGTTAAGGTCCACCACTTGTCCAACCTATAAGACTATATCTTAAAGGTTATTCTTTCTCACGACTTGGAGTGACCATGATAGGTTTTACATTGGGGTTTGGTTCCAAGGTCCACCACTTGTCCAAGCTAACTCTATTGAAACATAGAGAGAAGCAAAGGTCCACCACTTGTCCAAGCTAGGGTCCATTGAAACATGAAGAGAAGGATGCTCCACCATTTGTCCAAGATAGGCTCCATTGAAACATGAAGAGAAGCAAGGTGCACCATGTCTCCAAGATGCTAGGCTCCATCTAAATACCTTAAACCCACCATATTTCATAGATGGGGGGTTTACATTCAAGGTCCACCACTTGTCCAACCTATAAGTCTATATCTTAAAGGTTATTCTTTCTTACCACTTGGAGTGACCATGATAGGTTTTATATGGGGTTTTTTTTCCAAGCTCCACCACTTGTCCAAGCTAACAATATTGAAACAGAGAGAGAAGCAAAGGTCCACCACTTGTCCAAGCTAGGCTCCATTGAAACATGGAGAGAAGGATGCTCCACCATTTGTCCAAGATAGGCTCCATTGAAACATGACGAGAAGCAAGCTACACCATGTCTCCAAGATGCTACGCTCCATCGAAAAACATTAAACCCATGACATGTCATAGATGAGGGGTTTACATTCAAGGTCCAACACTTGTCCAAGCTATTGTTGGTAGTAGCCTGAGTGGTTTGGTCTCAAGATTCACCACTTTTCCATTGTATGTCATTATATTAAGAATATGTGGGTGTTAAGGTCCACCACTTGTACAACCTATAAGGCTACATCTTAAAGGTTATTCTTTCTCACCACTTGGAGTGACCATGATAGGTTTTACATGCGGGTTTGGTTTCAAGTTCCACCACTTGTCCAAGCTAACTCTATTGAATTATAGAGAGAAGCAAAGGTCCACCACTTGTCTAAGATAGGCTCCATTGAAACATGGAGAGAAGGAAGCTCCATCATTTCTCGAAGCTAACTCTATTGAAACATGGGTGGTTTACGTTCAAGGTCCACAACTTGTCCAAGCTATTACCGCTAGTAGCATGAGTGGTTTTGTCTCAAGATTCAACACTTTATCACTCTATGTCATTATATTAAGGATATCTGGGTGTTAATGTCCACCACTTGTCCAACCTATAAAGCTATATCTTAAAGGTTATTCTTTCTCACGACTTGGAGTGACCATGATAGGTTTTACATTGGGGTTTGGTTCCAAGGTCCACCACTTGTCCAAGCTAACTCTATTGAAACATAGAGAGAAGCAAAGGTCCACCACTTGTGCAAGCTAGGGTCCATTGAAAGATGGAGAGAAGGATGCTCCACCATTTGTCCAAGATAGGCTCCATTGAAACATGAAGAGAAGCAAGGTACACCATGTCTCCAAGATGCTAGGCTCCATCTAAATACCTTAAACCCACGATATTTCGTAGATGGGGGGTTTACATTCAAGGTCTACCACTTGTCCAACCTATTATCGCTAGTAGCATGAGTAGTTTGCTCTCAAGATTCACCACTTTTCCACTCTATGCCATTATATTAATAATATCTGGGTGTTAAGGTCCACCACTTGTCCAACCTATAAGGATATATCATTAAGGTTATTCTTTCTCACCACTTGGAGTGAAAATGATAGGTTTTACATGGGGGTTTGGTTCCAAGGTCCACCACTTGTCAAAGCTAACTCTATTGAAACGTAGAGAGAAACAAAGGTCCACTACTTGTCCAAGCTAGGCTCCATTGAAAGATGCAGAGAACGATGCTCCACCATTTGTCGAAGCTAAGTCTATTGAAACATGGGGGCTTTACGTTCAAGTTCCACCACTTGTCCAAGCTATTATCGCTAGTAGCATGAGCGGTTTTGTCTCAAGATTCACCACTTTTTTACTCTATGTCATTATATTAAGAATATTTGGGTGTTAAGGTCCACCACTTGTCCAACCTATAAGGCTATATTTTATAGGTTATTCTTTCTCACCACTTGGAGTGACCATGATAGGTTTTATATGGGGGTTTGGTTCCAAGCTCCACCACTTGTCCAAGCAAACTCTATTGAATCATAGAGAGAAGCAAAGGTCCACCACTTGTCCAAGCTAGGGTCCATTGAAACATGGAGAGAAGGATGCTCCACCATTTGTCCAAGATAGGCTCCATCCAAAAATGAAGAGAAGCAAGCTGCACCATGTCTCCAAGATGCTAGGCTTCATCGAAATACCTTAAACCCACGATATTTTGTACATGGGGGGTTTACATTCAAGGGCCGATACTTGTCCAAGCTATTATCGCTAGTATCATGAGTGGCTTTGTCTCAAGATTCACCACTTTTCCACTCTATGTCATTATATTAAGAATATGTGGGTGTTAAGGTCCACCACTTGTCCAACCTATAAGTCTATATCTTAAAGGTTAATCTTTCTTACCACTTGGAGTAACCATGATAGGTTTTACATGGGGGTTTGGTTCCAAGCTCCACCACTTGTCCAAGCTAACTCTATTGAAACAGAGAGAGAAGCAAAGGTCCACCACTTGTCCAAGCTAGTATCCATTGAAACATGGAGAGAAGGATTCTCCACCATTTGTCCAAGATAGGCTCCATTGAAACACGACGAGAAGAAAACTGCACCATGTCTCCAAGATGCTAGGCTCCATCGAAAAACATTAAACTCACGATATGTCGTAGATGAGGGGTTTACATTCAAGGTCCAACACTTGTCCAAGCTATTATTGGTAGTAGCCTGAGTGGTTTGGTCTCAAGATTCACCACTTTTCCACTCTATGTCATTATATTAAGAATATGTGGGTGTTAAGGTCCACCACTTCTCTAACCTATAAGGCTACATCTTAAAGGTTATTCTTTCTTACCACTTGGAGTGACCATGATAGGTTTTACATGGGGGTTTGGTTCCAAGGTCCACCACTTGTCCAAGCTAACTCTATTGAAACATAGAGAGAAACAAAGGTCCACCACTTGTCCAAGCTAGGCTCCATTGAAACATGGAGAGAAGGATGGTCCACCATTTGTTCAAGATAGGCTCCATTGAAACATGACGAGAAGCAAGCTGCACCATGTCTCCAAGATGCTAGGCTCCATCGACATACATTAAACCCACGATATTTCATAGATGAGGGGTTTACATTCAAGGTCCACCACTTGTCCAAACTATTATTGCTAGTAGCCTGAGTGGTTGGTCTCAAGATTCACCACTTTTATTAAGAATATGTGGGTGCTAAGGTCCACCACTTGTCCAACTTATAAGGCTACATCTTAAAGGTTATTCTTTCTTACCACTTGGAGTGACCGTGACAGGTTTTACATGGGGGTTTGGTTCCAAGGTCCACCACTTGTCCAAGCTAACTCTATTGAAACATAGAGAGAAACAAAGGTCCACCACTTGTCCAAGCTAGGGTCCATTGAAACATGGAGAGAAGGACGCTCCACCATTTGTCCAAGATAGGCTCCATTGAAACATGACGAGAAGCAAGCTGCACCATGTCTCCAAGATGCTACGCTCCATCGAAATACATTAAACCCACGATATTTCGTAGATGAGGGGTTTACATTCAAGGTCCACCACTTGTCTAAGCTATTATTGCTAGTAGCCTGAGTGGTTTGGTCTCAAGATTCACCACTTTTATTAAGAATATGTGGGTGTTAAGGGCCATCACTTGTCCAACCTATAAGGCTACATCTTAAAGGTTATTCCATCTTCCCACTTGGAGTGACCATGATAGGTTGTACATGGGGGTTTGGTTCCAAGTTCCACCACTTGTCCAAGCTAACTCTATTGAAACATAGAGAGAAACAAAGGTCGACCACTTGTCCAAGCTAGGCTCCATTGAAACATGGAGAGAACGATGCTCCACCATTTGTCGAAGCTAAGTCTATTGAAACATAGGGGGTTTACGTTCAAGGTCGACCACTTGTCCAACATATTATCGCCAGTAGCATGAGTCCTTTTATCTCAAGATTCACCACTTTTTCACTGTATGTCATTATATTAAGAATATTTGGGTATTAAGGTCCACCATTTGTCCAACCTATAAGGCTATATCTTAAAGGTTATTCTTTCTCACCACTTGGAGTGACCATGATAGGTTTTACATGGGGGTTTGGTTCCAAGGTCCACCACTTGTCCAAGCTAACTCTATTGAATCATAGAGATTAGCAAAGGTCCACCACTTGTCCAAGCTAGGGTCCATTGAAACATGGAGAGAAGGATGCTCCACTATTTGTCCAAGATAGACTCCATTGAAACATGAAGAGTAGCAAGCTGCACCATGTCTCCAAGATGCTAGGCTTCATCGAAATACCTTAAACCCACGATATTTTGTACATGGGGGGTTTACATTCAAGTACCACCACTTGTCCAAGCTATTATCGCTAGTAGCATGAGTGGTTTTGTCTCAAGATTCACCACTTTTCCACTCTATGTCATTATATTAAGAATATGTGGGTGTTAAGGTCCACCACTTGTCCAACCTATAAGTCTATATCTTAAAGGTTATTCTCTCTTACCACTTGGAGTGACCATGCCATAGGTTTTACATGGGGATTTGGTTCCAAGGTCCACCACTTGTCCAAACTAACTCTATTGAAACAGAGAGAGAAGCAAAGGTCCACCACTTGTCCAAGCTAGGCTCCATTGAAACATGGAGAGAAGGATGCTCCACCATTTGTCCAAGATAGGCTCCATTGAAACATGACGAGAAGCAAGCTGCACCATGTCTCCAAGATGCTATGCTCCATCGAAAAACATTAAACCCACGATATGTCGTAGATGAGGGGTTTACATTCAAGGTCCAACACTTGTCCAAGCTATTATTGGTAGTAGCCTGAGTGGTTTGGTCTCAAGATTCACCACTTTTCCACTCCATGTCATTATATTAAGAATATGTGGGTGTTAAGGTCCACCACTTGTCCAACCTATAAGGCTACATCTTAAAGGTTATTCTTTCGTACCACTTGGAGTGACCATGATAGGTTTTACATGGGGGTTTGGTTCCAAGGTCCACCACTTGTCCAAGCTAACTCGATTGAATCATAGAGAGAAGCAAAGGTCCACCACTTGTCCAAGCTAGGCTCCATTGAAACATGGAGACAAAGATGCTCCACCATTTGTCGAAGCTAACTCTATTGAAACATGGGGGGTTTACGTTCAAGGTCCACCACTTTTCAAAGCTATTACCGCTAGTAGCATGAGTGGTTTTGTCTCAAGATTCACCACTTTTTCACTCTATGTCATTATGTTAAGAATATTTGGGTGTTAAGGTCCACCACTTGTCCAACCTATAAGACTATATCTTAAAGGTTATTCTTTCTCACGACTTGGAGTGACCATGATAGGTTCTACATTGGGGTTTGATTCCAAGGTCCACCACTTGAATCATAGAGAGAAGCAAAGGTCCACCACTTGTCCAAGCTAGGCTCCATTGAAACATGGAGAGAAGGATGCTTCACCATTTGTCCAAGATAGGCTCCATTGAAACATGAAGAGAAGCAAGCTGCACCATGTCTCCAAGATGCTAGGCTCCATCAAAATACGTTAAACCCACGATATTTCGTAGATGGGGGGATTACTTTCAAGGTCCACCACTTGTCCAACCATTAAGGCTATATCTTAAATGATATTTTTTCTCACCACTTGGAATGTGCATGATATGTTTTACATGGGGTTTTGCTCCAAGGTCCACCACTTGTCCAAGCTAGATCTATTACATATGTATTATACATACAATATTCAACTAGATTCCCTACCTATCATGTCCAGTAGCATGGATGTTGTAGCTTTAAGGTCCACCACTTGTCCAACCTATACTCTCTTATGTAAGGGAGATCTCGCTATAAATTCAAAACCTTCCCGTCTAAATTTAAAATTCAAAATCTGATTGCCTAAATTTAAAATATCCCTCCCAAATTTTAAATATCCCGCCTAAATTTTAAAATATCCCGCCCAAATTTTAAAATTCAAACTTTTTTATAAAAATTTAAATTTTACCACTTAAATTTAAAATATTCCATGCGAAATTGATTTTAAATTCAAGTTTACCACAAAAAGATATCATTATACCACCTAAATTCAAATATACAAACCTCAAATCATTATATTGTACATAAATTCAAACAAATTCAAATTAACAAGCCTAAACTGATATTAGTGTGCATAGATATGAATTTATCACACCTAAATTATGTCACCATGTTAGAGAGAGTGGTTAGAGAATTTGAACAAGGTCCACCACTTGTCCAACCTAGATACCAAGAAGGATTGAGTGTACAAGGTATTGTTTGGAGGTTCTTATAGTCCACTGGTCTCAAGGTCCACCACTTGTGGTAAGGGTCACCAAAAAGTGTATATATTCATCCAAAGAAATACACGTATTTTTGGTCTACATGTCCTAGTTTCAACCATTTATGTCCATTAGGTGTATCACTAAACAACACTACTATTTTTGAGAAACAGAAGTTACAATCATATCTACAAATGGATTAGAGGAAAATCAGCTCAGCATACATCCAGAACTCGCTACAAGAATCGACTTTAACAGATCACGCAAGTAAGTCTTCCATTCAAGTTTACTAGTATTACAATGTGTTAGTTATTTGTGATATTTATGTATGTATATATACTATGTGTGCATATCGTAATTAAGTGTAATTGTGTATCTGCATTATGTATGAGTATTACAATGAAATAACACAAATATACATACATACACATAGATAACACAGACACACACATACATGAGCATGTATTTTCAAGAGAGAGATAGCAAGATACAGAGATAGATAGATAGAGAGAGAGAGAGAAATACCTGTTTTCTAGAGAGAGGAGAGAGAGAAAGATAACAGATTTCACTGTGTTTATGTATGTGGAAGAGAGGAAGACGATGTATGGGAATATGTGCATGTATTTTCAAGAGAGAGACAACAAGATAAAAGATTTCACTGTGGTTATGTATGTGGAAGTGAGGAAGACGATGTGTGGGAATATGTGCATGTATTTTCAAGAGAGAGACAACAAGATAACAGATTTCACTGTGGTTATGTATGTGGAAGAGAGGAAGACGATGTGTAGGAATATGTGTATGTGTGCGGGGATATTTTTAAACTACGTATCTCTGTCTTTTGACGAGAGAGTGTGTGTGCAAGAAGAGTTACAGAGAACCATCTTCTCTATATGGAGAAAGACAGAGAGTGAGAGAGAGAGAAATACTTGTTTTTTCTCTATTCGTGAGGTGTGCAATGTCTCCTGAGAAGAAGCTATGCCCGATCCTGCCCTTCTGGAAAGCGTTGCGTACGCTGCTGTTTCTTTATCTTGTGCGTGAACTTTCAATCCTGTGCGCTCCACCTGTGTGTTGTGTACGATGCCGGGCTTGCTCCTCTACGTGCACGTATACTCCAACTGTGTGCGATCCGTGTGCGCTTTCTATGTGTTTGCTGCTCGCCTGCTTTCTCTGTGTGCGTTGCTCGTGCGCTCTCTCTGTGCCTAATCTTGATAGGGTTTATTAGAATGCCACGTATGCTACAAGTCCATGTTTTATCATAGGATTAAAAAAAACAAAAGCAATATAAAACATTAACCAATTCACACAACCAAAATTAAAGAAATGATGATTGAAAATATGCAAAACATGCGTAACTCTATACTATGAATTCACTTAAAAAAAATAAATCTTTGAGCGCTGCCCCTAGCCCCCATGGGGGCGCCACCCCTTGACCCCGCTCGGAACAATATCCCAAAATCAGCCTCCCAAGCCCCGCCATCGAGAGCGCTATATTCCACATCCCCATCAAGAGCGCTACCCCCAAACGTCACGTGGAAGCGCTGCCTTGTCACCCCATTGTGGCATTGCCCTAAGACCCCGCATCTGGAGTGCTAAATGGGAACATTCTTCATTAGTGAAATTTTGAACATAAATTATATTTAGCATATACTTAAATATAATACAAATATTAACATATTAACTATACTACTAATTTACTATAGCAGTTCTAGATTATGTCCCATACTATATTTAAGGTGCCAAAGGTTTGGCCTTATGGTCCTAGATTTAGCCAAGTGGTCAACACATATAGGACCAAGTGCACACTGTGCCACAAAACTTGGCCACCACTTCACTTGCCAAAGTTTAGGCCACATGGTCAATCCTAAGTTTCCAATGTTTTTATTATGTCACCTTTTGCCTCGTGGAAAACCTAGGCTTGTTTTCACATACTCAGGCACTTCAAGCCATAATAAATTTTCATTACTCTTCGGCAACCCTTTTGTTCAAGTCTTTGAAAAAACGTTGCTTAAGGCCACCCTAAACCATTTTCATTTAGGGGTGTCTAAAACTAGCTTTTTGGCAATTCGAGAAGAAAATGGTCAAAGTTTTATACTTAGTTTTAACCACTTGACCAATTCAAATATTGGAAAGCAAGGTCTTGTAATACTTTTCTTTGGACATCACACATTAAAACTAGGTCCCTCACTTGTCCAAGCTATGCTCTAATACAATAAAGGGCTTTTGGTTTCAAGATGCACCACTTTACCAACCTTGATTCCATTAAAGAAGCTAGCTCTACTTAGACATTTAATAGCAAGGTCCTGTAGCAGTTCACATTGAACATTTTCCATGGCAGCTAGGTCCAGCACTTATCTAAGCTATGCTCTAATACAGTAAGGGGGTTTTGGTTTCAAGATCCACCACTTGTCCAAACTTGATTTGGGAAGCAAGGTCCTATAATAGTTTGCTTTGGACATTCAACATTACAACTAAGTCCACGACTTCTCCAAGCTATGTTCTAATACACTAAGGACGTTTTGGTTTGAAGGAGAACCACTTGTACGACTTTGTTTTTGGAAGTAAGGTCTTTACATAGTTCACCTTGGACCTTGGACATTGGATACTACAACTAAGCCCACCACTTGTCCAAGCTATCCTCTATATATAGCCAAAGGGTTTGGGTTTCAAGATTCACCACTTTTCCAACCTTTCTTCCATTAAAGAAAGGAGGGGCATTATAACTAGGTCCACCAATTGTCCAAGATATGCTCTGATATAGAAAGGGGATTTTGGTTTCAATAATCCACCACGTGTTCAACCTTGCAAGACTCAAGGGATACTTGGACATTGGAAAGCATAGTCCTATAGTAGTTGATAGGTGGCAGTGGGTATAACAACTAGGTCCAACCTATGCTCTCATATAGCAAAGAGGCTTTGGTTTCAAGGTCCACCACTTGTCCAACCTTGCTCCCATTAAAGAAATGAGGGGCTACGTAAACATTGGCAAGCAAGGTAGAAAGGTCCTAAGGTATTTCACCTTGGATATTGGGCATTATAACTAGGTCCACCACTTGTCCAAGCTATGCTCTGATATAGAAAGGGGATTTTCGTTTCAAGTTCCACCACGTGTTCAACCTTGCAAGACTCAAGGGATACATGGACATTGGAAAGCATAGTCCTATAGTAGTTGATAGGTGGCAGTGGGTATTACAACTAGGTCCAACCTATGCTCTCATATAGCAAAGAGGCTTTACTTTCAAGGTCCACCACTTGTCCAACTTGCTTCCATTAAAGAAATGAGGGGCTACGTAAACATTGGCAAGCAAGGTAGCAAGGTCCTAAGGTGTTTCACCTTCGATATTGGGCATTATAACTAGGTCCACCACTTGTCCAAGCTATGCTCTGATATAGAAAGGGGATTTTCGTTTCAAGGTCCACCACGTGTTCAACCTTGAAAGACTCAAGGGATACTTGGACATTGGAAAGCATAGTCCTATAGTAGTTGATAGGTGGCAGTGGGTATTACAACTAGGTCCAACCTATGCTCTCATATAGCAAAGAGGCTTTGGTTTCAAGGTCCACCACTTGTCCAACCTTACTTCCATAAAATAAATGAGGGGCTACGTAAACATTGGCAAGCAAGGTAGCAAGGTCCTAAGGTATTTCACCTTGGATATTGGGCATTATAACTAGGTCCACCACTTGTCCAAGCTATGCTCTGATATAGAAAGGGGATTTTCGTTTCAAGGTCCACCACGTGTTCAACCTTGAAAGCCTCAAGGGATACTTGGACATTGGAAAGCATAGTCCTATAGTAGTTGATAGGTGGCAGTGGGTATTACAACTAGGTCCACCACTTGTCCAACCTATGCTCTAATATAGCAAGGATGCTTTGGTTTCAAGATCCACCATAATTTCCAACCTTGCTTCCATTAATATAGCAAGGAGGATTTGGTCTCAAGGTTCACCACTTGTCCAACCTATGCAAACCTTTTCCATGTTGTAGCATGATTTTTTGTTTGAAGAGTATTTTTCTATAACTATGGATTTAACAATGTAATCTTTTTCACTTACAGGATGGACTTTGAATCTGGGGAGAAAGTACATATGATACTTGACAATGAAATTGTTGGTATTGGCTGTGTGTGTAGAACAGATCCAGATTCCACTTGTGGTGGTACAAAGATAGGGCAAGGAAATGTCTCCATACTAGTGGAGGAATGCTTGAAGGATGTGGTCCTACCTTTTCCTACAATGGATACTTCATCTCTCCAAGGCTCATTATGGAGTGCTGTTCGATGGTCAAAGCTTCTTTTGCAATCTTTTGTATTAAATGGGAACTTAATTGATCCACAGGAAAGCTACAATGGTGATGAAGAACATGATCATTCTGATCCGCTAGTTGCAGATGCAATACCTATGACAAGCCCAGAATTTGAAGCAATGATTCGAGAGTCTAGGAGAAATCATAGGGTCCTTTTAAAAGATGACACAATGATGCAAACCATGAATGAAGGGACCATCTTATATGTATTTCCACATGATTATGTCAAATTTCAGGAACTTGGTCCTGATTGTGTGGGTGTGGGTATTGAAAGAGAAAATGCAAGCATTGATGATGTGGTTGAAGTGGGTAGCATCACTTTGCTAAAGTGGCCAATCAAGCAGACAACAATGTTGAATGGGAGCCCATTACAATGATTTGTTCTTGTTGATGGCATGCATGCTACATATGAGGATGTATCCAATGATGACAATGTTGGAAAAAAACTTGATGGGAGTAATGTTGTCCAGTTGTCAAGGAAGAGACGATACACTTTCATGAACAGGACTCAAAAATCAAAAGCAGCACCAGCTTCGACTTTTTACCTTTCAAACAAATCAATTCAAAGGGTATCATGCATTGATTGTTGTGCACAAAAATGTTGCCAGTTTGCAGATCGTGATATGGTGACAAGGTTACGACAACAGTTTTGGGGAGAGTCTCAAAAATCACGCACTAATTATGTTTATGATGTTCTTTCTATATGTTATCAGAAAGATGAGAAGTCACGATACCAATTCAGGCTAAATGGCTCTATTGTTTGTTGTAGAGCATGGTATGAGCTACATGGAATACCAAAGACATCATTTTATCGATACAAAGAGAACTTTGAAAATGGTGTGCGCCAATATGTACATGGGAACACATGTACATTGAGAAGGGGACTTCAACATACTAGTTTAGCAAGAGCACTACTAAATGATTTTGTGGAAAACAACTCTAAGAAGATGCCACATAGAAGTAGAACACTGCTAGATGGCTCAAGAGAGACTCAATTGGTGATTCCATCAACATACAAACAAGTGGATATTTTATGTGAAATCAACACGACACTTGACCAAATGGGCTATGAGAAGAAGCTATCCCAATCTTCTTTTGGTAGAATTTGGAACAAAGAGTACCCACATGTCACTTTAACAAAGACGAGTGAGTTCTCTAAGTGCAATATTTGTAGCTCAATCAAGGCAAGGTTAGAAGCTAAACCTTCTCTTGAAGAGAGAGCTCTTCTCTTGAGGGAGAGAAGTTCACATGGCACAACAAAAGAGTTGCAGAAGCCTATATTATGCATGGCGCACGTATTCAGAAACTCAACCACAAAAATATGTATGCATAATCCATGATAAGATGGATCAAAAGAAGACTGCCATTCCTAGATTACGCATTGTTCCCAAGGGTGTGGATTCAGGATATAATCTGCAGGTGGCATTGATTGGCATGATCACTCATGGACATGGAGAAGGTCATTACGGACACTTTGTCTTGAATGGTTTGTGGCCAGCTGATCCAAATCTTACAATTGGCTCAATTGCTAATTGTTTACATAACCTAGAAAGGATAGATAAGCATCCTCTTGGTGATCTAGTAACAAATGGACTTCCAAGGAGCAATATTTCACTACTACATGCTTTGAACTCAAGGGATGCTTTGGACTACCATAACTTGAGTGATGGAAAAGAGCCCATTGTGCAGTCGTCAGAAATTGCAGAAGAGGAATTGGGGTCAACATTTCGCAGATTGCCAGAGAACTTGTTGCTACAATTGGATAATTGTGCAGGGGAAAACAAAAATCGATACTTATTTGCCTATTTGTCAATGCTTGTTGCAAGGGGTGTTTTCAAAAGCATCCAGCTGGGATTTTTAATGGTTGGGCATACACATGAGGACATAGACGCCATGTTTAGTAGGTTTTCAGAGAAGCTGAGAGTTACACAAACCTATACTTTGCCACATTTGATGGATACATTACGAAACAGCTCATCTTCATCTCCAGCTCCATTTTTTCTCACAAAGATCCCCGATTTCAAGCAATATTGTGATGGATATCTTTGTGATGGACAAGACATACTTGTTGGACATTCCAAACCGCTTCAGTTCAGGTTCTTTATGCAGGATGAGACACCAATGATGCAATATAAGGCACATGTAGGTGTATCAAGTTGGAGTGGAAGTATTCGCCTTTGGAAAACAGACACAGAAGGCAAGCCAATGTTACCACATGGAGATCCACCTCTAGTACAAATGGCGGAGTATGTCAAGGCCCACGAAGAAGTCATTTTGGGGCTAAAGAACTATATAAAATTTTGGAAAAATTTAGGGAATGGTTCAAGTATTCCGCGATATTATAGACCCATGATAGATTATTGGAGTAAGGTAATTGAAGAGATTGGAAAAGCAATCATATCAGAGGGAGTCTTGTATGAAATGTTTTGGCCAAAAACTCAAGAATATTCTCACCTACAAAGCACTACAATGAATTTGCAACAAGGAGCAGAAAGATTCCTAGGCCTTGAAGAGTTGAATGATCATTTTTGTGGGCCTCAACGAGATAGGCCAAGGGAAGAGTTTGATCCTATGTCTGATGTGCACCAAGGTGACTTTCTTATGCTTGTTCCGAGTGACACAGAAATCTATCCAGTGTGGCTTGCAATGGCTTTATCTGACATTGATAATGAGCCTACATCACCAAACTACAGAAAACTCTTAATTCAATATTGGGCACCTTGCGCGAGAAAAAGTGGGATGACAGATACTCAAGCTTACAGCAATTGTTGGAAGGGTTATTGGGCTGTCAACTATAAGGACCCACAAGTGTGGGAAACTGTAGATGCAATTGTTTGGTCCTGGAGACCCAAAAAAGAAGGACCATTTTCTAGAATAAAGATTCCAGAAAGGCATGCTCTAAAAGCCAAAGAAGGCCTCACTCGTGCACATCAACCACACTTGGATCAAAGTTCAGATATGGTATCAAATGTGGAGTAGAATTATGTGGAGCTTCTATTGTGACTATACTAGTCAGTTTGTAAACAAAATCTTTTTTGTATCTTCCTTTGTTTTATGTAATTTATAGTTATTATTCAAATCCATGTGTTGTACATCCTCTTGACTTTTGGTGTTTATCAACACCACAATCCTATGAGATTTTCACTTTATTTACTAACCACACACCTCAATTTTTCCCACTTTAAGTGGAAAATTCCCAAATTACATGAATTTAGTCGATTTGGAGATTCCCATAATGTGAGATTTTTACCAAAATACCTAATATGGTCTTTTTGTTGTAACTACGCACAACGGAACGCAATTACCTGCTTGGATAGTGAAGGATGATCACATTTGGATGTGCAAAGCATCAGAATGCGGGAGCCTTAAGAAGCAGGAATGTATCCTAGAGTGTGCAGTAGAAGATGAGTACTACATGAAGGAACCATTCCCAGAGAAGTTTTTTGAACCCTTTGGATGGAATCAAATATTGGTGACTCTTGATGTCTACTTAAATGAGGTAACCAATACCACATTTTGCGACAAAGATGGCTATGATATAAGACCCTTTCTAATGGTTTTGATGGTCCATGAAACTGAAGACATTTTGAAAGCTACTCGAACAAAACTAGTAAGCGACTGTAAATGGATAGTGGACAAGGTTTTTATATGCGACCTTTCACATGATGTGATGAAGATGAGTACCACGATCCAAGGAGTAAGGAATTAGAAAACGATGCTAAAGACAAACTCTCAGATGATTTAGAACATGAAATTGCAAAAAAGAGGGGAGAGCCAATTTTCTACGAGTTTCCTAACCAAAAAATTGTTATTATATACATATGGTAGTGATGTTTCTGAACACACGTAGGACCACCGGGGCATTTTTGCCCTCACTAGGAGGTTTTTCCCCCGTGCATTGTATATATGCCCATCACTGTAGGGCTAACTTATCTTTCCATTGCACACCAAGTAAAACACTCTCTATTGTGTGCCTTGAGATTCCTTCATCTTCTCCAAGCCGTGTGTTTTTTCCTGCAACCCTAATTCCAAAAATTGATATGAGAGCAAGTTTTGTCCTCTTGGGCTTAGTCGCCACCAGCTCTAGCACACACTTTCTCACTTTCTCCGATTTCTGTGAGCTTTGGCAAGTGTTCACAGGTTGAAAAATATTCTGGGAAGTCTCGAAGAGCATAGTCTACACAAATTTTTGATTCGGGCTCATTTCGGCCTTCGTTTCCACTACAAGTAGTAATGTGCAGGGTATTTTTTCATTTTGTGCAAAATTTCTATCACTGTCATTTTTTGCATTACATGTCGCTTGAAGTATTCTACGATTAGTGATATATAGCACGTGTTGTTCCCACTTTGTTTCTCCTCTTTTCGGGCATTTTCACATCAGGTGCAGGCATTCACCATGGCCGCCAACAACACAGATGTTTTTTGTTGAGGACAGATTGGATGGGTACAATTACCCTATGTAGTCTTACATGATGCAACATGTTCTTGTGTCAAAGGGTGTCTGGAATATTGTGCAGGGCATTGATGTACGTCCTGGTTCTGAGGATGTTGCAGGTCTTGTAGGCGATGTTGAGGATGTAGGCGATGTTGAGGATGTTGCAGGTCTTGCTGCAAGGATTTTTGTTGTTAGAGTTGTTTTGCCTAAGAAAAAACAAGCTCGTTGTGGGATGTAAAATATGTGCATGCTCATGTATTGATTGGATTGTCTTTGAAGTGTACTATTACTCCTCACATTTGTTCAACAAAATCTACAAACTAGGCTTGGGATATTCTGGCTAGTCTTTATGCAAGTTGCAATGAGGCAAAAATTGCATTGCTGCGTAAGGAGCCGGAGTCAAATATTATACATGAGGACAATAATATGGACACTTTTCTTGTTGGTGTCAAGGATATCAATGAGCAACTCATTTCTACAGGGTGAAGTCATTTCAGACAGTTTCCTTGTGCAGATTGTTCTTGATGCCTTGCGACATTCTTACCAGAATTTTGCTAGTACTTGGAGACTTATGACCCAAGGAAATCTTGAAGTTCTCAAGTTTGATGCATTATGCACATTATTATTGCAAGAGTCGCTTTCTAGAAAAAATAGGACTAGACAGCGTGCACTTGAATAGGACTTTATTGTTGCTTAAAGAAAAGGTGGTAACAATAATGCAGCCACTTCTCATGGTTTTTCTGCGAGTGGAAAATCACATGTTCCTAATTCTTCTTTTGGAAGCAATTTGTCTGGAAATTCTGATGATAAGGGCAAAAAGAAGATGCATTGCCATTATTGTAAATCTAATGATCACTTGATCAAGCAGTGTTGTAAGTTGAAGGCCAAAGAGGCTAGTTCCACTACAAATGCAACTATCGTTGAGTCTTATGTGAAAAGGAGACTATGATGCTGATGGTGATGCAGAATGGGTTTTTAGTGCAAAGTTCACTTATAATCCTACTGTCCATGATGCATGCATGTCAATTGCTGTAGATTCACATGTGTGGTATTTTGATAGTGGTGCTACAAAGCACTTTACCTAACATCGTGATTTGTTCACCTCTCTTGAGTTTGTCCCTCATAGGAATTCAGTTACTTGTTCCAACAATGCCTCTTATCCGGTTTAGGGAGTTGGGAAGATTGTGCTTACTGCAACAAATGGTAGTTCTTTCACACTTGTTAATGCACTTTATGTACTTGGGATCAAGAAGAATATTTTGTCTGTATCTGCACTTGCTAGACTTGGTCTTGTAGTCAAATTTGTGGATGACAGATACAAAATACATGATCTCACTTTTGGTGATCAAATTGTTGCTTCTGGCATTTTATATCGTGGGCTATATAAACTCACTTTGTATGACAAGTGTGGGTAGAATTTTGCAAATGTAGCTGTGGATTCAAAGGCTATTTCAGATGCAAAACTTTGGCATTTACATTTTGGTCATCTGAATTTTACCAATTTTTTGCATTTGCAGAAATCTGATATGGTTGCTTCTTTGCCGCCTCTTGAAGCACCTGTCAAACATGTCTGTGAAGGCTGTATTTTGGGTAAGATGCAGCGTTCTAAGTTTCCAAAGCATGGGTCAATTATTAGGACCACATGCAGGTTGCAGCTTGTGCATAGTGATGTTTGTGGGCCCATGCAAACTCTGTCCTTGGAAAATTACCTTTACCATGTGACTTTAATTGATGATTATTCCAGGCATGCATGGGTATATCAACTTCAAGAAAATTCTGAAGTATTTATGTACTTGAAACAATTTTTGGCTATGGTTGAAAATGTCTCAAAATGTACTATGGACACCCTCCATTTTGGTAGAGGGAGGGAGTATATGTCTCATGAATGTACAACACCAATGTACAATGCCTTATACATCTTAGCAAAATGGTGTGCTAAGAGGAAAAACAAATCACTTATAGAAATGACACGATCTATGGTCAAAAGTCAAGCTTTGCTGCATTCTTTTTGGATCGAGGCCATCATGTGTGCCACTTATGTACTTAATAGGTGCCCTACAAAAGCTTTGCCGTCTATGATGCCATATGAAGTATGGCATGATATAAAGCCTTCTATTGAGCACATGCATGTTTTTGATTGTTTGGCATATGATTTGGTGCCACAAACACAACATAGAAAATTAGATGATAAGGTTGTCAAATGTATTTTTGTTGGTTATAGGGATGAAAGAAAAGGTTATAGGTTGTATCATCCACAAACAAAGCATATTCTGGTTTCAAGGAATGTCCTGTTTGAGGAAGATTTTTCTCAACCCTTGTTGTCATGTACTAGAGATAGTAATGTAAGCTCACAAGACATTTATGACACTTTGTTGCCTCTTTTCAGTGGTGGAATTAGTTTGAATGTAAATTCCAATGAGGCAAATGTACAGCCTATGGGGGTTCTGAAAATGTTACAGATGAGCCTATCACTGATGCAGATGTACTTGATGAGGAAAGGACTGAAAATGAGCAAACTAGCGGTATGCCAAAATGGCTGGTGCATACATTGCATGACATGAAATTGGATGCACCTTTGTCTACTCGCACTCATTCAATCTCTTGCCGTGCATCTTATGCATCAACTTATTATGCTTTGGTTGTGTCTAGCTTACATGATGTTGAGAAACCTCTGTCTTTTGATGAAGCACACAATTCAAAAAATTGGATGGCTACCATGCAATCATAATATGATGCACTTATAGAAAATGACACATGGACTTTATGTGATTTGCCTCTTGGAAAAAAGGCTATCAGTACGAAGTGGGTTTACAAGTTGAAATGTAAGCCAGATGGTGAGATTGATCGCTATAAGGCTTGACTTGTTACAAAGGGTTATGCACAACAAAAATACATAGATTATGAAATAACTTTTTCTCCCACTTGTTGTACAACTAATGTGTGTTTTCTATATTCATTGGCAGATCATTTTGGTTGGGATGTACATCAGTCAGACATTGTTAATGCTTTCTTGAATGGTGACATATTTGAGGAAGTTTATGCAACACAGCCTCACAGTTTTGTGATTAAAGGGCAGGAAGATAAAGTATGCAAATGTAAGCAATCTTTGTATGGGTTGAAGCAATCTCCTCGTGCTTGGTATGAGAAGGCTGACACTCATTTGGTCAAACAAGGCTTTCATAACATTCCAACAGAAAGAACATTGTATGTAAAGCATGAGGGTGATGTACTTTTCATTGTGGTTCTCTATGTGGATGATTTGTTGATCATTGGACCAAATGAGAGACATATTTCTGAATTTAAGGCTGATTTGAATTCTACTTTCAAGATGAAATATTTGGGGTTGTTGCATCATTACTTGCATATACAATTTAGGCAGTGATGGTGGTATTGCCTTGTGTCAAAAAAGTTACATAGAGACATTGCTATGTAAGTTTGGACTTGAGGATTGCATACCTATTTCCACTCCCATGGAAACAGGTTTGAAGTTGAGTCTTCATGAGGCTGGTGATCCTACATATGTCACTCTTTACCAAACTGCTGAATGCCTCATTATGTATGCAATACGAGCCAAGATATTAAGTTTGCAGTCTCACAGGTCATCAAATTTATGGATAGCCCAGGGTCTAAGCATTGGCAAGCTGTTAAGAGGATTTTATGCTCCTTGAGTGGTACTTTACATCTTGGCTTGTTTTATCCCAAGGGGGGATCATTTTCGTTAGACTTACATGCTTTTTCCGACTTAGATTGGGTTGGTTGTTTTGACACACAAGTGTCCACAAGGGGTTTTTGTTTCATGCTTGGCAATTCATGCATATAATGGCTGATCAAGAAGCAACCTACTGTGGCCACTTGCAATTGTGAGGCTGAGTACATGGAAGTCTTCACAGCTACGATTGAGTGTGTATGGCTCAGATGCCTTATGGATGATTTGGGTGTTGGACAGGACATTGCCAGCACAAATCACATTAAGGTGCATTACCACTATGTCAGGAGAGGCTCTCAGTAGGAGAGATCAGCTTGGCTTATGTGCCAATGCAGGACAACCTTGTAGATCTTTTCACAAAGGCATTTCTGCAAAGCTTTGGGCTTACTCCCCTTTGTGGACTGATCATGTCCTCACGGGGCATGGCACTTCCCTATACTCTATGTGCCATCTCTCGTTCACCACATCACTCCCAGGGGGGATTTTGTTACCATATACATGTGGTAGTGATGTATGTGAACACACATAGGACCGACGGGGCTTTTTTTCCCTCACTAGGAGGGTTTTTCCCCCGTGCATTGTATATACACCCATCACTCTAGGGATATCTTACCTTTCCATTGCACACTAAGTAATACATTCTCTATTGTGTGCCTTGAGCTTCCTTCATCTTCTCCAAGTTGCGTGTGTTTCCGTGCAACCCTAATTCCAACAATCCAAACCACATGTTCATCTTATGCAAGTGACTCCACCTTGAAGACTTCATATACATTGCTTGGCAACTCATGCATATCATGGTTGAGAAAGAAGCAACCTGTTGTGGCCACTTCCAATTGTGAGGCTGAGTATAGGGCAATCTTTACAGCTACGATTGAGAGTGTATGGCTCAAACGCCTTATGGATGATTTGAGTGTTTGACAGGACAATGCCAACACTATCTACACTAACAATCAGAGCGCATTGGTAGCTGCAAGGAACCTAATTTTTCATGCTCACACAAAGCACATTGAGGTCCATTACCACTATGTTAGGGAGAGGCTTTCAACAGGAGGGATCAGCTTGTCTTATGTGCTGACATAGGACAACCTTTCATATCTTTTTATCATAAAGGCATTGTCTTGTGAGAAGTTCAAAGCTTTCCGCAAATCTTTGGGCTTACTCTCTTTGTGGACTGATCATGTCCTCACGACATGGCACTTCTCTTTACTCTATGTGCCAGCTCTCATTCACCGCATCACTCTAGGGGGGATTTGTTACTATATACATATGGTAGTGATGTGTGTGAACACACCAAGAACTGCCTGGGCATTTTTTCCCTCACTAGGAGGGTTTTTCCCCCGTGCATTGTATATAAACCCATCACTCTAGGGCTAACTTATCTTTCCATTGCAAACTAAGTACAACACTCTATATTGTGTGCCTTGAGCTTCCTTCGTCTTCTCCAAGCTATGTGTGTTTTTGTGCAACCCCTAATTCCAACCAAAACGAGGAGACAAGAAAGATATCAAAGAAAACAAGCAAAAAAAAAAACATAAAAACATTGGAAAAAGACAATCCACAAATGTCTAAAATAGAGTGCAAGAGTGAATACCAGAAATTAAAACGAATATTGAAGGAGGTTTAGACTATGGAAACGGAAACGGAGGGGGACTGTAACTCGAAAAATTCAACGCAACCTCTCATTACAAGAAATATACAACTCACGATCGACAAATTGTGTTAGAATAACCTATGAGAGAGCCAAAAGAAACAAAAACATCGTATGTGGACCTAAGAACACAAAGAATATAGATTTGGCAGAACCATGAGAAGAACCAAAATCGGTCTACATAGCTACAGATCTTACTGAAGGAGAGGAACAACTATTGATAGCTACCCCCAAACAATACAAAGATGTATTTGCCTGGTCATACAAGGATCTAAAGGGGGTAGATTCTAATATTTTCCAACACATGATACCTCTGAAAAGTGATGCAAAACTGCACTGAAAACGTCCATACATATACAATGAAACTTTTACAAAAGAATTAAAGAAGAGATAGACAAACTGAAAGAAGCATATTTCATCTATGAGATCGAACACACGGAGTGGGTGTCACCAATTATCTTGGTGCCTAAAAAGAACGGTAAATTATGAGTGTGTGTAAATCTCAAGCAAGTCAACACTGCTACAATCAGAGACAACTACCCCTTGCCCATCACATATCATGTGATTGAAAGAGTTGCTAGAAAGGAAGCATACAACTTTGTAGATGGCTTTTCAGGATGTACTCAACTCACAATTAGACTAGACAATCAACACAAAACTTCCTTTTCTACGAAATGGGACATTTTTGCGTATCGAGTAATGCCATCTGGTCTCACAAATTCACCTACCACATTCCAAAGACTAATGAGTCATGCCTTCAAGGAATATCTGAGACAATTCTCAGAGATTTATATGGATGACATGTGTGTGCATTCTCTTCACAGGAAAGGAACATGTAGAGCACCTAAAGAAAGTCTTTGAGAAATGTAGGACATATCATATCTACCTAAACCCTAAAAATTGTGTTTTCATGGTAAGACAAGGTAAGATTCTGGGACATATTGTGTCCAAAAACAGTATTTCTACTAATCTTGAAAAAATACAAGAGATTTTTTCTCTTCCACGATCAACAAAAGTTAGATAGGTCTAAGCCTTCATGGGACAATGTGGATATTATCGCATATTATGTATGCGATCATTGTAAAACCTCTCTATGCACTCATCACTAAGTTTGAGTGGAACGAGGATTGTGAGAAAGCATTTCAACAATTGAATGAGAGACTTATTTTTGATCCAATCTTAAAAGCTCTTAACTGGAACAACATCTTTCATTTCCATGTTAATGCATCAACTTACACTATTGGGAGTATCTTGGATTAATCTGGAGAAAACAACATGGATTTTCAGTATGTTACTCCAACATACAACTAAACATTGCAGAAAAAAATTACACTACCACAGAAAGGGAGGGTTTGGGAATGATCTACTCTGTAGAGAATTTTAGATATTACCTACTAACCAGCAAATTTGTGTTCTTTGTGGACCATCAAGATTTGTTATATCTCATAAAAAAACCTTGCAATATAGGTCACATCGTTTGGATGGTTCCTAATATTGCTTGAGTTTGATTTCACGGTGGTGGTCAAGAAAGGAACTACACATCAGAGAGCAGACCATTTGTTATGAATGCTACATGGGGAAGTTGCTATACGGGCTGAAGATGATTTCTAGATTCTTATGTATTCAACATTTAGATGGTGCCAAGGTGGAGAGAACACGTCATACATTTTCTCATCAAAGTTTCTCTATCTATAAGTAAAAAAAAAACCATCAATCATTGAGCAATCTCGTGCCCTAGTGGTGATTGCAGGACAGCTATATAAATGAGTACAAGATGACATACTAAGGTTATGCATTGAGCCGTGCAAAAAATAGTTGTATCTGCAATAAGGTCATGTGCAAATTACGAATATATGTAATGCCAACACGCAAACATATCAAAGACTGATATTGGCCCAACATGCAAAAAAACGTATAAGACCATGTTCACTCATGTAATGTTTGCACCATCAAAAAGCCAATTGAGCATGTTATATTGTTCAAGATAGCAATAGCACCTAAATGGGTGAAGTATCTAGTGGAGTACTTAGAACAAGGAGTTCTACTAGAGAGCCTGAGTAGAGCCAGAGTACGATCGATTCAACACGAAGCTAAAAACTATGCTCTAATTGGAAACCAACTTTATCGGAGGGGGATAGATGAAAAGTTAAGAATTTGTGCTACAGAAAGCGAGTACCTGCCCATAATTGAGCAAGCCCATGCTGGTCTATAGGAGGACACTTTTCGGTTGAAATCCTATTTTTTTGAAATATAACAACTATCGCATGAATGGTATTTCCATTACGACATCATAATGGATTTTTTTCCCAAAATGCACAATTGCAAAAGTACATCAATAGTCAATGTCACAAGAGTTTACCATAACTCCTTCTAGCGATCACATTGGTATTTCTACATGTCCATTTGATGGAAATTCCTAACCCACTATCTAGTATAGCCATGGATTTTAGCCAAGCATACTCTATAGGCGAGGTGGTGTTTCCCTCTTCAGCTTCATAATAGTCTCTAACCTTGTTTTATAGTTTATCTTGGAGACTATTTGGATTTCAATTTCTTGATGTGCTCTTATGCTAGACCCTTTTTATTGGTTTTCTCTACATTTTTATGCAAGTTGCTCCATAGGTTGGGTCAAAGTCTTGGCAATTATCCTAAAGGTAATGTGCAATTTTAGTAGACGTTATAGACTACAAGTTTCCAATATCCAAAGACTCTTTAGATTTCACCACTTTGGTAGTCTTGCAAAAGAATGTCTTTCGTCACGCTCACCCAAGAGGGTTTTAAGAGTAATTTCCTTTGAACTCCTTGATCTTTTGAGCCCCAATCTCCATATCCACCTCCATGGGTGGATGTTACAAGCACAACTCTTCAAATGTTACTGAGCCTGAAGTTTGACTATCATCATTTGCATATCTAATTGTATCCCATAGTAGATTAGGTTAGTCTTCCACAATAGGTAGACTTTTGTCTAGTCCATCTTTAGTATTAGGAAGCACTACAAGACTTGGTTCTCTTTTGAGCTTTGGTTTATTTTCTTTTATCTCGTCCACTTTTTCACTAGTATTTGATTTACCTTTTTTATATTTCCATTGACGTTGACGCTCCTCTCTTTTGCATGTCCAAAAGTTCTCGTGTAATCTAGAACAACTTTCGGTATGCTTCAAGCTTTGCCATTTCTAGCCTTGGGTCTAGGTAGTGTTTCCATTTATTATCCACGCTTGCACTCCACCTATTATGCTTCTAGTGCATCCTTTATAGGACTAATCATTTTCTTTTTTCCAAGATTGAACCCCCTCAATGGTCACTGGATTCCTCTTTCTTATTCATAATAGATTTAGCCCATTTTTCAAGCACGTTCTCAGCTTTCGGGCTGCCTTTTATTTCCTTTTTCTTCATGATATTTTGTTTTTTTGGTTTCTCTTTGATTGAGAAGATTTTTTATATTTTCTTGCCCTTGGAGTTTGGCTTGAGCTCTTTTCACAACATTCAAAGGCACTGTTGATTCACTATGTGATGAACTTGATGGAATTACTCCCACCATGTTGATAGTAGCTTTACCTTTACTGTTGGGATTTTTAGGACAATCCTTTGGAAAGTGTCCACCCTTCTTGTTACAACCATAATAATAGAATTTTGGTGGCATGAAATGTTTATTGGGATCATTCTTCCAATGATTATCAGCCCCACAATTATCGAAAATACCGGTCTAAGGCCATGGCTTACGCTGTGGTTGTTGTCACATCATTGATGGTCTAGCTCATGGATTTGCAATGAAGTATACTTGAATGGTCTTTGGCTATGCATAATAGATAATTATATCATTGATGTGGAATGTGGCACATACCATCCCTCTTCCAATGATAATGATGAACTACCCTCTTCATATTGACACTAAAGCTTTCTCATCCACAAGCTCTTCAAGCTATATTAGTTTGATAGAAATAACATTATTTCTTGATAATGGAGGTTATTAACTTAAACTAGGTTGAGGTCTCTTCATGCCCATTGCAAATTTCTACATACAAGCCATGTTTGATAGGACTAGCATTATTGCATGGTGATGGAGGTCGTTGACCTAAACCGGCTTGAGGGCTCTTCATTCATGTTGAAGTCTTTTAAATTTGAGCCATGTTTGGTGGATACCTATACATAAGTTTCCCTTATGGCATCAATGGCACATATTATACATTTTCCTCATACTTTGGCCTATAGTAGCAATCATGCATCTTATGATTGGTCCATTTTTGTTCCATGGAATTCCATTTGTGCTTTGGTTGTCCCATTGGTTGTTACTGACATGCTGGTGGCCCTTGTCCTATTACTCGTAATAATAGTTGTCTTTATAGACTTGTCACCATTTGGTTCAACTTTTTGGTTAGTTATTCATAACTAGATTATGTGGTTGAGGTGTAATTTCTAGCCCGACTTGAGTAGGTAAGGCAGCTATTGTTCGATCACTTTTTGATTCATTACTAATTTCTTTCTTGCCATACATTTCACGACTATCTCCTAGGTCAATACAAGATTCTAAAGTCATATGTTTCATGCTGAGCATGTAATGTTTTGTTAATGAGCCCTTCCAATAGTAAGGAAGCCAAGCTTTCCTCTTCTAGATTTTCTTGCTAGAGCATCTAGCTACATAATGTATCATATGGTCAGCAAAATTGCTAATTGTCTCTCTTTGTTCAAATCCAATTCGCGGCATATATGTATGATGTACATACTATAAGCTATGCACCTGTGAACTTTCACCTCATTTAGACTGCATAGACATCATAAGTGTATGATGTTTCACAACATAAAATGAGCATCCAAATGCACCTCTGTCAACTTGCATAGCCTCCTTAGGCCCTAATTATCTTGTGACTCAATTTAAAAATTATTTGGATAGCTAGAATCAGATCAATTGATAGATTTAGTAAAAGACACTAACTTTTGGACTTAGAGTGCTTGCAGGATCAATGGAAGCTGGTAAATTACCAGTAAAGAAGCAAAGGCTTGCCTTGAAAGAAATCATTGAAATTGTGGAGCCCTTCAAAATTCCCAATGAAACCGACAAAAGCATGGATGAATGAAACAAATCTAGAAGTGGAGGGCATAAAATTGTACCAAGGGACCTTTCGAGATCCACAAGGCAATACATTGGATGTGTGGATGATTCCAAGGGAGCTCATTGAATATGCAAACAAAGAAGTCATTAGAAATCACCTAGAAAGGGTGGATCTACATGGATATTTTAACATTTGTGATGGCAGGTGTTGATTCTCAAAGAATCTATGAGCTGACTACTACAATCAAGGAAGATGGCAAAGCAGTCATCACTACACTTGAGGGGGAAAGTAAGGAAGTGACAATTACACCTCAGCTCATTGAAAATGCTTTGGGGTTACACAATGATGGCAGCTCAATCAGAGAAAGAATAAACACAGTGGAGGTGAACTCTTAGAAGAAAACTAACCCAATTTTTGAAGACATGATGGACCCAAGAGCTAGCAAAATTTGCAAATTGTACAATCAATTTTTTTCATATTTGCAACAAGCAGTCACAAAAGTACACTACACCACCTCATGCCATTGCCACCACCTTCACTTGGATGCTGAGAAGCAGTGTGCCAAAAGATGTGAATTATGCTCAATATATACATGAACAGGTAGTGGGCTTGGGAACTGATAAGCCTAAAACATTGGTGGAGCGGAAATCTTAGCCGAAATTGCATATGAAAGTATAGGAGCAAGAGGACAGTGTCCAGACCCACCAACTCAGAATGAATGGCTAAGGCTTAAGAGGATGCAAAAGATGAACCACTAGTGGCATTGCCTGTCTCGACTAGACTCAAAAGAAAGTTGGAGGTTGTGCAAGAAGAAAAGACATAAGAACCACCAAAGAAGAAAGTAAAGCTGGTAATGAGAAGGTAAGACAAACCAAAAGAGACCACAAGTCAAAAGGCGGCTTGCATCAATAGATTTATCGAGCAATTCAAGGCCGAACGAGCACTAAAGGGTGATTTTGAGGAGTATTGGGTACCATACCCAAAGAAAATGGGAGGTAGTTCCTCTCAACCCTTAGAGGATCAATTTGATCATTAGATCCGCACATATGAACATTCTAAGAGGGTGATAGAATAGAAAAATCTAGAGCCTTTCACTACTGAAGAAGTTCAGGATATTAAGTGGAAGCTGCATGAGCAACCTGAAGCAGAGGGAGAAGTGGAAAAAGAGTCCAAAGAGGAGGGAGGTAGCACAACACCACTAGTATCTCCCTCCGGATACACCCAACAAACTCCAAGTCCAAATTCCTCAGTATCCCAACCAAAGGATTTTTCAAAGAAGAAATCATAGGTTGAGCCAATGCCAGAGGACAAAGAAAAGACCAAAAGATGCACCTATGACGATCTCCTCAAAGCGGGGAGGATGCTTCTGAGGATCAATAATCTAGCTACCTTCCATAGACTAATCAACCATGCTTTTAAAGAATACCTAAGAATTTTCTTTGAAGTATATATGTATGACCTCTATGTACATTCTTCTTTTTGAGGGGATCCATTTGATCATCTTAGATATTTTTTAAAAAATGCTGCTTATATAGGATTTGTTTAAATTCAAAAAAGTGTGTATTTATGGTATGTCAAGGAAAAGTTTTGGGGCATATAGTGTCCAAAAATGGGATATCAAGGGAGCTAGAAAATATCCAATCCATCATTGAAATGGTTAGACCTATGACTGTTCAAGAAGTCCAAGTATTCATGGACATTATGTATAGTACAAAAGATTTATCTACATGTATGTCATAGGAGCAAAGCCTCATTATGCTTTAATTTACTAAGTTCAATTAGACTAACAAGTGAGAAATCATTTCAAAAGTTGAAAAATGCACTGGTAGTAGCACCGATCTTGAAAAATGCACTAGAAGTAGCACCATGTGTATGTAGATGCATCCGATTTTGCCATAGGTTGTGTCTAAGCTCAACTTGATGAGTGCTTAATGGACTTTCAGATCTATTATGCAACTAGGAAATTGAATACTAAAGAGAAAAACTATACCACCAGTGAGAGCAGATGATTGGGGATGATATATGCCATTAAAAAAGTTCATCACTATCTACTTGCTAACCAATTTACATTCTTTGTAGACCTCCAATCCTTGCTCTATTTAGTAATAAAACTATGTAACAATTGTAGAATAGCAAAATAGTTCATAATATTGGTGGGATGTGACTTTACCATAGTGATGAAGAAGGGTACCACCCACGTTAGGTCGAATCATCTTTCTAGGTTACATTGAGGGAAGCACCAACAGGGGTAGATGATGATCTACCAGATGTTTATCTTTTCTCTATAGAAATGGTACGAAAATGGTCGGAGGACATTGTGACTCTAGTAACCACATCTTGATTTGACACTAGAATTCCTATTTCACTGACCCCTAAAATCATTGAGGAATCAGCAATGCACAAGTTACTTGTAGGAGATTGTATAGAAAGAGTCCTAATAAATTTTGAGTGTATGCATAGAACCTCAAGAAGGAAAGTACTATTTAAGTCCATCTCACACAATAGTAGTTGGTTTCCATTTTGGAAAAAACCAAACCGCTAAGAGGCTCAATGGCTAGGTGTTTATTGGCCATCACTGAAAAAATATGTCAATAATTGTGAATAAGGCTACGCGATATCTTTGTGAGGGGTTACCCTTCCTAGCCCTACCGAATTGTTCCCGAGTCTCCCAATCCTACTTAACTCAAGAATCTTTTAGGATGTCTGCTCCTAGTGGCGAGTCCGAGCCAAGAGGAATGATCAAATTTTGAACATTAATCATGACCTTACCACATATTTTATAATAAGCTATATTAATCACTAGATTATCCCCGTATTTTCCCTATCCATCCCAAAGGTGGAGCCAAAATAAAAGGGGTTTTTGTATCATTTTACGATCCTTGGTACATCCACACCACCCAACCAAACACTTTGAGAAATGTACTTTGGAGAGGTATAACTACTACCTACTCAAACAATGAAAATTAAGAAGACAAAAAGCACCACACAATTGTTTCCTACTCCCGATAGTACGTTTCTCAGGTAGTTCCCCACCTTTTAAGGATATTTTACATTTTTTTTCCTATTATATTTATATAATACCATATTCTAGTTTCACAAGCATACATATGTACTTCTCCTTGCATAGATTGACCCTCTCTCTAAGTTAGAACATGTCCTATCTCCTCCGCTAGGTGTTGAGGCAGCGCGTGCACATTGATCCTTAACTGAGATTCAAGTAATGGTTTGGGAAAGATTGATCCTTACTTTAAATTTGTTTTAAATTAGTACAAATATGGGGTTCTAGCAATTGTGTGTAGTGGATTGAGTAGCTCTTGAGTTCTTAATTTTCCCCGAACATGATTCCTTTTCCATATCTTAGAAAAATATTCCTTATTAATTACACCTCCCACCTTAGACTTCTCTCTTCATCCATCTTCACCATTCAATTCTTCTCCCCTTCTTCAATTTTCTCCTGCACAAATACAACTAACCATGTTGCCGCATGCGTCAATCTGCATATCAATCCCACTCCACTGCCTCATGCGATGATCTGGATAGGGATTCCTTAAGTCTTCCATTGCTTCATGCAAAAATTTATGGCAAGACTTCCTATGCTACCTCATGCAATGATCTGCATAGTTTCCACTAGACTACCTCATATGATAATCTATCTAGAAAAATTTGGCTCTACGATCACCGTAGCTGAAAACAAGTAAAATAGTTCCCTTTCCTTTATCCTTGATTCTGTTGAGGAGCTAATTTTTCTTGTACTTGGGCTCATTTTTAAATCCCCTGAAAGAGTCTACTTTTCCTTGAGTTCTATTTCATTTTCCTTAAAAAAAAATATCTCATATATTTTTATTGTTATATGTGTGAACACACTTAGGACCACCGGGGCATTTTTTCCCTCTTTAGGAGGTTTTCCCCCCCGTGCTTTGTATTTACGCCCATCACTCTAGGGCTATCTATCTTTCCATTGCACACTAAGTAATACACTCTCTGTTTTGTGCCTGGAGCTTCCTTCGTCTTCTCCAAGTTGTGTGTGTTTTCCTACAACCCTAATTCTAACAATTGGTATCAGGGCGGGTTGCGTCTTCCCGGGAAGCTCCAACACACACCTACTCCCTTTCTCCAATTTCAGTGAGCTTTGGCGAGCATTCGCAAGTTGACAAAAATTTCAGGATAGCTTGTAGAGCATAGTCTCCTCAGATTTGTGATTCGGGCTCATTTTAGCCTCCGTTTCCACTAAAGGCAGTATTGCAAAGGCTATTTCGTTATTTTGTGTAGAATTTCTGTCAGTTCCATTTTTTTCATAACAGGTCCCTTACAGTCTTCTACGGTTTGTGCTATATAGCATGTGTTGTTCCCGCTTTGTTTCTCCTCTTTTCGGGCAATTTTCATATCAAGTGCAGTCTTTACCATGGCTGACAACAACACAGATGTGTTCAAGTTGTTTGCTGCTGAGGGAAGATTAGATGGGGACAATTACATTATGTGGTATTACATGATGCAATATGTTCTTGCGCCAAAGGGCGCTTGGAATATTGTACAGGGCATTGATGTACGCCCTGGTTCTGAGGATGTAGGCGATATTGAGGATGTTGCAGGTCTTGCTAATGTTAGAGTTGTTTTGCCTACGGCAGAACAAGCTCGTTGGGATGTAAAGGATGTGCTGGCTCATGTGTTGATTGTGTTGTTTGTGAAGCGCACCATTACTCCTCACATGCGCTCAGCGAAATCTTCAAAACAGGCTTTGGATATTTTGGATGGTCTTTATGCAAGCCGCAATGAGGCAAAAATTGCATTGCTGCGTAAAGAGCTGGAGTTAAAGATTATGCATGAGGAAGATGATATGGACACTTTCCTTTCTGGTGTCAAGGATATCAATGAACAACTTATTTCTGTAGGTAAAGTCATTCAGACAATTCCCTTGTGCATACTGTTCTTGATGCTTGCCCAATTCTTACCAAACTTTTGCTAGTACTTGGAGACTCATGACTCAAGGAAATCCTAAAGTTTTCAAGTTTGATGGATTGTCCACATTGCTATTGCAAGAGTCACTTTCTAGAAAAAACAAGACTAGACAGCGTGCAGAACAGGCTTTTATTGATGATCAAAGAAAGGGTGGTAACAACAATGCAACCACTTCTTATGGTTCTTCTGCGAGTGGAAAATCATATGTTCCTAATGCTTCTACTGGCAGCAATTCGTCTGGAAATTCTGGTGATAAGGGAAAAAAGAAGATGCATTGCCATTATTTTAAAGCTCATGATCACTTGATCAAGCAGTGTCCTAAGTTGAAGGCCAAAGAGGCTAAGAAGAAAGAGGGTGGCTCCACTGCAAATCCTGGTTCCACTACAAATGCAGCTATTGTTTAGTCTTCTTTGAAAGGAGACTGTGTGACTGATGTTGATGCAGAATGGGATTTTAGTGCAGAGTGCACTTACAATCCTGCTATCCATGATGCATTTATGTCAGTTGTTGCTGCAGATTCACATGTATGGTATTTTGACAGTGGTGCTACAAAGCACATACCTCACATCGTGAATTGTTCACCTCTCTCGAGTTTGTCCCTCATGGGAATTCAGTCACTTGTGCCAACAATGCCTCTTATCCGGTTTAGGGAGTTGGAAAGATTGTGCTTACTGCTACAAATGGTAGTTCTTTCACACTTGTTGATGCACTTTATGTACATGGGATCAAGAAGATTCTTTTGTTTGTATCTGCACTTGCTAGACTTGGACTTGTAGTCAAATTTGTGGATGACAAATGTACAGTCCATGATCTCAGTTTTGGTGATAAAATTGTTACATCTGGCCTTTTGTATTAGTCTCATCGATATGGGCACCAAGAGACACAAATGCCAGTGCATTATTATATCCTCGAATGTTTTGTAAGAACTGTCTACTTCTTGTTGTGGTTGAGCTCATCAAATCTTTCAATTCATTTGGTGGCTCATTCAAAGGAAGTAATTGGACTTTTCCATCAGAGCAACAATATTTACCCACAAATGTTTGGATAGTCTTTCCTTCGTCCTTCTAGGCCTTTGCTCCACATTTGGAGCAAATATAATCTAAGCTTCCTAAGTTGTACAACACACACTTTTTGGATAGAACTGGTGCCATAGACTTGTGATGTAAAAGGAGAGACGTTGGATATTCAAAGAGGATGGACAAACAGTGCTTTTCTACTTTAGAATAGTTTCCCTCTACTAAGTTCATTGTTGTCCTAACATTCATGCCTTCAGAGTTTCCTTCATGTACATCATGCATGCTCTGCCTTTCATTGCACTCGAATAAATTTCCAATAGTACTTTGTAGTGAATGCCTTGTTCTCTCTCGTGCTATTTGGTGCCTCGCCTTTCATGAATCATCGCACAGTCGACTACGTCGTGCATGACCAGGTGATAATATACGTGGTCCAGATACCATCTATGAAATCAAGTGCAAATAGATATCATATAAATACAATATACCTGATATAATTTGGATCTATCACTAAAAGAACATTTTTATGCTTAATAAAATTCAATATAAACTGGGACATCTAATAATATCCTCAAACTTAAATACATTTGACACATTGATAGTGACTCAATTAAAAAGTACAATTTGATGAAGCTACAACATAACATTACATATTTCTACCATAAGTAGGACTAAATACATTTGACACAACGGCTTAACTTAATTAAAAAGAACACTTTGATGAAGATACATCAAAACATTACATATTTCTACCATTAGTAGGATTAGGTCGTTGAGAAACTTGACGCTGCTTTGGTCGAACTAATCTAGCCAAAGCACTTAATTTATTTGAGGTAGCTCGGATATCTGAAACTCTTGAACCTTGAACCTTTGTCAAAGTACCGAGCTTGTTGATGATACTTCTGATACTTCTCAATCCTGGCACGATTTCTCGTAGATTATTGTCTTGCATTCGTCCTTTTGATTCATGTTGACTCTGCAAAGCCTCTTTTTGAAGATTCTCAATAGATGCCAATATCATCTTTTGAGAATCCTCAATTTTGGAAAGTTTCTCTCTCATGTATACCTCACTCTCTAATCTCTGCAAGTTTGATGTTTTTGTCGCTTCTCGCAATTTCCATAGTATCCCACTTTCGATCTCCAATGCAGAGCTTAAAGTTTCAACCACATCCGAGCCAGTGGTTTGCATTGTCTCCATCCTATTGCAGGAGGCTTTGATCTCTAGCAAGGTTTCAATAATTTTCTTCTTCGAATTCCACTTGACATTTTGAGCTGCTCTCTTTGCCGCACGCACATTTCGAATACGAAGAGATGAAAGTATCTCCCGTTCATTAGCAGATGTACTATTCCTCCCGACATTTCGAGCTGCTCTCTTTGCTGCACGCACATTGCGAATAGTAGGAAGAGATGAAAGTATCTCCTCTTCACCCGCAGATGCACTTACAGCTATTCCCAGAAGATATCAAGCCATTGGTTGCAATAGCCAATGGAATGGCACAACTAATCTCCATTTTACTGTACACAAAAAACTACAGTGGTTGCAAAGAGAAATGCGACAACCAAAGAGAAGGTTTAAATGCTTGTAAATTAAAAAGTAACCCTCGTAGAATATTCACTTTTTAAATGCTTGCTATTTTCGAATTAAAAAAATACATCATCTCTATCTAGATGTGAAAAACAACAAAGGATTGCATGAGAAGTGGAAAACAAACCCAATTGCTCATGAATCACTTTTGTTCAATAGATAAAAGTTTTGCTCAATACATGATTAACCCCATCTAAATTTGAAAATGGGAAAAGAGCATTTAGCATTGGGACGCTTGAAAATAGGCTCCTTATGATTCTCTATCTTATCAGGTCCTACAATCTTTAGCGCATTAATTTTGCTATAAACTTTAGATATAGAACAACAACCTAACTCAGAATCAAGGCAGAGGGCATCTGAGTATCCCATCTTTACTCGAATCTGCAAAAGGCGTAGGTGCGAAACCATTGACTGGGATCATTCTGGATTCTGACAAACACCTGGTGAAAGGGTGTCCCATCTCGAGTCATGGAAGTGTGGTCGTAGGTTCTCCAAGCTTCTTCTATAGTAACACCCGGAAAGAAACCTCGAACAATACTTTGAAAGAAGTCAGCTTTGTTTTCCAGAGAGTAGTGAATCATTATATGATCCATTACTATCTCCATCGCTTCCAATCCATGACCAAAACATTCAGCAGATACCTTAGGTGCCATAAAGTTCCTAAGAAAAAAAAGAGAGACATTGTAAGTGTAGTTGCTCTAGGACTTCATCCACAAAACTTGACTTTACAATATGTCTCTTTAAATAAGTCTGTTGACCATCCCAAGTCCAGAAATGGGTAAACAGAAAATACTCCGGAGATGAAGATCCGAGAGATCACGTAGCGGCTTTTAGAAGAGTGATTAGAGCAGAGGAAGTTTCAGATTTTGCGACACAGTTTGCAGGATTTGGATTGACTCTAGAAGATGATGCAGCTACATGGTTCAACTCGGTGGAAAAATGGGAATTTGAAACCCTAGATGAGCTATTTGAGGAGTTTATTGAAGAATTCTTGCCAAAAGGCATTGCTCACAACACGGTCTCGCAAATCCATAGATTCAAACAGAAAGAGAATGAATCAGTACGCAAAGCATCATTACGACTCAAGAGATATGTTAAGCTCTGTCCGAGAGCGGAATGACCTACACAAGAAGAGCAAAATTCCCAATGATCCCTTGCTTTTGATTCATGCAAAACCTATTGATAAACTTTGGAAGGAATGCTTAATCGGCATGATGTATAGAACAATCAGCTGTTTTATCTTATTGTTAAGAAGAAGACGTTGATTGTCCAAATTCCATCTTGAATTTCTTACAGCAGGGCACTTATAATATCCTTGGGATCTTTTGAAACTATTCATATGAGAGTGACAAACTGGTTATGTTAACTATCATTGGAATAGCGTAGTTAGATTTGGAGGGCCTATCATTAGATAGATCCTTTAATACTTTTATAGACAGGACCCTAAAAAAATCTTCCTTATTAGGGTGAAGACAAAGATACCATCTTGGTTCAGTATGAAGGCTCTCTTGGGATTGCCTTTGAGTATCATGCCTTGATTTTTGAGACTACGCAAGAATCTCTAAGGTCTATTGGAATTGCTCTAGGAATTTACATGAAGCCCAAGATCTTTGGAAACCCTCTCTATGACATTAAAATCTACATCTTTGGATGGAAATGTTACTCACATTTAACTCTCCCTATGTCTCTCCCTCCCTCTCTCTCGCTTATCTTTAATTTTATTCACTTTGGTCTTTTTCTTCTCTCTCTCTCTCTCTCTCTCTCTCTCTCTGTTTGTGTGTGGTTGTGTAGCATGCACAAGTGTATGTGTGTAAGTACCCTTCAAAATCAGTTCATTTTCAACTCTTTGTCTCTCTATGTGTGTTTGTGTGTGTTCCCCCCCCCCCCCGCCTCTCTCTCTCTCTCTCTCTCTCTCTCTCTCTCTCTCTCTCTCTCTCTCTCTCTCTCTCTCTCTCTCTCTCTCTCTCTCTCTCTCTCTCTCTCTCTCTCTCTCTCTCTCTCGGCTTAGTTCGCGCCTATCAATTTAGGATCCCTCTCTGGTCCCATAGGTCATTTTGGCATTTTTGAAGACATTAATATAACATTTCCTTCCATGTTATTTCTCTCTCGATCAAGCACAGGAGCTGCGAAGATCCAGACAGCTATGTAGCTACGAGGCTACATAGCAGAGAGTACAATAGAGGATTTGAGCCATACTCTCTCTATATCTAGAGTGCAAATGAGGATGGATTCTAGTAGTAGTAGTAGTAGTATTTTTGTTCTAGTCTTTTAGCACCCACACATGGTATTAGATTCACAGTTTTGTAACAGTTTGGACTCATAGTTGATTTTGGCCTTTTGAAGACGTTAATATAACCTAATTTACCTAGATTTAGGTCAAAACATTCACAATTTTGTAACAAATTGGTCTCATAGATCATTTTAACCTTTTGAAAACATTAGTAGAACATTTCATGCCATACTCTCTCAATATCTAGAGTGCAAATGAGGATGGATTCTAGTAGTAGTAGTAGTATTTTCTAGTCTTTTAGCACCCAGACATGGTATCAGATTCACAGTTTTGTAACAAAACATTCACAATTTCGTAACAAATTGGTCTCATAGATCATTTTAGCCTGTTGAAGACATTAATATAACATTTCATTTCTCTCAAGGTCAAGCAAAGGAATTATGGAGATATAAACGGCTATGTAGCTATGGGGCTACATAGCAGAGAGTACAATAGAGGATGTGAGCCATACTCTCTCGATATCTAGAGTGCAAATGAGGATGGATTCTAGTAGTAGTAGTAGTATTTTTGTTCTAGTCTTTTAGCACCCAGACATGGTATCAGATTCACAGTTTTGTAACAATTTGGACTCAGAATTGATTATGGCCTTTTGAAGACGATTATATAAGATCTCATTTCATTCAACTTTGTTCTCTCTCTCTCTCTCTCTCTCTCTCTCTCTCTCTCTCTCTCTCTCTCTCTCTCTCTCTCTCTCTCTCTCTCTCTCTCTCTCTCTCTCTCTCTCTCTCTCTCTCTCTATCTATCTTCACATTTTTTGTAACAATTTGGTGTCATAGGTTATTTTGGCCTCTTGACCTAATTTACCTAAGTTAAGGTCAAAACATTCACAATTTTGTAGCAAATTGGTCTCATAGATCATTTTGGCCTTTTGAAGACATTAATATAGCATTTCATTTCATTTTATGTCTCTATCGGTCAAGCACAGGAGCTATGGAGATCCAGACGGCTATGTAGCTATGGGGATACATAGCAAAGAGTACAACAAAGGATTTGAACCATACTCTCTTGATATTTAGAGTGCAAATGAATATGGATAGTAGTAGTATTTGGTCTCATTTACCTGAGTTTTGGTCAACACATTCACAATTTTGTGACAAATTGGTCTCATAGATCATTTTGGCCTTTTGAAGACAGTAATATAACATTTCATTTCATTTCATTTCTATCTCGGTGAAGCACAGGAGCTATGGAGATCTAGACGGCTATGGAGCTATGGGGCTACATAGCAGAGAGTACAACAAAGGATTTGAGCCATACTCTCTCGATATATAGTGTGCAAATGAGAATGGATTCTAGTTGCACACGTAGTATTTTTGTTCCAGTCTTTAGGCACCCAGACATGGTATCAGATTCATAGTTTTGTAACAGTTTGGACTCATAGTTGATTCTCGCCTTTTGAAGACGTTAATATAACATTAACATCTCATTTCATTCGACTTCGTTAATATAACATTAACATCTCATTTCATTCGAAAATAATGTAATAAATGAATATCTACAAGTGGATGTCAAATGCAAAGCGGCCTCAAGCAAATAGTGTATTATATGAATCAAATTAGGCAAGGCATTTGAAGGTGGGAAATTGAGGTTTTCTCTGCTCCTAGGATTGATGGAAATGGTGGTTTCTCGGCTTGGGTATCCGGAAGCAAGCAAATAAATGGAACAAACGGATGTTTATCAAAAGCAGCGGCAGCAAAGGAATAAGGCTTGAGCTAGCTACACTATAGGTCTCAATGCCAAGAGAACTGGTTGGACTTGAGGTGTTTTCAAGGGCAAGGGACCGATATCTGTCATGGATCATCACCGGTGGAATAAGGGAATTCACAACACCCAAGATCATCACTTGTGGATGCAAGTTTTGGATGGTTCTAACACATTAGACACTCAAACTCTTGGTACTAAGGAAATAGCTAAAGTTTGTTGGCTTGTCCATCTTACAAAACTCTTTCCAAAACATACTCATTGCATCTACAAGTAAAGTAGGAGATAATGAGTAGAACTTGCTGATTAGTTAAAAAATACAGAGAAAGGGCAAGTGGGGGGGAAAATGCAGTAAGGGCATGTTGCAGGGTTTAACCTCTTGTTTCTTGGCTCAAGTAACTACTCAAAAGAGTAAAGCAAGGGAGATAACCACATAAAAGATTCATTTACTATCATAAGTAAGGTATAGAGGGAGATTTGGCAAAGGAACTCTTTAGAGTAATGGAAAAGGGGCTTTGGAGAGGGAAATAAGGTATTATAACTTGGGCCAAGGCAGATGAACGAGTATACTAGGGCAAAGTTAGATGAAGCATCCCATCAGTCATGGTTGTGCAAAAACAGAGTGTTTTGATAGAGGTGCTTACCAAAGTAAGGGGGGAGTAGCTTGGGAGAGCAAAATAGCTTGTCGAGCCGGAATCATAGGTATTACATGCCAATGTTGATGAAGCATTTCCTTTGATTGTAAAAAATGGCATGCTCTTGTGTAATGGAAGGCCATGGAAAGGGATGGCCTACACATGGTAGGCCCGAGTATCTCTTTCATGTTGAAGAGAAAAGAGTATCTCTGTCATGTTGAAGAAAAAATCCTCTCTCTCGAAAACAGATCCGTAGAAATTTCAAAAGTGGGTGTCGTAGCTATCTCAATTTCAAAGTTTGAAGGTTGTAGAAAGCAACACAGCAACATGAGGAAGGGGGTGCTATTGTTCTGCCTTGGTCCTACTAAAGTGGTGGGTGCATGGGTGTACTGGCATCCAAAATCCATGGGTTTGATGGGTGTGGTGCAAGGTACAGGGCCAAAGCCGTGTTCGGAATCGGGCAATGATGCACACAAGGATCGGGTATGCTCTACGACAAGGAAGCCCACAGAATAGTATCCAGAACTAGCCGACAACTTGTGTGTAGCGGAAATTAGCATGAACATAGTGGGCATTTCATTAGAATAGATTCCGAATGAGAATTACAAGAGTGCTTGGGTGGAGAGAGCAACAAAAATCATACAGCTAGTTAGATAGCATCAACAATACTTTCAAAAGAGAGAGAAATTAAGCTATCGACAACAGTTGAGGACCGGATTTGCATGGAGCCGGTCCCCCCTCCAAAAGGCTTTGTATTATGGTTTCTCCCATCAAGAGAGACATTGTACAATACAATTCTTTGTGTTCCTTCAAGACTAGCTAGTGCAATGAAGATGGAAGCTTCATGCACTAAGCAAAACACTTAATCAAACACAACTTGAATTATCCCCGTTCTCAGACCCAAGACCTCACACACCTTCGAAGATGGTGAGAGCTAGCAGGGTATGAGAGTAGATTGAGAGGAAGAAGGAGTATCTTACGAGAAAGATGTACATCTCCTCACATAATCACTCATATTAGCATAGCTTAGCTTAGTAATTAGCTTGGTAGAGAAGATGAGCATGCATTGAAGCTTGGCTCTTGGTTGGATTTGCATCCACATGCCAAGAGAGTGTTGATGTAGGCTTCTATCTCACAAGCTTGGAGTAGGTGATGAGCTCTCCATTAAAGCTTGGGAGGAGATAGAGTATTCTTTCTTCACACATGGTCAAGTGTGAGTGTGTGTGTGTGTGTGTGTGTGTGTGTCAATGCCAAGCAAAAATCAGCCCCCTCTCTCTCTTGGGCGAGCCCTTCCTGCTAAATTGGTCTGGCTTTTGCCTCATTGGACCTCCCCAAGTCAAGCCAATGGGTGTTAAGCAGCATAAGTGATAGCCTTCTGACATGTGTCCCCCTTTCCCCTTTTGTGAGAGCTTTATGTAATTAAATAATTAAACTAAACTCTCATTGGACCCCTTTGCCTCCTGGCCAATAGAAATCAGGCAAGCCATTGGGCTCTTGAATGCTCATTGGACCCCTTGGGAGACTGCCCAATAGTCTTCTAGGAGACTTAATTCTCATTGGTTTCTTTTTAAATTAATTAAACTAGATTTACTCTAGCTTAATTCTCATTGGTCCACTTCAAGGGTCTTCCAATAGGAATTGGGCACACCTTGTGGGCATCTAGCCTAGGGAGCTGACATGTGTCCCTAATTCCCTTTTTGTGAGAAGGGAGCCTGTGTGTGTGTGTGTGTGTGTGTGTGTGTGTGTGTGTGTGTGTGTGTGGCTTTCTCACTCATCCCCTACTAAATGGGCTCGTCCCCTCCTTTGTAGGCTTTGAAGAAGACTTTTGTACACACACTAAGCATCCAATTTTCCCTAGGATTGACCTTTGGACACAACCTTTGAATTTTGGAACCTTAGCATTTTGGAAGTCTTAATGGGCTGAACCTTAGGGTCGTTTTAGCGCATTGTTGCACATGGCTCTTTTGCAGATGGCCCCCCCTTTTGATCCCTATTTTCCCTCCTTTGGATCCCTACTGTGGCCAGTCTGCTAGCTTAACCAATATTCTAGCTTTTTCTCCCCTGGTACCTCCCCACATTAAATGATCAGTTTAATATGAGAAAATCATTTAGGAGAATTAGATATTGATTATTATGACAGACTCGGTGGTAAGGTGAGGCGTCGTCTGCAAAAGCCTGAGAAAGATAGCCCGTGGACTTGGTGGTAAGGTGAGGCATCGCCTGCAGAGCCTGAGAAAGACGACATTACAGAAGGTGAAGCGTAGCAGGATGCCGGTCAATCGACGTCCAGAAGGGTTAATGGGGAGGGAAAGAAAGGCCGTTGAAGGCTGGGATGATACGAGCGTATACATAAATGGTGGACCTACATTCGGAGAGAGAGATGCAACATAGGGTTTGCAGAGCAAGGGACGAGGATGAGTGGGGAAGGGAGTCTTTGATGGAGGGGTTTGGAGAGGGACGAGCATCAGCTTGTAGTATGAGAGTCGATATTCTGTCTGCAAATCAAAAGTCCGCCTGAGCTTGTTCGTCGAAGACTCCATTGAAGGCATGTGCACAATACAGAAGCATACACAGGGTTAGAGAGAGGCTTAAAGTAGAAAGAGAAACCAAAAGTTAAAACGAGGATGGTATTCCCAAAATTTAAGAGAGGGTATCGAAGTAAAACCCGGATATTGAATTGGAGGAGGCGAAAGAGAGTTAGTAGGGATATGATGAAGGAAAGTGTAGCACCATAGCTCCACTATATGGGTTTTTTGCTTGGCTATGGAAAGCCGGTAACGCAATATTGGTAGGGAAGCAACAAGGGTGTGAAAGTAGCAACGCTTATATTATCATAGAAAAACTTGATTAGTTATAGAAGCGAAGTGTGCGAGTACTTCACATAAGCATAACGAAAGAGAAGGGAGTCATAAAGGAAAAAGAGAGATTTCGCTAAACATGGAAATTGCCAACGTGTTTTGACTTTATTGAGTCTCATCAGGGCATTCCATGAATACAAAATACTCTCTTTAGGCTTATGGTTTTATAAGCACTTTTGGAGGGAAAAAATTCTAAGACTTTTGGAGGGAAATGTGGGTAGTTGGGCATTTATTAGGTTTGAGTACAACTTGAAGAGTTTTAAAATGGTGATGGATGCATCGCAAGAAAATAGATTGGCTTTGTTGGGCATTGTTGGGCATTCCTTGGTCTTTGTTGGGCTTGTGTACACTTCAAGAATTTACAAAGGTGATGGGTGTATACCAAGGGGATTGTCTTTCTCTAGTTGGGCATTCAATGGGTTTGTGTACATCTCCAAGAGTTTTAAATGGTGATGGATGTATACCAAGAAATAGCCTGGCTTTGTTGAACGTAAGTGCAATTTCTTGGGAGTGGAAAAAATTAAGGTGTTCACTTCTGGCAATGTTAGAGAGATTACAAAAAGTGGTACCAATGGCTAGGGGGTTTCATGAAGTACTAGAATCCTTGATAAGGGTCATCTTAAAAATAAGATTTCTCCAAGATATTTTATCGTAACCCCTACTTTGTTATACAAAATTGCAATCTTGAGCTGTGCATGCAGTGTACATGGCTAGCTTAGATTAAGGTTTGGGCCCCACGTAGTGGAAGGTTAGGTTGAGTTTTGGGCCAAGAATGTGGTGGAAGCAAAAAGCGGTGACAAGCTATAAAATTGGTGTGATTTAAGCAAAAGTGATGAAAGAAACTTGGAAGGGTTGAATCTCCACTGGATGCATGTGGAGACTTAGAAATTACATTTTAGAACAATTGTAAGGTGGGGTGCAAGTTTGTGTAGGTAGGTTGTTAATTGGGTCCTACGAGTGGATAGTCAAGCAAATAGAGGTTGGTTATGATAATAACATTGAAGCCACTTAGGTAGGTGCAAATAACAAGCATGGAGAGGTGATAGGTTAAGGTATGCAAGGTTTTAAGACAACCAAAGTGAGGCAAGGCTTAATCTGGCTAGTATTAGAGTTTTATGAGGTCAGGTTCAACTTAGTTACAAGACACCAACTAGGAGAGGCAAAGATTGGGGGATGTACAAGGGGGGGAAAAAAGGTATTTAACTTTCAAGGTAAGGTCATGTATGATAAAATTGTGGGTTATGACATGCAAGGAAGGTGGGGTCAAGGCAGGCAAAGCTATTAATTTTAGCAAGGTGTTGATGTACAAAATGAAGGATAAAACATACATAGAAGGGGAGATCCAATCCACATAAAGCTATAAGACTGGTGCCTTTTAAATGAGGGTAAAGTGATAATTTAGTTGGAAGGGTTTCATCTGCACCAATGTATGTGGAGATTAATAAAAAAATTGTACAATTGTAAGGTGGGGTGCAAGGCCGTGAGGGTAGGTTGATCACTAAGGTCTTCTAGCAAAGGATAGTTAGGTTGCCTTGGGTTAGCAAAGATAAAAAGGAAATTGTATGTTGAAAAGTTTGTTATGGTAGTGGATAGTCAAGTATATCAAGGTCTGTTACAAAAAGAAAAAACCTACAAGGTGGGGCTAGGGTGAAAGAGGCTAAAATCAGGGCAGTAAAAAGATAGCAAAATGAGGGGTTTTGGCCGCCGGTTGCTTGTTTTGCTGGGTTTTTGTCGGCGTTGGTCGTTTTTCCAAGGTTTACTGAGGATTCCACCATTCGGATGCCACGGGACAAGTGCCTAAGAGTAAAGGGATTTTCAAGGGTGATAGCTATCCAATAGTGTGGATGCTAAGGGCTAGGGAGCTTGATGAAGAGGGATTGCCAATGGCTAGGTAAAAATATCTACAAGTGGATGTCAAAGGCAAAGTGGCCTCAGGAAAATAATGTAATATATGAAAATCTACAAGTGGATGTCAAAGGCAAAGAGGCCTCAAGCAAATAGAGTATTATATAAATCAAATTAGGCAAGGCGCTTGAAGGTGGGAAAGTGAGGTTTTCTCTGCTCCTGGGATTGATGGAAATGGTGGTTTCTTGGCTTGGGTATCCGGAAGCAAGCAAATAAATGGAACAAACGGATGTTTATCAAAAGCAGCGGCAAAGGAATAAGGCTTGAGCTAGCTACACTATAGGTCTCAATGCCAAGAGAACTGGTTGGACTTGAGGTGTTTTCAAGTGCAAGGGACCGATATCTGTCATGGATCATCACCGGTGGAATAAGGGAATTCACAACACCCAAGATCATCACTTGTGGATGCAAGTTTTGGATGGTTCTAACACATTAGACACTCAAACTCTTGGTACTAAGGAAATAGCTAAAGTTTGTTGGCTTGTCCATCTTACTAAACTCTTTCCAAAACATACTCATTGCATCTACAAGTAAAGTAGGAGATAATGAGTAGAACTTGCTGATTAGTTTAAAAATACAGAGAAAGGGCAAGTGGGGGGGAAAATGCAGTAAGGGCATGTTGCAAGGTTTAACCTCTTGTTTCCTGGCTCAAGTAACTACTCAAAAGAGTAAAGCAAGGGAGATAACGACAGAAAAGATTCATTTACTATCATAAGTAAGGTATAGAGGGAGATTTGGCAAAGGAACTCTTTAGAGTAATGGAAAAGGGGCTTTGTAGAGGGAAATAAGGTATTATAACTTGGGCCAAGGCAGATGAACGAGTATACCAGGGCAAAGTTGGATGAAGCATCCTATCGGTCATGGCTGTGAAAAACAGAGTGTTTTGATAGAGGTGCTTACCAAAGTAAGGGGGAAGTAGCTTGGGAGAGCAAAATAGCTTGTCGAGCCGGAATCATAGGTATTACATGCCAATGTTGATGAAGCATTTCCTTTGATTGTTAAAAATGGCATGCTCCTGTGTAATGGAAGGCCATGGAAAGGGATGGCCTACACATGGCAGGCCCGAGTATCTCTTTCATGTTGCAGAGAAAAGAGTATCTTTGTCATGTTGAACAAAAAATCCTCTCTCTCGAAAACATTCACAATTTTGTAACAAATTGGTCTCATAGATCATTTTGGCCTTTTGAAGACATTAATATACCATTTCATTTCATTTTATGTCTCTATCGGTCAAGCACAAGAACTATGGAGATCCAGACGGCTATGTAGCTATGGGGCTACATAGCAGAGAGTACAACAAAGGATTTGAACCATACTCTCTCGATATTTAGAGTGCAAATGAAGAAGGATAGTAGTAGTATTTGGTCTCATAGGTTATTTTGGCCTAATTTACCTAAGTTTTGGTCAACACATTCACAATTTTGTGACAAATTGGTCTCATAGATCATTTTGGCCTTGTGAAGACATTAATATAACATTTCATTTCTATCTCGGTGAAGCACAGGAGCTATGGAGATCCAGACGGCTATGGAGCTATGGGGCTACATAGCAGAGAGTACAACAAAGTATTTGAGCCATACTCTCTCGATATATAGTGTGCAAATGAGGATGGATTCTAGTTGCACATGTAGTATTTTTGTTCTAGTCTTTAGGCACCCAGACATGGTATCAGATTCATAGTTTTGTAACAGTTTGGACTCATAGTTGATTCTCGCCTTTTGAAGACGTTAATATAACATTAACATCTCATTTCATTCGACTTCGTTCTCTCTCTCTCTCTCTCTCTCTCTCTCTCTCTCTCTCTATCTATCTATCTATCTTCACATTTTTTATAATAGTTTGGTCTCATAGGTTATTTTGGCCTTTTGAACTATTCTACCAAGGTTAGGTCAAAACATTCACAATTTTGCAACAAATCGGCCTCATAGATCATTTTGGTTGTTTGAAGAAATTAATATAACATTTCATTTCATTTTATTTCTCTCTCGGTCAAGCACAGGAGCTATGGAGATCCAGATGGCTATGTAGCTACGGGGCTCCATAGCAGAGAGTACAACAAAGGATTTGAGCCATACTCTCTCGATATCTAGGGTGCAAATGAGGATTGATTCTAGTAGTAGTAGTAGTATTTTTGTTCTAGTCTTTTAGCACCCAGACATGGTATCACATTCACAGTTTTGTAACAATTTGGACTCATAATTGATTTTGGCTTTTTGAAGACATTCATATAAGATCTCATTTCATTCACCTTTGTTCTCTCTCTCTCTCTCTCTCTCTCTCTCTCTCTCTCTCTCTCTCTCTCTCTCTCTCTCTCTCTCTCTCTCTCTCTCCTTCCAAAAGGTCGGGCTGTGCCTCTCTCTCTTTTTCTCTATCACCATCTCTCTCTCTCTCTCTCTCTCTCTCTCTCTCTCTCTCTCTCTCTCTCTCTCTCTCTCTCTCTCTCTCTCTCTCTCTCTCTCTCTCTCTCTCAGTGCAGCTGTTTTTTGACCTAGTAGACAACAGTCCACTCATTTGATCATAACTTCTTCATCCGAACTCCGATTTGGGTGATCTATAGCCTCAATCGAAGAGCACAAAGTCCTCTACGCATTGATGTAAAGACAGAAATTTTTAGAGTTATAGAAGGCGTTTCTGTAGCAGCATTTCCGAAGTGAACAGGTTCAACAAAATTGATTCTCATCTCCTATTTTACATACAATGTCTTCCGGCACTCGCAAGGGTTCTTCTTCTTCAACAAGGTCCACAACCATTGTGGAAAATGATCCAAAATCTCCTAAGTGTGGAGATAGCAACACAACCACCCAACCAACGACATCGGAAACCATGATCATGGCGTACTTGGTATCATTGCAAGAGACCGTAAACAAACAAGGCGAAGACTTACGAGCACTTGCAATGGAGAATGGCACACTAAGGGTACTTGTGGTTGAGAATGAGAATCTCAAGAGGACACTTGAGATGCAAACAACACGTTTGATGCAACTTGAAGAGGAAGTCAAGGAATGTAAACACTCTCTTGTGGACTTGAATGCTTTGAAGGAGCGGATGAGCAAAGTAGAGCATGACCATGTATTGAAAGAGGAGAAATTTGACACTATGAGCCGGGATGTATGCGACATGAAAAATGTATGCACAAACAAGTCTTGGGCTGATGTATGTGGTAGCAATGTGGTTTCTAATTCCTCACTCATGCAAGCTATGGTTCAAACAAAGAATGTTGAGAATGTGGATGTGGAGGAGTTGAAGGAACGGGAGCGACGTTCCAAGAACATTGTTATTCGTGGAATTCCCGAAGAGAAGTTAGAGACACCTCCTTCTCTTGCCATTGTTATTGAAGATTTCTTCAAAACCCACTTTGGCATGTCCAGAGTTATGGTCTATGGAGCACATAGAGTGGGGAAGCAAGGAGCTCCTCGCTCGGGAGAACGGCCAATTGTATGCACCATGCCGGATGAGACCAAGCGAAAGATTATCCTTGATAATAGTTGGATCTATTTGAGGGATACAAAATGTTTTGTATGTGAAGATCGCACTATTAAGCAACAAAATATGCGTCGCAAGGCATATGAGGAAAAGAATAATAAAAACAAGGAGATCTCTCATGAAGAAAATGTGCCCAAGGAGGAGGCAAGTCTCTCAAGCAAGTAGGGATGCGTGACCTATGAGACTGATTTACAATTGAAAATATGCTTTTGGAATTGTAATGGATACCCATGGAATGCGGGGGTTGGCATTGATGAACTAACAAGCAAAGCCGATGTTGTACTTCTTGTTGAAACTTGGGAGCATGATACACAAAGGACTAACGGCTTGGAGGATTACAATGTACACTCATTGATGTGGTCAAAGAATCTCAAGCAACGAAGAGGACAAGGAGGGTTAGCATGTATGGTTAAGAAAGGATTGGAAGATTTTGTATCAATTGTGAAAGATGACAAGTACAAACGTTATGTATGGCTGAAAATTATGACACCAAAAAGAGCACCCATTTTTGTAGCCGGTTGCTACATTCCTCATCATGATTCTCCCTTTTATGCTTGCATGGATAGAGATCAACCATTTTCTGATTTGGAAGAGGACATTGCTTATTTCAAAGGTGAAGGTGATGTTATTGTATTTGGGGATATGAATGCTTGCACAAAAACATTGCAACATGATACTCAACAATTTGATATGCCATACATTTCAAGGGAGTTGGAGGAAGTTCACTTGTATGATCGTACTTCAATGGATGAGAAAGAGCCGGATCACTATGGAAAGTTACTTTTACACATGTGTAATAGCACGGGTATGCTCATTGCCAATGGTGTATCTTTGTGGAGTGGAACCAATGGATTTACATGTAGAAGACATAATGGGGATAGTGTGATTGACTATATGCTACTCTCTGAAGCCATCATGTATCGCATAAAGAGTTTTATGTTTGGTCAATGGACCCCGGAATCCGACCATCGCACCTTATGTATTGACCTTTCATGTGGAGAAGAAACTAAGCATGATAATTTCAGCCAAAGGAAAGAGAAGTTATCACTATGTATGGATTTCAAACGGGCACCAATGTACATTGAAATGGTTGAGCAAAAATTATGGATGACAAAGCTTCAATGTGATGCACCATTGGAAACTAAATGGGAAGCTTTCAAGAAAGCTATTTGTTCTTGTGCGGAAGAATGCTTTGCCATAAAGCATCTCCATGGTATCAACAAAGATAGATCACGCAAAAGGTGGTTTGATAAAGAATGTCAAGATGCTCGAAAGTCCTTGATAAAGCTTGATGCAACTATGGACAAAGACAACTATCAAAGTCATTTGCATACATACAAGGCATTGATTCAAAAGAAGAGAAGAAGATGGGAAGTAAAGCAACAAGAATTTCAAGTCCAAGAAAAGGCACATGCATGTGGAAGATTTTGGAGAAACTTGAGAGGCAAGCGGGTTGAGAATTTTGGTAACTTGAGTCTAGTGGATATATACACACATTGTAGGCAATTATATGAGCAAGAAAATACTGAAAAAATGCCATTTTATGGTTCACTCCCATGTATGCCGTCTTTTTTTACTATTGAGGATGTATGCGGTGGGCTTGAAAAGTTGGCCACTCGCAAAGCGGGAGATCTTCAAGGTATCAAGCCGGAGATGATCAAATGGACGGGAGATTTTACCCATGAGTGGATGTGTGATATGTTCAACCTTGCACTTCAACATGGTATGCCTAATGATTGGAGTACTAATTGGGTTAAGCCTTTGTATAAAGGAGGGGATGTAAAGAATGTAAGCAACTACCGGACTATAATGATTGGGTCTCTTATGGCAAAGTTGTTTGGGTGCATAATGGAGATGAAATTGAGTGATTGGGCTGAAGAGAATGACAAGCATGCAAAGGGACAAGCGGGTTTTCGTCGATGCCATAGCACCATTGATCATCTTGTCACTCTTCGTGTTCTCATGGAGGAAAGTCGGTTGAAAGGCAAGCGATTGTATTGTTGTTTTGTGAACTTTAAGAAAGCCTTTGATATGATTCCACGTAACAATTTGTGGAGAAGGATGGAAGAACTCCAAGTTCCAAGTGAGTTTATGCTTGCGGTTTCTTGAATCTATGAGAAGGTGATTTGTCAATTGCGCATGGGAAGAGAAATTTCAGAAATTTTTGTAAGCACTATTGGGGTTAAACAAGGATGTCCATTGTCACCAACTCTCTTTGGTCTATGCATCGATCAATTGGAACAAATGGTACTTGACTTTATGCAAGAAGAAGGCATTGAAGAGGTCACTATTTGCAATGCGGTAATCATGCTTTTGTTGTATGCGGATGATGTAGTGCTTCTAGCACACACTTTAGAAGATGCACAAAAGCTTATGGTTGTCCTTGAGAACTTTTGCTTGCATAGTGGGCTGATTGTAAATGAATCCAAAACAAAGGTTATGCTTGTGAAAACCAACCATAAGGAGAAGCCATGCATTGTGTACAACAACGAGACACTTGAAGTTGTTGAGAGCTTTAAGTACCTTGGCCTTGAGGTTCCATCCAATCACAAGTGGCATGAATGTGCTATGCGTCGTTTGGAAGCGGGAAAGAGAGCATATTATGCATTTGAGAACATGTGTAATGCGGGAAACATCAAGTGTTGGGTTCTCAAGAAGTATCTTTTTGATGCATTGGTGACACCGGTTCTTCTTTATGGAGTTGAAGTGTGGGGCGGGAGCATCTCAAAGTCTACTTGGAAAGAGTTTGAGAATGTCCAAAAGCGTTTTCTTACAAACTTTCTCCAAGTTAAGACACAAACACCATATATGCTCCTACTTCTTGAGTCGGGATCTCTTCCAATTGAGGTTATGGGCATGGAAAGGGTTGTGGAGTACATGATAAAGATGCGTCAAAACCCCTCACATCGACTTCCTACAATTGCATGGGAAGCAAGCAAAAAAGTTCAAAAGACGCATAAAAGCAAGATCTTGAGCACGGGATGGATGCAGGACATAAAGAAGTGGTTTGGGAGATGGGATGCATTACACTTGCTACATGATGCTTCAATTGACTCTCAAGTGAATGAAGCTTTTCTACAACGCCAACGTATTACGGCTTGGGAGAAATCTGGTGGGTCACGCTTCATACATTACACCACCTATATTGCCCCCAACTACAAAACCATGTTCTTCGCTGAGAGAGGAAACCGTATTCACACTTACATGCTTGAGCCTATTCCCTTGTCCGCGATACGCACTATCGCAGCAATTCGGCTTAGCTCCCATTTCCTTCGATGCGAGATAGGGCGTTGGGGCAATGGAGAAGAGTCAAATCGATTGTGCACATTATGCTCACTGCAAGTTCGAGAGTCTGAGTACCACACACTACTAGAGTGCTCAGCTTTTGATCACATCCGAACTTGCTTCTCTCACATTTTCAGCCATAACTTAGACCTACACACTTTCCTCTCCCAGCCAAAGTGTGGGCTCTCCATTGCGACTCTCATCACTACAATTTTGGAGCATCGAGAGTCACTCATCAGCCATACACATACTACATCACATGTAACTTTGGTCCCATAGGTCATATTTGACCTCCGAGGACGATAATAAAATCTATCTATCTATCTCTCTCTCTCTCTCTCTCTATCTTCACATTTTTTGTAAGAGTTTGGTGTCATAGGTTATTTTGGCCTTTTCACCTAATTTACCTAAGTTTAGAGTCAAAACATTCACAATTTTGTAACAAATTTGTCTCATAGATCATTTTGGCCTTTTGAAGACATTAATATAGCATTTCATTTCATTTTATTTCTCTATCGGTCAAGCACAGGAGCTATGGAGATCCAGACGGCTATGTAGTTATGGGGCTACATAGCAGAGAGTACAACAAAGGATTTGAACCATACTCTCTCGATATTTAGAGAGCAAATGAAGATGGATAATAGTAGTATTTGGTCTCATAGGTTATTTTGGCCTAATTTACCTAAGTTTTGGTCAACACATTCACAATTTTGTGACAAATTGGTCTCGTAGATCATGTTGGCCTTTTGAAGACATTAATATAACATTTCATTTCTATCTCGGTGAAGCACAGGAGCTATGGAGATCCAGAGGGCTATGGATCTATGGGGCTACATAGCAGAGAGTATAACAAAGGATTTGAGCCATACTCTCTCGATATATAGTGTGCAAATGAGGATGGATTCTAGTTGCACACGTAGTATTTTTGTTCTAGTCTTTAGGCACCCACACATGGTATCAGATTCATAGTTTTGTAACAGTTTGGACTCATAGTTGATTCTCGCCTTTTGAAGACGTTAATATAACATTAACATCTCATTTCATTCGACTTCGTTCTCTCTCTCTCTCTCTCTCTCTCTCTCTCTCTCTCTCTCTCTCTCTCTCTCTCTCTCTCTCTCTCTCTCTCTCTCTCTCTCTATCTATCTATCTATCTATCTTCACATTTTTTATAATAGTTTGGTCTCATAGGTTATTTTGGCCTTTTGACCTAATCTACCAAGGTTAGGTCAAAACATTCACAATTTTGTAACAAATTGGTCTCATAGATCATTTGGCCGTTTGAAGACACTAATATAACATTTCATTTCATTTTATTTCTCTCTCGGTCAAGCACAGGAGCTATGGAGATCCAGATGGCTATGTAGCTACGGGGCTACATAGCAGAGAGTACAACAAAGGATTTGAGCCATACTCTCTCGATATCTAGGGTGCAAATGAGGATTGATTCTAGTAGTAGTAGTAGTATTTTTTTTCTAGTCTTTTAGCACCCAGACATGGTATCATATTCACAGTTTTGTAGTATTTTTGTTCTAGTCTTTTAGCACCCAGACATGGTATCGAGAGAGAGAGAGAGAGTTGGAGAGAGAGAGAGAGAGAGAGAGAGAGAGAGAGAGAGAGAGTTGTCACTGTTGTCGTTCAAGATGTTGAAGACATTAATATAACATTTCATTTCTATCTCGGTCAAGCACAAGAGTTATGGAGATCCAAACGGCTATGTAGCTATGGGGCTACATAGCAGAGAGTACAACAGAGGATGTGAGCCATACTCTCTCGATATCTAGAGTGCAAATGAGGATTGATTCTAGTAGTAGTAGTAGTATTTTTGTTCTAGTCTTTTAGCACCCAGACATGGTATCAGATTCACAGTTTTGTAGCATTTTAACTTATTATTTCCGGTCACTTGACAACTCTCTCTCTCTCTCTCTCTCTCTCTCTCTCTCTCTCTCTCTCTCTCTCTCTCTCTCTCTCTCTCTCTCTCTCTCTCTCTCTCTCTCTCTCTCTCTCAAATAATCAACAAATCAAATAATTAAATTGAAATAAAAATTAGCCAAGACATTTTACCTGGCTGCGCTACCTGGTTGAACTGCCTCACCACAGCACAACGCCACTCTCCTTGGCTTGCACATGTGTTGCCTACAATTAAAATATAGATTTTTAAGTTACATTCGGACGTTGCTTAGGTGGGGGGAGAGAGAGAGAGAGAGAGAGAGAGAGAGAGAGAGAGAGAGAGAGATTTGCTGCGATGTCGAGTGCATGGCAACGCGAGGACCAAGTGGGTGCTAGGTGGGCAGCAGGCTAATGAGCGAGGGGAGGGGCCGTTCTCTTTGTGTGCATGCTGCCTGCCTTCTCGGAGACAGCGGACGACTCAGAGCATGTCTCTGACGTGCAGGCTGCACCACTGTCACCCCACCTCTTGTTCCAGTCCCCATGCCTTCGACCTTGCGGAGCAGAAATCACTAGGAGTTGCGACCCTTGGAAAGGCACACACACACACACACACACACACACACACACACACACACACACACACACACACTACTGTAACTTTAAAACGTTCATTTTAGAGTCAAAGAGTTGCATGGAAGCTGGATTTAGAGGGATGGGCGGTGCAAGCGAGCAGCAAACGGAGGTTCAAACGAAGCCTCTTGGACGACCAACGGCTAGTCAGTTTTGCCGGTGGCAGGAGGAGCTGGGGCCGAAGTAGTTGCCGGTGGGGCTGGAGGAGGGGCCGCAGCTGCCGAAGCAGTTGCTGGTGGCTGCAGTTGGCGCTGCAGTTTGCTCAATGCATGCAATGGCGAGGTGATTCGGCAGGAACTTCCACAACAACAGGAGCGGGCCTATGCAACTTGAGCGACCACAGTAGGTGGAAGCGTCGTCGCTGCAGCTTGCTCGATGCATGCAATGGCGAGGCGAGGTCGCATGCAAGACTTTGCATGAGATTGGGGGTGGAGGAGACGAAGGTGCAGGAGGAAGGGGTCCAGGTGATGGCGATGACAATGTCGGGGACTCCTTGCCATGCATCAGGGGGTGATAGAATCGGGCAGAGGCACTCACACACACACACACACACACACACACAGTACCCTCACGTGCATTCTTTGGTGACGCAGAGCCTAGGAGTTCACAGCGCGGGAGACAAACACACGGTACCACTTCAAGCAACACAACTGCATTCACACCAGCAGACGAAGACGAAGCATGCGAGAGAGAAAACGAAGCAGCCGAGAGAGGAGAGACACTGCTCTCCGTGGACAGTGGCGTCAAAGAGGGAGGGGGGGGAGGTAGTAGGAGACAAACCTTCGAGCTCCTGTGCAACTTCTTCTTCTTCTCTCTCTCTCTCTCTCTCTCTCTCTCTCTCTCTCTCTCACTCTCTCTCTCTCTCTCTCTCTCACCCTACATGCTCTTACTTCTTGAGTCCGGATCGCTTCCCATTGAGGTCTTGGGCATGGAAAGGGTTGTGGAGTACATGCGTAAGACACAACGTAGCCCTTTGCATTGACTTCCTAGAATCGCATATGAAGCAAGTCAAAAGGTTCAAAAGACATGCAAGAGCAAAATACTAAGTTCGGGGTGGATGCTTGATATCAAGAAATGGTTTGGAAGATGGGATGCATGTCACTTGGTCAAGGATGCGTCGATCGACTCCCAAGTTAATGAGGCCTTCTTACAACGCCAATGTATCATGGCTTGGGAGAAATCTGGAGGTTCTCGCTTCAGCCATTACACCACACACGTTGCCCCAAACTACAAATCTCTCTTCTTCTCGGAACGAGGTAACCGAACCCATTCCTACATCCTTGAGCCCATCCCGTTGAGTGCGATCCGCACCATTGCCTCCATTCGTCTTAGCTCCCATTCTCTACGCTGCGAGACAGGACGTTGGGGCACTGGCGAGGAGTGTCATCGACTTTGCGCCTTATGCCCTCGTCAAGTGCGAGAGAGTGAGTACCACACACTACTTGAGTGCTCATCTTTTGACCACATTAGGTCCTCTTTTCCCCATATATTCAGCCATGAGCTCTCCCTACATACCTTCCTCTCCCAACCACGATGTGGACTCTCTATTGCGACGCTCATTTCAGCCATTTTTGAGCATCGAGAGTCACTTATGAACTCCACTCACACCACGTGACATGTTCATTTGGTCCCATAGGTCATATTTGACCTCCCAGGACGATAATAGAACTCTCTCTCTCTCTCTCTCTCTCTCTCTCTCTCTCTCTCTCTCTCTCTCTCTCTCTCTCTCTCTCTCTCTCTCTCTGTTGTACTTCACGGAGGGCAAGCGAGCAACGAATAAGAGGTCAAGTACCGAGGTAGGTCCAAGGTTCCTTGGTGTACTTGAATGCGTACTTGAAAGCGTTGCAGTGCCAGAGCCGCCCCCTGCGCAAGTGAAAGGTCTGCAGCCGCCATCCAACACACTGCGAATTTGGGCAGTTAATTTTTTTTTGGTCTTTTTTCAACTCACGCAGAATTTGACACGTTTAGTAGAAACCCGTCTACCATAGTATGTTAGTAGATTGTAATTTTTAGACGTAACAAATCTTCCATCATCTCTTCTCATATACGCAGGATATCCACTTTCGTTTACATTTGTAGACGTAGAAAATGTTCGTGGAAACTTGAATCTACACTTACCATCAACCATACATGGAGAACGTGGGTTCAAAGGACCACATGGCCCATGAACATTACAACAAATCACTACATCAAATAATTCTGGAAACACATTCTTGTCAGGGAGCTCTGCACAAACCAACTTGTCATACTGTAATGTATCTATGGGTTTATATTCGGATGCAAGTATCAACAATATATGTGCATGAGGAAGACCTCTCTTCTGAAACTCAATCACTGAAACACGTCCAATCACCTCTCCAAATACGGCTTGCTTGATAAGTAAATGCATCATATCTTGAAACTTCTGATAAAACACTCGTATAGTCACATCAGGACGATCAACAGCACTTTGTCCAAGTAGTAATGCATCATCTATTTCCTTCCATCGTGGATTACATGTGAATGTGATGAAGCGATCCGATTTTCCCCTACTACGAACAATTTCCATTGCATCTTGAAATAGTTGGCACATATATCTTGGACCTCCAACAAAAGACGAAGGCAAAACAATTCTACGGCCAACATTTTGACCTTCAGCCCTCTCTAAGCCATCTCTAGCCTCAACCATGTCAACCAATCCTTGGTACACTTCACCACGAAGTGTTTTTTGGTTATTTCGCATCGACAAAAGTCGTGACTCCTCTAGAGTACTATAAGCATCCACGACATACAGGTGTAATAGCCTACCTCCTCGAAGAAGACACTCCATAGTATCATCTCTTATTTGTAAGCGAAAGACAGAATATTGCTTTTGACTCAATTTTTTTCCATCGGTAGTCTGTAAATAAAGATGCCACCCATCCTCTCCACTTGGAAATAATAAAACATACACTAAGGACATGTAAGCTCAATGCATGCTAGAGATTCTTTTCAAACCCCCGTGTCGAAAATTCAATACAATGTCGCGATAGCCAATATTTCTATCATCTCCTTGTCTTGGCATAATTGCAGCAACTTCAGAACCCCTTGGAGCAAGATATTGCCAACCATCACAACGATGCTCCGCAATAACCATCCTCATATTGGGTACAATAGCATCACCAGACAAAGAAGCAGTAGATCGTAGAGCATTTGCACAAGGATTTACTCTATGCATCATCACTTGTAAACACTCTAGAATACTACGATCTAAATTTGAAACATGATGCAATCTGTTGCTCAACTCATGTTCGGTATCAAAAAAATATAATTGTGCAAAGAGTGGGACTTTATTTTGTCCTTCGGCTGGCGCTAAAGAACCAATGCTATGATAGACAAAGCCGTGAACCTTAAAAGTGTATACACCTCTCCCACCAAAATTAATAGTCTCATCGATATGGGCACCAAGAGACACAAATGCCAATGCATTATTATATCCTCGAATGTTTTGTAAGAACTGTCTACTTCTTGTTGTGGTTGAGCTCATCAAATCTTTCAATTCATTTGGTGGCTCATTCAAAGGAAGTAATTGGACTTTTCCATCAGAGCAGCAATATGTACCCACAAATGTTTGGATAGTCTTTCCTTCGTCCTTCTAGGCCTTTGCTCCACATTTGGAGCAAACATAATCTAAGCTTCCTAAGTTGTGCAGCACACACTTTTTGGATAGAAGTGGTGACATAGACTTGTGATGTAAAAGGAGAGACGTTGGATATTGAAAGCGGATGGACAAACAATGCTTTTCTACTTTAGAATAGTTTCCCTCTACTAAGTTCATTGTTGTCCTAACATTCATGGCTTCAGAGTTTCCTTCATGTACATCATGCAGGCTCTGCCTTTCATTGCACTCGAATAAATTTCCAATAGTACTTTGTAGTGAATGCCTTGTTCTCTCTCGTGCTATTTGGCGCCTCGCCTTTCATGAATCATCGCACAGTCGACTACGTCGTGCATGACCAGGTGATAATATACGTGGTCCAAATACCATCTATGAAATCAGGTGCAAATAGATCTCATATAAATACAATATACCTGATATAGTTTGGATCTGTCACTAAAAGAACATTTTTATGCTTAATAAAATTCAATATAAACTGGGACATCTAATAATATCCTCTAACTTAAATACATTTGACACATTGATAGTGACTCAATTAAAAAGTACAATTTGATGAATCTACAACATAACATTACATATTTCTACCATAAGTAGGACTAAATACATTTGACACAACGGCTTGACTTAATTAAAAAGAACACTTTGATGAAGATACATCAAAACATTACATATTTCTACCATTAGTAGGATTAGGTCGTTGAGAAACTTGACGCTGCTTTGGTCGAACTAATCTAGCCAAAGCACTTAATTTATTTGAGGTAGCTCGGATATCTGAAAGTCTTGAACCTTGAACCTTTGTCAAAGCACCGAGCTTGTTCAGTAGATAAAAGTTTTGCTCAATACATGATTAACCCCATCTAAATTTGAAAATGGGAAAAGAGCATTTAGCACTGGGACGCTTGAAAATAGGCTCCTTATGATTCTCTATCTTATCAGGTCCTACAATCATTAGCGCATTAATTTTTCTATAAACTTTAGATATCGAACAACAACCTCACTGAGAATCAAGGCAGAGGGCATCTGAGTATCCCATCTTTACTCGAATCTGCAAAAGTCGTAGGTGCGAAACCATTGATTGGGATCATTCTGGATTCTGACAAACACCTGGTGAAAGGGTGTCCCATCTCGAGTCATGGAAGTGCGGTAGTAGGTTCTCCAAGCTTCTTCTATAGTAACACCCGGAAAGAAACCTCGAACAATGCTTTGAAAGAAGTCAGCTTTGTTTTTTGGAGAGTAGTGAATCATTATATGATCCATTACTATCTCCATCGCTTCCAATCCATGACCAAAACATTCAGCAGATACCCTAGGTTCCATAAAGTTCCTAAGAAAAAAAAGAGAGACATTGTAAGTGTAGTTGCTCTAGGACTTCATCCACAAAACTTGACTTTACAATATGTCTCTTTAAATAAATCTGTTTCTAGGTCTGTTTCCCATCCCTCTCTCTCCCTCTCCATCTCCCTCTCTCTTTCTCTCTCTCACTTTCACTCTATATCTAAAATTTATAGTGTTTGGAAGCAGTACTAGATCTTTCAATCACACATGTTATTCTCTCTATCCAACCCTTCTTGAAATCTAGAATGGTTTCATGTGATCTTCTATCCATGTGGTCACCTTTTGGTGATCAAACTATGGATTATTTTGAACTGTAATGCATATGTAAATGCATTAGGAGAGAAACCCTTAGTTCACATCATATGGAAAATAGATTAGTCCTTGCCTCTTTGGGACATCATCTCCTCCCACAATTATCAAACTCGGCATGATGTATAGAACAATCAGCTGTTTTATCTTATTGTTAAGAAGAAGACGTTGATTGTCCAAATTCCATCTCGAATTTGTTACAGCAGGGCACTTATAATATCCTTGGGATCTTTTGAAACTATTCATATGAGAGTGACAAACTGGTTATGTTAACTATCATTGGAATAGCATAGGTAGATTTGGAGGGCCTATCATTAGATAGATCCTTTAATACTTTTATAGACAGGACCCTAAAAATTTCTTCCTTGTTAGGGTGAAGACAAAGATACCATCTTGGTTCAGTATGAAGGCTCTCTTGGGATTGCCTTTTGAGTATCATGCCTTGATTTTTGAGACTACGCAAGAATCTCTAAGGTCTATTGGAAGTGCTCTAGGAATTTACATGAAGCCCGAGATCTTTGGAAACCCTCTCTATGACATTAAAATCTACATCTTTGGATGGAAATGTTATTCACATTTAACTCTCCCTATGTCTCTCCGTCCCTCTCTCTCGCTTATCTTTAATTTTATTCACTTTGGTCTTTTTTCTCTCTCTCTCTCTCTCTCTCTCTCTCTCTCTCTCTCTCTCTCTCTCTCTCTTTGTTTGTGTGTGGTTGTGTAGCATGCACGCGTGTATGTGTGTAAGTACCCTTCAAACTCAGTTCATTTTCAACTCTTTGTCTCTCTATGTGTGTTTGTGTGTGTTTTCTCCCCCCCCCCTCTCTCTCTCTCTCTCTCTCTCTCTCTCTCTCTCTCTCTCTCTCTCTCTCTCTCTCTCTCAGTTGAGTTCACGCCTATCAATTTAGGATCCCATAGTACTTTTATCTTATCATTTTATCATTTCATTTTGTTACTCTGATTCAACACATTGTAACCCTCTGGTCCCATAGGTCATTTTGTCCTTTTTGAAGACATTAATATAACATTTCCTTCCATTTTATTTCTCTCTGGATCAAGCACATGAGCTACGGAGATCCAGATGGCTATGTAGCTACGGGGCTACATAGAAGAGAGTACAACAGAGGATTTGAGCCATACTCTCTCGATATCTAGAGTGAAAATGAGGATGGATTCTAGTAGTAGTAGTAGTAGTAGTAGTAGTATTTTTGTTCTAGTATGTTAGCACCCACACATGGTATTAGATTCACAGTTTTGTAACAGTTTGGACTCATAGTTGATTTTGGCTTTTTGAAGACGTTAATATAACCTAATTTACCTAGATTTAGGTCAAAACATTCACAATTTTGTAACAAATTGGTCTCATAGATCATTTTGGCCTTTTGAAAACATTAGTAGAACATTTCATGCCATACTCTCTCGATATCTAGAGTGCAAATGAGGATGGATTCTAGTAGTAGTAGTAGTATTTTCTAGTCTTTTAGCACCCAGACATGGTATCAGATTCACAGTTTTGTAACAAAACATTCACAATTTCGTAACAAATTGGTCTCATAGATCATTTTGGCCTGTTGAAGACATTAATATAACATTTCATTTCTCTCAAGGTCAAGCACAGGAATTATGGAGATATAAACGGCTATGTAGGTATGGGGCTACATAGCAGAGAGTACAACAGAGGATGTGAGCCATACTCTCTCGATATCTAGAGTGCAAATGAGGATGGATTCTAGTAGTAGTAGTAGTAGTAGTATTTTTTTTCTAGTCTTTTAGCACCCAGACATGGTATCAGATTCACAGTTTTGTAACAATTTGGACTCATAATTGATTTTGGCCTTTTGAAGATGTTCATATAAGATCTCATTTCATTGAACTTCTCTCTCTCTCTCTCTCTCTCTCTCTCTCTCTCTCTCTCTCTCTCTCTCTCTCTCTCTCTCTCTCTCTCTCTCTCTCTCTCTCTCTCTCTCTCTCTCTCTCTATCTATCTATCTATCTATCTTCACATTTTTTGTAACAGTTTGGTGTAATAGGTTATTTTGGCCTTTTGACCTAATCTACCAAGGTTAGGTCAAAACATTCACAATTTTGTAACAAATTGGTCTCATAGATCATTTTGGCCGTTTGAAGACATTAATATAACATTTCATTTCATTTTATTTCTCTCTCGGTCAAGCACAGGAGCTATGGAGATCCAGATGGCTATGTAGCTAGGGGGCTACATAGCAGAGAGTACAACAAAGGATTTGAGCCATACTCTCTCGATATCTAGGGTGCGAATGAGGATTGATTCTAGTACTAGTAGTAGTATTTTTGTTCTAGTCTTTTAGCACCCAGACATGGTATCAGATTCACAGTTTTGTAACAATTTGGACTCATAATTGATTTTGGCCTTTTGAAGACGTTCATATAAGATCTCATTTCATTCAACTTCGTTCTCTCTCTCTCTCTCTCTCTCTCTCTCTCTCTCTCTCTCTCTCTCTCTCTCTCTCTCTCTCTCTCTTCACATTTTTTGTAACAGTTTGGTGTCATAGGTTATTTTGGCCTTTTGACCTAATTTACCTAAGTTTAGGTCAAAACATTCACAATTTTGTAACAAATTGGTCTCATAGATCATTTTGGCCTTTTGAAGACATTAATATAGCATTTCATTTCATTTTATTTCTCTATCGGTCAAGCACAAGAGCTGTGGAGATCGAGACAGCTATGTAGCTATGGGGCTACATAGCAGAGAGTACAACAAAGGATTTGAACCATACTCTCTCGATATTTAGAGTGCAAATGAAGATGGATAGTAGTAGTATTTGGTCTCATAGGTTATTTTAGCCTAATTTACCTAACTTTTGGTCAACACATTCACAATTTTGTGACAAATTGGTCTCATAGATCATTTTGGCCTTTTGAAGAAATTAATATAACATTTCATTTCTATCTCGGTGAAGCACAGGAGCTTGATTAGTTATAGAAGCCAAGCGTCCAAGTACTTCACATAAGCATAACGAAAGGGAAGGGAGTCATAAAGGAAAACGAGAGATTTCACTAAACATCGCAATTGCCAACGGGTTTCGACTTTATTGAGGCTCATCAGGGCATTCCATGAATACAAAATACTCTCTTTAGGCTTATGGTTTTATAAGCACTTGTGGAGGGAAAAAATTCTAAGACTTTTGGAGGGAAATGTGGGTAGTTGGGCATTTATTAGGTTTGAGTACAACTTGAAGAGTTTTAAAATGGTGATGGATGCATCGCAAGAAAATAGATTGGCTTTGTTGGGCATTGTTGGGCATTCCTTGGGCTTTGTTGGGCTTGTGTACACTTCAAGAATTTACAAAGGTGATGGGTGTATACCAAGGGGATTGGCTTTCTCTAGTTGGGCATTCAATGGGTTTGTGTACATCTCCAAGAGTTTTAAATGGTGATGTATGTATACCAAGAAATAGCCTGGCTTTGTTGAACGTAAGTGCAATTTCTTGGGAGTGGAAAAAATTAAGGGATTACAAAAAGTGGTACCACTGGCTAGGGGCTTTCATGAAGTACTAGAATCCTTGATAAGGGTCATCTTTATAAAAAAAAATCTCCAAGAGATTTTGTCGTAACCCCTACTTTGTTATACAAAAATTGAAATCTTGAGCTGTGCATGCAGTGTACATGGCTCGCTTAGATTAAGGATTGAGCCCAACGTAGTGGAAGGTTAGGTTGAGTTTTGGGCCAAGAGTGTGGTGGAAGCAAAAAGCGGTGACAAGTTATAAAATTGGTGTGATTTAAGCAAAAGTGATAAAAGAAACTTGGAAGGGTTTCATCTCCACTGGATGCATGTGGAGACTTAGAAATTACATTTTAGAACAATTGTAAGGTCGGGTGCTAGTCTATGTAGGTAGGTTGTTAATTGGGTCCTAGGAGTGGATAGTCAAGAAAATAGAGGTTGGTTATGATAATAACATTGAAGCCACTTAGGTAGGTGCAAATAACAAGCATGGAGAGGTGATAGGTTAAGGTATGCAGGGTTTTAAGACAACCAAAGTGAGGCAAGGCTTAATCTGGCTAGTATTAGAGTTTTATGAGGTTAGGTTCAGCTTAGTTACAAGACACCAACTAGGAGAGGCAAAGATTGGGGGATGTACAAGGGGGGGAAAAAGGTACTTAACTTTCAAGGTAAGGTCATGGATGATAAAATTGTGGGTTATGACATGCAAGGAAGGTGGGGTCAAGGCAGGCAAAGCTATTAATTTTAGCAAGGTGTTGATGTACAAAATGAAGGATAAAACATACATAGAAGGGTGCATTTTAAATGAGGGTAAAGTGATAATTTACTTGGAAGGGTTTCATCTGCACCAAATGTATGTGGAGATTAATAAACAAATTGTACAATTGTAAGGTGGGGTGCAAGGCCATGAGGGTAGGTTGATCACTAAGGTCTTCTAGCAAAGGATAGTTAGGTTGCCTTGGGTTAGCAAAGATAAAAAGGACATTGTATGTTGAAAAATTTGTTATGGTAGTTGATAGTCAAGTGTCTCAAGGTCTGTTACAAAAAGAAAAAACCTACAAGGTGGGGCTAGGGTGAAAGAGGCTAAAATCAGGGCAGTAAAAAGATAGCAAAATGAGGGGTTTTGGCCGCCGGTTGCTCGTTCTGCTGGGTTTTGGTCGGCGTTGGTCGTTTGGTCAAGGTTTACTGAGGATTCCACCATTCGGATGCCACGGGACAAGTGCCTAAGAGTAAAGGGATTTTCAAGGGTGGTAGCTATCCAATAGTGTGGATGCTAAAGACTAGGGAGCTTGATGAAGAGGGATTGCCAATGGCTAGGTAAAAATATATACAAGTGGATGTCAAAGGCAAAGCGGCCTCAGGAAATTAATGTAATATATTAATATCTACAAGTGGATGTCGGTGAAGCATTTCTATCTCGGTGAAGCACAGGAGCTATGGAGATCCAGACGGCTATGGAGCTATGGAGCTACATAGCAGAGAGTACAACAAAGGATTTGAGCCATACTCTATTGATATATAGTGTGCAAATGAGGATTGATTCTAGTTGCACTCGTAGTATTTTTGTTCTAGTCTTTAGGCACCCACACATGGTATCAGATTCATTGTTTTGTAACAGTTTGGACTCATAGTTGATTCTCGCCTTTTGAAGACGTTAATATAACATTAACATCTCATTTCATTCGACTTCGTTCTCTCTCTCTCTCTCTCTCTCTCTCTCTCTCTCTCTCTCTCTCTCTCTCTCTCTCTCTCTCTCTCTCTCTCTCTCTCTCTATCTTCACATTTTTTATAATAGTTTGGTCTCATAGGTTATTTTGGCCTATTGACCTAATCTACCAAGGTTAGGTCAAAACATTCACAATTTTGTAACAAATTGGTCTCATAGATCATTTTGGCCGTTTGAAGACATTAATATAACATTTCATTTCATTTTATTTCTCTCTCGATCAAGCACAGGAGCTATGGAGATCCAGATGGCTATGTAGCTACGGGGCTACATAGCAAAGAGTACAACAAAGGATTTGAGCCATACTCTCTCGATATCTAGGGTGCAAATGAGGATTGATTCTAGTAGTAGTAGTAGTAGTAGTATTTTTGTTCTAGTCTTTTAGCACCCAGACATGGTATCGAGAGAGAGAGAGAGAGAGTTGGAGAGAGAGAGAGAGAGAGAGAGAGAGAGAGAGAGAGAGAGAGTTGTCAATGTTGTCCTTCAAGATGTTGAAGACATTAATATAACATTTCATTTCTCTCTCGGTCAAGCACAGGAGTTATGGAGATCCAAACGGTTATGTAGCTATGGGGCTACATAGCAGAGAGTACAACAGAGGATGTGAGCCATACTCTCTCGATATCTAGAGTGAAAATGAGGATTGATTCTAGTAGTAGTGGTAGTAATTTTGTTCTAGTCTTTTAGCACCAAGACATGGTATCAGATTCACAGTTTTGTAGCATTTTTGTTCTAGTCTTTTAGCACGCAGACATGGTGTCAGATTCACAGTTATGGATTATTTTAACTTATTATTTCCGGTCACTTGACAACTCTCTCTCTCTCTCTCTCTCTCTCTCTCTCTCTCTCTCTCTCAAATCATCAACAAATCAAATAATTAAATTGAAATAAAAATTAGCCAAGACATTTTACCTGGTTGAACTGCCTGACCACAGCACAATGCCACTCTCCTTGGCTTGCACACGTGCTGCCTACAATAAAAATATAGATTTTTAAGTTACATTCGGACGTTGCTTAGGTGGGGAGAGAGAGAGAGAGAGAGAGAGAGAGAGAGAAATTTGTTGCGGTGTCCAGTGCATGGCAACGCGAGGACCAAGTGGGTGCTAGGTGGGCAAGGGGTAATGAGCGAGGGGAGGGGCCTTTCTCTTTGTGTGCATGCTGCTTGCCTTCTCGGAGACAGTGGACTACTCAGAGCATGTCTCTGACGCGCAGGCTGCACCACTGCCACCCCACCTCTTGTTCCAGTCCCACTGCCTTCGACCTTGCGGAGTAGAAATCACCAGGAGTTGCGACCCTTGGCAAGGCACTCTCTCTCTCTCTCTCTCTCACACACACACACACACACACACACACACATATAGACACACTACTGTGACTTTAAAACGTTCATTTTAGAGTCAAAAAGTTGCATGGAAGCTGGATTTAGAGGGATGGGCGGTGCAAGCGAGTAGCAAACGGAGGTGCAAACGGAGCCTCTTGGACGTCCAACGGCTAGTCAGTTTTGCCGGTGGCAGGAGTAGCTGGGGCCGACGCAGTTGCCGGTGGCTGCAGTTGTCGCTGCAGTTTGCTCGATGCATGCAATGGCGAGGTGAGGTCGCATGCAAGACTTTGCATGAGACTGGGGGTGGAGGAGACGAAAGTGCAGGAGGAAGGGGTCCAGGTGATGGCGATGACAATGTCAGGGACTCCTTGCCATGCATCAGGGGGTGATACAACCGGGCAGAGGCACTCAGACACACACACACACACACACACACACAGAGTACCCTCACGTGCATTCTTTGGTGACGCAGAGCCTAGGACTTCACAACGCGGGAGACAAACACACAGTACCACTTCAAGCAACACAACTGCATTCACACCAGCAGACGAAGACGAAGCATGCGAGAGAGAAGACGAAGCAGCCGAGAGAGGAGAGACACTGCTCTCCGTGGACAGTGGCGTCAAAGAGGGGGGAGGGGGGGGGGGGAGGTAGTAGGAGATAGACCTTCGAGCTTCTGTGCGTCTTCTTTTCTCTCTCTCTCTCTCTCTCTCTCTCTCTCTGTGTTGTACTTCACGGAGGGCAAGCGAGCAACGAATAAGAGGTGAAGTACCGAGGTAGGTTCGAGGTTCCCTGGTGTACTTGAATGCGTACTTGAAAACGTTGCAGAGCCAGAGCCAGCCCCTGCGCAAGTGAAAGGTCTACAACCGCCATCCAACGCAGTGCGAATTGGGGCAGTTTTTTTTTTTTGTATTTTGTCAAGTCACGCAAAATTTGACACGTGTTAGTAGAAACCCGTCCGCCATAGTATGTTAGTAGACTAGCGTGAAAGCTCTTTGCAACCCAGTGTTAACCTTATCCAACCTTATGTAAGCTCCACACTCTTTGCCTCTCCTAAATTAAACATCACCATGTGCTTACTATATACGTCTACCACATTGGTTGCACGCTTGGAAATTGCAATCCTGGCCTTCCTTTGCCTGTAGCCCTACATGTGCATGGAAAAAAGAGTTTAGCTCTTCCCATTGAAGGGCAAGTTGGCCAAAAAAGCAGGCATTGTTGGAAGGGTTGCTCTTTCCAAGCCCTTCCTTGGGAAGGGCAACTTTAGTAAGTGGCCTTCAGGGTCTAATATCTTATGGGAGCATAGATTCCCAATATCTAAACTCCATATTGCATAGGACAACTTTACATTTAACAAAAGGATGAATCTTTTAATAGATTTGCACCGCCTGCAAGTGACGACATTTCAAAGAAGAAGCCCTTGAAGAACTTCCCGTCCTTTCATGACCACACCACATTTGGCATACATATCAACCAAAGCACTAGCAAGCACATCTTTCTCCAATAGCCTCTGACGAACAATGCTATCGTGAATTTTCTCAACCATGTCAACATCTTGCGTAAGGTCACAAGCCTTCAAGATGCAACCTGTCCTTCGACTTTGCCTGTTTAAGCCATGTTCATGCGGCGTGGAGCCTTGTCCTCACCCTTGCTCAGTCGATTTCCTAATCGCTGTTGACATTCCTACTTCCCTTTGTAGCAACCACAACCAACACATTGTAAGAGACCACTTTCTATGTAAGAAGCTGATCTGAAACATTTTGAGCTTTTGTGAGGTGCTAGATTCAGTATACATACCAACCAAAGCACCTCTGAGCATAACATGTTTCACCAAAATCCCCTGATTAGCGATTCCTATCTTTTAGTTTAGCCTTTCATCTGACTTCTTTTTTTTTGCACTCAGACATTGGATTATATCCACAAAGATTGTATTGGTTTGGTCTCAGAGGTCATTTTAGCTCTTTGAAAACGGATTTTAATCTGACGATTTGTGTCTTTTAGTTTAACTTTCATCTTACTTCTTATTTTTTTCACACCCAAACATAAAAGTCATTTTGGCTCTTTGAAAACCTTTAATATAGTATTTCATTAGCTGAAATCAACGCAGAGCTGCCTGCCCGCTGCTCGTACGCAGAGCTTTAAGCTTCTATCCGTTGCCCGTTCGCCGAGTTTTAAGCTCAAGCTCTCTCTCTCGACATCGCAGAGCTCTTTGAACAGCACAGCACAGAGCACTCTGAGGCCCCTGTCAGACTGAAGCACCCGCCCCTCTCTCTCTTCGAAGGTGGCCGCACCTACTGTTGTCACACCAAAACACGAACAGGTAGACGGCCACGCTCTGCAGAAAACCGCAAGCAAACCGCAAGGCAGCATTGGTGCAACCTCTATCTCCCACACTGACTGTCAGACTCCAACGCCCATCATCTCTCTTCGCGCGTCCAGTTTTGCAGATGGCCGCTGCATTGCGAAGTTGGCCGAGGGTGCAAGGCCATCCCTCTGACAAAGGCTGCAGGCCATGTTTGCCTTTTTCCTCCGCAAATGAGACGCCGCCATATCAGCATGGCCAACTTTTCCCTGCCCCAATGTGACACGGGCATGAGGCTATAAGCTCCCTCTCTCCCTCCCTCCCCTCTTCACCCTACAGTGCTCTCTGTCTGCCGGAATAATTGTTCTCTCTCTCTCTCTCTCTCTCTCTCTCTCTCTCTCTCTCTCTCTCTCTCCCCCCCTCTGGCAGCGCAAAGCTCTTTGAACAGCACAGCATAGAGCACTCTGAGGCTATAAGCTCTCCCTCCCTCCCTCCCTCTCTCTCCCCCCCTCCCTCTTCGCCCTGCAGTGCTCTCTGTCTGCCGGAATAATTGTTCTCTCTCTCTCTCTCTCACCTCTGCTCTCACAAACATGCAGATACATAATCACTGCGCAAGTCGACTTCTATGAATGCTACATGCTTCACTAAGCAATTTCCGGCCACTACTTTTACTGCCTTCTTTTTTTGGTGCTTACCCACACGCTCTTTTTCAAAACAATAGCTTCCATAGCTTTTCTCACTCTATTTTCTGCACCATCCCTTTCTAACTACTCTGTCCAATGAAAAGCAGCCAGATGGAGTGCCTCTCCTTGCAACGATTCCAAAATCGCTCTTAGATAATCAATTTAACCAGGATGCATTTGTGGGAAAGGAAGGCCAGGGGGCCTCCCACTATCAGAGGCGCAGAAAGAGAACATTATAACTGTGTGTGTTCTACATCGTTCACAGAAGGTGATGCAGGCAGTGTGTGTGTAAGAGAGAGAGAGAGAGAGAGAGAGAGAGAGAGAGAGACAGTACCCACCTACGGTTATGCAACTGGAATATTTTATTATATTCCAACATCCCCCCTCAGCTGAATGCCGAGAGAAGATTTTATTGTGCATGAGAAGTGCTTAGATGAACTGGAAAGTGCTTTCTGTTTTTGTTTCCATCAAACGATGGAGGTGCACGAAATAAAAATTTTACTTTAGTTTTCAATTGGGTTTTCTGCACAATCAATCAGGTTCAAGCAGAAAGGTGTTAAGTGGAAATGTTTGATGTCGAGGTTTCATCTTGATTCTCGCACGAGAATCAAGTTCTTCAACTTCATGTTGAGATCGAATGACTTTCTTCAGTTGATCCCCCCTTCGACCGAAAACATGTGCTTTAGATTTTGCTTCCGATTGGCTTTTGGTGAAGAAGATAAGGTAGGAGTCCAAGTATTTCAGCATGATGAAGATAACTACTGAACTTTGTGGCTTTGGACCATTGGAAGGATCATCATGCTTGCGGGATTGAATCCTGACAGGGTGGCATGAGGTTGAGCAATGATTGTGATAGCCGCCGCAACAATATTTGCACTTGGGGACAGCATGAAATGCATGAGCAACATCCATGTTGTAAGGGTGAGGCACCCTTCTAATGATTTCCAGCAAGGTTGGATCAGTTTCACCATCATCTGCAGGTTCTGCATCATCAACTTGGGTTTGGTACACGCATGAAGAAGCAACTGCTATCTCTTCATCTCCGTCAGCAGGTTCATTTATCATAGGGTGATCCCCAAACAAAGTACTGCCTTTGAGGTTTTCAGAGGTGGCCGTCTGCAGGTCAAAGTTTGTGTGTTCCTCTTCAAGAGAAGCCAGGAAGTTGGTGATAACCTCGTCTTCTTCTTCATCTGCATGGTGGCCACAGTATTCATAAGGCAAGGTGGTGAGCATTGCATGGCTGGGCGCTGCAGGAGTAATTTCCGCAGCAAGGATGTCATTCTTGGCTGCATGATTTCGGGTGGGTACTTCATCACCATCGACTGGATGTGAGACAGGTATCTCAGCAGCGTTTTCATCTGCTTCTTGGGCAGGTACATCAGCATTTTCATCCGCAGCAAGGGCAGGGATTTCATCTTCCTTTGCATCTTCTGCAGCGACTACAAGTTCATTGTCCAGCAACAGGTCGGCTTCACGGCATGTATTAGCCATTGATTGCGGCTGCACGTCTGCATGAAGTTGGGCAATAGCAGGTTCAAACCGCTTAGGGTTCAAGGCCATTAAAGGCTTGCAGGGTTTTAGGCAGTGCGCTGACCAGTAAAGTTGTATGGCCTTTACAAGGCAACAAATGAGAGCATCGGCAAGGAGAGATGATGCATCATATTTGCGCTCAACGTTGGCAAAGGAGAGGCTGACTTGATCATCAGGTTTTATGGCCTTGATTTCAGCAGCAGCAGGGTGCTTAATTACAAGATGTGGGTCATCAACATCATTTGCTGGAGTGGCCGTATCTTTGATTACATGCACAGCATCAAGAACACCTTCATGCAGGAATTCGAGGAAGGTGTTGATAATTGCGTCCTCATCATGGGATACAGCAGGAACGGCTACGGTTTCATCATTGTTCATGTCTATGTCGGTTGCATGGTGGATGCCAATTGTGGCTGCTCCGATGGCTGCAGGGTTGGAGGGTTCACGGACAGCAGATGAGAAATTGGCCACAACAAGTGTTGTGGTAGCATTGGCGTCAACAAAGGCTCGTTCTGCCTGTTCAACAGTAGCGCGTGAAGAATCCGCAAGAGTGGCAGTAGATTGGGTTCCAGCAGCATTGACGAGATTCTTGGCGACATCTGGCTTGGTGGCATCTGCAACAAGATGGTGCCCTTGGTGACGGATCTTGCACGACGTGCCATCGTTCTTGAGTTTGACATCAGCCCCAAGGGCTGCAGTGGGTTGTACAGGCAGGCCGTTGGCGATGGGAAAAGGTGGAGCTGCTTGCATATTGGTGCGCATGCCCCGGGTATCCAGGCCGTCCCGGCGATTGATACCATGTGTGAAAGGAAGGCCAAGGGGCCTCCCACTATCAGAGGCGCAGAAAGAGAACATTATAACTGTGTGTGTTCTACATCGTGCACAGAAGGTGATGCAGGCAGTGTGTGTGTGTGTGTGTGTGTGTGAGAGAGAGAGAGAGAGAGAGAGAGAGAGAGAGAGAGAGAGAGAGAGAGAGAGAGAGAGAGAGAGAGAGAGAGAGAGAGAGAGAGAGAGTACACGACGATGTAGGTGGGTAGGCGGTTATTGGATTGCTCTGATTGTAGCGAGATTACATGGGGTGATTATAAAGCCTGGGAATAGTGGATTTGAACGGGTGTTGGTGCCTCTTGGTTTCTCGAGGCATGACAGCTGGAATATTTTATTATATTCCAACAGCATTCTCGAGGCCTCCATCATACGAAGAACAATAGAAAGGGGGAGAGAGAGAATTCGTGATCACCTACGTGTTGCACGCAAGCTGACAGGCGTGCGAACAACTATGCAAACGGAGCACTCAAGGGGGGGGGGGGATTGTTTAAAGTGACACTCGGTGGGAATGAAGGGATCAACAACAAGGCCGACTTATCGACCAGGCGCGTGATGTGGGCCGTCGAATCGACGTAACAAGGGGAGAGGGATTGTTTATATAAGTGACACGAGGTGGGAATGAAGGGATCGATGGAAGGGGCGAGTTATCAACGAGACGCGTGATGTGGGACGTCAGATCGACGCAACAGGAGGAGGGGAGGGAGGATTACATATACTTGCGCTCGCCATATGTGCAACGACGTGCACCGGTGCAAGTCAATAGCACACCAATTTGTGGAGTGGGAGGTCGCGAGTTCAAGGGAGTGAGGCGACGCAAGGAGCCATAATTTTTTTTTTTCATTCGAATGGATCAACTGCCCCACACACCCCAATCGTCGATCCCTTGTTTATGCCCGCCCGTGCCACTTATAAACGAAAGAGAGAGAGGGAGGGGGGGCTGCATAGAGTACATCATGATTTTTTAAACTCTTACATCTCTAAGAAAGTCCAATAAATGCTCAACCTATCACATTTCCCTAGAAAAGTTCTTACCTCTTTTCCCTCTAAAGTGCTTAAATAAGTGCAAGCCTCAAGAGAGAATTTTGTATTCATTTAATGCCTTGAGAAGACTTTGTACATGGTTATCTTACAACGAAACTGCAGTTCTTTTCCAAAAAAATAGTATTCCTTTATGACCAACAAAATCTGGTCCTTTGGCATCATTACATGGCATAAGGCATGTAGCCTTGGCATAAGTCATTTAGGCTAAATAATACTCAATGCATCAAAGACTATTGAGAGATATGCAGTAGGATTAAAGAGGGATACGAATCAAAATGCCATATTGATGAGGAAGGGTACCACCCAAGTTAGGTCTAATCACCGCTCTAGGTTACATAAGGGGAAGCACCAAAAAGGGTAGATGATAATCTATCACATGTTTATCTTTTCTCTATATAAATGGTATCAAGATGGTCCCGGGGAGATCACCTAATAAAAATGTAACCTATCATGTGAATTCAATAGAAGGGTATTTAAAGCTCTTGAAACTTACATACAAAAAGACATTATTTTTTCAAATTTGAAAAAAACTTACAGATTTTAAGAGGAAAAGGTCCATTATATTCCTAACAAAATTCACAGATAAAGGGTTTTACAAACATGTCTTGAATGCACGTGATATGGTAGTTTTAAACATAAAGAACCCCCCGAGAAGATGGCCGGAGGATATTGTGACTCTAGTAACCACAACTTGATTTGACACTAAAATAACTATTTCATTCAGCCCTAAAATCATTGAGGAATCAGCAATGTACAAGTTACTTGTAAGAGATTGTATAGAAAGAGTCCTAATAAATTGAGAACCTCAGGAATGAAAGTACTATTTAAGTCTAGCTCACACAATAAAAGTTGGTTTCCATTTTGCAAAAAACAAAACCGCTAAGAGGATAAAGAGACTAGGTGTTTATTGGTCATCATTGAAAAAAGATGTCCATAAATATGTCAATAATTGTGAATAATGCTACAAGATCTCTGTGTGAGGGGCTACCCTTCCTAGCCCTACCAAATTGTTCCTGAGTCTCCCAATCCTACTTAGATCAAGAATCTTTTAGAAGGTCCACTCCTAGTGGCGAGTCTGAGCTAAGAGAATTGATCGAGATCAATCAATTTTGAACATTAATCCTGACCTTACCACATATTTTATAATAAGCCTATATTAATCACTAGATTATCCCTGTATTTTCCCTATCCATCCCAAAGGCGAAACCAAAAGAAAAGGGGTTTTTGTACCATTGTACGACCCTTGGTACATTCACACCACCCAACCAAACCCTTTGAGAAATTTAATTTGGAGAGATATAAGTACTACCTACTCAAACAATGAAAATTAAGAAGACAAAGAGCAGCACATAATTATTTCCTGCTCCCGATAGTATGTACCTCAGGTAGTTCCCCACATTTAAGAATATTTATAAAAAAAATCCTATTATATTTATATAATACCATATTCTAGTTTCCCAAGATGACTTTCCAAAAACTAAATCATTATGGATTATATAGAAGCAATACCATTGCCAATGAGGGAAGATGAACTCCCAAGATGCTACCTACCTCTTTACCCAATCTACAATGAATCTGTAGATAAAATAAGATATATTCAAATAGTAAACCGGATTAGTATGAGCAAAGAACTGATGTATGGGTTGCATGGAAGTCGGTGCTCAGTGACACTAAAAAGAAAGAAATAGTCTCAAAGCTAAAGGATGATCTCATTAATTTCAAAGATATGATGACCCAATGGAAAGCCCAAGTCAACCACCTGATAAAGCACACAAATGATCTACTTCACCTATCCATTGAAGCCTTGAAGATTCTCGATAAGGAAATGAACATCAAAGCTAGTTCAAAGCCTCAGTTCAAAAAAATGTCTGAAATACTCTTTGAGGATCGCATAATGAATAATCAACCAGATCTAGATGGATGGATACAAACAATTTCAATCTTCCATATGTTGGCCAAAGCCCAAGCTAACAAAGGGAAGGAAAGCCTTTATGACTTTGACACAAAGAAGTGAGATATACTTGTTACCATATATATGTGGTAGTGATGTGTGTGAACACACTTAGGACCGCCGGGTCATTTTCCCCCTCACTAGGAGGTTTTTTCCCCGTGCATTATTGTATATACGCCCATTCATTCTAGAGCTATCTATCTTTCCATTTCACACTAAGTAATACACTCTCCATTGTATGCCTTAAGATCCCTTCGTCTTCTCCAAACTGTGTGTGTTTCCCTGCAACCCTAATTCCAACAATTGGTATCATAGCAGGTTGCATCCTCCCGGGCTTAGTTGCCAGTAGCTCCAGCACACGCCTGCTCACTTTCTTCGATTTCAATGAGCTTTGGCAAGCCGTTCGCAGATTTTGGTAGAGCTTTATCTACTCAGCTTTTTTATTCGCGCTCATTTCGGCCTCTGTTTACACTACAAGCAGTACTACACGGCTATTTTATCATTTTGTATAGAATTTCTCTTAGTGCCATTTTTTGTATACTAGGTCCCTTACAGTCTTCTATGATTTGTGTTATATAGCAGGTGTTGTTCCTCCTCTTTTTGAGCAGTTTTCACATCAGGTGCAACATTTACCATGGTTGACAACAGCACAGATGTGTTCAAGATGTTTGCTGCTAGGGACAGATTGGATAGGGACAATTACCATATGTGGGCTTACATGATGCAAAATATTCTTGTGTCAAAGGGCGTTTAAAATATTGTGCAGGTACGTCCTGGTTCAGAGGATGTAGGCGATGTTGAGGATGTTCATGTCTTGCTGCAAGGATTGTTGCTATTAGATTTGTTTTGCCTACGGCAGAACAAGCTCGTTGGGATGTAAAGGATGCACATGCTCATGCGTTGATTGTGTTGTCTGTGAAGCGCACCATTACTCCTCACATTCAATCAATGAAATCTACAAAACAAGCTTGGGATATTCTAGCTAGTCTTTATACAAGACGCAATGAGGCAAAAATTGGATTGCTGCGTAAAGAGTTGGAGATTCTGCATGAGGAAGATGATATGGACACTTTCCTTGCTTGTGTCAAGGATATCAATGAGGCAACTTATTTCTGCAGGTGAAGTCATTTCAGACAGTTCCCTTGTGCAAACTGTTCTTGATGCCTTGCCAGAAATTTGCTAGTACTTGGAGACTTATGACCCAAGGAAATCTTGAAGTTGTCAAGTTTGATGCATTGTGTACATTGCTGTTGCAAGAGTCACTTTCTAGAAAAAACAAGATTAGACAGTGGGCAGTTGAACATGCTTTTATTGCTGCTCAAAGAAAGGGTGGTAACAGCAATGCAGCCACTTCTTATGGTTCTTCTGCGAGTCGAAAATCACATGTTCCTAATGCTTCTACTGGCGACAATTCGTCTAGAAATTCTGGTGATAAGAGGAAAAAGAAGATGCATTGTCATTATTGTAAAGATAATGATGACTTGATCAAGCAGTGTCCTAAGTTGAAGGCCAAAGAGGCAAAGAAGAAAGAGGATGGCTCCAGTGTAAATGTTGGTTCCACTACAAATGAAACTATTGTTGAGTCTTCTGTGAAAGGAGACAGTGATGCTGATGTGATGTAGAATGGGCTTTTAGTGTAGAGTGTATCTATAATCATGTTGTCCATGATGCATGCATGTCAGATTCACATGTGTGGTATTTTGATAGTGGTGCTACAAAGCACATTACCTCACATCGTGATTTGTTCACCTCTCTTGAGTTTGTCTTCATGGGAATTCAGCTACTTGTGCCAACAATGCCTCTTATCTGGTTCAGGGAGTTGGAAAGATTGTGCTTACTGCTGCAAATGGCAGTTCTTTCACACTTGTTGATGCACTTTATGTGCCTTGGATCAAGAAGAATCTTTTGTTTGTATCTGCACTTGCTAGACTTGGTCTTGTAGTCCAGTTTGTGGATGACATATGTATTGTACATGATCTTGGTTTTGGTGATAAAATTGTTGCATCTCGCATTTTATGCCATGGGCTGTATAAGTGCGCTTTGTATGAAAAGTGTGGGCAGGATTTTGCAAATACATTTATGGATTCAAGGGCTATTTCAGATGAAAAACTGTGGCATGTACGTTTTTGGCATTTGAATTTTGACAGTTTGCTGCGTTTGCAGAAATATGATATGGTTGCTTCTTTGCCGCCTCTTGAAGCACCAGTCAAATATGTTTGTGAAGGCTGTATGTTGGGTAAGATGAAGTGTTCTAAGTTTTAAAAGGATGGTTCAGTTAGGGCCACATGCAGGTTGCAGATTGTGCATGGTGATGTTTGTGGGCCCATGCAAACTCTGTCGTTGGGCAATTACCTTTACTTTGTGACTTTCATTGATGGTTACTCTAGGCATGCATGGGTATTTCCGCTTAAAGCGAAGTCCAAAGTCTATATGTGCTTCAAACAATTTCTAGCTATGGCTGAAAATGTATCGAAGTGTACTATGGGCACTTTCCATTCCGATCGAGGAGGGGAGTATATCTCTCATGAATTTAGTGCATTTTTGGCTAGTCGTGGGATAAATCACCAATGTACAGTTCCTTATATGCATCAGCAAAATGGTGGTGCTGAGAGGAAAAACAGGTCACTTATGGAAATGGCAGGATGTATGGTCAAAATTCAAGCTTTGCTGCATTCCTTTTGGCTTGAGGCCATCATGTGTGCCACTTATGTACTAAACAGGTGTCCTACAAAAGCTTTGCAGCCTATTACTGCATATAAAGCATGGCATGATAGAAAGCCTTCTATTGAGCACATGCGTGTTTTTGGTTGTTTGGCATATGCTTTGGTGCCACAAACACAGAGCAAAAAATTGGATGATAAGGCTGTCAAATGTATTTTTGTTGGTTATAGTGATGAAAGCAAAGGTTATAGGTTGTATCGTCCGCAAACAAAGCGTATCTTGGTCTCACGGGATGTTGTGTTTGTGGAAGATTCTGTTCATCCCTTGTTGTCATGTACTAGAGACAGTAATGTCAGCTCACAGGACATTTATGACACTTTATTGCCTCTTTTCAATTGGTGGAAGTTCAAATGTAAGTTCCAATGAGGCAAATTTACAGTCTATGGGGGTTTTTGAAAATGTTACAGATCAACCTATTACTGATGCAGATGTACATGATGTACTTGATGGGGAAAGGGCTGAAAATGAGTAGGCTAGAGGTATGCCAAAATGGCTGGTGCATACTTTGCGTGAGATTAAATTGGATGCACCTTTGTCTAGTCATACTCGTTTACGCTCTCGCTATGCATATTGTGCATCAGATTGTTATGCTTTGGCTGTGTCTAGCTTACATGATGTTGAGGAACCTTTGTCTTTTGATGAAGCATAGAATTCAAAAAATTGGATAGCTGTCATGCAATCAAAATAGGATGCACTTATAGAAAATGACATATGGACTTTATGTGATTTGCCTCGTGGCAAAAAGGCCATTGGTATGAAGTGGGTTTACAAGTTGAAACGCAAGGCGGATGGTGAGATTGATTGCTATAAGGCTCAACTTGATCGCTATAAGGCTCGACTTGTTACAAAGGGTTATGCACAGTAAAAAGACATCTATACTCTATATAATGCAACTTCAAAATTTCAAGGCCAAAGAAGGCCTCCAGGTGTCTAATTTTTGTGAAGCTTGAAAGCTGTGAACATTTTCAACTTTCAACCTTTGAAGTTAATAAAAGAAATTGAGTGTACTTTTGCTTTTGAAGACAGGCTTTACTTTTCCTTTTGAATGCCAATTGAAAGGAGGTTAAGCTTTTCTTTTCGAAGGCCAATAGCCATAAAAGTTAAAAATTTAAGAAATTGTTCATATAGGCAAAATTCAAGAAATTATTCTTATTGACACTAGAAAAAAATTTATCGGTTTACTTAAGAAAAACTTGGAATCTAGCTAGGTTTTTGCAATTTTAGCCTCTTAGAAATACACTAAATCCAAGTTTGTATCAAGCACCGATCTCAAATAGCCCCAAAATGGAAGGACGTGTGTGTGTATGTGTGTGCGCGCGCACGTGTGTATGTGTGAGAGAGAGAGGGGAGGGAGGGGCTCAAAGAGAGTTCCAAATCATTTTTCCTAATTGAAATAATCTTAAAGTAAATAAGGGACATACTAAAAACTCTTTCGATTTTCAACTCAAAATTTGAAGCAATGGTTATTATAGTTTTCTCTTTTTATTCACTCAGAGAGATCTCAAAGATTTACTCGATAAGTTTTGACCTAAAAACTCTGTGGTTGTTTGTTTGTGTGTGTGTGTGTGTGTGTGTGTGTGTGTGTGTGAGAGAGAGAGAGAGAGAGAGAGAATTGTCATATTCTTGGCAGGGATTTCAATGACGTGATCACGATTATGTGATTACGTTAATAACACAAGTAATTACACAAAAAAAACGTGATCATGTTAACATGATCTTTATGGTGACCTGTAAAAACCAACAGAGCCGGTAGGCCCATCGGGCTTTTTCATTTTCCCGACCGGGTCCTCCGGGCTATAGGGGTTTCTCGGCGGGCCCGCCGAGAAAATGAAAAAGCCCGTCGGGGTCGATTGTATATAGTAAACTTCTTCTTACTTTGGCATTTTAACGAGGCAAATCCTTGGGGAGTGTATCCGAGCACCGAGTATAGTCATCTCCTTGTGAATTGACCTAAGGTTACAGAGTCACAAGTTTTTTTTTTCGGCCGAATGTGATTCTTAATTCGATAACCACTTCTAAAAAAATTTAAACCCTTCACCGAACATAAAGGTACGAAACCAAAACAATTGAGAATGTGGAGAGTCGTGCTCATTGTGACGAAGCCATTGGCCCATAAAAGGACCGAAGTTGGTTTTAGAAGATGAGCGTATTTAAATAACGAGTTGATAGTCAAGGGTCGGATGCCCTATACTAGTGTATTGGGTATATAAAGATCGTTGAAGTCTTGCATTTTTCACCATCATAGATTTGAATTGATATACATTGTCACTACACAATATGAGAGCTATAATCCTTAATTGGGTGAAATTATCTTTTTATATATTGAATTGGATGCATAAGGGGGCTACAATCCTTGATTGTGTACAAGTAGTCCTCAATTGTGTAATTGTATTGAAGATTACATTTCCTTGTTTTATGCATTAATTTATATAGGGAGTGCATTATGTATTATAAAAGATTGTTAGTGCATGAGATGGTCAATCATTAACATTATTGATTTCATGTGTATTTTGCAAATAATTATCATCATTTCAATGTAAATGTTGATGATCTTTTGTAGCATGTGAAAATAGTTGTGTCTTATTGTTTTCAAATCGAAGAGGATGTATAACTAATCATTATATTTATAATTGCATTGAAAATTTCATATTATTTTTGTATCCATAATGGCATGTAGAGAGTGCATTGCAAATCTCATATTGTGTACATTTGATTCCTTTCTTAGTGATTGTTTTTCTAATATATATTGAAAAGATTTTTTTAAAAAAAACTGAACATCTAGTTCTTATGTCTTCAGTATCAAATTAAAAGCAATGGATAAAAATGTTGGCACAAGTGATACGAAGAAGGCAAAGAATTAGAAAGCCCTTAACAAACATGGGTTTTGAATCTCAAATATAAAAAATTATCTCCCAGATTTTCGGTATGATAGACAGACTTAGTATTGGAGTATAACTTGGCCTAAACAAGTTGAAGGTTTAGCCAGACAATTTCTACAGAATCCTTACAAAAAGTTGTCATCGATTCATAAGCTGTGAAAGACAATTCAATCCTACAGATTGTAAAAGTTTTTGAGAATGAGAAATACTCAAAATTGACAGATTTATTGAAGCGAATGATGGATGGAAGTAAAGGGATCATATCTCCATAATGGAAACAAAAAGAGGTTGTGATCAAGTTACTAGACAACTTCGAATGGATGAATTTGTAGCTTTATCTATCCATGATGATAAGAGTCAAGTTGAACAAGATTGGCTTCTATCTGAATTTAGATCTGGCAATAGCCCTATAATGACAACAACGAATGTTGTAGCTTGGCGTTTGAGATGTGAAGGACATAAAGCACAAGAAAGAAAAATGACAACAAAGATCGCACTGACATTGACAATGAGGTCATGTCAGGGACGAAATGAATTTGGAGGGGGGAACTGTTGACCCATGGGTCAACAACATGACATAACTCAATTTCCATAACAAAGTCTTATTTTTTTGATAGTTATAAAATGATGCAGATTATGATTAAAAACATCATTTATAATGAGTAGTTATTCTAGTTATAGAAGCCAGGGTGCAATGGCACTTCTAGATTGTAAATACAAATCCATTTGACCCCCTAAATTCTATTTTGATTTAACCTATGGTAGCCTTAGTATATAAGGTACCTAGGTCATTTTGTAAAGAGAATTAGTCATAATCAAAGTTTTAAGCTGTCATTGAACGTGTGTGAGAGAGAAAGAGAGAGAGTGTGAGCTTCATCCTGACGCTACTTCTTGCTCGCTCATCGCATTGGAGATTCAATTGCACCATCATGATTGGCTCGGAGAGAGCTACACAACAATGCCAAGCGTTCCTCGCGAACCGGAGCACGTGTGCTAACGCATCTACGAGCTATTTGTGGTTGTAAGTGTATCAAATGATGTATGTTTTCTGTGTGCAAGTAGTCATTATAATTGTGACGACACTAGGTAACTCCTGCAACAAAGTTAGTCATTGATCTCTCTCTCTCTCTCTCTCTCTCTCTCTCTCTCTCTCTCTCTCTCTCTCTCTCTATGTGTGTGTGTGTGTGTGTGTGTGTGTGTGTGTGTGTGTGTGTGTGTGTTTGTGTGTCTCAAAAAAAACACCCAACGGGCCCGATTAAGGCCCTCTATATATTAAGCTGCAGCCCACCTAGCTTTACGGTTTTATTGTTAGGCTTGCAAGGAAAACGCAAAAGCCGACAGGCTTTTTGTGGGTTTCCAGGCCGCTCTGAACCGGCTTATTTGTGATCATGTTAATTGTGATTATGTAAATATGTCAACAAGACCTTGTGATCACACAAAGTTTTTGGTAATTACATAAATATTAAATCCCTGAAATTTCTTGGAGTGATTACAAGTACTACGTTCCACCCTCTTCACTTATGTGCATACGCACACTCACACACACCTACAAATGTAAATGTATGTGTGTGACATGATGACCATGCTTTTCTTGGCCGCAACAATGCGCGGGTCACACACTAGTAGATTATGAAGAGACTTTTGCTCCCACTTGTTGTATGACTACTGTGCATTTTCTATGTGCGCTGGTAGCTCATTTTGGTTGGGATGTACATTAAACTGATATTGGTACTGCTTTCATAAATGGTGACATTTTTTAGGAAGTATATGTAACACAGCCTCGCGGTTTTGTCAAGAAAGGACAAGCGGACAAAGTGTGCAAATGTAAGAAGTCTTTGTATGGGTTGAAGCAATCTCCTCGTGCTTGGTATGAGAAAGTTGACACTCATTTGGTCAAGCGAGGCTTTCATTAACAGTCCAACAAAAAGCACATTGTATGTCAAGCGTGAGGGCGATCTACTTCTCATTGTTGTTCTTTATGTGGATGATTTGCTGATCATTGGACCAAATGAGAGACATATTGATGAATTTAAGGCTGATTTGAATGCTACTTTCAAGATGAAAGATTTGGGGCTGTTGCAACATTGCTTGGGTATACAGTTTAAGCAGTGTGATGGTGGTATTGCCTTGTGTCAGAAAAGCTACATAGAGACATTACTATGTAAGTTTGGACTTGAGGATTGCAAACCTATTGCCACTCCCATGGAAATAGGTTTAAAATTGAGTCTTCATGATGCTGGTGATCTTGCAGATGTCACTCTTACCAAACTGATGTTGGATGCCTCCTTTTTGTATGCAACAGTAGACCAGATATCTAGTTTGCAGTCTCACAGGTCAGTAGATTTCTGCATAGCCCAGGTCTAAGCTGGCAGGTTGTCAAGAGGATTTTCCACTACTTCAGTGGCACTCTACACCTTGGCTTGTTTTATCCCAAGGGGGAATCATTTCCGCCAGGCTTACATGCTTTTTTGGACTCGGATTGGGCTGGTTGTTTTGACACGCGAGTGTCCACAAGTGGTTTTTGTTTCATGTTTCACAGTTCATGCATATCATGATTGAGCAAGAAGCAACCTACTATGGCCACTTTGAGTTGTGAGGCTGAGTACAGGGCAATCTTCACAGCTATGGTTGAGTGTGTATGGCTGAGAAGCCTTATGGATGATTTGGGTGTTGGACATGACATTGCCTACACTATCTACACTGATAGTCAGAGCGCACAGTTGTGAGAAACCTAGTCTCAAAAAGCACATTGAGGTGCATACCACTATGTTAGGGAGAGGCTCTCAGCAGGAGAGATCAGCTTGGCTTATGTGCCAACAGAGGACAACCTTGAAGATCTTTTCACAAAGGCATTATCTTGTGAGAAGTTTGAAGCTTTCCTCAAAGCTTTGGGCTTACTCGCCTTTGTGGAGTGATCATGTCCTCAGGGCATGGCACTTCCCTTTACTCATGTGCTAGCCCTCGTTCACCGCATCACTCCAGGGAGGATTTGTTACCATACACACTTAGGACCTCCGGGGAATTTTTTCCCTCACTAGGAGGTTTTTTCCCCCTATGTATTGTATATACACCCATTCATTCTAGGGCTATCTATCTTTCCATTGCACACTAAGTAATACACTCTCCATTGTGTGCCTTGAGCTTCCTTCGTCTTCTCCAAGTTGTGTGCGTTTCCCTGCAACCCTAATTCCAACAATACTGACACCCATGGAGTTGAGATGCTAACAGCTACAAGGGAGCGATTGGATCAAGAGGCAATCTATCAAATTATAATGAAGGAAAACATGACTTCCATCATGTTCCAACACCAAATGGTGGTCAAACCTACAAAACCACTAGCTCAACTCATTCAAAAACCTGAAGTGAAGAAGGCTCCGAATAAGCGAAAGCCTAAGCGAAAGAGATGAAGTTAGTTCAATACCTAAATTTTTTTACATGAAAAAGTTCAAGAAAGGGGAGGAGGATTTATAAGGTGGGAACAAAACCTTAGAGAGATGCCTTGCAGAAGTTCTCTCTGGAGTCTTTACCTGGAAGTTGTTTGAGTTACGTGGTAGAGTTACCACTCATATTTGCTAGACTATTGGATTGTGCCGACCAATCAAAACCCATTGCTAGCACCTATAAATAGGAGCCATTATTGTATTTTTGGATATGATATGCTTGTCGCCATGTTATGTTGTCATGATACTCACTTGTATCTTTTACTTGAGAGCTTAGGAGCACTCAGTGCTAGGCATTGTATCATTTGTATCTTCCATTCAATCATTTCATAATTATGAAACTGAACCTCATTCTGAATTTGAATGAGGTTCAGATTCTCAATTGTCTCATTCCATGGCTTTTCATCTAAAGTATTTCATTTCAATCCAATCATATGTCTGAAGTGTAATTCTAAGTCATCTAAAGTCTAACTTTGTTCGTTTGATGTTATTTGATATCTAACTTTGAACCTAACTCTCAACTAGTTTTCAATTGAGAATATGTATTCAATTTTTGAATACATATTCTCAATTGTCTCATTCCATGGCTTTTCATCTAAAGATTTTCAATTCAATCCAATCATATCTCTGAAGTCTAATACAAAGTCATCTTGATGATTTTAATCATCTGATGTTATTTGATATCTAGCTTTGAACTTAACTCTCAAATAGCTGTCAAGTGATCAAGCTCATTTCAATTCCTAAGTAGCATGAAGCTAGAAGAAACTTTGGTGGAGGCTCGTAGCGATACTGATGTGCAAATTGTTGTCAAAATTGGGTATAGCAATCGAAAGACTAATCAAACCATCTAGTAGCTGGTTCCCTCCAAATTTTCCCTTAGGAGAGCTGGAGCTCTTTGCAGTTTTATCAGGTAAAGAGAATGATTAGAAGCATCGAGGGTAAACACCCTTGACCTATTCTCAAACATTAAATAGGTAAGTGACCGAGGTTGCTCTGTTGAACCCTGATGCAAAATGCAAGCTTCAAGTGGGCCATTTTTTGTCAGAAAAACTAGTGATGCAGGAGGAACAAAAAGCCATGTTATGATGTTGAATTGCATGCTAATCTAGACCCCACAAAGTGTGTCGATTGAGATAGCAGGGCAGGTCATGGAAGTCAAAATCTGCTAAGGAGTGTGTAACAACTCACTTTTTGAATCAACCAGCCCCAAAAATAAATGGCGCAAAAGCGTGCAACCTATACCCGACCATTAGGGCGAGTGCAAGGCCCTACTAAGTAGGAGGAGATCATGGCGTAGCTCTTGGCATGAGCCCCATTGAAACGGCCCCTTGTGAAAATCTTGGTGGTAGTAGCAAATATTCAAGTGAGAACTCTGAAAATCAAAGTGGAGAAAGGTTCCATGTGAACACTAATTGGACATGGGTTAGTTGATCCTTAGAGATGGGGTAGTCCTATGTCAAGGGTGCAATGCCTGCAGTTCATCCAAAGGAAATCTGGTTAATATTCCCTAATTAGCACTAGGTTGGTAATGGGACACTTTTATGTACTAGGACACTTTTATGTCCTGTTAAGTGACCATTTTCCTTGAATTATGTCAAGAGTTTCAAAATGGATTTTGAGGTGCTATCTATCTAGAAAGTTGTCTCATGATCTGAAAAAAACTCGACATTTTTTTGGAATATCAATTCCACCTTTAACCTTGTCCTTGCACAACATTTCACAACCAAAACTGTGTGAAAAAACGGGTCCTGTTTTTGGCTTTTTTCAACTTTTTGCAACTATACCACTCTAGAATTCATGTTTGTGAGGTCTGTGATGCTAGAGAACTATCTTTAGTAGTCCTCAACATTTCCTGATGCTTCTAGGGAGAAATAAATGTTAAAGTTGTAAGTTATGACCAACTTACAAAAATTGTCAAATCCTGTTTTTTAGCCAATTTTAGCTCTTCTATGATTTTTTTGGTGGCTTTCATGATATCCAAATGCAGTTTTGATTTTCTATGTCGCATATTGTAACATAAAGCTAATATTCCTTGAGTTTTGGGGCACCTAATACCCTATTTTGCATAGTAGACAACGATGGTTGATTTTTTCAATTATAGAAGAAAACGAAACATTCTAGTATATCAAGTATAGCTTTTTCAATATTGTTAGTTTCTTGTGACAACTACATGCATTTTGTAGGTAGTAACCATATCTCGTCATAAGGATCAAATTTGGCTAGATATTGAATAGTTTCTATGGGATTCTACAACTCATAATGTTGAACCCAGTTTTTTCATGTTTGCTGTATTTAGCACTTCATCTTTGTCCCCAAGATTCCCCTTGGTAAGAGATGTATTATTCTTTTGACATGCTCCATGGCTCCTTATGAACCTAAAGGACAATAGGGAGCTAAGAAAACATGCATATATTATTTGTATTGAGCGTGGCAATAGAAACTTTGATGATAAGTTTGCAGAATGGTAAAAATTCAACTTTTTTGTACCTATTTCTTTTGGCAAAACAAAAAATAGTGAGTGAGAAGCAATCATATGTTCTGATCACCAACCCATTGAAGTTAACTAGGGAATTTATCTCAAGTCCTACAAAAATCCCTAATCTTATTTTTATGCAACAAAACGTAAGAAATGACTGTTTTGATGAAAATGTACTGGTCCATCAACTTTGGAGGCTTGGTGTGACCAAAAGATGAGAAATTTTACAAGTTTCTTATTTTTTCCATGTGTAGTAGGCCTTGAACTATAAACTCATGAAAGGATTTTACAAAATGAGTGGATCTACTATGGTTTTGGAGGTTTTTTTCAAAACCCTGAAAGGACACTTTTATGTCCTATTAGGTTACCAACCTAGTGCTAAGGGACGTGGCAATGGACAAAAACATCACCAAATCCAAAGAGGCTAATAGGGGTTTTGAGAAGAGTTCTCTTTTCTTTTTAACGGCCCACCCATCCTGAAATTGGATCACCTGGAGATAGGGTCCAGCGGCTCATAAAGCATTGCACGTCTAGCAATGTCTAGTGCACACCCTCTTACCAATGAAAATTTGAAAGAGCAAAATGGATCTGTAACTTTGGGAAAAGGGGCGGCTTTGAGGGATGGGTATAGGGGGTTGCGGTCTGGTATCGAAGGCTATCATAGGTCTATCCGAGCTAGCCCAACTATGAGGGTGGGCCTCTACGGGCCCACCAGTTGATGGCCAAACAACATCGCCCCTTGCAGGGTGGCCTTCCCTAGGTGGTGAATAACCATCTCAAAACTGGTATTGGACAAGGGCAATTTGGTTGTCTGATTAAAACAAAGCATTGTGATGGTTCCCATTCAATGTTGTCCGAAGAGCATTGCAAGGTCGAGAGATAGAGAGAGAGAGAGAGAGAGAGAGAGAGAGAGAGAGAGAGAGAGAGAGAGAGAGAGAGAGAGAGAGAGAGAGAGAGAGAGAGAGAGAGAGAGAGGTTATAACATCACAAAAACAATCCCAAGTAACCATAAAGATGTGTCCAACAAGTTTTGAGCTTAACACTTAGAAGAGATTGAATAACCAATTTACCAAATTTAAGTGATGGAGATGTTATTCCAATCTCCTATTATTATTTTATTGAGAGAGAGAGAGAGAGAGACGTTGAATAACCAATCTATCAAATTTGAGTAATAGAGATGTTATTCCAATCTCCTCTTGTTATTTTAGAGAGAGAGAGAGAGAGACAGAGAGAGAGGAGATGGTGTGTGCAGTTGAACATATGAGATGACTAGAGGCATTTGTTGAGCATTTTGAGTTCCTTGATAGTGACATCTCTAGAGCCACCGCCTGATTCTAATTTGGTGTTAAGCAAACCATCTGGTGTTCTGGTATGGCCTAAACCCTAAACCCTAGACTTCTTCTGGTTGCTGATTTGGCCGATGTTCGTCATGGTTTCGCCGATGTTCCTCATGATAATACTCTTTTGATATTGCTAGCTTTATATCAAACTTCATGCTTGTTGAGTGATTGACACCCCAATAATTGTAATTCCAAGGGTACCCAGCCAAGGAATTTCCAGTGCTCAACTGGGAAAATCCACCGTCTGATTCTGAGATGGAACTACCTAGTATCCTTCCACTGAACCCGCTTCCTCTTGCCCTTCTTCTGTGTTGGTGCCTCAGAAGTCCCAGTGCCAGGATTGTCCTTCTGGATAAGTTTGTAAATTGACTCCTGCTCAAGCTGATCCCATCTTTCAATGGACATCTCAAATTCATAAGGCGTGAGTGGGTTGTAGGTTTTGGTGTCGGGATCATATAGACTGCGTTTCCCCTTTATAAGACGAGTTCTGGCCATTTATGACAATGCGAGACTGTGTGGATCCATCCCTTATGAAGAGGCTGATTTGTCTTGATTCTAGCTTCAAAGAAAATCTCAACCATCTCTCTATATTGAGGCTCCACTCCTAGCTTTGTAGTGATATCCTTTTCAGGAATTTTAGAAAACTCCACAGTAAGTTGAAGTAACTGATTTGTGATCTTCGTCAATCCATGGAGCTGGATCTTCCACTGTCCCATACATAGTTTGACCTTTTGCATTTCTCCTTGCAGATCATGACATTATCCATTTTGAGGACATCAATCAATGATTGCAAGTCTTTCCATTCCATAGTGGCTCGCTCATACCAGTCTTAAAGTTCATTGGTGATGTTGAAGTGAGCCGATCCACTGGTTCTCAATGTTGAGGATACAAATCTGGGAAAAATCTAGGCAATTCAGCTTCTTTAGCGGGCAATGCATATAGGAGAACTAGAGAATCGGGCACAAAATCCAAAAAATTGAGAACAGCTTGGTTCTCCTATTGCATCATCTTTTTAGTAACTTGGACGAGCTGAAAGAGTCTTCGAAGAGCATTTGCATATTCTCCTACTATCATTTGAGTCCGAGGTCCCTTACTATTGGAAGTCTGATCTTCGATGATAGCATGCACGCTCTGATCCAAAACTCCTCTATAAGTTTGCATTGAAGCAAAACTTCTTTTAGTTGAGTTCTAACCTCCTTCATACACCTGTATGTAGGCCTGTTTCCTAATACTAGATCTAGTTCAAGAGCTAGACAGTGTCGGTCTGTAGTGGACTTTTGTTGCCAATGTGGATTGACTGTCATATCATCAGAATTCAGCGTCCACTTAGGTACCCTTTCCACATTAGCTGGATTCTGTTAGGATGCTCAGGCAATTGACACATCTCTTGATCATGAAAGGTAGATGATTTTCAGTACTGAATCATTTCCCTAGCACCTACATACAGCCTTTGAAAGCGTTCTAGGTCAGAGATTTGAGTATCGTCCTTTAAATACTTCTTAGTAATAGGAGCTTGCTGATGTCTTAATCTCTTGTAAGTCAACTACCCTAGCCTCCACTTCAGCCTTTCTTCATTGTCTGATGAATTTTGCTACTTCAAGCAAAGTTTTTCTGATGTCTTCTAGTTCAACTGTCAGTTTTTGAATTCTTTCACAAATCTTAACATGCATTTCTTCTCTCTCTTTATCAGAGTTATTATCAGAACTTGAGGAATTGAGACTATTTTCACAGTGCCACTCCTCTGTTCTGGTGCCTATTGTGCCCCCTTCATTATTTCCCATTGCAGTTAGATCTGATTTAACGTTCCCTAGATCTTCCACCAATCCCTGAACCGCGGCCAGCATAGTCTCAGGAATCCCAGACCCTGATTGATGTGGTTGTGTTTTCTCAAGAAACTAGGTTGGTATCTTCTGAATGACCCAAGAAACAGAACTTTCTAGTTGCTATGGTAGCTTCTTGGCTAGATCTTCTCTGATCTTAGCCACCAGTTCTCTCTGCTCTTGTCATTCATCGACTACCTTCTCTTTGCCCTTTGCCTTTCATACCTCTCTTTGCTGAGCCCATTTGCTAGTTTCATGACAAAGTGGTTTTTCCGGCTCATCTGGGATTTCCTCAATGACTATCCCTTTACTACGTGTAGCTGCTCGTACTGGCTCTTGGCTTTTGCCTCAATATCCGCACTGCTTGGTGCCTCTGGACACTGAACCGCAAAGTTCCCATACTTGCCACAAGTATAACAAATAAGGCTTCGATTTTGAAAATTACCACGACCCCGACCTCGGCCAGTACCTCCTTGGTATCTGCTGCGCGCAGTACCAGTGCCATTGGTACCTAATTTCTCCTCTTGGGGTACACCGGTTGTCTCTACTTTAGCTGATTCCGCATTGGTAAATGTCTCTAGAGACAAATCCTTCCTCTTCTTGAAGTGATGAATACGAATGCCACAATTGTTCCATAAATGATCGTACGCTTTATAATAGGTACACTATGGACATTCATTGGAAACATGATCTTTATATTTGCACCTTGAGCACCAGGATTCCATTCTTCTAATTGATTGTCTAGTCTGGCTGATTTCATCAATCTGCCGGGCCATTTTATCAATCTTCCTTGACCAAGACCCCTTCTTGGCCTTGTCCTTGCTCTTTTCATCTGAGCTGCTTTCAGAGCTGCTGGAGGTTTCACTAGAATCAGAATTCTCAATGGAATAAATGCAATTGTTGGACCTCCTCTTCTTGTGACTTCTCTCCTTCTTAGCTTATTGTTCAAGCTTCAAAGCTCGCTGCACCAAATCATTAAATTTCTTTGTTGGCGCGGGTACCTCCTATTCTCTGAGCTTCTTACTGTGGAACCCATTCAGAAACCATGCGTGTAGCCTCTTTTATGATGGTGACTCCTACAACTGCCTGGTTAACTCCTTGATTTTCTCAACATAACTTCTCATTGACAATTTTCCTTGCTTTATCTTATCTAGCTTGCAGAGGATGTCCTCATCACCCCTATTGTCTGAATACTCCAATTTGAAAGCCTTGAGCAATTTGTTGTATGATTTGAGTTGGCAAGTTGGGTAATGGTAGTACCATTTCCTTGCTGCATCTTTCAGTGTGCTTAAAAGCTTAAATATGAACATTTGGATCATCTTTCTTTCCTCCTTTGAACACTGGAAAAGACATCTTCAATGAAGAAGTATAATCGTGTCGATCGGCGTCATCTCTGCTTCTTCTGACGTTGGGAGCCTGACTTCGTCTTGAAGACTTCCTGTAGTGGTCTGAGTCAGCATCCCAGTCAACTTCTTCTTCAAATTCACTCTCTCTCTCTCCTCTCTGGCTTTCCTGTTGGAACTGTGACGACTGCCCTTGGCCTCAACTACCTGATGTGTGGATCGAGAACTATTGGTTTTGTGTTCTTCCTGCTCATTCCTTCTCCTCCTGGAATGAGTGGAGTGTTGAGAATCCCTAGCCTCATCAACATGACTGCGCTTCTCCTGAGCCTTAGTCTCACTCTCAGGGTCCTTCTTGGGATTAGACTCTCTTTTTGTGATTCCTCAAGAATAGGGTCGACGCGGTTAGAATCTGTGCCTAACTCGGTTAACGATATGCGACCACGACTGGCTTTGTGTCCATTCGTTTAGCTGAAAATTCTAAATGGGAGATAAGAGTTTTTTGGTCGATCTCTAACCACCGTGATGGCCAAAATGGAATTGGAGCTGGTCTCTTCAAACAACTGATTCTAGTGTTAGAATTTAGAGCTACAGGTTATGTCGTCAGTTCAGTTACCGAAACTGTAACAGAGTACTGAACTGGAATAAGGAATTGAACAAGAATATTGTACTGAAATGAGAGACATGACTGGAAGAATGGAAAGAGTATTTGCAGATTCAGATTAATAGCTTAAGGATAACTAGTATAGTGTATAATGGGTTTAAGCTCAATGATTACATAAGCAATGATAACAAGGTGAAGCTAGAGGCAAAGAGCTCGTAAACCCGAAAGTATTTAGAAAGCTAAAGCCAAAAGTCAAGCAACTAAGAAGCTAAGAAGCCAAATTACAATGTAGCAGGTCCTATTTATAGCTCCCAAGAGTTATTGTAGTAACTACCTGCGGTGATTACTACTATTGTGATTGATCCCGTTGTTTGGCCTTCTAAGGGACAGCTCCCGCCTCCTAGGATTGTCCTGTCCTTCTACAAGAGTGGCCACAAGTGTGAATATTTAAAAGGAAAACTTCACAAAAAGAAATTAGTACCTAATAGGGCTAGTAAGCCAAAGCTACAAGATATGCAATACCATATCAACTCACCCTCCCTACAAAGAAGTCCTCGGTTGCTTCGAAAGTTTTGTTTGTGATGATGAGGTGGTGTGCTTGATAACATAGTGCTACAAATGGCTTTTCCATCGGAATGGCAGAGGTACCAACGTGGAAGAAATGGTATCTGTTGAGATTCTAGGTGATAGAAACGAGTGGAGCAAGTAGGTTCTTACCATCAATAAATTTTGCGGCACAAGCAATTGATCAAAAAGAAGTGGTAAAATGTTGTGCTAATGTTGCAACAATTCATGTGAGATGCACGAAGAATATAGGTACCCTATCTTTCTTTCAGATAGGTACCCTATCTGAAAGAGAGATATGTATATTATACTATTTTCAAATATGTAGATTAGACTAGGAAATAGGAACAAAACAAAAGTGAGTAGGTGGTGCAAACGAGCTCATCAAGTGGAATCTCAAGGAGATGCCAAGCTTGCTTGAATGAATAGAAAAGGGAGGAGTCGCCAAATGGTGGCAAACACAACATGCACGTGGAAGGTTTCGACTAAGGGTCAATTGAGCCACACGAGGCGTCAATAACATTGCAATGCCATGAGGCGGGAGAGGTGATAGGAGGGGAAAGACGCAAGAGGCCACAACCTTGTTTATATAATATCTCGTGAACAGGTATCAAGCCTGCTGCCTGGGTTTAGTATGTATTGATGAAAATTGAATTTTTTTGTCGATCATTGCGACACGTGGAAAGCCTTGTCTGCTCCCTCTCTTTGCATGACAATCCTATGTCTAGGTTTCCCTGCTTATTTCACGCACGATGTATGAGTTGCATGCAACCCACCTAGTCTCGCACCTGTTCGCCACCTTGCTCTGTATTTTTGCCTCTCCACGCTCCAGCTCATCCTACCCAACCTTTTCCTCCTTAAACTCTTTAAACTCAAAAGTATCCAAGATTTCGATGAAAAAGAAATGAGATTCATTATTTGACCTTTCCCTTTTCACTTTCAAATCAACTTCTCCCTTTTCGTTTTCAACCCTCAACGGCACTTCCGTCCGGGTTCTTCCCTGCAAGGCTCTCCCGTCCTACGTTGCGAGCTTGAACCCCAAGTGCACACCTGTCCAGATAACCGAACAATAGGCCTGTGGGCCTAAACCTTGATGCACGTGCCTGCTGATGTGAAGCATCTGCTTGTCTCTTGCAGCTCCTCCACTCCCCGCCTTGCTTGCTCTCACACTTTTGTCTCGGTGGCACAAAAATTGGCGTGGATTTGCTTTGGGAGGGATGGTTGAGGGGGATTTTTTTATAAAAAAATTTGGGCCAAACTCACATACAAAGGTATTCCTAATGGATTCAAAAAATTTATAAGGTTAAAAAATATCAAACATTCCTTCAAACTAATTGGTATACATGATATTTCACTCCTAATAAAGCATGGTCCATCTCCTTGTAAAACACACACAAAGTAAGATACAGTTACTAGCATAATTGGAGAGAGAGAGAGAGAGAGAGAGAGAGAGAGAGAGAGAAGAAATTTACTTTTGGACATTTTTTGATTGATTTAGTACATTATTGGTTTTAAGAGAAAAGTATGAGTGAGTGTGTGTGTGTGTGTGTGTGTGTGTGTGTGTGTGAGAGAGAGAGAGAGAGAGAGAGAGAGAGAGAGATGCATCTATACTACACCAACCCTTTTGGGGCCTCTCGTGAAGACACCGAGTGCACTACTCTTTCTGTCTCTAAGGTTAACCAATGGATCTACGCACCACTCTATCAAATTTTCTCTTGTCGAGCACTCAAAGTTCCAACTAACATGGCCTTTTGTTATTCTACCTTCAAGGAAGGTACAAAGGAAGATATCATCTCCTCTAATCATAACTCAAGCGGAGGTTTCGGATGCGGCGGAAGAAATTGAAGCTGCCCAATCTCAGTCACGGGAGGTAGTCGAATATATCACTAATCTAGTAAGACAAATTTATAATTTTGTATTGTTATTCATGTTGACCTGGGAAGCCAAGCTTATAAATTCCCTTAAAATGTCCAAGAAAGGTGACTGTACCACAAGAAACAAGCATATGTTTTTTTAGTGTAGTGAAAGAGTTGTTTGATAAATTGTCACTGTTTGAGAAGTTATTATTGTTTGATAAAATTATTATTGTTTGATATTAGGAGTTAAGTTGTTGGATATAAAGAGTTGGTTGATCATGTTTGAAGAATCATTTAAAGAGAAGAATTGTTGAAAGAATCTCTTTTGTTCCTTGCAGTTAGATGCCTCGCGGTTAGTGAGATGATCCCACAATTAGCAGAGAGTAAGCTGAGGTTATCGGCTCTCTTTTTATCCCTTGTAGTTAGTGAGATGTCTTGTGGGTAGCAAGATGCCTTGCGGTTAGTAAATGGAAAAGTTGTGCAATTTGCGACTAGCGAATAAGTAAATTCTTTGCAAAGGCTCTATTGGCTGGACAGAGAAAGTTTGTCAGTAGCGGCAAACTCATAAAAATTTGGAAAATTCTTTTTTTTTTTGGTTAAAATATAGAGTTGTCTTCATTAGGCCTTGTTTGATTTGTTTTGGTGATGTCACTATGAAAATCTCTAAGTGTTTACCGCGCTGTTTTACACATTTTGTAGAGAGAAGGTCTAAACTCAGCTGGAGAAGGAAGAGAGAGGAGGGCGGGGGGTTTTTTTTCTATTTAAACTATTACCACGAGTTTTTTCACGTTTATTACCTCATCTATTACCACTTGTATTACCACGTTTATTTTTGGAAAAAAAAATTAGCGCCTAAACTTTCAAATTCTAGCTTAAACATCCCCCCCCCCTATAAATTTTGGTGTTTCTCTCCTCTCAATAAAAATTAAAGAATATTATATGAAATTTCCAAATGTAAGAAGAGAGAGAGAGAGAGAGAGAGAGAGAGAGAGAAAGGGGGGGTTGATAATAAGATTACACTTGGTTACAACTAAAATAATAAATGTCACTTGATTAACATAATTGAGCATGTTCATAAAATTAGAGAGAGGAAGAGGGGGAAGAGATAGATGAATAGATTACACGACCAAACAAATTCATAAGTGCAAAATGTCTATGAATCATCTTTCAAAAGATCCCTACATGAGGCATCATCCAATTCTAAGCCCATGGCTCCTTAATCAATAAAGAGAGAAACGGATTTGTCATTTGTGCATGCGTTGGCTTCATCATCTTCGAATTCGTCATCCTCCATCTCACATGACAATCATCCTCGCTAACACTTGCCGCCATCGGACTTGATGTGTTGACCTTCCTTTCCTCTGTCTCCACCGCATCCAAAGTCGAAGGTGGAAGAGGGTCGAAGATGGTCTCCACTTCATCAGTGGAAAAAATGGTTCTCCCCCGAGGTGTTACGGGAATTACAAACCAAAGTTTTGGTTGGTGTATTGTTGGGATATAGATAACCTATAAAAGAGAAGCTCAAAGTGAGAAACATTGGTATAATTAATGCTACAAGCAAATAAGAATAAAAAGATACATGCCACTCACATGCTCACAATTGCGCGGTAAAACTAAATTGTCATACCTCTCTGTGTGATGCACACTAGAGTCCACCATTTAGAGGCCATTCTCATGTCTTCTAGACACATCTGCAAACCACTTGCACTCGAAGATGAAGGTATGAAAGGTTCTAAAATTAACCTTTAGTATCCTTTCAATAGTTTCACAGTACCTGGCTTCATCACCGTCTGTGTCAAAGTTGCCCATGATGGCACAATCCATGGTGGTTCTACGCTCGTCAATGTGCCGCATACGAAAGTTACGACCCTTTGACCACATAGAGGTAAAGGAAAGTCACTACAAAATAGGAAAAAATATTTTATCAAATACAAATTAAAGATAACACACAAAAAGAGACAATATGGTTTAGGTATATGAGTACTCTATCTTTGGTATGCAACCTCATGCATACTCCCATTCTTTGTTGCTGATGTCTTCTCTGCATGCTTTTGCTTCGGCCATTCTCTCATGAATCCACTCCGCACTAATGAGATCTGGAAAACATGCAAGGTGTCTATGCAATGGGGGTGTCCTTCTTCCTCCATGTGCTTGTTTCCATGCTTCTCTCTCTTGCAAACGCCTTGCCTTTGCCACTGTCCACAAGTCCACCCACTTTGGTCATAATCTTTGCATTGAGAATACAAAAGTTATTGACCACTTGAGATAGATTCATATCCATGTTTAGTAGTTTTCCCTTTTTACTTGACAAGTGTGAAGTCATCCTTGCATATTCCTCGTCTGACCACATGCGAGGCATTGAAGGATTAACTTGTGCCAAATACTCTGATATGTAAACAAATCCCTCTTGCACGATCCACCCTTTGGCCATACATGCCTCTGGTTGAGATTGTAGCCGTACAAAATCTTTGAGAGTCTTTTAAAATCTCTCTAAGAAGAACATCCATCGTGCGTGCACTACTCCACATATAGCGATCTCCTCCACCATGTGAACGAAGAGGTGAATTTGACTAAGAAGGACCGATCGAGGAAATGCATCCTCAATGGCACACACAGTCTCTGTTGCAAGTGTTTGAACAGCAGGGATAACATCTATTTCAATTTTCTTGGAGCTCATAAATCTGCAAGAAAACACACAAAGATACACTAAGTGCTTGTTTGAAATTATTGTGTACACAAGAAAGTTGTAGTTTAGTGGAGTCTTGTGTTGTACTTTACTAGCTCTCTAAGTTTGAAAATAGCATCCCTGACTTTCTTGTCGCGACATATACACATACTTACCGGAAGAATGAACTACAATGTAAAATAGGGGAAGGGAAAGTGAGAGAAAGTCATACACACAAACTATAGATAGAATAGGGATAGGGACATTACCTGAAGCATCTTGTGCCAATCATGGGACTTCAATCCATACAATTGAACGCTTCCACCCTTCTTCGCTTTTGTGAAAGCTCCCTTTAGCGATCTCATGTATCCTATTGGTGTGCGAATAGAAGCAATGGTACCCTTCACTTTGTCTAATTCTTCTTTGGCTAGCATCCATGGTGCTTTAGGAAGCACATCTTTCCATTGGGGGCATGGCGTGGAGTAGCAGAGGCAAGGAGACGTTTCAAAAGCCTCAAATCCTCCCTCGCACCCAAAGAGTCCTCTTGCCAATAATGTGGTCCCATAGTGTTTGGGCTACATTCTTGAATATGTGCATGGGATCCAAGAGGTGTTGTATTTTTAAGTCCTTCCAATATAGAAGCATTAAAAATATGGAAGACCTTGACATACCTTTTGGTGAAGGACATGGAACCGGATTGTTGTTGTGGCGATCTTCCCAAATGGTTGCCCAATCTGCCATCGTGAGCTTCAAAGGGGTCTTCCCATTTGTTGGAGCCTTGTGGTTGCTATGCCCTTGGGGTAAGAAACAAAGGTTGCTTGGATAGATTACCTTGCATAAGGCATCGAGCCTCTCTGTCACCAATGATGGCCCGCAAGTAGGACATGCATTGTGCCCCAATGTGGACAACCCTGCATACATATCATATCGATAGAGAGATGAGTGAAATAAAGGGAGAGAGAGAAAAAAAGAGAGCGGGTGAGGGGGTTACCAGAAATCTTACCAAGCCCACGATAGTCATGCATAGTCCACATAAGGATTCCCCTCATAATGGCTTCTCTCCGCCTCTTTGCAAGTGAGACATCGACAACAGGAATGCCTCTCCATCCTCGATGAGAGGCTCGAGGTAGACGTCAATATTTGACACTTTGTACTTCCCTGGCACAAGCAAGGAAAGAAGTATATTGCCTTCTTGGTTTTTCTCCCATGGTGGAATATTGTAGTTGATGATCACCACAGGCCAAGTGCTTCATGAAGTAGACTTAGTCGCAAAGGGGTTGACACCATCACTTGCTAACCCAAGCCTTGAGTGTCTTGTCTTCAACCTAAACTCTGACCATTGAGTTTCGATGTGCCTCCATGCAGGTGAATCGGCAGGAACACGCATCATTCCATCATTTGAGCGGTGGTTGGCGTGCCACAGGAGAAGTCCACGATAGACCTACTTTTAAACATGTGTTAAATGTGAGGAATTAATGGAAAATGCCTCAATACCTTGTGAGGTAGGTGCACCCCGCTCACTCCAATCTTGTATCATGCCTCCCTTCACAGGGACATGAGGTAGCATGTGCGTGCTCATTGCGGTATAGCATGCAATGGTTGACGCATGCATGGATGCGCTCATACTCCATTCCAAGTGCAGTGGCATGCGATATACCTCATCAACGATCTGGAGGCATGTGGTGATCTTTTGGCAACATTTTTCCCATCAAACTACAACAAACCACGTATTAGTACAATTGCTAGAAGACGGCAAGGAATAGTGAGTGAAGAGTATATAAAAAGCCATATTTCATACTTACCCAAGGAGTGCATCGACACTTGCATTGCTCCAACCGAATTTCACTTGCAAGTTGAGGACTTCCAATGATACCTGAAGCACCGAGTATTGTGCACCATCGCAAAGAGGTGTTCGGGCACTCGCCATCAATCTATTCTTCATTGTCGCTGCCCATTGAGTGCAGGACTGACAATCCTCCTCGCACATGTCACGCTCATGAGCTAGTAATCCAAATGCTGACATTCCTAGAATTAATGGCAAACCAGTAGAGGCTACAAAAAGAGCGCTTTCCCGTGTTTTGTATCTATCTTTTTCAACTAAGGCCATACCATGCTAAGCTAATGAAGTCATCAACTTTTTGAAAGAGGATGCTCAGGAAAATAAAAAGAGAAATACTGGAGGCCAAGGGATTCCAGTGATAGCCCTAGAATTCAAGCCATTGTACAAGTTTGTGGCAGAAGCTATCAGCTTGAAGAATAATCCAACTTCTGTGTCCAAGAAATTGTTTGGCATACTATTGGCTAGAATCAAGAACCCCAAGACAGAGATTAGTTTGAGTACCTTTCTATATAAGAGTTTGATGCAGTAGGATGCCAAGGTGAAGACAAAAAGCCTCTTCAAAGCATGGTACACTTGGTAGTTTCTATAATGGGCAACCTGCATTCTAGTTCACATCAGTATGGAAGAAAATTCTGGGTGAAGGAACCAAAACGAATCAAGCTAGTCAGCAAGAGACTACAAAAGGTCAAGGGGCAGACCACACCAATAATGGAAGAGGGAAGGAACTGGCTTTAGTATCATCTAGTTCAAAAAGAATAGCAGCTCAATCAGAAGGAAGCACATTAGAGCCAACGAAGAATAAATATAAAAGAATAGATTTGTTGGTGCAACTTTAGGCCAAGCTAAAGACAACAACAACGACTCAACAAACTACATCTAGTGGCAATGATCAGACAAAGGAAACCTCGATAGAGAAGGCAATCAAATTTCCTAGTTCACCTTCAGTGGACACGAGGGATAAGGGAGGGAAGTAAACTAGACTAGTGGATATGATAGAACTAAGTGCTGATTGTTAGAACTTTAATTCAACTGCTTGGATCTGATCAGTTTGTAACAATTGTAGAATAAGCCTATGTAGGGAAACCTAGTACTGAAAACATCCGAGAAGCTTTTGGTGCCATATCAAACTCCCATGTAAGTGTATGAGACAAATTAGAACAATAGAGACACTATTACATATGGATGTGTTTCTACCATTCAAGCTCGTTGGAATACAAGTAAATGTTGTGGGCCAAATGATGGAGACACAAGGTTCCATTTTGACTTTTGAAGTGACTAATTTACAAGAGGAGCTACGAAAGGTTAGAGCTTAAGCTGATGAATACAAACAAGAAACATTTTGATTGAAGGATCTAGTTTTGAAGTATGAGATTGTCGAAGAAAAGGATGGATGCCTCATGTCCACTCAACAGAGGAGGATAGATCAACTGACAGTTGACAATGCAATGTTGAAAGAAGAGAAGAAGGAAGCACTTAGAGCAAAAGGAGCAGAGCACTTAGAATTATATTGACTCACAAAAGGGTTGCTCTGAGTACATCCATGAGGTTCACCATGCGTGGAATAAGTCTATTATGAAAAAGTACATTCATCAATCATTGGTTGATATTTCTAATCCAGATGGCAATCTCACTTTGAACTTAGAAGATTTGCAAAATCTACTTGGGTCCATCAAGTTTGATCCCGATGAGAAGGCCAAAGAATATACAAATACTTTAGTCAAACAAGCATTTATGGATTACTTGAAGAACTAGGAACTTGATGAGGATTATGAAGTAGAAGAAGATGAGCAAGACGAAGAGAATGGAGCTGGTATGAGCCATCACAATGATGCTACTGAGGACAATGATGATAATGACTCGATAATGATCAACCTCCTCCTTTAGCACCAAGTTGAGCGATTGGTGGTCAATATAACAATGCTACACAAGAGACCAATGGATCAAATGGACAAATTAAGGCACACGATCAAAACCACAAGGATCAAGCTTAGTCTGATTAGACCAAGCCGCAGACCCAACAAGAGACCCAATAACAATCTGCCAAAAAACACGGTACTTCAAAAATGCAGAGGTGGGACAAAGGGAAAGATATTGTGATAGACCTGGATTGCAAACATTGACGTGGATCATTTCCCTAAATTCCTAAGTCTAAATAGGTGACTAAGAAAGCAGAAGGCATCACAAATCCAGGAGTTCTTGCATAGTTCTTGCATGATGAGACTACATATTCAAATTTAGAATGTTTTTAGATGCTATATATTAGAGCCAGGAGAATGGTAGAGCAATGGAAAATGATCAGTTATCATGAGTAGGGTACTTGTCAGATACCTCCTCATCCCAGTTCTATTCAGGTGCTAGAGAGGGTACCCAAATGGATGCTCACTACTAATGATGTCATTGGAAATTCACATGTGAAAGAACCATCTACTATGAATCTTTAAAGTATTGGAATTCAACTTGAAATACTCTTGGGAGATAAGCGAACATACAAATGTATAAATGACATTCGCACTAAAATCAAAGCTATGGTGGTCACGATGCAGATTGCGAGAGGAGTGTTAGAACAAAAAGTGAGGCTATTACTGAAGAATAATGCTACCAGTAGTAGTGGTCCTAAAATGCGAATGAGTCTTAGAGAATAAGAAATGTCTCTGAAAATCTTAGTTCTTTTGATTAGAACTTTTCAAAAGATTCTACTCCACAAAAACCAAATAGACATGAGCTTTATTGAATTTGTTCTAGATTCACCGATTTTGTTGAATGTTACTTGTGAAGGATGAGGAACTGCCTAAATTTGTGCCTTGTTTGTATCCCAAATATAATGAGACAACTGATTAGCACCGCTATGTGAAGATAATAGATCAGATGCAAAAATTGTATGAGTGTAGCAAAGCAGAGTGAGTGGCTTGGAAAGATGTCTTGAATGAGACTGAGAAGAAGTTTACTGTGGATAAACCAAAAGCTGATTTGAATCATTTTTAAAGGAAAATGCACCAGTAGAGAGATCAACTTAGGCAATTGATTGAGAATACTAATGAATTACTTCAGCTATCTATGGAAGCCTCCAAAATTTGAGAGAATGAACTAGCAAGCAAGGTAGCATCAAAACCTCAATTCACAGAGAAGACTAAAGTGTTTTTCGAGGCCAGGATCAAAGAAAACTAGCCATTACGAGAGGGATGGATTCATATGGCTTCAATTTATGATAAGCTAGCTAGAGCTAGGCTAATGAGGGGCAAACACACTTTGTATGATGGTGATACTAAGACTTGGAATTCTTTGACACCCTATGAAGTAGAGTTGATGACTGGAGGCAAGGAGCAGTTGGAGCAGGAAGCTTCTTTACTTCACAATCTAATGGATGTTGCAATGTGCCCAACCATGGATGCACCAGAACTGCACCTATATCCCTCTTCTTAAACTGTGTGCCCTTATGGCTACACATTGATGCTAACTTGAGTAGCCAAACATGATCCTAGATATAATCAAGCTAACTCCATACTTCATGTACATATTGTCTTGATAGAGAGAAGCTCAATCGATGTTTTTACATTTCCCAAGGCATTACACTCTAACTGTTGCACATTGACTCTAGTTTGAATAGAAAAAGGTGACATGAAATGGGAACAAACAATGAGAAATGACACACTCTTAGGGTTCTAAAATATTAATGCTTACTAGAAAAATTGAAATCAGCAAACATAGTTCGTACTTACTCATAGCCATATAAGTAGCATAATATTGTAAAAAAGTAATATTGATGTCAAACAATGAACTAAAAACACATCTACTATACACTCTTAATGTAAAATAATGAGCGTATATTTCTCCAAAGAGATACATATGATAAAAAATTTATCTAGCCAAACTCTACAAATAAATAGCATCTATTTTATCTAAGGTTGATAGCCAAAAATAACTAATAAACTACCTAACTTGAAGAATATCTCATGACAATGCAAATTCCACTTCATGATATGGGCTCTATTTGTGAGCTTTCTTTGTTTCCCAGAGTAGAGGTCAATCTCTTTTTGTATGTGAGTCCGACTAACAAGGAAGCACAAATGTTCTCTCTTTGCCCTTGCAAAGTTTGCACTAGATAGAGAATATGAAGAGCCATACCCCTCCTACAATCTGAGATCATCTCTATCTGTTGCAACCCTTTCTCATCTGCATCCAAATACCAAAGCTTTTGCAATTGCTTCTTCCACTATCTGCGGATGCAAATGAGTAATGGAAGCCTATCCAGCTTAAGAAAATTCTCAGGATACTTGGAGTTGTAACCGGTCATAGAAGTATCGTGCATGTCCTATGCTTCATAGGTGGGAAAAAATTATTTCTGAAATATATGCAAAATTCCACCCATGTATTGGGTTTTCTTGCTAGTGGAATAGCCACCCACCACTTGTATGCCTTGCCTTGCAAAGATAAACTAGTCTCTCTAGGATGTGTAGCATCTAGTGTGGACTGTAAATGGTGAACATTGTTGGAATTAGGGTTGCAAGAAAACACATAGAGCTTGGAGGAGATGAAGGAATCTAAAGGTAAAAGGCCGGTGGTAATGCGTGTGCTAGTCTCCACTAAATCGTGCTATCTTATAGCCTCCCCCTAGTGTACACACTGTCCGGCCGTGCCGGTGGCCTTTCCCATAGGACCCATGTCCTTACATTACCCCCCCTTGGAGAATCGTTTTCGTCCTCGAAAACGAACGTAGGAAAACAATTCTTAAGTGCGGAGACATTCTCCCATGTAGAACCTTCTTCAGGTCTATCTAGCCATTTTACCAACACCTGTCGTCTGACATGATGTCTCGTGCGAAGCTCATGAGAATCCAAAATCTTTTTGGGCTCATGAGAAATTCTTGGCAGTTTGATAAGGTCAACCAGCACACCTGTGTCAATGACATCATCATTTTGTCCTAGTTGTTTTCGTAAACGTCTAACATGGAAAACAGGATGAACTCGTGAGTGTGCTGGAAGGGCTAACTTATAGGCCACTTGACCTATACGTTTGAGAATGGTAAACGGTCCACAATAGCGTGGTGAAAGTTTAGCAACTTTTCCCGTCTTCAAACTTTCTGAATGCTCCGGAACTTTGAGGAAAACCTTGTCTCCTTCTTCGAAAGTAGCAAGACGTCGATGCTCATCTGCATACTTCTTATATCGATCTTGAGCTTACTTAACATTCTGTCGAGCAACTCGAAGCATGTCAAAATGGTCTTGGAGAAAATCCTTCGCTTGTTGTATCTTCTCCTTAGACAACCCCACCGTAACGGGTGATCTAGGTTGAAATCCATACAAAAGCATAAATGGACTAAACCCTGTAGTCACATGCTTTGAACTATTATGAGCAAATTCCAATATAGGTAAGTAGTCTTCCCAATTGGTTTGCTTCTTGCTAACGTATGCTCGTAGCATATCCTCTAGCACTTGATTAACTCCAGAAGTGATTATCGAACTTTCGATCTCTGTCACTAATGATACTAGCTGGAAGACCATAGAGTCTATATATATGCTCTACAAATATCCGTGCTAATTCTGCCCGGGGAGGTCACCTAAGAAAAATGTAACCTATCACGTGAGTTCAACAGAAGGGTATTTAAAGTTCTTGAACCTTACATAAATATATATACATAAGGACATTATTTTTTCAAACTTGAAAAAAACTTACAGATTTTAAAAGAAAAGGGTACATTATATTCCTAACAAAATTTACAGATAAGGGGTTTTACAAACATGTCTTGAACGCACGTGATATGGTAGTTTTACACATAGTGAACCCCCCGAGTAATTCCGGTGTCTTAACCGTAGTCTTAATGGAAATGAATCGACCCATCTTTGTGAGACGGTCTACAATTACCCAAATGGAATCATGGCCACGATTTGTAGTAAGTAGTCCTACTACAAAATCCATAGAGATACTCTCCCACTTACCTTGTGGAATCTCTAAAGGATGTAAAAGGCCACCTACCTTGAGGCGCTCTGCCTTATTAACTTGGCACTGTTGGAAATTTAGTACATACCCTTGAACATCATGATGTAAGCCCAGCCAATAAAATTGCCGTCGAACTAAGGCATACGTCTTACGGATACCTGGATGACTAGCACTTGGACTATTGTAATACTCAAATAAAATTTGGCGCCTAGTGTTTGAGTCCTTTGGCACAAATACTCTACCTTTGTGGAGTAAGTAGCCATCATCAATGGAAAAATTCTTCCATCGCTTCAGCTCTTCCTGAGTAGGGGTGGAGCTCTGTGTGTTGGAGTTTCTATCTGTACGTGCAAAGACATGTTGATCTGGCTGTTCAGAGACATGTGAGTGTGAGGGATCCCTTTTTAAAACTGCACTCCACACTTTAGCATATGAGTGATCTTGTGCACACTTGCCACGTAATGACTCCAAAAATCCACTCTTTAGTTCCCTGAAAGCAAGTGAATTAATATGAGGCATCCGACTTAGTGCATCCGCTACTACATTATATCGGCCCTTGCGATATTGTAGCTTACAATCATAATCTTGAAGGATTTTTGCCCATCTAGCTTTACGGCCCTTCAAGTCTGTTTGAGTAGTAAACCATTTGATACTCTCATGGCCAAAAACTACTTCAAACTCGGCACCATATAAATAGTGTCGTCACTTTTGTAAAGCATGAATTATGGCATAGAGCTCTCTCTCATAGACAGAATAATTTTGTTGAGCTCTAATCAACTTTTTACTTTCAAAGGCTATAGGTCTTCCCTCCTGGAGAAGTATCGCACCAATGGCTTTATCACTAGCATCAGTCTCTACAACAAACGGCTTAAGTGGGTCGACAATTGCTAAGATGGGAGCAGTGGCCATAGCTACCTTGAACTGTTCGAAACTGCGTTTTTGGGCTTCTTCCCAAGAAAAGGTCTTACCTTTTGCTTTAAGTTGATCCGTCATAGGAAGAGTGATTTTGGCATAGTCACGGATATACTGTCAATAAAATCTAGCCATGCCTAAAAATATTTGAAGCTCCTCAACCGTGTTGGGATGTGGACATCGAAGAATGGCAGTGACCTTGTCAGTGTCCATCTTGATGCAAGAATAAGAGTGAAGGAGTATGAGCAGAAGTGCGACGCGAGAGAGAGTGCGAGAAGAAGAGCACGACGATATGTTGAACTCGCTCTAATGTAATGTGTAGAGCATAGTGAGTTCTTATTAGGTTTTAACAAAAGAATATGTGTACATACCTGGCGGCCCGTCCACTTACCTGGGCTACCACATTGGGCTTTATACCCCAACAACCTCCCACTTAAAGTCCAATGTGGTACTTTAAGTGTGAGAGAAGCTACTATACAAGCTAATATACAAGAGATGTAGAGAAGTGATGTACTACCCTACACCTAACTGCTTGCGAAAATGCGCAAAGCTCTCTGAGGGAAGTCCTTTTGTAAGTAGATCAGCAGGATTTTCTGTGGTGTGAACTTTGACAAGCTGAAGTTGCTTATCCTCGAGCATTTCCCTGATGAAATGATACTTCACATCCACATGCTTTGTCTTTGAGTGATAAATTGGATTGCGAGCCAATTGTATAGCACTTTGACTATCACAATATAACACAGGCATCTCTTCTTTGATTCCCAAATCTGTTACTAGTCGATTAAGCAAAATTGATTCTTTGCATGCCTCTGATGCTGCAACATATTCAGCCTTTGTAGTAGACTGAGTAACACAATCTTGTAATCTAGAACGCCATGATACTGCTCCACCAGCCAATGTAAAGACATACCCTGACGTAGACCTTCGGTTGTCTAAGTCACCTGCATAATCTGAGTCTGTAAAACCCTTTACACTTAGCTCCTGACTCCCATAGCATATACGCATACTCTTTTTAGCTTTCAGGTATCTCAATATTCCTTTCACTGCCTCCCAATGTTTCTTGCCTGGGTTTGACATGTATCGACTTACTACTCCCACTGCAAATGCAATGTCTGAGCGAGTAGCAATCATTGCATACATCAAACTACCCACTGCAGACGCATATGGAATCTTATCCATTTCAGCCTGTTCTTCCTCAGACACAGGACAATCTTGTTTGCTAAGTTTCACATATGGTGGCAATGGAACACTCAATGCCTTTCCCTTCTCCATATTGAAACATTGCAAAACATTGTCAATATACTATGTTTGAGATAACCAAATCAACTTCTTTGATCTGTCTCTCTCAATGCGCATACCAAGTATATGACTTGCCTCACCCATGTCTTTCATGTCAAATGATTTTTCCATCTTTGACTTCAAAGCAGAAATTTCTTCCAAGTGCTTGCCAGCAATCAACATGTCGTCCACATACAAAATAAGGATCAGCCAACTGCCATCCTTAGCCTTCTTTGTATATAGACAGTGATCGAAAGCACTATGTTAGTAGCCTTGAGAAAGCATAAACTTGTGGAACTTATGGTACCATGCCCTCAGTGATTGTTTTAAGCCAAAGACTCTTTAACAACTGGCATACCAAATCTTCCTTACCTTTCTCAACAAACCCTTATGGCTGCTACATGTAAATTTCCACATCTAAATCACCATGCAAGAACGCTGTCTTGACATCCATTTAGTGCAACACCAAATCTAATATGGCAACCAATGCAAGAAAGCATCTCAATGTAGTCATCTTGACCACCGGAGAGAAGACTTCATCAAAGTCAATGCCTTGTTCTTGCTTAAAGCCCTTGGCAATAAGCCTTGCTTTGTACTTTGGCTGACTATCATGAGCGGTGATCTTATACATGTAAACCCATTTACAAGGTAGAGCCTTTTTGCCCTATGGTAATTTAACTAGCTTCCATGTCTGGTTTTTATGCAGAGGTATCATCTCTGACTGCATGGCCAATTGCCAATTCTCGGAGTCCTTCATTTTCACTGCTTCCTTGTAACATGAAGGCTCATTGCAATCAGTCAACATGACATAGTTCATAGATGGAACAAACCGATCAGGAGGTCGTGAGATCCGTCCCGATTTACGCAAAATAGGTGGCTGAGGCTCAGCCACAACCTGTGGTTCCACTCTATCCTGTCCTTGCTCCTCTTGAGCCCTGACATTTTGTCTTGCACGTGCAGGTCCATCTTCTTGGAAGACAACTCTTCTAATCTCCTCAACCCTCTCTGGTTTAGAATGATATTTGGCTTCATTAAAGTGAACATCATTGCTGCGGATAACCTTTCTGGATTCGGGATCCCAAAGTATGTACCCCATCTCACCAGAATTACCATATCCTAGAAAGATGCACTTTCTACTCTTTGGCTCAAGTTTGTTCCTAAATTCCTTTGGAACATGAGTATATGCCTCACAGCCAAAGATTCTGAGATGCTTGTATGAGGGAATTTTTCCTGACCATACCATCTCTGCCACTGAATCCTTCTGCAAAACCTTGCTAGGAGATCTATTTATAAGATGAACAGTTGTTGATACACCTTCAACCCAAAACCCATTTGGCAGTTGTGCATTAGACAACATACTTATGACCTTCTCTTGTATGGTCCTATTTATCCTCTCAGCAACACCATTTTGAGGAGGATTTTAAGGAGCAGTAAGTTCACGTTTTATACCTTTTGACTCACAAAAGTCCTGAAAGGCCTTTGAAACATACTCTCCACCATTGTCAGTGCGTAAGCATTTAAGTTTCTTGCCACTCTGATTCTCCACAAGTGTCACAAACGTTTTGAAAACACTAAACGCATCATCCTTGTGCTTGAGAAAGTAAACCCATAATTTCCTCTAGTAATCATCTATAAATGTCATAAAATAAGAAGCTCCCCCTAGAGATAGGTTAGGCATAGGTCCACACAAATCACTATGAACAAGTGCCAACTGTGTATCTCTTCTACTCCTTCTATGCTTATGTGGCTGTTGTGTTTGCTTACCATACAGACAGTGTTCAAAGAATTCAAAATCATTAAATGAAAATCCAGGAAAATAACAAGAACGAGACAATATTTCCATTCCCTTCTTGGACATATGTCCTAACCAGCTATGCCAGAAAGAAACGTTCGGCTGCTCGGTTACATTGATTACATTTTTAGAGACATTTGATACATAAATCATGTAAAGTCCTTCAGACTTTACTCCATGTGCTAATGTCATAGAACCCTTGGATATCTTCCACATGTTCTGTCCAAAAGTGGTGACGTAGCCAGCATCATCAAGTAAACATGTGCTGATCAAGCTCTGTGTAATTGTGGGAACATGTCTCACATTCTTCAGCGTGAAAGAAGAGTCATTCTGAAACTTCAATTGAACATCTCCAACACCTAAGATCTCACATGTCTGCCCATTGCCTATCCAAACATGATATTTAGTGGTCACATAAGAGGTAAACCACTCCTTGTTTGGAGACACATGAAGTGAAACCCCTGAGTCTATAATCCAGTCACTCAGTGCATTTCCATCAGATGCTGTAAGAAGAGCTGAGTCCATTGTATTCTTCAAGAAGTAGATGTCTCCTGACACTAGACTGTCATCCTCTGCAACAGTGTTTGTCACATTTATTTCTTGAATCTTCACTGAGGACTTGTTCTTCTCACCATGGTCTTCAGCTTTCTCTTTGCCTTTTTCTGCTTTCCATTCTCTGCAGTCTCTTTTCATGTGACCCTTCTTGCCACAATGGTAGCATTCTATGTCACTTTTGTTGTGGGACTTGCTACGAGACTGATTCCTCTTTCCACCTTTTTCCTTTTCTTTGGTCCTTCCCCTGACAACTAAGGCTATTCCTTTGCCTTTGTCCATTGTCTTTCTGTTGGTTTCTTCAGTAAGCAGACTGCCTTCTACACCTGCTATGGTCAAACCATCTGGAGGTGCAGAATTACACAAAGCTGTGCGAAAAGTGTCCCAACTTTCCGGCAATGTGATCAACAGGAACATAGCTCTAACAGGTTCATCAAACTTGACACCTTGAGCTGACAACAACTGACTGTAGATGGTGTTGAATTCATTCAGATGATTGGACATAGGTGTCCCTTCTTTCATCTTCAAGTCAACAAGCTTCTTAAGCCAGTATACCTGTGAAGCTGCACTCTGCTTCTCATAAAGATCACTCAGCTTTGTCCATGCTTCATAAGCCGACATCTCGTCTGCTACATTGAAGTAAACGCTTTCTGCCAAAGTCAGCATAATGGTAGAAAGTGCCAATTCATCCATTTCGCTCCGTTCATCTTCGTCCATATCTTCTGGTTTTATCCCCTTGAGCTTTATAGGTTTTATCTGCTTCTTTTGTACCGACACGTGCCAAATCTGCTTCTTCCACAATGGGAAATTGGTTCCATCCAACTTCTTGATATTGTAAAGAGCAGTGTCCTGTGATCCATCCAGCCATAACTACGCTTCACAGTAGTTTACTTTCCTGGGAAAAATTCGGCAGAGTTTCCCCTGTAAACTGACCTCTGAACCAATATCAACCTGTCAAATGAACTAATAAAGCTTCAGATTCTGCAGAAATTTTGGCAGAGTCTCCTTTGGAAAATGGCTCTGGTGTACTCAAAAATAGACCAAGAAACAGCTCAAAAAACCACTGTCTCTCTAGCACTGTAAGTTGTGGGTAAACCTGTTCTGCACCTGTACTAGCTCTCACTGTCCTATCATCATTGTCTTGTAAGCATAGAATGCGACAATGCCTCAATGACAGTAAATCAAAGATGCAATCCCAACTGTCTGACTCACAGTCAATACATCCTAGCTGCCTATCTAAGGGTGCTCAAGGGATCGCTCCAAGACCTGTATCACCGAAAGGATCTTAACATTCGAGAATCCTCTAGCTCAATAAAACCTCACTCGACCCTCAACAAAGGCTGCAGTAAATCTGACAGTACATAGACTTCCCACAAAGTCATACATCCACAAATTTCCCACTGTATGTTGTAACCGCTGCGGCGGTTGTTTGCTGCGTGACTCACAGCCAGCAAACCCTCAACAGACATACATCATCTCTGACAATACATCCCATGTAGAAGTACCTGCAATTTCAGGATGAAATCTGGAATATCAAGCAGCAAACACAAGCTACCTGATGAACTAGTGGATTTCGCCTACAGTCTGTGTGTAGGTGCACCCATGTCGTATGTGACACGCCTCCAAGAATTGTGAGCCGTCCTTCGTTGTGTAGACAACCACAAATCAGCACTCTGAAAGTGCAGATATCCTCAGCACTTGCAGTCGTAGGCCCAAACCCCAAATTTGCAGAGTCGAATCTGCACCCGCCGAGACCACGTAGTCGAAAATGGCCTGTGCAGAACTTTGTCGAAGCCGAACGGTGGCTGAGATGACCTCGGAATGAAATTCTGAGAACACCGAGCCCTTCGGGCTCACCCACGGGATTTGGGGCCGTGTCTTCACCTGTCGAATCTCACTCCAATCTAAGCAGGTGACTCTAGTTTCCTGCAATGCTGCCACGAGCCTCGGTCTGAGCTCTAATACCAGTTGAAGGAGTATGAGCGGAAGTGCGACGTGAGAGAGAGTGCGAGAAGAAGAGCACGACAATATGGTGAACTCACTCTACTGTAATGTGTAGAGCATAGTGAGTTCTTATTAGTTTTTAACAAAAGAATATGTGTACATACCTGGTGGCCCGTCCACTTACCTGGGCGACCACATTGGGCTTTATACCCCAACAAAGACATCACATGACCGAGGTAATGTATCTCTATTTTAAAGAAATCGCACTTGCTTTGCTTAGCATACAGTGCGTGAGCTCGTAGCTGTTCAAACACTAATCGTAAGTGTTCTATGTGTTCATCTTCAGTCTTACTATAAATGAGAATATCATCAAGGAAAACCACAACAAATTTTCCAAGATAGGGACGTAAGACACTATCCATGAGTGTCATAAATGTAGCTGGAGCATTGGTTAGACCAAAAGGCATAACCAAAAATACAAAAGCCTGAACCGTGTTCTAAAGGCAGTTTTGGAGATATCTTATAGTAGGATACGTACCTGGTGGTATCCTGAACAAAGATCTATCTTTGTATAGTATCTTGCCCCATGGAGTTGATCAAATAACTCATCCACTTGAGGCAGAGGATACTTGTTCTTGATGGTTATCGCATTTAATCCGTGATAGTCTACGCACACGCGCATAGTACCATCTTTCTTTTTTACCAATAGGGTTGGTGATTCCCAAGGCGAAGTGCTAGGTCTAATGAAACCACGAGCGAGGTAGTCAGCCAACTGACTCTCAACCTCCTTGGCTTCTTTAGCACTCATACAATAAGGTGGTTTACTCACTGGTTTAGTGCTTGGCAAGACATCTATGCCATACTGCACATCACATGTAGGGGGTAAACCCGGTGGTAAATCACTTGAGAACACATCACTATACTCCGTGAGTAAGTGAGTCAGCTTTTGCCGTGCAAAAGGAGAAATTAAACTAGAGTTATGCTGGGATGGAGAATCTTGTAATTCCTGTAATGTTTGTTTTACAACAGTTGCACATTGCTCTATAGAATTAAAATTGAGAGCACTTTGCTCGTTAGATTTGTTAACACTTTGTTTATCAGTAGAATTCATTGCACTTTGCATACCATTACTAGAATTCATTGCACTTTGCATACTATTACTAGAATTCATTGCGCTTTGCATACCGTTACTAGAAATCATCGCACTTTGCTCTTGAGAATTCACAAGACTTGGAGACAAGCAGTAACACAAAAAGACTTATCTATTAAATTTGCCTTCTGCAAAATAGAAAGCTCGGCTGTACATATAAAAAGTGCAGATGGTATATTTTTCTCACCAAGCAAAAGCACATGTTTACCATTGGCCATAAAGGATAAGGAGTTGTGTTCATAACTAGTGTGCAATGTGTTTCCTAAACCATGCAGCCACTCCCGTCCTAAAACTACATCAGTACGGTCCATGTTCATAACTTGGAAGTCAAGGGTCATCGTATGATCTTGAACAATAAGCTCAACCCCTTGAACTACCGTGTCCCATACTTCTTTATCATTCCCAGACATCTGCTCCACCACATACTTGTGAGAGCAAGGAGTCTGTGTAAGCTTCAATTTCTTGACTAGCTTATAGTTCAAGAAGTTATGAGTTGCACCATCATTCACTAAAATACAAACACGTTGTCCATTAATAGTGCCATGCATGCAAATCAAATCATGGGGGCCAAAGGTGGGTTGCCACATTGAAGCAGGCACATAACACTTGTGCTTTTCTTCCATATGAAGAACCTCTACAACACAATATTTAGGAGATGAATCTAATGTGAGGTGTTGCACCGTGTGCATGGCCTTTTTTTTGCCTTGCAAAAGAGGACAATCTTTCTTGTTATGTTGGTCCGAAAGACATCTAAAACACAAATTGTGTTTCTTTGCACTCTCAAAATCAGCAGTGCTGAGAGACCCACGCCGAGTATCTGGTGATTGCTTAGGCTTCTTAGCCTCTTGTGGGCGTGGAGAGGTAGATTGTCTCTTATTCCTCTTGGAACGTGTGGGAGATCTACCTCGCCATTGGCTCTTAGCCACATTGCTCTTAGCAAAAGTATTCTTAGAGTAGGGAACATTTCCTTTCCTCTCTTGGTCATCATCATTTCTTTGTGCATGACTAAATATGGCTTCTTCCAAAGTTTTTGGATGTTGGGTCTTAACATGAAGACGATAATCTTTGTCAAGACCCCTATTAAAACCCCGTATCTTTTGGAATTCATCTAGACCTTCTAGTTTTAATATGATTTCCCTATACTTTGAAAGGTACTGTGTGAGAGAGAGGCCAGACATGCGGCATGCATCCCATGTTAACCAATTCTTATCTTCTTCATTGGAGTCCAAAAACTCTTTGGAGAAAGAATCTTGAAACGCAGCCCAAGACAGAGGACGACCATCTATTGGAAATGTCATCCACCACTTATAGTCCTTGCCTTTAAGAGATAGACTTGTTTCCACAGCCGTCTTTATATCCGGGGTGTGTCTCAATCTATAAATATCACTCCATTTGTGTAAGAACGTATTGACCACATCCTTGTTGCGATCACGCTCTTCCCCGTGAAACTCAGGAATGGTGATATTCTTAAGTAATGCATTTCTACCTTCTGCATCTTCTGCAGCACTTGTCTCTTGGAATCCTTGAGTCGTGCGAGCTTGGTTCCCTTGAACCGTGCCACTTGTGGCTCCTTGAGTTGTCTGTGAATTCATAAAATTCACAAGTAACTCTGTAAGATTGGTAACATTTGCATTGAGTGCAGAGAGGTTTCTTTCAAGTACGCTTTGGCGATGTTCCAAAGTCTTGAAAGAAGCCATATCTACAAGCCCATGATCTCCTAGATCATCATCATCATGCATATTAGTGTCAGCAGCACCCGTGGTGCCCTGATTTTGATCTACGTGCTCAAAATAAAACGTGTGTGTAGGTGGGATATCCTCACTGGCCATAGTAAACACACACTAATGCAAAAAGAGAAAAAGAAACAACAACTTGTACCTTGAGAAATTGAAGTCTTTGTGTTTTTTATGCTTTGCGATTTGCGTTGCATGTGAACCTCGCCTTACGGGAAATTGAGTGCTTCACTTGTCGTTCCTTGTAAGAACACCTTATATGATTTTCGTTGCATGCGAACCTCGCCTTGCGGGAAGTTGAGCGCTTCAGTTGTTGTTCCTTGTAAGAACACCTTTGATGATTCTTCACAAAAACTCGTCGTTTTTGTGAAGGCTTTTCTTCACTTTGAAGCTACCTCCTTAAGCAAAAAAAGAATTTTTGGAGGAAAACTTGCCTTCCTCTAAGAAGTGAAAAGGAAGGGTAAAGCTACTTCCTTGAAGTTTGAAGCTTTCTCTTTCCTTCTAGTTTTGCTTTCAACACAAGTAGACTATCTTTCCTTATTATACACAACAAGGGCCAATAGCTTGATGGTAAAGTGTTGGCCTCTTACCCTCATGGGATGGGTTCAACCCTCCTTCATGCAAGGGTTAAGCGAGCCTTCCTATGCGTGCAACCAACGGCGCCAACGAAAGAGCCTTTGGAGCCTTGGTGCCGTCGAGTTGTCGGTCGAGTTTGCCTTGTCGCCCGTTGTGGAGGGCGGTCGGTTGTCGTTGTTTGTCCACGCACTGCTCGCACAAAAAATTGCACTTGTCCTCTTTTTGTTGCACAACGAAGACGTCGATGTCTTCAGAACGTGGGGGAGAAGCGGACATCGCACGCACATGCAAGCCGCTTTTAGCCTCCTCCCAAAAATAGCTCGGATACCAGTGAAAGGGCGGTGGTAATGCGTGTGCTAATCTCCACCCAACCGTGCTATCTTATAGCCTCCCCCTAGCGTACACACTGTCCGGCCATGCCGATGGCCTTGCCCATAGGACCCATGTCCTTACAAAAGGCACACAAAAGAGAGTGTATTACTTAGTGTGGAAATGGAAAGGTTCGATGGCCCTAGAGTGATGGGCGTATATATAATGCATGGGGGGAAAACCTCCTAGTGAGGGGAAAAATGGCCCGATAGTCCTAAGTGTGTTCACACACATCATACCACATGTATATGGTAACAAATCCCCCTTGGGAGTACTGCAGTGAACAAGATCTAGCACATAGTATACGGAAGTGCCATGCCCTGAGGACATGATCAGTCCACAAAGGGGAGTAAGTCCAAAGCTTTGCAGAAAGCTTCGAACTTCTCACAAGACAATGCCTTTGTGAAAAGATCTGCAAGGTTGCCTTTTGACATAGTGGTAATGCACCTCAATGTGCTTTGTGAGTGCATGAAAATCTGGGTTCCTCGCAACTCCCAATGTGCTCTGACTGTCAGTGTAGATCGTGTTGGCAATGTCATGTTCAACACCCAAATCGGTCATAAGGCATCTAAGCCATACACACTCAACCATAGCTGTGAAGACTATCGTGTACACAACCTCACAATTGGAAGTGGACACAGTAGGTTGCTTCTTGCTCAACCATGATATGCATGAAGTTGAGCATGAAACAAACACCATTCATGGACACTCATGTGTCCAAACAACCAGCCCAATCTAAGTCCAAAAAAGCATGTAAAATCTAGTGGCACTGATCCCCCCTTGGGATAAAATAAGCCAAGATGTAAAGTGCCACCAAATAGACAAAATTACTCTTGACAGTCTGCCAATGACTAGACCCTGGGCTATGCATAAATCTACTGACCTATGAGACTGCAAACTGCATATCCGGCCTCGTGTTGCATACATAAATAAGGCTACCAACAACAGTTTGTAAAGAGTGACATTGGTAGGATCGCCAGCATCATGAAGACTTAATTTCAAACATGTTTCCATGGGAGTGGCAATAGGTTTTCAATCCTCAAGTCCAAACTTACATAGCAATGTCTCTATGTAACTAGTTGGACACAAGGAAATACAACCATCAATTGCTTAAATTATATGCCCAAGTAATGATGCAACAGCCCCAAATCTTTCATCTTGAAAGTAGCATTCAAATCAGCCTTAAATTCAGTGATATGTTTCCCATTTGGTCCCGTGACTACACAAAGGTGTATCCAATTTACTATCACGCAAAGTATGCACCAGCCATTTAGGCATACCTCTAGCATGCTCATTCTCAGCCCTTTCCTCATCAAGTACATCATGTACATCTGCATCAGTAATAGGCTGATCTGTAACATGTTCAGAAACCCCCAAGGTTGTCCATTTGCCTCATTGGAATTTACATTCGAACTTCCACCACTGAAAAGAGTCAACAAAATGTCATAAATGTCTTATGAACTTACATTACTGTCTCTAGTACATGACAACAAGGGCTGAACAGAATCTTCCACAAACACAACATTCCGTGAAACCAATATACGCTTTGTTTGCGGATGCTACAACTTGTAACCTTTGCTTTCGGCACTATAATCAACAAAAAATACATTTGATAGCCTTATCATCCAATTTTCTACGCTGTGTTTGTGGCACCAAAGCATATGCCAAACATCCAAAAACACACATGTGCTCAATAAAAGGCTTTCTATCATGCCATGCTTCATATGGAGTCATAGAATGCAAAGCTTTGGTAGGACATCTGTTAAGTACGTAAGTGGCACACATAATAGCCTCAAGCTAAAACGAATGTGGTAAAGCTTGACTTTTGACCATACATCTTGCCATTTTCATAAGAGACTTGTTTTTCCTCTCAACAACACCATTTTGCTGAGGTGTATATGGAAATGTACATTGGTGTTTTATCCCACGACGACTAGCCAGAAATGTACTAAATTCATGAGACATATACTCCCCCCCTCGATCTGAAAGGAGGGTGCCATAGTACATTTCTTGCCCTCCACTGCAAACACAAAGTCAATGCCAACTGAAGAGCCCCTACTATGAGGATCAGGCTTCACCCCCGAGGCACTACATTAAGTCTCAAGCTCCCCACCAATTGGGCCCATGCCAAAGAATGGGGTGAGAGTCCCCCCTTAGGTCAGTGCAAATAATCGCATTGAGAACCAAGGCAATAAAAGTGTAAACAGATCATCAATCCAACCAAGATCATGCTTATTACTCAAAAACCTTAGCGTGATAAAAATCTCCCAGAACACAAGCGCACTTCGAAGCTGAAGGTCACCTCAAAGGAAACAAAGAGCTCCACCATCAGTTCTGTAGCCCACCCTTGCGACATTTAAGTAGCCTCAAGCAATGCCGGCTAAGAGCCCACCCATGCAGGGAAACGACGACCACCCTTGTGCCAATTTTTCTTCCCGCCTCTGCAAATGCCCCCCCCCCCCCCCCCCCCCCCCCCCCCCCCCCCCCCTCCCCCAACAAGGCGTTCAGTCCTCCGAGCACACACTCCACCCTCAGCAGCACTCCATTACTCTAATGGTTTTTTACTTAAGACACCCTAGGCATACATATTTTCCTTTAGTCATTGGTTAGTCTCATGTGTTGATATAGACCTACTTGATCCCATTGGTTAGATTACATCTCGCCATGCCATTGGCTAGAGCTACTTCATACATTAGCTAAACCTCCTTATATATTGGCACTTAACCGCTCGCTTGATCGCTTACTTGATCATCTCTATAGAAGGAGAAGAGTATATTTGTAAATCTTGGTTGCACTTGTTTAAGTCATGTAACAATATAGGAGGACACCATGTTTGCTAACTTGTCATAATAACTAATATCTAATTCTCCTAAATGATTTTCTCATGTTAAACTGATCATTTAATATGGGGAAGTACCAGGGGAGAAAAAGCTAGATTATTAGTAAAGCTAGCAGACCGGTCACAGTAGGGGGCCCATAGTAGGGATCCAAAGGGGTACCATATGCACAAGAGCGATGTGCAATGAATGGGCTCCAAAGACCTTAGGGTTCAACCCATTAAGACTTCCAAAAGGTTAAGTTCCAAAATTTCAAAGTGTAAAGTCCAATGGTCAATTGTAAATGGAATTGGATGCTTTGTGTGTGTGCAAAAGGCCAATAAGCTAGAGGACAAAAGCAAACACTTTTTGGGAAGATGACAAAGCTTAATAAGGACTACACACACACACACACACACTATACACCTAACCTTACCCTTTCCACAAAGTAAAGAGGACACATGTCAGGCATACCAAGAAACCCCCAATTCTTGCATGAATCCTATTGGATGGGCACAGAGGTGGACCAATGAAAAGTTAGCTAGTGTAAACTAAAATTTTATTTTTATAAATGCTCAAAAAATAACCAATAAGAAATAGTCTCCCTAAAAGACTATTGGACAGTCAAAAGGTCCAATGATAATTAAGCAATTCCTAAAATTGCTTAATTCCTATTGGCCAAAGGACTAAAAGGTCCAATAGCAAAGCAGATAATTAAATTAGTTATTTGGCATTTACATAATTGAAAAAAGGATGGACACTTGTCACAAGGCTCTTGACTGAGCCTCTCAAAGGCTATTGGCCAAATTATTTACGGGCCTATAGGAAGCCAGCAAAAGTAAAATTCATACTCAAATACTATTGGCTAGGCTTTTCAAGGGCCAATAGAAATGCAGCATGAGTAATTGGCAAGGGGGGTCAACCAAGAGGAGAGAGGGGGCTGTTTTGGAAGGGCATTATTCCACACACACTCACACAACTCATGTGTAGAGCAAGAAAATCATCTCCTTCTCCAAGCTTTAATGGAAAGCTCATCTTCTTCTCCAAGTTTGAGAATGGAAGCCTACACCAACAACTCTTGGATATGGAATGCAAATCCAACCAAGAGCTAAGCTTCAATGCCATGCTTCTCTCCTCTATTATCTAATTACTAAGCTAAGCAAAGCTACAAGAGTAATTAAGTGAGGAAATACTTCTTTCTCGTAAGAATACTCCTTCCTCTAGATCTACTCTCATACCCCGCTAGCTCTCACCATCTTCGAAGGTGTGTGAGGTCTTGGGTCTGAGACCAACGAGTAACTGATGTTATGTGTTATCACATGTAAGTTTGGTGCATGAAGCTTCTATCTTCATAGCACCGACGAGTTTTTACCAAGGAACACAAAGAATTGTATTGTACAAAGTCTCTCTTAATGGGAAAAGTTATAATACAAATGCCTAATGGAGGGGGGACCGGTCCATGTAAATCCGGTCCTCAATAGTTGTCAATTGTTCTATTTCTCTCTCTCTTTCAAGTATTGTTATGCCAAACTAATTAGGTGTTATGCTAATGTTGTTATCTCCAACCAAGCACTCTTGTATGCTCATTAGGAATTTGCTCTGAATGAAATGCTCACTATGTTAAGTTATTTTCCGCTATTTACAAGCTTTATAGACCAGTAATTGTTACATTGGTATCAAAGCTATCGGTTTCTCTTTTCTTGCTCAAGAAGAGAGGTCCTCAAGCTTGCTACAAACGGTTGGAATTATTAATTGCATGAGGGTAAAGAGAACAGGGATTTATTATCCTTGAGGTGCGCCTGCTTCATGCAGTTAATGGGGTATCACCTTCGAGAGCTATGGTTTTAATAATGGAGTCCCAAGCGGCTTGCCTACGGCTTAACCATTATTGAGCTATTAGAAGCTTGAGAGGAACCGGTGCCGACTGGGCTATGATAAACCCTCTCTTCTATTCCTTGAAATTAATGATATTCCGAGCCACGGGTATAGATGCTTGAGTGCTTATCTTTGAAAGTAAAGAGGAGTAGCGACTAGGGCTTGAAGTGCCAAAGTACAAGTAAAAATTTACACCTAAAACTTAGTTATAATGGCTGACAATAGTAGAGAAAGTGAAATTAATGTTGATGGCTTTGATTTTTCTAATGGTCAAGCTACTAATGATGCCCCTATGCTTGTGAACTATCTTTTACTAGGCTTCAACAAGCCATGGGCAACCCATCCCTCCAAGGTGAAGTACAACAGCAATTACGCATCCATGGGATTCTCCAATCTCCTCACCTAGAAGAGGGAGTGCCTATGAAAGCTCCTAGTGAGATTTCTAAAAGAGGGCTCTCTACGGTGAGAGAAGAGGAGGACCCATACGAAGGACCCAAAAGCTTACAAGTTGATGGGGAAACTCCCTCACCAAGGAGAGCCCAAATCTCAACAGTAGAGCCCCCACCGAAAGAACGAGAAATAAGTGAATCTCCCACCACCTCGGCGGAGATGGCACCACGAAGAAGGCGGGCATAACGCTCTCCAACACCCCCTAAACGGAGAAGACGATCGGATAGTCCTTCTCACCGTTATTCAAAGAAGGAAGAAAGGAAGTATGAGAAGAAAAAGTCAAGAAAGAGGTCACCCTCTTCTCCATCTTCATCATCCTCCTCCTCTTCTGAAGGAAGTGATGGTGCGGCTCCCAAAGAATTCAAAAGGAGAGGCCATAGGAAATCCTATGCCACTTGGAAGAGGTCGTCCAAGCTCAAACAGTTCAAGGAGGGAGGAAAGAGTATCTCTTTTCTTACCTACGATGGCACCTTTGGTGCTACGGACAAAGTCTTAGCCTTTATTCAACAATTTGATGCGGAATTTGGAGATGAGGGCTTCACGGAGTCTTCTAAGATACGTCATGTAGCCATGCATCTCCAAAAGTCTGCCAGGCAATGGTGTTCTAGCCTACGAGCAAATGGTGAAGCTCCACGAACATGGAAAGCTTTAAGAGCTTCCATTATGAAGCAGTTTTTGGCTAGCGATGCCAAAGACAAAGTGCTCACCGAATGGCGAAGCTTGAAGCTCCTCCCTACGAATCTATTCACAAATACGTAGACAAGTTTTGGGATTTACATCTCAAAGCCACTGCCTACAAAAAGATAGATTTTGGAGAGCAAAAACAACAATGTTGTGCGGGTTTATCTGAAGATATGGCGGAGTATGTCAACTCGCAAAGGCCTCGCACTATTTCAGCGGTCATACACCATACTATGGTGGCTTCATGAATCCACTTCCAACAAGGGGCTAAGAAAAATCTTAAACCCATGGAAAGCAAAGACCGTAATGAGCCTAAGGGGAAGGACCATGTCCAAAAGTTTCCCAAGGGCAACTTCAACAACAACAAAGCTAAGGAGAAGGGAGTCTACAAAGGCAAAAATAAACTCTCTCCTGAAGATCTAGAGCGTTATCGCAAGGATAACCGTTGTTTCAAATGTGGGGAGCAAGAGCATGCTTATCGTGCTTGCCCACAGAAGAACACACGCAATGAACCTCCTAGAGCTTCCATAATTGAAGTTAAAGAAGAAGATGATCATCACAAAGGATCTCCTCTATGCCATGCTTGGGGGAAGGTGAGAGAACATGATGCTTTCATTCTCTTCGACAATGGCTCTACTCACAATTTCATATCCACGGAGTTGGCCACTAAGCTAGGCATCCAAGACTTTGAGATGGGAAATCCCCTACCAGCCGATAATGCTTTCAAGGGAGAAGAAGTCCCAGTTACTCCCTTGATTGGGAAATTGAGGCTTCATGTCCAAAGTTATGTGGACAAAGAGGATTTCTTCATCTCTCCCCTTAAGCATGAGGATGTAATCCTAGGGGCACCATGGTTTGATCGCATGGTGGCCAACATCAAGTTTCCTGAAAGGAAAATTTACTTTAAATACAGGGACAAAGACATGTACATATATGCTAATGAGTCAAGTAACACTATACCTCTTGTACATAAGCAAGCTTTTGATAAGTCAATAAAGAGCTCTATTTCCGTGTACATGATATTTGTAAAAGACTCTCAAAATGAACCTAATGTTCTGTCAAATAAAAATAAAGGGAATCAAAAAGAATTAGGGTTATCTAATTTCCTTAATGAATTCCAAGATGTTTTTATTGACGACATTCCTAATGAATTGCCTCCAAAACAAGGGGATGATGACCATGCAATCGAGCTTCTTCCAGGAAGCTCACCGCCTAATAAACCTCCTTATCGAGTTTCTCAAGCTCAACAAGAGGAAATTATGCGGCAAGTGCATGAGTTGGTTGAGAAAGGAATGGTTAGGCCTAGTTCATCTCCATTTTGTTCACCAGTTTTATTAGTGCAAAAGAAAGATGGCACATATCGTATGTGTGTCGACAACAGAGCACTAAATAGGATCACTATCAAAAATAGGTTTCCCGTTCCGCGGGTAGAAGACCTATTTGATAAGCTACAAGGATCGACCTACTTCAGTAGGATTGACCTAAAAAGTGGCTATCACCAAATAAGAATTGTTGATCAAGACATTGTAAAGACCGCATTTCGCACTACGTTTGGTCTCTACGAATTCATTGTCATGCCTTTTGGCTTGACCAATGCACCAGCTACATTCAACCGCATGATGGAGAAGCTCTTTAGGCCTCACCACAGTTACACTGGAGTGTTCTTTGATGATATAATCATCTACTCCAATTCCTTGGACGAACACAAACAACACCTTCAGGTAATTTTTCAAGTTTTGCGAGAGAATAAGCTTTACATAAATCAAAAGAAAAGTGCATTTTTCTTACAAGAGATTCAGTATTTAGGTCATATTATCTCTAAAGATGGCATCCAAATGGATCCATCAAAGTTAGAAGTAATAAAAGCATGGCCTAACCCAAAGAATTTGCATGAATTAAGAAGCTTTATAGGTATGTGTGCATACTATAGACGCTTCATAGAAAAATTATCACTCATAGCAGGACCATTGCATGACCTAACAAAAAAGAACGTTAAGTATGCATGGACTACCAAAGAGAACACTGCTTTTGAAAAGCTTAAAGAGAAGCTTATCTCTCAACGTGTGCTTACACTACCGGATCTCTCAAAGCCATTTGAGGTCCAATGCGACTCTTGTGGTGATTGCCTTGGAGCCGTGCTTCTCCAAGAAGGGCACGCCATAGCATATGAAAGTCGAAGGCTCGACCCAGTTGAGCAAGCTCTAGGCATATATGAAAAGGAACTCTTTGCAACTCTACATGCCTTAGACACGTGGAAGCACTACTTATTGGGGACTCCTTTCATTCTGCGGACGGATCACCAAAGCCTCAAGTACTTCATGACGCAAACCAAGCTCTCCGACAAACAAATGAGGTGGGCAAATTTCCTTTCGCAATTTCATTTTCATATTGCTCACATTGCTGGCAAGCATAATCAAGTAGCTGATGCACTCTCAAGACGTCCGAGAGTGAATGCGGTTTCCATAGCAACTCACAATGATCTATCTTCTATGATAGATGAGTACGCTATCGATTCCGATTTTAAAGATGTGGTGTCAGCCCTTGCACTAGGGAAGAAAGAGGAACCATTTACCTTACAAGATGGTTATCTTCTCTATGGTAATAGGCTATGTGTTACCAACTCACTACGTGAGAAAGTAATGTATGAATCTCATGCTCCTCCATATGCGGGGCATAGAGGGATTCAAGCTACCCTAAGAGGGATAGAAATGTACTTCTATTGGCCTACCAAGAAAGTGAACATACAAGAGTATGTTTCAAAATGTGTGGTTTGCCAAAAGACAAAGTTTGATAGAGGGAAGCAACCTGGTTTGCTTCAACCTTTGCCAATCCCTAATTCACCCTGGGAGAGCATATCCATGGATTTTATCTTTGGAGTTCCTAAGTCTATCCATGGGAATACGGGAATATGGACAATAGTAGACAGGTTCAGCAAACAAGCGCATTTCATACCTATCAAAAAGACTATTAAGGCCCATCAAATGGCAACCCTCTTTATATCACAAATCTTTAAGTACCACGGCTTGCCAATGTCAATAGTGTCGGATAGAGATCCTAGAATGACCAGCAATTTCTAGAAGGGTCTCTTTGAGAATTTAGGTACAAGGCTAAATTTCTCTTCGGCCTATCACCCGCAAACGGATGGTCAAAGTCAGATAGCTAACCTAACAATTCTTGATCTACTCAAAGCTTATGTCACTGAAGTAGATCAAAGATCCCAATGGGAGAAGTACTTACCTTTAGTGGAGTATGCTTACAATAACACAGTACATACATCCACGGGAAAAGCACCTTTTGAGGTAATTGAGGGAAGATCAAAAAGTCCCCTGCTACTTAAGGTACATGGGAAGATCTTCGCTGCAGATGAATATAGCCGCGACCTACAAGAATCTTTCCAAAAGATTAAAGATGTTATATCCATCTCACAGCAAAGGCAAAAGGCTGCTGCTAACAAGCACAGAAGAGCCCTGAACTTTAAAGAAAATGATTGGGTCTTGCTTAAATTTCCCAAGGCTCGATTAAGGCACACGACGGGCAAGAATCCTACGGGACACCAAAAATACTATGCTAAACTAGCAAAAAGGTACTATGGCCCCTTTCAGATTCTTAAGCCAATCAATGAGACGGCTTATCAGCTCAAGTTGCCCAACCACTGGCTCATACACAATGCTTTTCATGTGAGCCTGTTAAAGCCTTACCGAGGAGAGCCACCCCAAGAAGCAACCATAGAAGACCCACCGGAGATTGAAGACCAAGAAGAGGTACTGCAGCCAGAGTCCATTCTCTGACACGAAGACAAGGTATTGAGAGGTGGTAAGATTATCCAATGGTATCTTATTAAGTTTAAGAATTATCCTTTTGAAGATGCTAGATGGATGCAAGGCATACAATTAAAGGATAACCTAAACCTTGTCAATGCTTACAATGATTCCCTAGAGTAAGCAAATGTAAATATGTTTTAAATGATCAATGTTTTTGTCTTATAAGAATCTTTTTTTCTTTATTGTGCACAAATGTTAAGAAGTATGCATGCTTAGGATCAAGTTTGTGGAGACGACGTCTCCCAAACACCAAGTAGAGCTTGTCACTCCACTATGGAAGATTGATAGTACTAATGTGCAAACATGCTTGCGGGGCAGCTTCGGCTCTCAAACGCCAAATGGATTAGTCATCCATTATGGAACGGTGTCGTAGGGTAAAATAGGGATCCTATACCCGCTAAGAAAAGGACTAATGACTATGCTTTATCATCTCTACCTCATAGTCGAGGACGACTATGATTTCAAGAGAGAGGTAATGTCATAATAACTAATATCTAATTCTCCTAAATGATTTTCTCATGTTAAACTGATCATTTAATATGGGGAAGTACCAGGGGAGAAAAAGCTAGATTATTAGTAAAGCTAGCAGACTGGTCACAGTAGGGGGCCCACAGTAGGGATCCAAAGGGGTACCATCTGCACAAGAGCAATGTGCAATGTGCAATGAATGGGCTCCAAAGACCTTAGGGTTCAGCCCATTAAGACTTCCAAAAGGTTAAGTTCCAAAATTTCAAAGTGTAAAGTCCAATGGTCAATTGTAAATGGAATTGGATGCTTTGTGTGTGTGGAAAAGGCCAATAAGCTAGAGGACAAAAGCAAAAACGTTTTGGGAAGATGACAAAGCTTAATAAGGACTACACACACACACACACTATACACCTAAGCTTACCCTTTCCACAAAGTAAAGAGGACACATGTCAGGCATGCCAAAAAAACCCCAATTCTTGCGTGAATCCTATTGGATGGGCACAGAGGTGTGGACCAATGAGAAGTTAGCTAGTGTAAACTAAAATTTTATTTTTATAAATGCTCAAAAAATAACCAATAAGAAATAGTCTCCCTAAAAGACTATTGGACGGTCAAAAGGTCCAATGATAATTAAGCAATTCCTAAAATTGCTTAATTCCTATTGGCCAAAGGACTAAAAGATCCAATAGCAAAGCAGATAATTAAATTAATTATTTGACATTTACAAAATGGAAAAAAGGATGGACACTTGTCACAAGGCTCTTGATTGGGCCTCTCAAAGGCTATTGGCCAAATTATTTGCGGGCCAATAGGAAGCCAACAAGAGTAAAACTCATACTCAAATACTATTGGCTAGGCTTTTCAAGGGCCAATAGAAATGCAGCATGAGTAATTGGCAAGGGGGGTCAACCAAGAGGAGAGAGGGGGCTGTTTTGGAAGGGCATTATTCCACACACACTCACACAACTCATGTGTAGAGCAAGAAAATCATCTCCTTCTCCAAGCTTTAATGGACAGCTCATCTTCTTCTCCAAGTTTGAGAATGGAGGCCTACACCAACAACTCTTGGATATGGAATGCAAATCCAACCAAGAGCTAAGCTCAATGCCATGCTTCTCTCCTCTATTATCTAATTACTAAGCTAAGAAAAGCTACAAGAGTAATTAAGTGAGGAAATACTTCTTTCTCATAAGAATACTCCTTCTTCCTCTAGATCTACTCTCATACCCCGCTAGCTCTCACCATCTTCGAAGGTGTGTGAGGTCTTGGGTCTGAGAACAACGAGTAACTGATGTTATGTGTTATCACATGTAAGTTTGGTGCATGAAGCTTCTATCTTCATAGCACCGACGAGTTTTTACCAAGGAACACAAAGAATTGTATTGTACAAAGTCTCTCTTAATGGGAGAAGTTATAATACAAATGCCTAATGGAGGGGGGACCCGTCCATGTAAATCCGGTCCTCAATAGTTGTCAATTGTTCTATTTCTCTCTCTCTTTCAAGTATTGTTATGCCAAACTAATTAGGTGTTATGCTAATGTTGTTATCTCCAACCAAGCACTCTTGTATGCTCATTAGGAATTTGCTCTTAATGAAATGCTCACTATGTTAAGTTATTTTCCGCTATTTACAAGCTTTATAGACCAGTAATTGTTACATAACTTCTCTCAAGCTTGTTTAGCCTTTACTAAGTTGCTATTTACTTGATGAATTGTTCTGAGTTCAACCATGAGGCGATATCTCTCAAGGTTTGCTACACCTTTGTGGAGGTTACCTATGGTTTTCATAAAATTTAGCATGCAGAAGTTACCAAGGACAAGGCTTCCTTCCGTTGTCTTTTTTTTTCATGGGTTCCCTTCTCCTATACTTCAATTTGTAGGCCAAGTATCATGAATACAGGACATTTATCTTCCCTTTTTTTACCTTAAAACCAATAATTCATGTCTACTTCTGAAGATGGGTTGGAAAGATTTGGGTTTCTTTGAGACAATGATGGTTCTCCAAGAGGCATATAAAAAATTCGCTACTTTGGTCAAAGGTTGCAGGAATAGCAAACCAACCATGTATTTTAAAGCGACACTACAACCTCAAGTTGCACACTAATAGTTTGGGCTCTTCAACGAGAACTATAGGAGTCCTAAAAGAAGGAGAAATAGAGAAGCTTCTTGTCAAGGCAAGGGTAGGACCAAGGGTACAACCTTGGCATTGTCACTAAGCATGAGCACTGTTCTAAAGGTAGTAGGCTATGCTTATAAGAGGAGTATGGTTGGATGGAGAACAACATGCTCCATTCTTGGTACTCACACTGGTATAGAGTAAATCAAGATTTTGAGGGTTGTGGAGGAGTTTCATGAAGCTTACACAGTGCATGCACACTCTCTCTTTCTCTTTGTTGATGCTTACATGGCGAGGAGGTGAGGTCCGTAAGATACATGGAGAGAGCTCTCACACACACAAGGAGGTTGGGGCAAGGTGCATGAATAGTGACTTCCATGGCAACAAATCAAATCACCTAGGCTTGCTGAGAATTTTTTTTGTTTCATAAGTGGCTCCATCACAAGCCTATAGTGAATGCTACATGTTTGTCCTCCCTTCCATGCTTTGTTGAGAGCAGGGATGCCATAGTTTACCTTCATTTTACATGGTTGGGCATCCCTTGGGGTTATTGAGTGGCCAAGAGGCCACAGCCCCTTCAAGAGGTCACTCATACTAGCAAGAAGAGGTCTATATTCAACTCACAACTTTTGGCAAGTTAGTTGGAAAAAAATACATGATGCTCTGAAAAATGGTATGGAAAAAAAATAAACAGATCTTTCTAAAATTGACAATTGAGATGCACGTAAGTTGATCAAATTTGAGATACGATCTCACTTCCATATTATCCAAACTTTGTTAATTTTGTCTTGGAAGCATTAAAGAAGATTTTGGTTCACATGCAAGGGCATGCAATACATGCTTCCACTAGCAATTCTTGATCGAGATTTGTTTAAATATTTTCCACCGGTCATCGCATAAGATACAAGTTTCTACCACACGTGTATTCAAGCAAGTTTCCTTGCTAAAGTAGCTAAGGGTTTTTTTTGAAGGTGCTAAGAAAAAGAATTGGTTTGAAAGATTCTCTTACATTTTACTACATGCCCACATCAAGCCTAATCATCCACTCGCCCGCCATGGCCCTCTGCGAATGCACCACCATCTTGCCCTCCCCCCTATCCCTATCTCATCCCGACTACCTGATCAAGCTCTTCCTCCCTACAATCACTGCAAAACAGCGAGATTTTTACACAAGCACACACATAGGTGGTCGTGCGTGAGGCATCTAGAACTAGAGAGAGAGAGAGAGAGAGAGAGAGAGAGAGAGAGAGAGAGAGAGAGAGAGAGAGAGAGAGTTCATGGTTTCTACGAAAGCCAAATGAGAAAGGTGAGCACAATCTTATGCAATCGTGGGAGAGGGAGTTTTGGAAATTCCCTGCAGACATCGTCAACACACAAACACACACACACACATCTAGAACTAGAGAGAGAGAGAGAGAGAGAGAGAGAGAGACAGAGTTCATGGTTTCTATGAAAGCCAAATGAGAAAGGTGAGGCACAATCTTATGCAATCGTGGGAGAGGGAGTTTTGGAAATTCCCTGCAGACATCGTCAACACACAAACACACACACACACACACACACACACACACACACACACACACACGTACACACACACACACAGAGCATCCTTGCGACTCTTATGCAATCGTGGGAGAGGAAGTTTTGGAAATTCCCTGCAGACATCGTCAGCACACAAACACACACACACACACACACACACACACACACACACACAGAGCATCCTTGCGACTCTGTGTGCTGCACCCTCGACTTGACAAAGAGATGAAAAAGGAAACGATGTTCCCTGCTTTCACGTGCCATACTTCCTAAGTGCCCTTTTCCTTCCATTGTGAACCCTTCCCTTTTAGTTATCAAACTAATACCACCATTTTTGAATTTTCTCCATCTGCTACCTCCTACTCGTTCTAACATCTTTTACCAAGGTAAATTTTATTGATTTGTTCATGGAGCATGCTTTCATACCACCTTTATATCATGTCATTGAACCATGATGAATTTTGAAGATACTCCACAATCAGGGTCACATGCGGCTATGCTAGGATGTACGACCAACAAAGAATAATTTTTTGCCAAGTGAGCATGGCTTAGTTGATTTGCATGACTTCAACACCCTCTCACAACAAACTCAACAAATTGAGACAAGTTTAATGACCATCAATAGAAACTCAAACATACTCACAATGGTAGTTAACCATTTTATGATGCTGATGGCCAAGAAGTGGCCAAGGTTCCAAGGGCTATGTGACTCAAGGAGCTGACAAGGGAGCACCACCTAGAATCCTTTTCTATAGGGTATGATACCAAAAAAATTCCTCTTAGATGAAGGACTTGATGCCCCTACCTACAAAGGTGAAGATCAAGAATGCAACAAAGACGCAATTAATGTATTCTTGCAAAAATGGACCGATGTTTGTTACCATATACATGTGGTAGTGATGTGTGTGAACACACTTAGGACCGCCAGGGTATTTTTCCCCCTCACTAGGAGGTTTTTCCCTGGGGGATTCACCATGGAAAACTTACCGCACCACGTAAGTTCAAGGGAGGGGTTTTTTTTATAAGTTACATAAGCGTATAAATTAGGGGTAGGCCCCCAATAATTTATCTCCCAAGCTTAAAAATAAAGGAGGGGGGTATCATATTTATGGGGGGGGGAGTGACCCGGGTTGATTACATATAACGATGAGTCATTGGTGTGCACTAGAACTTGGATGAATTTTGGGGAAGTTTTTCTATCACGTCACACATCAAATTTTTCATCAATGTCGTCATAGATAAGAGCTGATTTGGAGCAGGTCAAGGGTTAATTTACACCAATTTTGGATGGGTCAGAATTGGACAAGTAACCAAAGTGCAAGCTGATCAGGCACATAGTTTGAAAATCAAACTAAGACACATTGAGGGTACATCTAGTTATCAACAGAAGTGGTTTCTTAGTACGTTGCCAATCACTATGCTATACACTCTTTGACTAGTTTTACTCATTTAGATCATGTGAGGCCTAAATTTTATATGTAAGATAGGGGTATGATAGTTTCTTTCATTGACTGTTGTATAAGCATAGAAAGGGGGGTTATATTTCCTAATATGAGTCGTATATAGGGGTTTTATCAAAGTTGTCCGCTCACATGTGGCGTTTCGTTTTGTATATAGAGTGAATCCCTCGGGGGTTTTTCCCTCCGTGCATTGTATATACACCCATCACTCTTTGGATATCAAATCTTTCCATTGCACACTAAGTAGTACACTCTCTGTTGTGTGCCTTGAGCTTCTCTCATGTTCTCCAAGTTGTGTGTTTTCTTGCAACCCTAATTCCAACAATTGTATCAGAGGAGGTTGCCTCCTCTCGGGCTAAGTCGCCAACAACTCCAACACACACTTGCTCACTTTCTTCAAATTTTGTGACCTTTGGCATGCTCAGATTTTTTATTCGGGCTCATTTCAGCCTCTATTTCCACTACAGGCAGTATTGCACCTGTTATTTTGTCATTTTGTGCATAATTTGTGTCCATGCAATTTTTTGCATAATGTAATGTAATTAGCCTTTTAACTTGAGTTGGAGCGGAAAGTGAATAACATATTGAGCATTTCCTTGAGCATTCTTTTGAGTATAGATTTATAGTGAGAAAGAAAGTGCTTGGATGGAGAGAGTAACACTAGCACATTACCTCATTAACATGGCATGATCAATACTTGTAAAAGAGAATGAGGGTTTAGAGAAATTGACACCAATAGAGGACCGGATTAGTTGGATCCGGTCCCCCCTCCAATAGGCATTTGTATTATAGATTCTTCCATGACGAAAGACTTGTTTACAATACAACTGTTTGCGTTCCTTGAAACCTTATTGATGAGATGAAGATGGTAAGCTTCACTCACCAAGTATAACAACAATGAACATGATTAGCATAAACTTGGAAAATTCCCAACCTCAATCCCAAGACCTCAAACAACATGAAAGGTGAGGAGAGCTGGCAGGGAGTGAGGAAGAAGAGAGAAGTAGAAGTAGTTCTACGAGAAAGCAATAACCCCTTGCACATAATCACTCATAGTTCTTGTAGCATAGCTTAGCATAGTGTTAATGGAGATTAGAGAGATTGATACGCAAGCATAAGCATTCTCTTGTGTGGATTTGCATCCATAGACAAGAGCTTGTGGTAGTAGGCACTCCACTTCTCAAGCTTGGAGAAGGAGATGCATAAGAGTGTGTGAAGGAAAGAATGAGGGAGAGAGAGCTCATGGGATGCTCAAATGAGAGAGAGATAGAGAGAGAGAGCTAGGTCGACCCCCTTTCCTAGGCTTCCTTTGAAGCTCATCGGGCCATGTAGGCCTCTAGCCAATGAGAGCATGGCCCGGGGCAGTCACTTATCAAAAGACCCCTATATCAGGTGCGTTCAAGAGGTAATTAATAATACCCCAATATACATACTATACTTACACTGTGAGCCTATTTAAAAAAACCCCACCCCCCTCTGTATGTATACATTTTTATACATTTTGGTCTTTTAATAATCCTCTCCGGTTAACTCACGTGATATCATACACATTCTAAAAAGTGACCGCCCCGGGGAGCATGGCTCCCTTTGGGGCAAGATGTGTAGCCTCTTCACAAGTGTCCTTCTTTCCCCTTGTGAGGCTAAGCTAGCACAACCCCTACTTAAGCACATCCCCTACTTGCTTGAGCAGTGTGTCTCTACACTTGACATGTGGCCCCTTTCCTCCCATAAGATTATGGGTCATTGGTGAGGTGCTCACACACTATCCACCTCCCTCATTTGTAGGGTTAGCCCCCTCATTGGTAGCAAGTAATTTGAACTTGGTAAGCAAGCAGGCCCCCTGCTTAAGCACAGCCCTAGCTTAAGCAAGCTGCCCCCTTGCCTACTTGGACCTTAGTGACTAAACAGTAAAAATTTAAAGACTATGTCTTAAGGCTTTTAACACTTACCTTTGGAGGCTTTAATGAATTTGGAGGCTTTAATGAAGACACCCCTAAGGTCTTTTGCTCCATTGGTTAACCTTGCTCTTTGATAGACCTTTTCTCATTTGGGACCCTTTACCATTAGCCCCGTGCTGAAATAGACCTATAAGCACATCTATATCTTAACCCTTCTTCCCGTTTATTCTCCCACATTAAGTGATCAGTTTAATATGAGAAAATCATTTTTCTTGGTCAGATATTAGATTTTATGACATTGCCTCTCTCTTGAAACCATAGTCGTCCTCGAATATGAGGTAGAAGAGATCAAGTCGTAGTCATTAGTCAATTTTTATTTTTTTTCAACACACCATAGGGCCCACAGGGGGAGGTGCTTATCCCTTCCAAATATTAGCCATGTTACATGGTCGGGCAAGGGCCGCGTACCATCGGGCAAGAGCCACGCGTAGGCATCACCATGGCCACCTAATTGATGCACCACATGCTGGGAACGGCGGAGAGAACTCGTAGCAACCAGCTAGGAACCTCCTCCTTGGGTGACCCACCCCAGGAGGAGGATGCACTCGAGTGTCCAAGGGAAAGAGCCCTAGCAATGTGAACACCAGGTGAGCACAAGGTGTCCCTCTAGAGTGTGACCCAATGGGGGATTTGAACCCACAACCCATAGGTTGAGAGGCCAAAGCCTTACCGTTAGACCAACTCTTTGGGGACGTCATTAGTCAATTTTACAAAGCGGGTAGAGGATCCCTTTTTACCCTACGACATCTTTCCAAGATTTATGACTAATCCATTTGGTGCTTGGGAGACATAGCTGCTGCAAACATGTCTGCTCTTTACTCCATTTCATTCTCCCAAAGTAGAGTGACAAATTCTACTTGGTGTTTGAGAGACATCGTTCTCACAAACATGATTCTAAGCATGCATACTATTTAAATTTGTGCGCAATAAAAAGAGAATTAGTCTTATAAGACAAACACATGAGTCATTTAAAGGAAATTTATACATTTGCTTACTCTAATGTAGCATTGTAAGCATTGACAAGGTTCATACTATCCTTAAGCTGTATTCCTTGCATCCATCTAACATCTTCAAAAGGATAATTTTTGAACTTAATAAGATACCATCGGATAATCTTACCATGTCTTAGTACCTTGTCTTCATGCCGAAGGATAGCTTCGGGTTGTAGCATCTCTTCTTGGTCTTCAACTTTGGGTGGATCTTCAGTAATTGGTTCACTAGGTGGCTCTCCTTTGTAGGGCTTAAGTAGGCTCACATGAAAAGCATTGTGTATGAGCCAATGGTTGGGCAATTTGAGTTGGTACGCCGTGTCATTGATAGGCTTCAAGATTTGGAAAGGACCATAGTATATTTTTGCCAACTTAGAATAATACTTTTGATGGCAGTAGGATTTTTCCCCGTCATTTGACTTAATCGAGCCTTAAGAAACTTAAGTAAGACCCAATCATTTTCTTGGAATGTTAAGGCCCTTTTGTGCTTGTCAGCCAGCAGCTTTTTGCCGTTGTTGAGATATGGATATAGCCTCCTTAATCTTTTGAAAATATTCTTGTAGGTCATGGCTATAGTCATCGACGGAGAAGATCTTCCCATGTACTTTAAGTAACAAGGGACTTTGTGGTCTTCCCTCAATGATCTCAAAAGGTGCCTTTCCCATAGAAGTATCTACAGTATTATTGTAAGCATACTCTACAAGTGGTTTTACTTTTCCCATTGTGAGCGTTGATCTACTTCTCTAACATAAGTCTTTAGTAGATCGAGTATTGTCAGATTGGCTATCCACTTTGGCCATCCGTTTGTGTGTGATAGGCCGAAGAGAAGTTCAATCTTGTTCCTAGATTTTCAAAGAGACCTTTCTAGAAATTACTGGTCATTCTAGGATCTCTATCTCATACGATGGATATGGGAAATCCATGGTGCTTGAAAATCTGAGATATGAAGAGAGTTGCCATTTGATGTGCCTTAATAGTCTTTTTGACAGGAATAAAGTGTGCTTGTTTGCTAAACTTGTCGACTATTGTCCATATTCCCGTATCCCCATGGATAGACTTGGGTAATCCAAAGATGAAATCCATGGATATACTCTCCCATGGTGAATTTGGGATAGGCAATGGCTGGAGTAATCGAGGTTGCTTCCCTCTATCATATTTGGTCTTTTGGCATAATACACATTCTGAAACATACTCTTGTATGTCCACTTTTATGGTAGGCCAATAGAAGTATGTCTCTACTCCTCGGAGAGTAGGTTGAATACCTATATGCCCCGCATATGTAGGAGCATGGGATTCATACATAAGTTTGTCACATTGGACCTCGAATGGTTTTGAGAGACCCGGAAGCATGAGGACTGGTTGGGAGTTAAGCTTCTCCTTGAGCTTATCAAAAGCATTTTTCTCTTTAGCAATCCATACATACTTGACGTTCTTCTTAGTTAAGTCATGTAGTGGTCCTGCTATTTGAGAGAGCTTTGCTATGAAACGTCTATAGTATGCGCACATACTAATAAAGCTTCTTAGCTCATGTAGATTCTTTGGGTTAGGCCATGCTTTTATTACCTCTAACTTTGGTGGATCCATACGGATACTATCTTGAGAGATAATATGACCTAGGTATTGAGTCTCTTGAAGGAAAAAATCGCTTTTCTTTTGGTTGAGGAAAAGCTTATTCTCCCTCAATGCTTGAAAAACCGCTTGGAGATGGTGCTAATGTTCCTCCAAAGACTTGGAGTAGATGATTATATCATCAAGAACACTCCAGTGAATTTGTGGTATGGTCTTAAAATTTTCTCCATTAGACGATGAATGTAGCTGGTGCATTAGTCAAACCAAAAGGCATGACTATATATTCATAAAGACCAAACGTTGTGCGAAATGCGGTTTTTAAGATATCTTCATCCACTATCCTAATTTGATGATATCCACTCTTAAGGTCAATCCTACTGAAGCAGGTAGAGCCTTGTAGCATATCAAACAGACCTTCTACCCAACGCACGGGAAATCTGTTTTTGATAGTGATATGGTTTAATGCTCGATAGTCCACACACATGCGATATGTACCTTCTTTCTTTTGCACTAGAAGGATTGGAGAACAAAATGGAGAGGAAATAGGCCTTACCATCCCTTTGTCTACCAGCTCATGTACTTGCCTCATGATCTCCTCTTGTTGAGCTTCTGAGACTCGATAAGGAGGCTTGTTAGGTGGTGAGCTTCCAGGAAGGAGCTCAATGCAATGGTCATCATCCCCTCGTTTTGGAGGTAAGTTCATGGGGATATCATCGATGAACACATCTTGGAATCCTTTTAGAAAATTAGACAAGTCTAACTCTTCTTGATTCCTATCATTTACTTTTGATGAAACCCTAGGATCTTTTGGAGACTCTTTGACACACATCATATACGCAGAAACAGAGATCTTCATTGATTTATCAGAAGCAGGAGAATTTACAAAAAGAATAGTGCGACCACGCTCACTAGCATCTATATACATATTCTTTTTCCTGTAAGTGAAGTCAATTCTCCTTTTAGGAAACTTCATATTGGCAGCCATGCGATCAAACCATGGTGCCCCTAAGATAACATCCTCATGTTGGAGAGGAGAGATGAAAAAGTCTTCTTTGTAGACATAGCTTTGGACATGAAGCCTCAACTTCCTAATCAAGGGAGTAACAAAGGCTTGTTGTCCCTTGAAAGCTGCGTCAGCCGTTACCATATCTCCCATCACGAAAGCTTTAATGCCCAACTTGGTGGCCAACTCCGTTGATATGAAGTTGTGAGTAGATCTAGGGTCAAACAAGATGAATACATAATGCTCTCTTACCTTTCCCCAGGCATAGGAGAGTGATGAGCCTTTGCAATGAGCATCCTCTTTTGGAGCTTCGATGGTGGGAGCCCTAGGAGTCTCATTGCGAGTATTCTTCTTGGGGCAAGAATGATAGCCGTGTCCTTGCTCCCTACACTTGAACACTTATGATCCTTGCGAAAAGCTTCAAGCTCTTCAAGAGAGAGTTTGTTTTTACCTTTGTAAACTCCCTTCTCCTTGGACCGATTGTTGTTGTTGTTGTTGTTGGAAGTGCCTTGGGGAGAATTTTGAGCATTGGTCTTCCCCTTTGCGTCATTTTTGCCTTTGTTGTCCATGGGTTTGACATTACGTCTAGCCCCTTGATGGAATTGATACGTGAAGCAACCATGGTGTCATGGATTACTACGCTAATAGTATCGGGCCATTGAGAGTTGATGTATTCGGCCATCTCTTTAGGTAATCCCGCACAATATTGCTACCTTTGCTTGGCAAAGTCTTTCTTTTGAAAGACATTAGCCTTGAGATGTAAATCCCAAAACTTGTCTACATACTTGTGGATAGACTCATGAGGGAGAAGCTTCAAGCTGTGCCATTCGATAAGCACTTTGTCCTTTGCATCGCTTGCAAGGAATTGCTTCATGATGGAAACTCGTAGAATTTTCCATGTCTTTGGGGCTTCGCCGTTGCCACGAAGGCTAGCCCACCATTGAAGAGCTGATTTTTGAAAGTGCATAGCTACATGGTGTAGCTTGGAGGACTCTGTAAAGCCCTCATCTCCAAAAGGTGCATCAAATTGCTGGATGAAGGCCAACACTTTGTCAGTAGCACCAAAGGTGCCATCATAAGTGAGAAAAGCGATACTCTTGTTAAGTATGGAGCCTAATTTACCCTTGTAATTTTCTGTGGTAAAAGCGCACATTTGTAAGGCCCCCATTATGAGGAGAAGCCATTGTGCGTGAAGGAAAATCACTCACCGGAAACCAAAATTTTCATGGACAAGAATCAGGGGCAACTTTAAAGGCCGAACGCTGGAATATTCTTTTTCGCCGGAATATTATGGCCGGACGGCGGCCGGAAAGTGGTCGGAAAACAACCGGTCGGTTGGCCGGTGGCCGGTAGTCAATGGCCGATGGCCGGTGGTCGGAAGTCAATGGCCGGTGGCCGGTGGTCGGAAGTCAATGGCCAGTGGCCGGTGGTCGGAAGTCAATGGCCGGTGGCCGGTGGCCGAATTCAAAAGCGGACTTGTCTTCTCAAGGGCGGCCACACATGGGCGGATTGGAGGGTCCGATTTGGACTTATTCGCACAAGGGCGGCTACACATGGCTGTCTCTCATAAGAGAGGGCAGCCCTTTTGGCCTATAAAAGGAGGCCATTTCTACACACATTTCATAGTGTGAAGTTGATGCAACAAGGTGAGTGTGAGGTGGTGAGAGTGAAGCAAGGCGGGAGCTCCATTAAGGGTATAATCCCTTTGTAAACTACTTCTTGTTTTGAAGTACTAAATCCATTGAGTGGCTGCTTTCCCGTGGACGTAGCCCACATTGGGTGAACCACGTATATTGTGTGTACTCTCTCTCTCTCTCTCTCTCTACTCTATAATCTCGTGTATATAAATCTGTCTCTCTCCATTAAGTAATCTACTCAATTATCTATTTAGCTACATCTTATTTCCTAACAACTGGTATCAGAGCAAGGTTTGCTCGTAGCTAAATTATCTCAAGGAAAGGATTCCTTGAATTGAGTGGGAGTTATGGCGGAGGAAGGGAAGCTCAAGATTGAGAAGTTCAACGGCAAAAACTACCAACATTGGAAGATGCAATTGAAGACTATCTCTACCAGAAGGACCTCTATTTGCCACTAGGCGGTCTTGCGAAGAAGCCCGCAACAATGGCAGATGAAGCATGGATTGTCCTTGATCGAAAGGCACTGGGAACAATCCGGTTAAGCTTGGCGTCAACGGTGGCCTTCAATGTTTTGGAGATGAAGACCACGGAGGACTTGATGAAGTCAATTGACGACTTCTACGAGAAACCATCGGCATCCAATAAGGTATTTCTTATGAAGCGCTTGTTCAATCTAAAGATGGCAGAGAATGGTTCAGTTGCAGAACACCTAAATGACTTTAACACAAACATAAGTCAACTTCGATTAGTGAAAATCAATTTCGATGACGAAGTGCGAGCTCTCCTTATACTATCATCTCTACCGGATAGTTGGGATAGCCTTGTGATGGCTGTAAGTAATTCTATCTCTGGCACAAATACTCTTAAGTTTGATGATGTTGTGGGTGTTCTCCTAAGCGAGGAAATGCAAAGGAGAAGCACAGGAGAATCATCAAGTGCTGCACTATCAGTGGAAACAAGAGGAAGGCTTAAGGAGAGGTTCAAAAACCAAAAGGGTCGTGATCGCTCAAGGCGGAGCAAGTCACGCACAAAGTCAGTTCTTGAATGTTGGAACTGCGGCAAGAAGGGCCACGTCAAGAAGGATTGTTGGTCCAAGAAGAAGAAGGAGACAGAGTCTCAAGACAACAAGCCAACATCGGAGGCCAATGTGGCAGGTAAAGTAGAGCAAGATGCTCTAATTCTCTCATTAGACAATGTGTCTAATTCCTGGATAGTAGATTTCGGGGCTTCATTCCATGCGACACCACACAAGCAACATTTCCAAGACTACACCAAAGGTAATTTTGGGTATGTATACTTGGGAGATGATGAAGCTTGTGAGATTGTCGGCAAAGGTATAGTTTCTGTCAAAACTGCTAACGGAAATGAATGGAAGCTTAAAGATGTTAGGCATGTTCCTTCTCTTCGCAAAAATTTGATCTCTACAGGACAATTGGACGATGAAGGTCACAACATTGCATTCGGAAACAAACGGTGGAAGATCTCAAAGGGATCTTTGGTGGTTGCCAAGGGTGAAAAAGTCGGTACACTTTACTTGTGTACTGTTAGCACGCAACCTTCAGCTTGTGCAGCAACTACAGAAGTTGACAGTGCGGTGTGGCACTACCGACTTGGGCATATGAGTGCCAAAGGAATGCAAATCCTTCAAACAAAGAAGCTTCTACCAGGTTTGAAAGAAGTGGACTTAGAGTTCTGTGAAGATTGTGTTTATGGTAAACAAAAGAGGGTAAAATTTCAAAAATCAGGAAATGAAAGAAAAAATAAAAAACTTGAGTTGGTTCATTCTGATGTTTGGGGTCCTGCAAGTACACCATCACTTGGTGGCTCATTGTACTATGTAACATTCATAGACGATGCGACTAGAAAAACATGGGTTTATGTCATGAAGAATAAATCCGATGTATTTTCCATATTTCAAAGGTGGAAAGCCTTTGTGGAGAATGAAACAGGTACCAAGGTTAAATGCCTCAGATCCGACAATGGAGGCGAATATTGCAGCCAAGCTTTTGAAAGCTTTTGTGCTAGCAATGGCATTCGGAGGCAAAGGACAACCCCAAGGACACCTCAACAAAATGGGATTTCGGAAAGGATGAACAGGACAATCATGGAACTAGCACGAAGCATGCGGCTACATGCAAGCCTACCACTTGAGCTTTGGGCGGAAGCTGTAAGTACGTATGTGTACTTAATCAATCGGTCACCCTCAACGGCATTGGATGGGGGAGTTCCAGAAGAGGCATGGACAGGTAAACCGGTGAATTATGCATTTCTCAAAGTGTTTGGGTGTGAGGCTTTCATGCACATAGATAGAAGCCTAAGATCAAAGTTAGATGCAAAGTCCAAAAAGTGTTTCTTCATTGGCTATGGAGAAGGAGACTTTGGGTATCGCCTATGGAATCCTGAAGATGGTAAAATCTTAAGGAGTAGGGATGTAATTTTTAACGAACAAAATATGTACAAAGATTACTTGGAAAGAAAACAAACAAAAGAAACAGGTGATGAGTACATGGAGCTTGAGGACGGTGAAGACTCAAGGACTGCAAACGGTGACAATGTGCAACAACATCAACCAAATGAGGAGCCTCAACCTATTCCCCGAAGATCTACAAGAGCAAGTAGACCTCTAGAAAGGTTTGTTCCTTCCTTCAACCATCTCTTGATCTCAGATTCTGGAGAGCCGGAATCATATGAAGAAGATATGCAGCATGAATCCAAAGAAGAATGGACAAAGAGCATGCAAGTGGAGATGGACTCACTACATCGCAACCAAACATGGGAGTTGGTTGAGTTGCCTAAAGGTAAGCGGGCACTTCAAAACAAATGGGTGTACAAGCTAAAGGAAGAAGAAGGTGGGAAGAAAAGGTACAAGTCTAGGCTTGTGGTAAAAGGTTTTTCTCAAAAGAAAGGTATTGACCTTAATGAAATATTTTCTCCTGTTGTAAAAATGAACTCAATTAGGCTTGTCTTAAGCCTTGTGGCTGCTCATGATCTAAATCTCGAGCAAATGGATGTAAATACAGCATTCCCTCACGGTGACTTAGAGGAGGAAATCTACATGCTTCAACCAAAGGGGTATGAAGTAAAAGGTAAGGAGAAAATGGTTTGCAGATTAAAGAAGAGCTTGTATGGTTTAAAGCAAGCATCAAGACAATGGTACTTGAAGTTTGATCGATGGATGTTGGATCATGGATTCATAAGATGCAACTCGGATCACTGCGTCTACACGGAGAATTTGGGAGATGGGAAATTCATCATCCTAATGTTGTATGTTGATGACATGTTGATTGCAAGTGCTAACATGCAGGACATCAAAGACCTAAAAGAGGAGCTGTCCAAATCTTTTTCAATGAAAGATTTAGGTGCTGCAAAGAGGATACTTGGTATGAAAATATCAAGGGACAGGATGAAGAAGACAATAAAGCTATCTCAAGAAGATTACATCAAGAAGGTACTAGAAAGGTTTGCAATGCAAAATGCAAAACCAGTTTCTACACCTTTGGCTGGTCATTATAAACTAACGAAGGATATGTGTCCAAAGACACAAGAGGAGATAGCCTATATGTCTAAAGTTCCATATGCTGCAGCGGTAGGTTCTCTAATGTATGCTATGGTCTGGACAAGGCCAGACATTGCACATGCAGTGGGAGTTGTGAGTAGGTTCATGGACAACCCAGGTAAAGAGCATTGGCAAGCTGTGAAGTGGATACTTAGGTATCTAAAAGGGACAACAACAAATGCTTTGTATTTTGGAGGAACTGATATTTTTCTAGAAGGGTATGCTGATGCAGATATGGCAGGTGACAAAGATGCTCGAAGGAGCACTACTGGCTATGTGTTCACGGTTGGAGGCACAGCAGTAAGCTGGGCTTCAAAGCTGCAGAAAGTGGTTTCACTTTCTACCACGGAAGCAGAGTATGTAGCAATGACGGAGGCAAGCAAAGAAATTTTGTGGCTTCACAGATTCTTAGAAGAGCTTGGATTCAAACAAGACAATTGTGTCTTGTACAGTGATAGCCAAAGCGCTATCCATCTTGCGAAGAACTCAGCCTTTCATTCAAGGACAAAGCACATTGAGGTGAGATATCACTTCATACGCACTCTTTTGGAAGAGGGACAACTAAAGCTAGGAAAGGTGCATACAAGCCCACACATGTTTACAAAGGTGGTCAACAAGGAGAAGTTGAGCTTTTGCTCATCTTCAATCGGCATTCAAGGATAAGAAGCCAGAATGGAAAGCAGTCACAGGTTTGGTTTGGAGATCAGTCTCCAAGTGGGAAATTGTTAAGTATGGAGCCTGATTTACCCTTGTAATTTTCTGTGGTAAAAGCGCACATTTGTAAGGCCCCCATTATGAGGAGAAGCCATCGTGCGCGAAGGAAAATCACTCACCAGAAACCAAAATTTTCACGGACAAGAATCAAGGGCAACTTTAAAGGCCTCGGGGGTGGAGGCCCCCGAGACTTTTTTTTCGCCGGAATATTATGGCCGGACGGCGGTCGGAAAGTGGTCGGAAAACAACCGGTCGGTTGGCCGGTGGCCAGTATTCAATGGCCGATGGCCGGTGGTCGGAAGTCAATGGCCAGTGGCCGGTGGTCGGAAGTCAATGGCCGGTGGCCGGTGGCCGAATTCAAAAGCGGACTTGTCTTCTCAAGGGCGGCCACACATGGGCGGATTGGAGGGTCCGATTTGGACTTATTCGCACAAGGGCGGCTACACATGGCTGTCTCTCATAAGAGAGGGCAGCCCTTTTGGCCTATAAAAGGAGGCCATTTCTACACACATTTCATAGTGTGAAGTTGATGCAACAAGGTGAGTGTGAGGTGGTGAGAGTGAAGCAAGGCGGGAGCTCCATTAAGGGTATAATCCCTTTGTAAACTACTTCTTGTTTTGAAGTACTAAATCCATTGAGTGGCTGCTTTCCCGTGGACGTAGCCCACATTGGGTGAACCACGTATATTGTGTGTACTCTCTCTCTCTCTCTCTCTCTCTCTCTCTCTCTCTCTCTACTCTATAATCTCGTGTATATAAATCTGTCTCTCTCCATTAAGTAATCTACTCAATTATCTATTTAGCTACATCTTATTTCCTAACAACTCTTTCCTCACTCCTTGAACTTCTTTAACTTTTGGGACCTTCTCCATGCAGGGAATGATTTGCCATGTCCTCCCCTCTTGTTTTCTTTAGGAGAATATCCATAGCTTTCATCGGAAGAGGAGGAAGGTGAAGATGAAGGAGAAGAGGGTGACCTCTTCCTAGTCCTTTTCTTCCTTTGTTTCCTTTCTTCTCTGTCGGAATGACGAGGAGAAGGACTGTGTGGTGATCTTTTCCTCTTGGGAGGAGTATGCGATCGTCGAGACTGCTATCTTCCTGGAGCCACATCTTCAGAGGAACTTAAATTTTCATTGCTTTCTTGCTCTCTGGATTCCTCCTCTCGTATGGGAGAGGGTCTTCTTTTGGGGGGTCTCTTCAAGAGGCCTCCTAAGCTCTCTCTCCTCTAAGAGAGAAAGGGAAATTCCATAAGCACGAAGTTGTTGAGTAACTTCAGCTTGCAAAGCAGGGTTGCCCATAGCTTGCTGCAACCTAGTGACTAGATAATTCACAAACATGGGACCATAGTTATTAGCACCTTCATGTGCAAAATCAAAGCTATTTATGTTCATTCTACTCTCTTGATTATTGTCAACCATGTTAACAAAATTTATGTATGTACTTAGTGTCTGCTTTGGCAATTCAAAACCTTAGTTGCAACTCCTCTTAGCCTTTGAAAATCAGCTCTTAAGTATGTAGACCCACGGTTCAAACTGGTTAATTATAGAGAGTAGAGGAGGAGGTCTAACATAGCAGAGTTGGCGAGGGCTACCTCCTTTTAGACTTCTTATGGTTCAATAATGGTAAAGCTGTAGGCAAGTCTAAAAATACTCCATTATTAAGTCCAAAGGTCCCGAGGTGTGCACCATACCCAACATAGTGGGCTCAACAAAACCGATAATAGATCCTAGTTCCACTTACCCTAGTATAATAAACAACATCAACCATTTATAGGCTACTTAAGGACCTCTCTTCTTAAGCAAGAAAAGAGAAACCAAATGCTCTGATACCAATGTTATGAAATTAGCCTTTTAACTTGAGTTGGAGCGGAAAGTGGATAACATATTGAGCTTTTCCTTGAGCATTTTTTTGAGTATAGATTTATAGTGAGAAAGAAAGTGCTTGGATGGAGAGAGTAACACTAGCACATTACTTCATTAACATGGCATGATCAATACTTGTAAAAGAGAATGAGGGTTTAAAGAAATTGACACCAATACAGGACCGGATTAGTTGGATCCGGTCCCCCTTCCAATAGGCATTTGTATTATAGATTCTTCCATGACGGAAGACTTGTTTACAATACAACTGTTTGTGTTCCTTGAAACCTTATTGATGAGATGAAGATGGTAAGCTTCACTCACCAAGTATAACAACAATGAACATGATTAGCATAAACTTGGAAAATTCCCAACCTCAATCCCAAGACCTCAAACAACATGAAAGGTGAGGAGAGCTGGCAGGGAGTGAGGAAGAAGAGAGAAGTAGAAGTAGTTCTACGAGAAAGCAATAACCCCTTGCACATAATCACTCATAGTTCTTGTAGCATAGCTTATCATAGTGTTAATGGAGATTAGAGAGATTGATACGCAAGCATAAGCATTCTCTTGTGTGGATTTGCATCCATAGACAAGAGCTTGTGGTAGTAGGCACTCCACTTCTCAAGCTTGGAGAAGGAGATGCACAAGAGTGTGTGAAGGAAAGAATGAGGGAGAGAGAGCTCGTGGGATGCTCAAATGAGAGAGAGAGAGAGAGAGAGAGAGAGAGAGAGAGAGGTAGCTAGGTCAAACCCATTTCCTAGGCTTCCTTTAAAGCTCATTGGGCCATGTAGCCCTCTAGCCAATGAGAGCTTAGGTCCCCTTGGGGCAAGGTATGTAGCCTCTTGACAAGTGTCCTTCTTTCCCCTTGTGAGGGTAAGCTAGCACCCACCTTTCTTAAGTAGAGCCCTTGCTTAAGCGTAGCCCCTACTTGCTTGAGCAGTGTGTCTCACACTTGACATGTGACCCCTTTCCTCCCATGAGATTATGGGTCATTGTTGTGGTGCTCACATACTATCCACCTCCCTCCTTTGTAGGGCTCGCCCCCTCATTAGTAGCAAGTAATTTGAACTTGGTAAGCAAGCAGGCCCCCTGCTTAAGCACAACCCTAGCTTAAGCAAGTTGCCCCCTTGCCTGCTTGGACCTTAGTGACTAAAGAGTAAAAATTTAAAGACTATGTGTTAAGGCTTTTAACACTTACCTTTGCAGGCTTTAATGAAGACAACCCTAAGGTCTTTTGCTCCATTGGTTAACCTTGCTCTTTGATAGACCTTTTCTGATTTGGGTCCCTTTACCATTAGCCCCGTGCTGAAATAGATCTATAAGCACATCTATATCTTAACCCTTATCCTCCCACATTAAGTGATCAGTTTAATAAGAGAAAATCATTTGTGTTGGGGTATAAAGCCCAATGTGGTCGCCCAGGTAAGTGGGCGGGCCGCCAGGTATGTACACATATTCTTTTGTAAAAACCTAATAAGAACTCACTATGCTCTACACATTACAGTAGAGCGAGTTCACCATATCGTCGTGCTCTTCTTCTTGCACTCTCTCTCGCGTCGCACTTCCGCTCGTACTCCTTCAACTGGTATCAGAGCTCAGATCGAGGCTCGAGGCAGCACTGCAGGAGGCTAGAGTCACCAACTCAGATTGGAGTGAAATTCGACAGGCGAAGACACGGCCCCAAATCTCGTGGGAGTGCCCGAAGGTCTCGGTGTTCCCCAAATTTCATTCTGAGGTCATCTCGACCACCGTTCGGCTTCGACAAAGGTCTGCGCAGGCCATTTTCGACTACGTGGTCTCGGCGGGTGCAGATCCGACTCTGCAAATTTGGGGTTTTCGGCCTACGACTGCAGGTGCTGAGGATATCGACACTCCCAGAGTGTTGATTTGTGGCTGTCTACACATCGAAGGACGGCTCACAGTTCTTGGAGGCGTGTAACATACGACACGGGCGCATCTACACACAGACTGTAGGCGACATCCACTAGTTCATCAGGTAGCTTGTGTTTGCTGCTTGATATTCCAGATTTCATCCTGACATTGCAGGTACTTCCACATGGGATGTATTGTCAGAGATGATGTATGTCTGTTGAGGGTTTGTTGGCTGTGAGTCACGCAGCAAACAACCGCCGCAATGGTTACAGCATACAGTGGGAAATTTGTGGATGTATGACTTTGTGGGAAGTCTATGTATTGTCAGATTTACTACAGCCTTTGTTGAGGGTCGAGTGAGGTTTTATTGAGCTGGGGGATTCTCGAATGTTGAGATCCTTTTGGTGATACAGGTCTTGGAGCGATCCCTCAAGCACCCTTAGATAGGCAGCTAGGATGTATTGACTGTGAGTCAGACAGTTGGGATTGCATCTTTGCTTTACTGTCATTGAGACATTGTCGCATTCTATGCTTACAAGACAATGATGATAGGACAGTGAGAGCTAGTACAGGTGCAGAACAGGTTTACCCACAGCTTACAGTGTTAGAGAGACAGTGGTTTTTTGAGCTGTTTTTTGGTCTGTTTTTTAGTACACCAGAGCCATTTTCCAAAGGAGACTCTGCCGAAATTTCTGCAGAATCTGAAGCTTTCTTAGTTCATTTCACAGGTTGATATTGGTTGAGAGGTCAGTTTACAGGGGAAACTCTGCCGAATTTTTCCCAGGAAAGTAAACTACTGTGAAGCGTAGCTATGGCTCGATCACAGGACACTGCTCTTTACAATATCAAGAAGCTGGATGGAACCAATTTCCCATTGTGGAAGAAGCAGATTTGGCACGTGTTGGTACAAAAGAAGCAGATAAAACCTATAAAGCTCAAGGGGGTAAAACCAGAAGATATGGACGAAGATCAATGGAGCGAAATGGATGAATTGTCACTTTCTACCATTATGCTGACTTTGGCAGAAAGCGTTTATTTCAATGTAGCAGACGAGATGTCGGCTTATCAAGCATGGTAAAAGCTGAGTGATCTTTATGAGAAGCAGAGTGCAGCTTCACAGGTATACTGGCTTAAGAAGCTTGTTGACTTGAAGATGAAAGAAGGGACACCTATGTCCAATCATCTGAATGAATTCAACACAATCTACAGTCAGTTGTCAGCTCAAGGTGTCAAGTTTGATGAACCTGTTAGAGCTATGTTCCTGTTGATCACATTGCCGAAAAGTTGGGACACTTTTCGCACAGATTTGAGTACTTCTGCACCTCCAGATGGTTTGAACATAGCAGGTGTAGAAGGAAGTCTGCTTACTGAAGAAACCAATAGAAAGACAATGGACAAAGGCAAAGGAATAGCCTTAGTTGTCAGGGGAAGGACCAAAGAAAAGTACAAAGGTGGAAAGAGGAATCAGTCTCGTAGCAAGTCCCGCAGTGCTAAAGGCAAGAGTGACACAGAATGCTACCATTGTGGCAAGAAGGGTCACATGAAAAGAGACTGCAGAGAATGGAAAGCAGAAAAAGGCAAAGAGAAAGCTGAAGACCATGGTGAGAAGAACAAGTCCTCAGTGAAGATTCAAGAAATAAATGTGACAAACACTGTTGCAGAGGATGACAGTCTAGTGTCAGGAGACATCTACTTCTTGAAGAATACAATGGACTCAGCTCTTCTTACAGCATCTGATGGAAATGCACTAAGTGACTGGATTATAGACTCAGGGGTATCACTTCATGTGTCTCCAAACAAGGAGTGGTTTACCTCTTATGTGACCACTAAAGATCATGTTCGGCTAGGCAATGGGCAGACATGTGAGATCTTAGGTGTTGGAGATGTTCAATTGAAGTTTCAGAATGGCTCTTCTTTCACGCTGATGAATGTGACCGCAATTACAAAGAGCTTGATCAGCACAGGTTTACTTGATGATGCTGGCTACGTCACCACTTTTGGACAGAACATGTGGAAGATATCCAAGGGTTCTATGACAGTAGCACATGGAGTAAAGTCTGGAGGACTTTACATGATTTATGTATCAAATGTCTCTAAAAATGTAATCAATGTAACCGAGCAGCCAAACGTTTCTTTGTGGCATAGCCGGTTAGGACATATGTCCAAGAAGGGAATGGAAATCTTCTCTCGTTTTGGTTATTTGCCTGGCTTTTCATTTAATGATTTTGAATTCTGCGAACATTGTCTGTATGGTAAGCAAACACAGCAGCCACATAAGCATAGAAGCAGTAGAAGAGATACACAGTTGGCACTTGTTCATAGTGATTTGTGTGGACCTATGCCTAACCTATCTCTAGGGGGAGCTTCTTACTTTATGACATTTATAGATGATTACTCGAGGAAAGTATGGGTTTACTTTCTCAAGCACAAGGATGAAGCGTTTAGTGTTTTCAAAACGTTTGTGACACTTGTGGAGAATCAAAGTGGCAAGAAGATTAAATGCTTACGCAATGACAATGGTGGAGAGTATGTTTCAAAGGCCTTTCAGGACTTTTGTGAGTCAAAAGGTATAAAACGTGAACTTACTACTCCTTACAATCCTCCTCAAAATGGTGTTGCTGAGAGGATGAATAGGACCATACAAGAGAAGGTGAGAAGTATGTTGTCTAATGCACAGCTGCCAAATGGGTTTTGGGCTGAAGCTGTATCAACAGCTGTTCATCTTGTAAATAGATCTCCTAGCAAGGTTTTGCAGAAGGATTCAGAGCCAGAGATGGTATGGTCAGGCAAAATGCCCTCATACAAGCATCTCAGAGTCTTTGGCTGTGAGGCATATACTCACGTTCCAAAGGAATTTAGGAACAAACTTGAGCCAAAGAGTAGAAAGTGCATCTTTCTAGGCTATGGTAATTCTGGTGAGATGGGGTACAGACTTTGGGATCCCGAATCCAGAAAGGGTGTCCGCAGCAATGATGTTCACTTTAATGAATCCAAATATCATTCTAAACCAGAGAGGGTTGAGGAGATTAGAAGAGTTTTCTTCCAAGAAGATGGACCTGCACGTGCAAGACAAAATGTCAGAGCTCAAGAGGAGCAAGGACAGGATAGAGTGGAACCACAGGTTGTGGCTGAGCCTGAGCCACCTATTGTGCGTAGATCTGGACGTGTCACGCGACCTCCTGATAGATTTGTTCCATCTATGAATTATGTCATGTTGACTGATTGCAATGAGCCTTCATGTTACAAGGAAGCAGTGCAAATGAACGACTCCGGGAATTGGCAATTGGCCATGCAGTCAGAGATGACAGCTCTGCATAAAAACCAGACATGGAAGCTAGTTAAATTACCACGGGGCAAAAAGTCTCTACCCGTTAAATGGGTATGGTACCATAAATTCCACAAGTTTATGCTTTCTCAAGGCTACAAACGTAGTGAGTTTGATCACTGTCTATATACAAAGAAGGCTACGGATGGCAGTTGGCTGATCCTTATTTTGTATGTGGATGACATGTTGATTGCTGGCAAGCACTTGGAAGAAATTTCAGCTTTGAAGTCAAAGATGGAAAAATCGTTTGACATGAAAGACATGGGTGAGGCAAGTCATATACTTGGTATGCGCATTGAGAGAGACAGATCAAAGAAGTTGATTTGGTTATCTCAAACAGAGTATATTGACAAGGTTTTGCAACGTTTCAATATGGAGAAGGGAAAGGCATTGAGTGTTCCATTGCCACCATATGTGAAACTTAGCAAACAAGATTGTCCTATGTCTGAGGAAGAACAGGCTGAAATGGATAAGATTCCATATGCGTCTGCAGTGGGTAGTTTGATGTATGCAATGATTGCTACTCGCCCAGACATTGCATTTGCAGTGGGAGTAGTAAGTCGATACATGTCAAACCCAGGCAAGAAACATTGGGAGGCAGTGAAAGGAATATTGAGATACCTGAAAGCTAAAAAGAGTATGCGTATATGCTATGGGAGTCAGGAGCTAAGTGTAAAGGGTTTTGCAGACTCAGATTATGCAGGTGACTTAGACAACCGAAGGTCTACGTCAGGGTATGTCTTTACATTGGCTGGTGGAGCAGTATCATGGCGTTCTAGATTACAAGATTGTGTTACTCAATCTACTACAAAGGCTGAATATGTTGCAGCATCAGAGGCATGCAAAGAATCAATTTTGCTTAATCGACTAGTAACAGATTTGGGAATCAAAGAAGAGATGCCTGTGTTATATTGTGATAGTCAAAGTGCTATACAATTGGCTCGCAATCCAATTTATCACTCAAAGACAAAGCATGTGGATGTGAAGTATCATTTCATCAGGGAAATGCTCGAGGATAAGCAACTTCAGCCTGTCAAAGTTCACACCACAGAAAATCCTGCTGATCTACTTACAAAAGGACTTCCCTCAGAGAGCTTTGCGCATTTTCGCAAGCAGTTAGGTGTAGGGTAGTACATCACTTCTCTACATCTCTTGTATATTAGCTTGTATAGTAGCTTCTCTCGCACTTAAAGTACCACATTGGACTTTAAGTGGGAGGTTGTTGGGGTATAAAGCCCAATGTGGTCGCCCAGGTAAGTGGGCGGGCCGCCAGGTATGTACACATATTCTTTTGTAAAAACCTAATAAGAACTCACTATGCTCTACACATTACAGTAGAGCGAGTTCACCATATCGTCGTGCTCTTCTTCTCGCACTCTCTCTCGCGTTGCACTTCCGCTCGTACTCCTTCAATTTGGGTTGGTTAGATATTAGATTTTATGACATTACCTCTCTCTTGAAATCATAGTCTTCCTCGACTATGAGGTAGAAGAGATAAAGTCGTAGTCATTAGTCAATTTTACTTAGCGGGTAGAGGATCCCTTTTTACCCTACGACATCTTTCCAAGATTTATGACTAATCCATTTGGTGCTTGGGAGACATAGTTGCCGCAAGCATGTCTGCTCTTTAGTCCATTTCATTCTCCCAAAGTAGAGTGACAAATCCTACTTGGTGTTTGAGGGACATCGTCCTCACAAACATGATTCTTACTATTTAAATTTGTGTACAATAAAAAGAGAATTAGTCTTATAAGACAAAAACGTGAGTCATTTAAAGAAAATTTGTACATTTGCTTACTCTAATGTAGCATTGTAAGCATTGACAAGGTTCATACTATCCTTAAGCTGTATTCCTTGCATCCATCTAGCATCTTCAAAAGGATAATTTTTGAATTTAATAAGATACCGTTGAATAATCTTACCATGTCTTAGTTCCTTGTCTTCATGCCGAAGGATAGCTTCGGGTTGTAGCACCTCTTCTTGGTCTTCAACTTCGGGTGGATCTTCAATAATTGGTTCACTTGGTGGCTCTCCTTTGTAGGGCTTAAGTAGGCGCACATGAAAAGCATTGTGTATGAGCCAAAGATTGGGAAATTTGAGTTGGTAAGCCGTCTCATTGATAGGCTTCAAGATTTGGAAAGGACCATAGTATCTTTTTGATAGCTTAGCATAATACTTTTGATGGCCCGTAGGATTTTTTCCCGTCATTTGCCTTAATCAAGCCTTAGAAAACTTAAGTAAGATCCAATCATTTTCTTGGAATGTTAAGGCCCTTCTGTGCTTATCAGCGGCAGCTTTTTTCTTTTGTTGAGAAATGGATATAGCCTTCTTAATCTTTTGAAAAGATTCCTGTAGGTCACGGCTATACTCATCGGCGGCGAAGATCTTCCCATGTACTTTAAGTAGCAAGGGACTTTTTGTTCTTCCCTCAATGATCTCAAAAGGTGCCTTTTCCATAGAAGTATGTACAGTATTATTGTAAGCATACTCTACAAGTGGTTTTACTTTTCCCATTGTGAGCGTTGATCTACTTCTGTAACATAAGTCTTAGTAGATTGATTTTGTCAGATTAGCTATCTTACTTTGGCCATCCATTTGTGGGTGAAGGCCAAAGAGAAGTTCAATCTTGTTCCTAGATTTTCAAAGAGACCTTTCCAAAAATTACGGGTCATTCTAGGATCTCTATCTGACACGATGGATATGGGTAATCCATGGTGCTTGAAAATCTGAGATATGAAGAGAGTTGCCATTTGATGTGCCTTAATAGTCTTTTTGACAGGAATAAAGTGTGCTTGTTTGCTAAACTTGTCGACTATTGTCCATATTCCCATGGATAGACTTGGATAATCCAAAGATGAAATCCATGGATATACTCTCCCATGGTGAATTTGGGATAGGCAATGGCTGGAGTAATCCAGGTTGCTTTTCTCTATCATATTTGGTCTTTTGGCATAATACACATTTTGAAACATACTCTTGTATGTCCACTTTCATGGTAGGCCAATAGAAGTATGTCTCTACTCCTCGGAGAGTAGGTTGAATACCTCTATGCACCGCATATGGAGGAGCATGGGATTCATACATAACTTTGTCATGAAGGGAATGTGTAAAACATAGCATATTGTCGTGGAGAAGGTAACCATCTTGCAAGGTGAATGGTTCCTCTTTCTTACTCAAAGCAAGGGCTGATATTATGTCTCTAAAATCAAGGTCATTAGCATACTCATCTATCATAGAAGATAGGTCATTGTGAGTAGCAATAGACACTGCATTAACTTTTGGTCGTCGTGAAAGTGCATTAGCCACTTGATTGTGCTTACCAGCAATGTGAGCAATATGAAAATTAAATTGCGGAAGAAAATTTTTCCACCTCATTTGTTTGTTGGAGAGCTTGGTTTGCGTCATAAAATACTTGAGACTTTGGTGGCCGATTTGCAGAATAAGTGGAGTCCGCAAGAGGTAGTGCTTCCATGTGTCTAGGGCATGTAGAACAGCTAAAAGCTTTTTCTCATAAATGCCCAAGACTCGTTCATCAGTATTGAGTCGTTGGCTCTCATATGCTATGCATGCCCTTCTTGAAGCAAAACTACTCCAAGGCAATCACCACAAGCATCACATTGGACCTCAAATGGTTTTGAGAGACCTGGAAGCATGAGGACTGGTTGGGAGTTAAGCTTCTCCTTGAGCTAATCAAAAGCATTTTGCTCTTTAGCAGTCCATACATACTTAACGTTCTTCTTCGTTAAGTCATGTAGTAGTCCTGCTATTTGAGAGAACTTTGCTATGAAACGTCTATAGTATGCGCACATACCAATAAAGCTTCTTACTCATGTAGATTCTTTGGGTTAGGCCATGCTTTTATTACCTCTAACTTTGATGGATCCATACGGATACCATCTTGAGAGATAATATGACCTAGGTACTGAATATCTTGAAGGAAAAATTCACTTTTCTTTTGGTTAAGGAAAAGCTTATTCTCCCTCAATGCTTGAAAAACCACTTGGAGATGTTGTTTATGTTCCTCCAAAGACTTGGAGTAGATGATTATATCATCAAGAACACTCCAGTGAATTTGCGGTATGATCTAAAAAATTTCTCCGTTAGACGATTGAATGTAGCTGGTGCATTAGTCAAACCAAAAGGCATGACCAAATAATCATAAAGAGCAAACGTTGTCGCGATTTTTAAGATATCTTCATCCACTATCCTTATTTGATGATAGACACTCCTAAAGTCAATCCTACTGAAGTAGGTAGAGCCTTGTAGCTTATCAAACAGATCTACTACCCGAGGCACGAGAAATCTGTTTTTGATAGTGATATGGTTTAATGCTCGATATTCCACACACTGCGGTATGTACCATCTTTCTTTTGCACTAAAAGGACTGTAGAACAAAAGGGAGAGGAACTAGGCCTTACAATCCCTTTGTCTACCAACTCATGTACTTGCCTCATGATCTCCTCTTGTTGAGTTTGTGAGACTCGATAAGGAATCTTGTTAGGTGGTGAGCTTCCAGGAAGGATCTCAATGTGATGGTCATCATCCCCTCGTTTTGGAGGTAAGTCCATAGGGATATCATCGATGATCACATCTTGGAATCCTTTTAGAAAATTAGACAAGTCTAACTCTTCTTGATTCCTATCATTTAGTTTTGATGAAACCTTAGGATCTTTTGGAGACTCTTTGACAAAAATCATCTACGTAGAAACTGAGCTCTTCATTGATTTATCAAAAGCAGGAGAATTTACAAGTGGAATAGTGCGACCACGCTCACTAGCATCTATATACATATTCTTTCTCCTGTAAGTGAAGTAAATTCTCCTTTCAGGGAACTTCATATTGGCAACCATGCGATCAAACCATGGTGCCCCTAAGATAACATCCTCATGTTGGAGAGGAGAGATGAAAAAAGTCTTCTTTGTCGACATAGCTTTGGACATGAAGCCTCAACTTCCCAATCAAGGGAGTAACAGAGGCTTGTTGTCCCTTGAAAGCTGCGTCAGCCGTTACCATATCTCCCATCTCGAAAGCTTGGATGCCCAACTTGGTGGCCAACTCCGTTGATATGAAGTTGTGAGTAGAGCTAGGGTCAAACAAGATGAATGCATCATGTTCTCTTACCTTTCCCCAGGCATAGTAGAGTGATGCGCCTTTGCAATGAACATCCTGTTTTGGAGCTTCGATGGGGGAAGCCCTAGGAGTCTCATTGCGAGTATTCTTCTTGGGGCAAGAACGATAGTGCACACTTGAAACACTTATGATCCTTGCGAAAAGCTTCAAGCTCTTCAAGAGAGAGTTTGTTTTTACCTTTGTAAACTCTCTTATCCTTGGACTGATTGTTGTTGTTGTTGTTGTTGGAAGTGCCTTGGGGAGAATTTTGAGCATTGGTCTTCCCCTTTGCATCATTTTTGCCTTTGTTGTCCATGGATTTGACATTATGTCTAGCTCCTGATGGAAATTGATACGTGAAGCAACCATGGTGTGATGGATTACTTCGCTAATTTAGTACCGGTCCGTTGAGAGTTGATGTATTCAATAATCTCTTCAGGTAATCCTGCACAGAATTGCTACCATTGCTCCGCAAAGTCTATCTTTTGAAAGACAGTAGCCTTGAGATGTAAATCCCAAAACTTGTCTACATACTTGTGGATAGACTCATGAGGGAGAAGCTTCAAGCTGCGCCATTCGGTAAGCATTTTTTCCTTTACATCGCTTGCAAGGAATTGCTTCATTATGGAAACTCGTAGAGTTTTCCATGTCTTTGGGGCTTCGTCGTTGCCACGAAGGCTAGCCCACCATTGACGAGCTGATTTTTGAAAGTGCATAGCTACATGGCATAGCTTGGACGACTCTGTAAAGCCCTCGTCTCCAAAAGGTGCATCAAATTGCTGGATGAAGGCCAACACTTTGTTAGTAGCACCAAAGGTGCCATCATAAGTGAGAAAAGAGATACTCTTTCCTCCTCCTTGAACTTCTTTAATTTTTGGGACCTTCTGCAGGGAATGATTTGCGATGTCCTCTCCTCTTGTATTCTCTAGGAGAATATCCATAGCTTTCATCGGAAGAGGAGGAAGGTGAAGATGAAGGAGAAGCGGGTGACCTCTTCCTAGCCCTTTTCTTCCTTTGTTTCCTCTCTTCTTTGTCGGAATGACGAGGACAAGGACTGTGTGTTGATCTTTTCCTCCTGGGAGGAGTAGGTGATCGTCGAGACCACTGTCTTCGTGGAGCCACATCTTCAGAGGAACTTAAATTTTCATTGCTTTCTTGCTCTTTGGATTCCTCCTCTCGTAAGGGAGAGAGTATTCTTTTGGGGGTCTCTTTAAGAGGCCTCCTAAGCTCTCTCTCCTCTTGGAGAGGAAGGAAAATTCCATAAGCACGAAGTTGTTGAGTACTTCGGCTTGCAAAGCAGGGTTGCCCATAGCTTGTTGCAACCTAGTGACTAGATAATTCACAAACATGGGAGCATCATCATTAGCACCTTCATGTGCAAAATCAAAGCTATCAATGTCCATTCTACTCTTTTGATTATTGTCAGCCATGCTAACAAAATTTATGTATGTACTTAGTGTATGCTTTGGCAATTCAAAACCGTAGTTGCCACTCTTCTTAGCCTTTGAAAATCGGCTCTTAAGTATCTACACCCACGGCTCAAAGTGGTTAATTATAGAGAGTAGAGGAGTAGGTCTAACATAGCAGCGTTACCAAGGGCTAGCTCCTTTCGGACTTCTTATGGCTCAATAATAGGCAAGTCTAAAAAGACTCCATTATTAAGTCCAAAGCTCCCAAGGTGTGCACCATACCCCACATAGTGGGCTCAACAAAACCGATAATAGATCCCAGTTCCACTTACCCTAATATAATTAACAACATCAACCATTTATAGGCTACTTAAGGACCTCTCTTCTTAAGCAAGAAAAGAGAAACCAAATGCTATGATACCAATGTAATGGAATTAGCCTTTTAACTTGAGTTGGAGCTGAAAGTGAATAACATATTGAGCATTTCCTTTAGCATTCTTTTGAGTATAGATTTATAGTGAGAAAGAAAGTGCTTGGATGGAGAGAGCAACACTAACACATTACTTCATTAATATGGCATGATCAATACTTGTAAAAGAGAGTGAGGGTTTAGAGAAATTGGCACCAATAGAGGACCGGATTAGTTGGAGCCGGTCCCCCCTCTAATAGGCATTTGTATTATAGATTCTTCCATGACGGAAGAACTTGTTTACAATACAACTGTTTGTGTTCCTTGAGACCTTCTTGATGGGATGAAGATGGTAAGCTTCACTCACCAAGTATAACAACAATGAACATGATTAACATGAACTTCGAAAATGAATGCCCAGCCTCAATCCCAAGACCTCAAACACCATGAAAGATGAGGAGAGCTGGTAGGGAGTGAGGAAGAAGAGAGAAGTAGAATTAGTTCTATGAGAAAGCAATAACCCCTTGCACATAATCACTCATAGCTCTTGTAGCATATCTTAGCATAGTGTTAAGGGAGATTAGAGAGATTGATAAGCAAGCATAATATTCTCTTATGTGGATTTGCATCCATAGCCAAGAGCTTGTGGTAGTAAGCACTCAACTTCTCAAGCTTGGAGAAGGAGATGGAATCCTTGCTTCACAAGAGTGTGTGAAGGAAAGAATGAGGGAGAGAGATCTCGTGGGATGCTCAAATGAGAGAGAGAGAGAGAGAGAGAGAGAGAGAGAGAGAGAGAGAGCGAGAGCTAGGTCGACCCCCTTTCCTAGGCTTCCTTTGAAGCTCATTGGGTCATGTAGCCCTCTAGCCAATTAGAGCTTGGCTCCCTTTGGGGCAAGGTGTGTAGCCTCTTGACAAGTGTCCTTCTTTCCCCTTGTGAGGCTAAGCTAGCACCCCCCTTGCTTAAGCACAACCCCTACTTGCTTGATCAGTGTGTCCCTACACTTGACATGTGGCCCCTTTCCTCCCATGAGATTATGGGTTATTGGTGAGGTGCTCACATACTATCCACCTCCCTCCTTTGTAGGGCTCGCCCCCTCATTAGTAGCAAGTACTTTGAACTTGGTAAGCAGGCAGGCCACCTGCTTAAGCATAGCCCTAGCTTAAGCAAGTTTCCCCCTTGCCTGCTTGGACCTTAGTGACTAAAGAGTAAAAATTTAAAGACTATGTCTTAAGTCTTTTAACACTTACCTTTGGAGGCTTTAACGAAGACAACCCTAAGGTCTTTTGCTCCATTGGTTAACCTTGCTCTTTGATAGACCTTTTCTCATTTGGGCCCCTTTACCATTAGCCCCGTGCTGAAATGGATCTATAAGCACATCTATATCTCAACCCTTGTTCCCGTTTATTCTTCCACATTAAGTGATCAGTTTAATATGAGAAAATCATTTGGCTTGGTCAGATATTAGATTTTATGACACATAACAAGTCCTTACAGTCTTCGACGGTTTATGTTATATAGCACGTGTTGTTCCCGCTTTGTTTCTTCTCTTTTTGGGTAGTTTTCACATGAGTTGCAACATTTACCATGGCTGTGAGAACAATAGACATGTGTTCAAGATGTTTGCTATTGAGGATAGATTGGATGGGGATACCCTATGTGGCCTATATGATGCAGCATGTCCTTGTGTCAAAGGGTGTCTGCAATATTGTGCAGAACATTGATGTACGCCCTCGTTCTAAGGATGTAAGCGATGTTGAGGATGTTGCAAGTTTTGGTGGTAGTATTACTGCTGCCAGAGTTGTTTTGCCTACGGCTAAGCAAAGTCATTGTGATGTAAAAGATGCGCATGCTCATGTATTGATTGCGTTGTCTGCGAAGCGTACTATTACTTCTCACATTCGTTCAACGAAATCTACAAAACAAGCTTGGGATATTTTGGCTGGTCTTTATGCAAGTTGCAATGAGGCAAAATTTGCATTGTTGCGTAAAGAGCTGGGGTCGAAGATTATGCATGAGAAAGATGATATGGACACTTTCCTTGCTGGTGTCAAGGATATCAATGAGCAACTTAATTCTGCAGGCAAAGTCATTTCTGACAATTTCCTTATGCAGACTGTTCTTGATGCTTTGTCAGATTCTTACCAGACTTTTGCTACTACTTGGAGACTTATGACCCAAGGAAATCCAAAAGTTGTCAAGTTTGATGCATTATGCACATTGCTGTTACAAGAGTCACTTTCCAGAAAAAATAGGACTAGACAACGTGCAGTTGAAGATGCCTTTATTGCTGCTCAAAGAAAAGGTGGGAACAACAATGTAGCCACCTCTCATGGTTCTTCTATGAGTGGTAAATCACATTTTCTAATGCTTCCGCTGGCAGCATTTCGTTTGGGAATTTGGGTGAAAAGGGAAAAAAGAACATGCGTTGCCATTATTGTAAAGCTAATGATTACTTGATCAAGCAGTGTCCTAAGTTAAAGTCCAAAGAGGCTAAGAAGAAAGAGGTTGGTTCCACTACAAATGCAGCTATTGTTGAGTCTTATGTGAAAGGAGACAATGATGCTTATGTTGATGCAGAATGGGATTTAGTGCAGAGTTCACTTATGATCCTGATGCATGCATGTCAGTTGCTACAGATTCACATGGCAGTGGTGCTACAAAGCACATTACCTCACATCGTGATTTGTTTACCTCTCTTGAGACTGTCCCTCATGGTAATTCAGACACTTGTGCCAACAACGCCTCTTATCCGGTTCAGGGAGTTGGAAAGATTGTGCTTATTGCTGCAAATGGCAGTTCTTTCACACTTGTCGATGCATTGTATGTACCTGGGATCAAGAAAAATCTTTTGTCTGTATTTGCACTTGCTAAACTTGGTCTAGTAGCCAAATTTGTGGATGGAAAATGTATAGTACATGATCTCGCTTTTGGTGATGAAATTGTTGCATTTGGCGTTTTATGTTGTGGGCTGTATAAGCTCACTTTGTACGACAAGTGTGGGCACGATTTTGCAAATGCAATTGTGGATTCTAAGGCTATTTTAGATGCAAAACTTTGGCATGCACATTTTGGGCATCTAAATTTTACCAGTTTGCTGCATTTGCAAAAATTTGATGTGATTGCTTCTTTGCCGCCTCTTGAAGCACCTGTCAACATGTTTGTGAAGACTGTATTTTGGGTAAGATGCAGCGTTTGAAGTTTCCAAAGGATGGTTTGGTTAGGACCACATGCACATTGCAGCTTGTGCATAATGATGTTTGTGGGCCCATGCAAACCTCGTCCTTGTGCAATTACCTTTACCTTGTGACTTTCATTGATGATTACTCCAAGCATGCATGGGTGTATCCACTTAAGTCGAAGTCCGAAGTTTTTTTGTACTTCAAGCAATTTCTGGCTATGGCTGAAAATGTTTGGGAAAAAAAAACCATTAGTAATAGCAAACCTCATGGCCTTACTATGCCTAAGTGTGGATGCACACCTAGAGCTAAAGATGTAAAGACTTATAGGTTAGGACAAGCGAGCGAGTACAACACCCTCATGCATGTATGTACACAATTAAATCATAGTGATGTATGGGCACAATTAGGGCTACCACAACAATAAATTGAGAAGTTTCACCCCAAGAATGTTTGTAATAGAGGCAAGATGAAGTATTGACTATGAAAATGGTGTGGTGATGTTCTTGCAAATTTCATTTGTTTCTTATGGTTCTCATGCAAATTACTCTCTTAAACAATCCATGAATGTGTCTAAGATGGAGGGTTTTTAGGAGCTTTGGCTGACCGATAGAGCAGGTTTATACACACCAGCTTACATGCCACGAAAGCAAGAGGAGGACCTCTACACTTTCCATTCTAACCACAAGCAAGTATTAAACGTGCATAAGAGGATACATAATGGCCTCTTTTAGGTCTAATAGGTCTTTTGGACCAGATGATGATGATGCTTGGAGAATATGCTTTGAAATTGTGAACGTTTTTGCAAGGAGAGGGCAAGGCAAGCCTGCCCTGCACTGTGGCACGGGGGCTCCACCCAATTACAACACATTTTCATGAGAAACAAATGAACATGATTACACGAGAGTAATCCATCACCACCAAATATATTTGGCTCTTCTTACAGACGTTTGGTTAAAGCTTCAAGGGGATGGCTCTCGCCTTACATGGCGTCTGCTCAATGGGTGAAAGTCGCTGTGGGGCTCTCTTGTATGGTAGGCTACCCCCCCCCCCCCCCCTTCTCTCTCTCTCTCTCTCTCTCTCTCTCTCTCTCTCTCACACACACACACACACACACGCACACACACACGCACAGACGCTCACGCGCGCGCTCTCAAGAATACATAGCCTACACAATGAAGCGGTGTCTGTGTGTGTGTGTGTGTGTGTGAGAGAGAGAGAGAGAGAGAGAGAGAGAGAGAGAGAGAGAGAGAGACAGAGAGCGCGAGAGCCAGGGGCCTATTATTGCTAGTCACTTCTCAGCCTACTTGTTTTAAGTAAAATGGCGGCTCTGTTTTGCAGGATCGTCTCTTGGGCTCTCTTCTTTGGCGCAGAGCAGGATGGCACTGCTGAAAATTCTACCCTATTTGCGTCCTCTTGAAGCTTGAATCATCACGAATATGAACTGGACTCCTTGAAGTTCCGCAGTGACCTCTTCTTGAAGCTTGCATGGTGTCCTCATTGGCATCATCATCGCATCCAGAAGGTGATTGCTGTCTGTTCTGGAATTTGGTAGCCCCTGAAGTGAGCTTCCATGGCTATATCATCCTCCTCATCAAATCGTCATCATTGTTGTCTTATTCTTCATCACTAACCCTCTCATCAGGTCATCATGAGCATGAGCTTCAGGGCCGCTATTGCTGTGAGGTGGGCTTTACCGAAGCTCTCATGGCTCCGTCGTCATGATCACAGCCAATGCATGTGTTAGTGCCTTGCCCTATTGTGGACCCGTGAACCCATTGTGAATCCCATTAATCCAGTGTGCTGCTAGATAAGGTTTAGTGGGCACTGATTGCCCTTAAGCTTCATCAACCTTCTTTGCTCCTTGGTCATTGGGAGAAGCTAAGCGTTTGTGGCCACAATAACCCTTTATCGATCTTCACCATTACCAGCGTCTTGCAACGCCATGGCGGGCTCGCCAGCAGAGTCGCCGTTAAAGGCATCCAATATATCAGACTTTGTGCAGAAGATGGCGATCTCATACAAGAGAAAGCCCTCAACAAGCCTTGCCAGGCAATTTGAGCAAATGCAGAGGATATCAGATGAGTCCAACTTGACAGATGTGGATGCATCAAGCAGTGGGGGAGGTGGATCAAAAACACCATCACGCAATCGAAGCACCGAGCTTGATGCAGAGGGCTACGGGGGCAGCATTGTCAATGCAAGTAGAGTAGCTCTTCCTCCTCCTGCTTTTGTGCCGCCTTCACCATTGCCAGACCCGAGCCTCCTTGCGGTGAAGGTCAGAGTCCTTGAAACTCTGGTCTCCAATATGTTTTCCACTGTTTCGTCACTTCGAAGCACCTTCCTGCAATTTCAAGTAGCACAATCATCCTCCGATGTGGGCAAGCTTGAAGCTGCTGAAAAATCAATGGCAGCGCATATACGCCGCCTTAATGAGCTGAAGCACTCATATCTGGAGAGAGATGCCATCGTTTCTGGGCAATCTGTTGAACATGGAAGCCCAGAAGCAGACCGAAGTCCAATCTCCAGTTTTGAAGAGTATCAACAGCCGCAACTGCGACAACAACAAATACAGCCCCCGAAGGATGTTCTTCTTAAGTCCTATGAGGGCATTATCCACAACTTCCACATTGAGGTCCGCAAGAAGAATGCAGAAGTTGAGAGCCTCAAAGACATGCTTGCAGAGTCCACCTTGCAAAAGGAGAAAATTGAGAAGAAGATGAAGAGGTTAGAGCAGCGGCTAGCCAAAGAGGCAGCTTCCATCAATGGGTTACCATCTACTTCAGATGCCAATGTGCCCACATCTCAGCTCCTAGAGAGTGCAGTTCAAGAAGCCGCCGAACTGTCAAGATCCTTCACAAAGCTATTAATCTCTCTTATGAAAGCTGCCCAATGGGATCTTGACGCCGCTTGCGATTCCATTGAAGTGGGTATCAATTATGCGCGGAGATCGCACCGTAAGTACGCTTTCGAATCATATGTATGCCAACAGATGTGGAATGGTTTTGAGAATGATGACTTCTACATCTTTGGCAGCCTTTCCTCAATTATAGACCCGGAAAAGCATAGAAGAGAGTGCTATGATGAGTACTTGGACATGCGCGGAATAGACCCACTTGAACTCATTAGTGTCCATCCTGATTGCCTTTTTGGGAAATTTTGCCACAAGAAGTTTTTACAGCTAGTGCACCCCAAGATGGAGACCTCGTTTTTTGGCAACTTTGAGCATAGGAACCAAATCACAGAGGGGAAGCACCCCAATAGTCAGTTTTATCAGAGTTTTTTGAGGCTTGCAAAGACGGTATGGCTTGTCCATAGGCTTGCATTTGCCTTTAGCCCAACTGCAAGCATTTTTCAAGTCCGAAGGGGCACACGGTTCTCTTCTGCATGCATGGAGAGCGTAGTGCTTGGCATGGAGTTGGATGAAAACCACTTGCCAGCAAAGGTGGGGTTCAGTGTCATGCCAGGGTTTAGAGTGAACGCCGTGGTAATCAAGTCACAAGTTTACCTTGAGGCTTCGGAGGCAAGCATGGATTTAGCTGTATGAAATGAGGAGGCATTATGGAACAGTCACATGCTTATAGAAGGTTTGGCATGGAAGGATCCGCAAGCAGATGGGAGGCGTCGCAGCAATTTCAGTGTCTTGCCAGGGCAGCACGTCTTCTCACTCATATTGATGCAAAGAACAAGCAGGATTTTTACAAGTAGAAATCACGGTAAATGTTCATTGAATGAAGAGACGAAGCTGACAGCCCATCAGGTCTGCCATGTTTTTTGTAGGCAGACTGGTGTGGCCTTTCAATGTACAGACCATCAGTAGAAACAAGTCTTTGCTGTGTTTGTATTACGATGCCTGAGGGCATGGAGTCCGGCTATTTGTACCATTGATTAGTATCACATAGTAGCAGGCAGCTCCATTGTGTTTGAGAGCACTGTTACCAAAAACAGGCAGTTTTTTTAGGCACGGTTTCTGCAAGTTTGGAGACGTGTGTCATTGGAAGTTTTGTCTTAACACCAGCAATGGGGGAAAGCATTAGTCAGCTTGAAGATCTCCAATGTCATGATGAGTCCTTTTGGTTGACATGTAAGAGTCGTTGTTTCGGCTGACTGTGGGATTCCTTGCAATGTATAAAAACTTGTCCACAACCTTTGTAATGCTTAACAGAAAACATGAAGAGCTCAATGTTGGAAGCTCTCACTGCATTTGGCTGAAAAGTTGCTGTGTGTCTTCGTTTTGTTTAGGTTCCAGTCACCAAGTTATGTATGGATGTGGGATTGTGCCTATCAAGGCCGTGCCCTTTGAGGCAATGTGCTTGTGTTTAGGAGCATGAGCTCTTTGATATGGCGGAGATGATACATTTACTTTGGAGGAAGCAAGTCATGGGAAACTCTTTGCATGAGGGTACACATCGTCGCATGCGAATAGCACACCAAAGCCATTGGATGGCTGTGCAAATTTTTGGTTTTTTCTAATACAAGCCTTAGTGAAGGAGGGAGAGCATACATTTGACTTTTGCACGTGAAGCATTGAAATCTTCTTTGGCATGTAAATGGGTCCTTTTATGTAAGAGCTTCATATGACTCCTTTCCTTTTATTTGTTTTAGGATGCCAAAGCCACCCTTCACCTTGTTTAATCTGTAGAGAGGTCACTGAGAAAAAACTCGAGGTTTTGATTTGCCACAGGCACCCCCACACTATGCCTGGAGAAAATCCAATTGGATGGGAGGGTTGTCAGCAGTTCCTTGTGAGCTACACGGTGAAGACTCTGATAATGTAGCAACTACTATGTTAGAATTGGGGGGCAGGGGGGGGGGGTGTGCGTGCACAGTGAGTTTTTAGGATTTACCGTAGATATGCCCCTCTTTGCTACAATTGACACCTTCATGACAAAGAGGACAGTCCCTTAGAATCTTACTGAACTCTTGCCCCTCCCCTGTTGTCATTGGATTCTTTTTCCAGTATGTGAGCTAGCAATTGGGCATTTCCTTTTCACGTAAGGCCAATTTTTTGTCTGGACACACACTTACACATCAAGCTGGTCACTTTCCATTACCTTTTGCAAAGAAAGCGAAAAGAGCTGTACATCGCGCGGTTCTTTCTCGCTCCACACATGCATACACACACAACCTCCACATGACTCCTTCAGGTTTGGCTGGATTTCTTTTGGGATTGTTGCAGATCAAGGAGTGAAAGAGGTTGAAATCTCCTGCTAAAGAGAGGGTTCCACCCTTTTATCAGCAAGCCTATCCTCTTTTGTGGTTAAAAATGCTGCTGGCATCATCTAACCTTGACGGGTAGTCATCCGCCCACATTAGCATTTTACTCCTTCCTTTCAAACAAAGATCATCTACCTACTTTTTCAAATCAGATACAAAAACAAAGGGTTCTCATGGCTTGTGTGACCTTTTCTCAAATAAATTTTCCTCATCTCTTTGTGTGTTATTTACCTGCACTTTATCCCCTTTCATAGCTGATTCTTCCTTTCAAGCAAGATCATCGAGCTACTTAAACAAATGACATACACTTATAAATGTTTGAAAAGACAGAAGTTAAGAGCAATTATTATGGCTAACATTATTTTTTTCGCAGTTAATATGCCCACCTTTCATTCTTGTAGCCTCCTAAACTGAGCCCCATCATTTCTTTCTCAATCCCTTAAGGCTCTGAAACGGAAGGTCATAGCATTGGGATGAACTTGTAAAGCTTCTCTCTGTTGAATGAATTGTAAGGGGACCCATGGGTAAAAGAGCAGAGAAATGCTTTCCTTGAAGGAAGCACACGTACTTGGGTCCAATTCTAAGATTCCATGTAAATGGAACCAGGCCAGCAGCTTGCACGTACCCGCCTTTGCACGTCACCCGCTTTCCCAAGCCAGTGCCTCTCGCTCTTCCTCCCTCGCATCTTCCATGTGATGCAGTTCCCGCCGATGAGCACCATCAACAGCCTTCAGCTTCCGTATCAACTATCTACGACTCTCCGGGGAGCCCATCAACACCATTTGCGCCCATTGCAGAATGCTCATCGCGAATTCTGTGGCCCATATCAACATTTGATCTCTCCTGCCGCACCGCACAGACACAGAGAGAGAGAGAGAGAGAGAAAGAGAGACTCACGTAATCACCCATGAAGAATACTTGGGCATGGCTTTGTACCTCAAGTTAAGCTATGTAAAATATGTTTACACCAGGAATGAGACGGAAGCGTTCATGAAGCAAGAGCAACTAGTGATGTCAGAAAATTACTCAAGGACAATTAGTTATGCAGGATATCATGCAAGCAAATGCTATAGTTCGTGACTACTTTGTCAAGGTAGGTTATGAGAACTAGAGGGTTTTTTTTGTGAGCATTTTTTAGCGAGTGTTTTTTGGAATTTGATGAGCAGATTTCAAAAAAATTCTCGAGAGAATGAGAAAGAGGATATGTCAGAGAGGGGGATGGGAGAAGAGGGAATCCATATCACAAAAACCTCTCTCATCTATTTTCATGACTCTTGCACTCTCTCACCCAATCTAGAGAGAGAGAGAGAGAGAGAGAGAGAGAGAGACCTTGGACAAAAAGAATTTAGATTTTGTGAAACATTCTCATACTTTTCAATTCTTTCTAAGCGCTCCATTGTTTACCCATTGGACAATTTGGTCAAAACATCAAAAAGATTAACATTCATTATTCATAGAAAGCATTAAGTTTCATATCACTTGTAGTACATAAAGCATCACTTTATAAGTTGGGCCCGTAATCAATTGCTCTAAGGCCTTGGTTTTGTAGTAGTGTTCTCTTGTATGGGTAAGAGATTATTGACCACGCGTCCTATTGGCTCCTTCAGTTTCTCTTCATCCGCCTTTGTGATGATCCCAGTTGTCTTCCGACAAGTGATGTGACGAATTTACCCTTTTCGGTCAAGCTTTACAACTAGTGCATCTTGAGCTACGTGTGCATTCAATAAAGACCACACATTTCCATTGTTGTGTCGATAGCCTGCTTGAGCCATTGTTTTTCATATGTTGCTTCGCCGAGGATCTTGAATTAATATTTAATTTAATAGATGACTGATTTGACGCCTCAACAACCTCATTCCCTATGACAGTATGCAAAAAAAATGATTACTAAAAAATACTTTCTAGAGTGAGCTCTACAAAAAGCGTATATTCAAAAACCTTCCATCAATGGGATTCCAAAATGATATATACGCTAACGAGAGAAAACACATGCTGTTGTAGGTAAATGCGAATCAAAAACCAATTACATATCTATGGTAGATAGGCGTGCTCTCTACTGAGTGCATTGAAGATATGGAACTCTCCAATAACTGGTTGGTGGATAAATATATTTATGTTTTGTCTTACGCCTAACACACGTAAGAATATAAAGTAAATGTGCTTACATGCAAAATAGAGTCACTTGCGTGCAAGACAATCTTGAAATTGTACAAGTTGGTTCTTTGAGAATTTGAACCTCATACATATTCACATGATTTTCTTCTCCATGTAATTCCACATTGAAAATATCGTTCACTCCTTTGACCCGACAAATCTCCTCTATCACCCTTGCCTTCAAAGTTAGAGCCGAAGCAATTTTGCGAGTTGTCTCCAATGAGATTGTTGTGCAGTACTTTGTTTGTACCCCATCTCGAGTGTTGGAATGACCGCTCCACATGGGACTATGTGATGATCCCATCACATTCTCATTGGCAGATGGTGTCCCCAAAATATCTAGAGCACACTCCCTTGCAACTCATCTTACTCAATACCCACCGTTTCATATGATTTTTGTACTCCTCTGAAGAAAGATTTGTGCCAATTTGCACTGGCCAAAAGATCGGTACTATCCCAAGTTGTGTGTCAATATTGCTATTCAAAATATGACAATGTAAAACATGCTCGTGACAGAATCAAAATCATTGGCGGACCATTTTCCTCGGATGTCTAAAATATCCTTCAAAAGATAGCCTCTTTTGAAGGATATTGTAAACATCCAAGGAGCCTACAATGAACCTGCACATCTTCTCCCTTCGTTAGGTGTTCCACTACAAGTCACTTTGCTGCATGTGCAGGTGCGCCGAACATTCCACGTTGCTTCGTTGATTTTGCTATCCTTTATCATAGATCATCCCCCTTGATTCTTCTTAACAATGGTGTTTGACGTCCCTTCATCTGTAAAATTTATTTTCCTTGGCCGTCCACCTCATTAGAGCCAGAAACTTCTAAAAAAGGGTTGTTTGTTAATTCATGGATTAAGGAATAGCTCCGTAGACGTTTGACACGTATACAAAAGTATGGCATTCTTGTCTCCTCTATCTTGGGTTTTTATGGTCCTATTTTGGTGGAGAACGGCGAAATGTCTGGGTCCTTTTATTGAAACCGCTAGATTTGGGTGCGTTCGGTGCTTAAATTGAATCCCTTTTCTACCAACTAGCTCCCATGCCATGAATCCATGTATGTGAGGTTTTTTTCCATGCAATTTCCTAGTTGCCACCATTGTTGTATAAATCAGGCTTCGACAACAAGTGCCTTCTTGGATGATGCTTGTCTCCATTTCTCATACATTTCTTTGGGTGTTGCTTGGTGAGGGTGCGACTATATACTTGACTCTGTGTTGATTCATGCTTTGCTTCCAATGAAATAGGAAAGAACACTCTCGGCCCTCCATCACATTTCCCTTAACAATGTTGAACACGTGACGCATTGCATTCCAATTCGATTGCAATTCATCTGCCATGAATCTAAAGAAATTTGTCGTTTCACATCCATGTTTGACCAACGTGTCATTGAGGCATTCGTAAAAGATGCACTATGAATCCATGTCCTCTTCCTTCATTTTTCATGTGGCTATAATGAGTAGATCTTGCATGTTATCTCAACAAGGGAATGAAACTAGTTTCTTGCAAAATAGTGCTCTTTGTAACACATAGTATGTTGAAAAAATGCACCTTGGATCATAAACATGGTGTTGGGTGTAAAGGCCCTTACCTCATGTATGAACTCACACAACTCAAACAGGGTGTGAACACACCCTTATGTACCCTAAAAGCATATAAAATACATTCTTTAATTCTTTCATTGTACTATCAAAAGTACATGCTATCTCAACACTGTTTGTTCTCTCTCTCTCTCTCTCTCTCTCTCTCTCTCTCTCTCTCTCTCTCTCTCTCTCTCTCTCTCTCTCTCTCTCTCTCTCTCTCTCTCTCTCTCTCTCTCTCTCTCTCTCTATCTATCTATCTATCACGTTCGTTCTCTCTACAGCGTTCAACACCTACAACACTCCCGCTTCTCTCTTCCTCTGCACTACTTCAAATTGGTATCAAAGCTATGGTTTCATGCACATACCAATCACAAATCCAAAAAGCAACATGTGCAAGTAGTTTGCAAAGTTGAGGCAACCTAAGTCTTCTCATGCAAGTCAAGCAAGACCTCAATTCACGTGAGAACTCACAGCCTCCGTGTTGTTCTTTCACAACATCAGCATCTGCGTCAAAAATTGCAGATTTTGTGCACACAATCTTCAAAAAACATTGAGCTATCACATGTAAGTGAAATTTCACTTAGTTGAGTCAATTTCATTGACATTTGTGTACGTTCAAACTCGAAAAATTTGGGGCTTTTGCAAAATTTTATAGTATTTGCCCGTATCCTGTTCTTGATGTCATGTATTAATGCAATTGGGGTAGATTCATCAGAGAATTTTGGGGCTTTTGCAGTAATTTATGGATTTTAGCAAAATTGATGCGTGTGGTACACTTTGGAGACATTACTGAAGCAAAATTTTGTGTTGTAAAATGTGGATTTACCTCCCAATTGTGAGAATTTGGAGAAATTATAGAGATTGAGTGGTGTTCTGTGTATCACAAATTGATACAATCCTGTATATATGCAATACATGTCTTGGGTAACTCTCATCAAGTTAATGTATTGTTGAATATTCATGTTGCATCTGCTCTAGAGATCATTTACAGATCTGGGATTGTTGAAAATTCATTTTTGGTAATATTGTTGAAGTGGGAGTCACTCGGCGGTGATATATATGTGTTATGTATGTTGAAATTTTAAGCGATTATGCTGGAAATCATCACATTTACTGCTATACTCCTGCTATATATGCATTTGGGGCATACTAAATGGTGATCCTTGCTCTTAATCTTGTTGTGAAATTGGACTATATTTGGCTGAATATTTAGCTAGTTATATACTGTTGTAAATTGCAGCATTTGTATCTTTAGTGCATTGCTACTAATGCTTAAAGTAGTAGTGACACTAAATCCCTCCTTGAAATCAAGACGTTTGATGGCACTTGCTTTGATATGTGGAAGGACATAATGGAAGGCATTTTGTTTCTCAAGGATTGCGATGATGCGCTATTGAAAACTAAGCTTGTAACTATGCCAGATGAAGATTGGGCTAGACTCAATAAGTAGGTCATTGCATACATTAAAATGGTTGTGTTTGATGATGTAATTACAGACACTAAGCGTCTTGATACGGCTTATGCTATATGGAATAAGTTAAATGACACTTATGAAAATACAATTCTTGTGAATCAAGTGCACCTTATGCGTAAACTTGTGAACATGGATGAGTCTAAGCCAGCATCTGAGCATTTGAGTGCTTTCACAAGGATTCTGAGTTAGTTGCGAGATTCAAGTCTGCCAGCCGTTGATGATAAATTAAAGGATATTTTCTTGTTGATGACTTTGCCTGATAGCTTGGAATCTCTCGTTATTTCACTTAGCGACAACCCCGCTATTACCTTTGGTGGTGTTTGTGGATCTATCCTGAATGAAGAAATCAAGAGTAAGTATAGTGGTGAAAGCAGTGGATCAGCTTATCAAGTTAGAGGCTGATCCGAAAAGAGAGGGAATGCACTAGTAAAGGCAAAAGAAAATTGTAAATCTTATGGTGGATAGACCAATAAGGCATTCATGGTTGCACCATAGCCAATAGATAATTCAGCGTAGACTAGAGAGTGAGCTCAATATACAATGTAGAATGAAAATAGCTTGTTTGATTGATTAGAATTTGAGAGAGATATAAACTTTGGATAATGGCCATTTATAAGCTCAATGTGGAGAAATGCAATCAATAACTGGGTGGATATGCACCACAAGTGGAAATGGCAAGGGTAATGTGAGCTACCACAAATGGCATGTGGCCATCAAGTGTGTAGCATGTGTTTAGGGAATGAGTAGCATGTGTGAGGCTTTATGGGTTCCATAGGAATAATGTAACTATGCACATAAATGGTGCTTTAGGGAGTCTTCTCACTGTGAGTGTAATGTTGGAATTAGGGTTGCAGAGAAACGCACACAGCTTCGAGAAGACGAAGGAAGCTCAAGGCACACAATAGAGAGTGTATTACTTAGTGTGCAATGGAAAGATAGATAGCCCTAGAGTGATGGGCGTATATACAATGCACGGGGGGGAAAACCTCATAAAGAGGAAAAAAATGCCCTGACGGTCCTAGTGTGTTCACACACATCACTACCACATGTATATGGTAACAAATCCCCCCTGAAGTGATGCGGTGAACGAGAGCTGGCACATGAGTAAAGGGAAGTGCCATGCCCTGAGGACATGATCAGTCCACAAAGGGGAGTAAGCCCAAAGCTTTGCGGAAAGCTTCAAGCTTCTCACAAGACAATGCCTTTGTGAAAATATCTGCAAGGTTGTCCTGTGTTGGCACATAAGCCAGGTTGATCTCTCATGCTGAGAGTCTCTCCCTAACATAATGGTAATGCACCTCAATGTGCTTTGTGCGAGCATGAAAAACTGGGTTCCTCGCAACTGCCAATGCGCTCTGACTGTAAGTGTAGATAGTGTTGGCAGTGTCCTGTCCAACACCCAAATCAGCCATAAGGCCTCTGAGCCATATACACTCAACCGTAACTATGAAGACTACCCTGTACTCAGCCTCACAACTGGAAGTGGCCACAGTAGGTTGCTTCTTGCTCAACCATGATATACATGAGCTGCCAAGCATGAAACAAAAACCACTTGTGGACACTCGCGTGTCAAAACAACCAGCCCAATCTGAGTCCAAAAAAGCATGTAAGTCTGGCGGCAATATGTTGGAATTAGGGTTGCACAGACACACACACACAACTTGGAGAAGATGAAGGAAGCTCAAGGCACACAATAGAGAGTGTATTCCTTAGTGTGCAATGGAAAGATAGATAGCCCTAGAGTGATGGGCGTATATACAATGCTCGGGGGGAAAAACCTCCTAAAGAGGGAAAAAATGCCCCGGCGGTCCTAGTGTGTTCACACACATCACTACCACATGTATATGGTAACAAATCCCCCCTGGAGTGATGCGGTGAACGAGAGCTAGCACATGAGTAAAGGGAAGTGCCATGCCCTGAGGACATCATCAGTCCACAAAGGGAAGTAATCCCAAAGCTTTGTGAAAAGATTTGTTAACCCTCACGGCACACGGACACCCATCACCTACGATGGACGTGTATTATGTATTTGGTAGAGTCAGGTACCGGGCTTGTCGGTCCAATAGGGAAAGGTAGAGTGATCGTCGATGAGAGGCGCACTTTAACTTGGACATTCAAGGGATTAGTTAGTTAAGCATGGGCGCCCAAGTGTGAATGGGGTGAGCTTCTATAAAAGCCAACTAAACCTAATTTTTACTCATTCTCTCATTTGTGCAATTGAAGAGTGCTCTTGCTCCATCTCCATCTTCTTCTTCTTCACCTCCTTGTGTGTGTGTGTGAGAGAGAGAGAGAGAGGGAGAGTGTGTGTGCGAACGAGCATTACGAAGGCACGACGGCGGCGAAGCGGTTGAGCGCGGCACGACTGCAGCTTCTTCTTCATCGCGGCGAGGAATCCACCACGAAGGCGAGCGTAGAGCGGTGAGTGACACACCCTTTGTTTTCTTGAGCTTGCTAGTTTAGGCTTGTTGTGTGCTTGGAGCCATTTGTGGCTCGCACACGGTGTATTGGCAAGTCCCTTGCTTCGACAGTGCGGCAAGGAGCGCACATTTTTGGCACCGCTGCCGGGGATATGCACTACACTAAGCTCGGTTAGCACTTTACGCTTCCTTGTGGTGCAATTTCTATCATAGGAAAGGCAGGGAAGGAGTGTGTGGAGATTTCTGTTTTTTGCGTTTTCTGCATTTGCTGTCAAGTTTCAATTTCTGCTATTGTCTGCGTTTTTTCAATTTCCGCAATTTCTGCATTTTCAAGTTCGGCGTTTTCAATTTCTGCATTTTCTGCAATTTCTGCGTTTTTTTGCAATTTCTGCAATTTTCTGCAATTTTCTGCATTTCTACGTTTTTCAATTTTCTGCATATCTGCGTTTTTTCAATTTCTGCATATCTGCGTTTTCTGCATTTTTTGCATATCTGCGTTTTCAATTTCTGTATTTTCTGCGTTTTCTGCATTTTTTGCATATCTGCGTTTTCAAAAAAAAATAAAATAAAATAAAAAATAAATAAAAATCGGAAATCAAAAACGCGAGCGAGCGGGCGGCTAAATTTTTTGAAAATAAAAAACGTGACTCTTAAAACGGACGGGTTGGTTTGTATAAAAGATAGATCGGGATCGTTTTCCCAAGCCCAAGCCCAAGCCTCAGTCCTCAGTCTTATGAAATATACTAGACTCACTCTTATATATATACCCTACTCCCTCAAGAGAGAATGAGAGTATGTGGGACAAGTCCTCCACTCTCCTCCTTTCTCTTCCCACTTGCACCCTTAGACTTTTTAGTTTGGGCATAGTTCCCTACTGGAAATTGATAGTTTTAGGGATTCCGAGAGCATAGAGTGACCAAACGGAGGGCTGTAAAGCACGGCACGACCCTCTGACCGATACGCTCGTTTCGAGCTATCACACGGCCCATTCCACGACACGCTCTAAAAAATCTAGCAAAAAAACAAACAAAAAACACGCTAAAAACTAGTCACAAGGCCTCCTAGAGCAGCTTTTTGACACCTTAGGGTATCAAAAGCACATGCACTTACGCTCTGGACGAGTGTTAGAGCACGATCACATTGGTGGTGCCTCTGTTCATACGGACACCCATTACGCATCCACGATAAGCTCTAGACCCTCAGCGGGGACACAAGGTAGCACCACCCAAGACCCTAAAATAGCCGCTAGTGATTCCTCCTCCGACTCAGAAATCATGGAAGCATACCCTACCCAAAACACTGAGAGAGAAGGCCATGCACCTCCCGAAGCTCCACAGCCTAGTACTAGTATGTTTAGCCGTTTCATGGAAACATTAGGTAGAGCTACTCGCTCGGAACCTGATGCAAATGAAGCACACGAAGGGGGTGGGGAAGTGGACTCTCCTTTCACATCGCACGTGGACCCCACACCCCCAAAGAGTGTCCATGTGGATATCCTGCCAACTTCTTACCAAGAAGGCCCTGTTGAGCTGCCTCCTTCAGAAGTTCCCTCTAGAGTACCGTTGGTGACAAGTAAAACCACGGGGAGCAACATTGCTTCTACCTCACAAGAAACCATTAACACGTCGACTCTAGAAGGATTGTTCATTAATGATCATTGGACATACGACCTCCACACTGAGGTGTTGACGGATCTACACTCTGGCCACGCCTACCATGTAGAATGGATAGAGATTGTACAATCCACCTCTAGTGCCACGAGCATCGAAGATCAACAGAAAATGATCTGTAATGTTATCCATGGCATTATTCAATCAGAAAGGCAAAACCGAGGGGTAAATATACTCTCAACTGGCCCCATGAGATTTTTGGATACGAGTAAGGCTCAACAGCCTACTCTATCACAAATGGAGACTCCTCTAATGAGCCCCATGGACCCATCTTACGTCATTTCACCTGGGTCTCTATGCAATCTGAGCCTCCGAGCGAAAACTTTAGCTTCCCTAACTTGGCTCAACCCTCTATTAAGGAAAACACAGTGCTCACTCCAGGGATAAGCCTGACAGAGAATGTACCGATGACATCTACGGTTAGCGCAGTGCCACTACCTAGTGTCGTAGTACCTAATATGGGGCCTCGACCGTATGTGCCTCTAGCCCCTTATGCACACATGGCCCCCACACCTCCAATAGTACCACTTGCTTATGCTCCTCGAGTGCCGCTCCCTAGCTCTTATCCGAGTGGACCTATGCCCGGTTATGTTCCATATCCTGCATCATCTACACATATGCCAAGACCGGTACCCGTTCCTCTCCCACATATGATTCCAAGAGTACCTCCACCGGCCCTGCCTCCTCACATAGGTGACTTGGCAGCGTTTGCTCAAACCATAGGTCGATCTATCGCGGAAAATATGCGTCATGCATCTGATAGAGAGCCTAGAAGTAAGGCAGTACAAATTGCCAAACTCACGCAAAAATTCAATGGGGACGAAGATGCTAGGAAACACATTGAAGTGTTTGAACAAGTATGTGATTCCTTAGGGGAACGCAACGAACTACATAAGTGCAATGCCTTAAGCTTGACATTAAGTGGGAAGGCTGGAGATTGGTATAGCACCTTAAGGGTGGACGAGAAAACAATCTACCCTACCCTTCGAAGGTTGTTTCTAAAGGAGTACATACGAGAAGGTGTGCTTTGGGGTGTAGCATCTCAGCTACAGAAGGCCGAACGTAAGGAACGAGAGTCAGTAAGGGACTTCATTAGTCGTCTAAAGCACTTAAACTCTCGTTGCCCTGTAAATGAGCGCTTCAACAATAACCAACTGCTTGATCGATTCATTCGAGGGTTGAGGAATGAAGGAATCTATAATGGACTAGTGATTAGAGGTATCACAACATGGGAAGATGTCACTGCCAATGCAATCCAATTAGAGGACAACTTGATGATAGCAGGCATGAGGGTGTCTACTGACACGAGATCCACTAGCTCACAAGCCATTGAGTATGAACCCATGACTGCAAAGCCCATTGCCAATGAGCCAAAGGTATTTGAGACATTCTTGACAGACCTCACCAAGGCAATCCAAGAGTCTCTTAAGGATAATCGACCCCCTCAAAATAGTCACATGTATCCAAGAAGGGAGCAACAATGGTGTTCCATTTGCTTAGGTCCACATAGCACTAGTGAGTGCCCTACGTTTAGAGTAAAATTTAATGGAACTTGCAATGCATGTGGTAGATATGGTCACCAAGCTAAGGATTGTTTAATGATCAAACGTATGATGGCAAATAGACCACCTGTAGCCTGGACGGATGCGCCTCGAGCTCCTGTATTGATGCCTACTCCACCTGTTGAGCAACTACCGCAACACATGGTCCCTAGATCTCAAAATGTTGTACAAGCTACACCGTTACCACCTCCTGTGCTAGGACCGCAGCCCCCACATCCAAGAGTCGCCCCTATGAACCAAGTGGGTTGCGAGCCATCAAATGCTTATGCAGATGGCTGTGAGGAGGAAATAGACACTAGTATTGCCTACGGACTTGATACATTGGAAGAGTGTCCTATATACTACATGGAAGATTGTTGGGGGCAAGTCAAGCCGGTTTATCAAGCTGCTGCTCTCGCATCCAGAGGTCAAAATATCAACACCCAGGCTAGGAGGCCACCTCTTCAATGCTACGAGTGTGGTGGACCACATCGAGTAGCGGAGTGCCCTATTAGGCTACAAAAGAATGCTGCACAGATGCAAGTGAATCAAGGGAGCACGTCTGCAATGCCAATACTCACATGTAATCGTTGTGGCATAGATCACTTGATTGCCCAATGCCCCTATAACCCAAATGCGCCTAAAATAACACCCCTGAATTTGGTCGAAATTGCTAGTGTGACATCACCAATACCACCCGTCGCACCCGCTTATGCGATTACACGATCCATGCTTCAAGGGCCAGGACATATCCTCGAAGAGAGAGATACCGCGTCAGTTATCCAAGCAAAGAAAAAGAAGACACGAAGGAAGAAGTCGCAGAATACGGAAAATTCAAAGCCAAGTTCCAAAACAAACATAGGAACAGGAGATGACCCCGTGTATATGAATGACCTCGAGGATGATTCAGATTCAGTCGAGACAATGGAGACTAGAACCAATACCACAAAGGGAAAGACCGACAAAGAAAACCGTAACATGGAACCAAATGAAAACCGAATGAGAGAAAACCATAAAGAGCCTCTGAAAACACCACAAGTGTTTCCAAATCCAATCCAAGACCCCCAAGATAAACCGCAGGGGCAAAAAGGGAAGAATCGTAAAAAGAAGATTGGGACGTACCCAAACCCTGTAGACGAGATTAAGCAGGTGAAACATCTAAGAGGTTTAGTGGAGGAGACTCAAAGGAAACTAGAACCAGAACCCATGCATATCAAAATTCATGACACAGTGTTTCCCACGCAAGTTCATCCACCCCACATGAACCATAGACCGTTAGCCATATCTAGTATCATCCAAGAAGGGAGTGAGGACAGGACATCAGAAAGTGAGCATACACCCTTCTTGTTGGAAAGGATGTTTAACGAAGGAATACCTGATCCCATTGAGGAATATGAGATTCCATCCTCACCAGTTCCTAGTCAAGGACCTACACCCTGCAAAACGCCAATGAATGTTGCCAAACTAGTGGACTTCATGTCTTCTGAGGTCCGAACCACGATCATAGCAAAGTTGTATGGAGATCCTGAGTTATTCCTTGCACTTTGAGCATTCCTTAACGGAGAGCTACGAACGGGATTACCGCAGTTTGCGCAACCAAATAGGCCTGACTCGATTATGATTGATGAGGAAAATCATGTGCAATCACTTGACTTAGATGGACACGAGTCTGTGATCGAGGTACCCATTAACGAATTAGGGCAGTATTTTGAAGGCGACGAGTCTAATGCGACCCTACCCATCACTACCAAGGGATTAACTATAAAGGTAATTCTTGATGGTGGTGCGGGAGTTAGCATCGTTACAAAAGATTGTTGGGAATCCATGGGAAAACCCCGCCTCAGTGTTACTAACATTGTGGTAAAGATGGCAAATGGTACCATAGCCAAACCTATGGGGATGCTCAAGGATCTTAAGATCAAAGTTCTAGGACACAAGGTACGACATACGTTCATTGTAATGGATTTCTCTAAACACCTTATGTCATATGAAATGATTTTAGGACGACCATTCATGAGGGAAGCACAAATGGTTCACGATTGGTCTAAAAATCATGTCTATTTGCAATTCCAAGACTCTGTCCTTAGAGTGGATTTGGTGACTGGTAAGGTACACCCCTTAGGGAGTAAAACCATTATTGATCATCGCTCTGACACCACAGTTCACTCGGCCCCACTACAATATTGTTACACTTGTAAGAAGGATACAGACATTGGCCAAGATTCTCCTTATATGGATATCCTACCTGGGATGACTGAGTCGGACAATGTGGATTGGGTACACCTAGCTGCAACCATAGATACCTGGGGAAATAGAGGAACCACTTGGGTCACACCAGAGGGGGAAGAGGTACCACAAATTGCACCTCTGAACATGATAAGTGCCATACATGCATCTTCTAAGGGCAAGGCAATTGTGGACCAATCTGACAGTGACACTGATAGCTCAATAGAAGACTTTGACCAACACGACTTGGACACTGACTCCCAGAGTGAAACGGATTCTGAATCTCATGAATTAGAGAGTGGAGCAAGTTCACAGTCAAAACATTCGGAAGGATCGAGCACATCAACCGATGATAGCTCCTCCGAGAGTGAAGAGGACACCAACGAGGACTCCTTTAGTGAGCCAGATCTAAATGCAAATCAAAAGCAGGTCTCAAATAAGAAAAAGAAAAACTTTAAGAGGCGTCGATATCGAGCCAATGTACGTGCTAGGATAAACAAGAAGAGATCCTCAGCAGAATGGCTCAGTTATATAGGAGCATGTGATGCTCATCGAAAATTGGTAGACAATTGGGGTGAATATCTCCAAAATGTTATGTGGTGTAGACCACGACCCCATGACATAGCCCAATTAGAGATCATAGACAAGCCAAAGTTGAGCCGCACTGCAAGGAGGCGTCAAAACCAAGAGTTAGCTCAACAACACAAGAAAGCAGAAATGGAAGCACAAACCAACGCACAACCAGAATCCACAGACTTGCATCCTGCACCAGAACATTTCAAATCTTACACCACAGGGGAAGCAAAGGTTGTGTACACAAAAGCCCAAAGAATACCTATCGATGGGAATAATGGAATCTATGATGGTCCGGCAATAGTTAAAGAAATAGAATTAGCTGACCCCGGTGAAGAATCAAAACCTGTTTTTATTGCCCAAGACCTCACAGAAGTTGAAGAGGCGGTCCTCAAAGAGCTTCTCAAGGAATTCAAGGACGTATTCGCTTGGACATACCATGATATGAAAGGTGTTCCGCCTTCTGTGGTCCAACATACAATCCCTATGATTAGCACTGCGAAGCCCGTACAACAAAGACCCTACCCGATGAATCCTAAGTACGCAAAGATCATTCAAGAAGAACTAGAAAAGCTTATCAAATGTGGGTTCATATATCCTATTGAACACTCTGAATGGGTGTCGCCAATAGTTATCGTGCCAAAAAAGAATGGGAAACTCAGGGTGGGCGGGGACCTCAAAAAAGTTAATGCAGCTACTAGAAGAGACCATTACCCCCTACCATATTCCGAACATGTACTCGAAAGAGTTGCAGGCAAGGAAGCTTATAGCTTTCTAGATGGGTACTCAGGCTACAACCAAATCACGATAGCGCTAGAGGACCAAGCTAAAACTGCCTTCATCACAGAATTTGGCGTGTTTGCATTTCGTGTGATGGCTTTTGGCTTAACAAATGCCCCTGCTACATTCCAACGATTAATAAACACTGCTTTTAAAGAATATTTGAGAGAGTTTTGTGAAGCTTTCTTAGACGACCTTTGTGTTTACTCTTCTTGGAAAGAACATCTATCATGTTTGCGGAAGGTGTTTGAAAAATGTAGGTTATATCGTATCTCATTGAACCCGTTCAAATGCCAATTTTGGGTCAAGCATGGAGTTATTTTAGGGCATATAGTATCCAAGAATGGTATCTCAACCGATGAGAGCAAAATTAAAGTGATTCTAGAGTTACCACCACCAACCAATTACAAGGGAGTTCAAAGGTTCATGGGACACGTGGGTTATTATCGACGGTTTATTTTATTTTTCGCTGAGATAGCACGTCCTTTGTACAAGCTTCTCATTGAATTTAAATGGACTGAAGAGTGTGACCAGGCCTATGAACAATTGAAGAAAACACTAGCAAGTGCTCCGATTTTAAGGACACCTAACTGGGATGTCATTTTCCATGTGCATATTGATGCATCAAACTTTGCTATTGGGTGTGTTCTCACTCAACCAGGAGAACATAAATTGGACTATCCCATTAGCTTTGCAAGCCGTCAATTGAACGATGCTGAAAGGAACTACACCACTACAGAGCGAGAAGGTTTGGCAATGGTTTATGCAGTAAAGAAATTTCGCTACTACCTTCTGGCAAACAAGTTTGTATTTTATGTGGATCATCAAGCGTTGCTGTATCTGGTAAACAAGCCATGCTCCACAGGAAGAATCACACGATGGTTGTTAATTCTTCTTGAGTTTGATTTCACGATTGTAGTGAGACCCGGTAAAAGGCACGTCATGGCTGATCATTTGTCTCGCATACCCAATGGTGAAGCCCCTACAGGAGTTGATGATGAATTACCCGATACTTCCCTATTCATAGTTGAGACTATGCCTGAATGGAGTGAGAACATTGTTAACTTTTTAGTTAATGGTTTTCCACCCAAGGAACTTCGTAAGGATATCGCTCGAAGGCTAGTAAAAGAATGTGAACCCTATTGTTTGATTGCCGGAACCCTATATAGATTAGGCAAGGACGATATTCTTAGGCGTTGTGCCCGCGAGGATGAATATTTGTATATCTTGCAAGAAGCACATATGGGCATAGCAGGAGGACATTTTTCAGGGGACCTGACTGCTAGAAAGGTGCTGCAATCAGGCTATTGGTGGCCAACTTTATTTAAGGATGCATCACTTTTTACAAAAGGGTGTGATGAGTGCCAACGTTACAAGACCACACAGCGCAAGGACAGAATGCCCTTACATCCTATTAAAGTAACCCAACCATTTGAAAAATGGGGCTTAGACTTTGTAGGTCCAATTAGTCCCGCAGCTCGCAACACTCAATCTCGATATATTCTAGTTGCTACGGACTATGTAACAAAGTGGGCTGAAGCTAAGGCTTCACAAAAAGCTGACGCGAGGACAACATCTAAGTTTCTTTTTGAGAACATTATCACAAGATTTGGTTGCCCTTTTGAAATTGTTAGTGATAATGGTACCCATTTTATAAATGAGGTAATAAGAGAGCTTACCACGACCATAAGTCTACAGGGTTATTACCCGCAAGCTAATGGACAAGCCGAGAGCACCAACAAGACTCTAATCTCTATTTTAACCAAGACGGTAGAAGCTCATCGCACTGATTGGGATTTGAAGTTGACATCTGCTCTATGGGCTTATCGTACTGCTTATAAAGTGGCTATTAATTGTACGCCATTCAAAATGGTATACGGCCAAGAAGCGGTTATGCCTTGGGAGTTTGTCATTCCTAGTCTTAGGGTAGCTTCGCAAGAAGGATGGAATGGTAACCCCTTAACCGAGCGTTTGTTTATCTTAGAAAAACTAGACGAAGAGAGACAGTTGGCTGTGCAAAATGCTCTTGTGGAAAAGGATAGGAGAAAGAAGTGGTTTGATCGCCATGTGAAGGACAAGGATATCAAAGTTGGTGATAAAGTCCTTATGTATGGAGTACGTAAAGAGAAGAAAAAGTTGAAATATGCTGGTAAAGGACCATATAGAGTATGTGAAATTACCCCACAAGGTACCCTTCGTGTGGAAACGCTTGATGGAGTTGAAACCATTGGATTCCTCAATGGGAGTAAATTCAAAAGATATTATGATCCTTTAAGCCAAGAAGAACTACGGGCCATTCATCAAAAGAAGGCCGCCAAAGCACAAACCGAGTTAAACAAGATACAAGCTCAAGCTGAGGCTAAGGAGCGACAACAACGTATAAGACAAAAACGAGAGGCTAACCTTGGGGTCACAAATGCATTCCACGTGGAAATCGAAGAGGATGGGTTGGACTCTGACACACCTCTACGATACCCCATTGAGTTAAATAGTGCCTATGGAAAAGTGCTATATAACGCCTTATTGGACACGGGTGCTAAATACAATCTGCTATCCTATGGGGTGTGGTGTCAGTTAGGGAAGCCACCTCTATCTGAGAGTATTATCCAAGTCAAGGGTGTCAACAAGAAAAAAACTGCGGTTTTTGGAATCTGGCACACTTTTGTCAGTTATGACAATGGGGTGGTAGCTCAAGACTTTTTGGTCATGCCTACTGGAACTATGGAGGGTAATATAAACCTAGGCCGCACGTGGATGATAGCCACCAAATGCACTATTGATTGGGGGACTGGGGGTGTTACAACGCAAAAACCAACTCTTAGCCCTACCACTCAAGCCATAGTCCCTGAGATATTGCCCAAGGAAATAAAACCCAAGACATTGCATGTCCAGGAGGTTGAACCATACGTCCCCATAGCCCAACTCTCTAGAGCTTCAACTAATGTAGTTGAAAGAAAGCTTGAGACACACAAGAACCATCCTAATATAACAGAGAAAACAAACAAGTGGGTCCCTAAAACCTCTGTAGTGAGCATGGTTGATGCAAAAAAACGGAAACCTAGTAAGAACCGTACCACTCACTCCAAGAAATGTAAAGAAACGCTGCGTTGGATTCCTAAACGACTATTGGAAGCCCAAGGATACTATGAAGGAAATGATCAAATCTGGGTGCCCAAACGTAAAGTGTACTCTTACCTGTCACCTGGCCCATGTAAACCCAATCCTATGGCTCCAAAACAAATTGAAAATTGCGGAAAGGAAAAAATCATGGAACGTTACACACCCGTTCTAGAGCTAGTTTGGGTACCAAAGAAAGAACAATTTGTCCCACCTAGCTCAGGAACAGGGAAATCAAATGAAGCTTCTTGCTCTTCATGTAGTTCCTATACGCAAATAGAAGCTTCGACACAACCTCCACCTACCACTGTACATATCCATCCAAGCACGAAAGAGTTTGCACCTTCCGGGGTAAGTTCACCACCTACAACAACGTTGCAAATAAAATCCTGGGAGAGTACCTTACCACCCTTACAACTTGACGAGGCACCTAGGGTAATAGAAAACTACTGGCAAAAATCCTCACCTATTACCAACTGGAACAATTGGTTTCAAAGGGTGACAAGCTCATTTCAAACGGTATGATCTACCCAAGGAAGGGGGGAGTGTTTGCTGACAGTCATCATTCATTTGTTTCCCTCTCAACCTTTTTCCCTGACCTCTCAATCTCCGATCTTAGGGAATGTATATATATAGCCTTATACTCGCAAAAAAACAAAAATAGTAAAGAGCAAGAGCGCCTAGCAATGAGAGAGCACCCTATCAGATCTTACATATAAGTCCAAATTCACCGTGTCAAGTCAAGCAACACACAAAAACAACTCTTATGTTTTAAAGGCCTAACCAAATCTATCTGTCTTGTCAGAAATGGCTACTTCACCAGAGGCATGCACTTCTATTTTTGATGAAAGGTACCCCTTGTCTTTTCAACAAGTGTTCTACGTATGCTACCCTATACTTTCTTGCGAATGGGATTTGATAGAGAGCCTTGCATGTGAGAGAAATTTTGAGGAGTTAGAATGGCTGATACGTCTATGGCTAACTAGTGATCCCTACCCAGTAGCGAATGTGTCTCCAATGGCACATGCTTATTCTTTTGCACAAGATGAGTATCCACGCATCACGAGGTTCTTGATTAGCATGCTTGCACAAGAGGATGATGAAGAGGAACTAATAGAGACCGAGGAAGACTATGGCCTCACGGACAACGATTTTATTTATCTAGATGATGAGGATAGAGGCCTAGCCTTAGGGTGGCCACCCGGTTTATATAATATCCTCTTTCCTTGATTCTAAAAGGGGTGACAGATAGGTAGGTTAGGGGTCTAGATTGTGTTTTGAGTTTCTTTTTTAGGAGTTTTAATTTTTCCCACTGATGTGCCTCCTGGAGGTATTCCTTTTGTTTCCTAGTGTATACAAGAGCGTGTTGCTATTGATAGGATTTGGACCTTCATGGAACCTTTCTCTCGTTCACACTTCAAATCAAGCGCGACCATCAACACAAACAGGTGTTTCTTGTCCATTAGCATTGCCGTTATCTTTTTGCATCTATGTTTGTCTGCTTTGATTGTGATTGGTAGCATAATATTCAGCGCATTGGCTTAGTATCAAACATTTAATTCAATGTAATGTTTTGTCATAATCACTTGTCTAGGTTTAAAAATCAAGCAGTCCGACTAAGCTAGTTTGACCAAGCTAGGTGTTAGAGATCTTCTCTTAATACCACGGGGAATGCCTTCCTAATAAGCAATGGTTACTTAGGTTCTTAATCCGATTTAGGCAGCATTGTGTGAAATGTACTAGGGCTTTCTAGTGGGCTTAACCCTATTGACCTTTAGCTTAAGTATTATAAAGGGAGTTTACTAATGTGATGAGTCTGGGGAGTGTAACAGTGTTATATGACCCCCCAAAGTTACAAAATTAAAATGCTGAAAATGAACAAACAAAAAATCAAAGTGCCACAATGTAAAATTTTAAGCTGGAAAAGAAATCTCGGCTTGATTTGGTACTTCACTCACATGTATCGCCTATGGTACTAGAGCCCTAGAGGTTCCCAGTGTGGGCGCTTTTCCTTGAAAAGCAAAAAACCCAAGGCATACAAAATAAGCACACACATCAAAATTGAATCAGTGTGAAAAGACTTTGGGGGGTCAAAGAAAAAGTAATCAGTCAGGCAATGATTTCATGAGAAATTCCTTTTATGGTAGCTTAACTACAAGGTTTTCTAGATATAGCCTCTAGTCAGCCCTTGAACATGAATACTTGGCTCTCGCGATTAAACAACTTAATTGACCACAGAAAATTAAGAAGCTTACCCATGGTATTAATATTCGATCTCTAGTGCTTTTCGACCGTCAAATTAGCGACCCCAGACTTGTTTAATTTTTTGCCTTTACATCTGTTTATGCATTTGATTACATTGCAATTTAATGTTCATTGCTAACAAATTGTTTGAAATTCTTTTACCAATCAATTTTTCTATCTAAAACTGCATATGCTTTTTAAGAGAATGCAATTACTGTGCCAATGTTGTTTGATTTTGCAGTGACTGAAGAAGGCTAAGGACATTCATCTCAAATGCTCTTCCACCTCGACGATCCAGCTTCAACTCAATAGCTTCCGAGGACGGAATCTACATCAGGAAGGGGGGCATGTTAACCCTCACGGCACACGGACACCCATCACCTACGATGGACGTGTATTATGTATTTGGTAGAGTCAGGTACCGGGCTTGTCGGTCCAATAGGGAAAGGTAGAGTGATCGTCGATGAGAGGCGCGCTTTAACTTGGACATTCAAGGGATTAGTTGGTTAAGCATGGGCGCCCAAGTGTGAATGGGGTGAGCTCCTATAAAAGCCAACTAAACCTAATTTTTACTCATTCTCTCATTTGTGCAATTGAAGAGTGCTCTTGCTCCATCTCCATCTTCTTCTTCTTCACCTCCTTGTGTGTGTGTGTGTGAGAGAGAGAGAGAGGGAGAGTGTGTGTGCAATCGAGCATTACGAAGGCACGACGGCGGCGAAGCGGTTGAGCGCGGCACGACTGCAGCTTCTTCTTCATCGCGGCGAGGAATCCACCACGAAGGCGAGCGTAGAGTGGTGAGTGACACACCCTTTGTTTTCTTGAGCTTGCTAGTTTAGGCTTGTTGTGTGCTTGGAGCCGTTTGTGGCTCGCACACGGTGTATTGGCAAGTCCCTTGCTTCGACAGTGCGGCAAGGAGCGCACAAGATTCAAGCTTCTCACGAGACAATGCCTTTGTGAAAAGATCTGCAAGGTTGTCCTGTGTTGGCACATAAGCCAAGTTGATCTCTCCTGCTGAGAGCCTCTCCCTGAAATAATGGTAATGCACCTCAATGTGCTTTGTGCGAGCATGAAAAACTCGGTTCCTCGCAATTGCCAATGCGCTCTGACTGTCAGTGTAGATAGTGTTGGCAGTGTCCTGTCCAACACCCAAATCAGCCATAAGGCATCTGAGCCATACACACTCAACTGTAGCTGTGAAGACTGACCTGTACTCAGCCTCACAACTCGAAGTGGCCACAATAGGTTGCTTCTTGCTCAACCATGATATACATGAACTGCCAAGCATGAAACAAAAACCACTTGTGGACACTCACGTGTCAAAACAACCAGCCCAATCTGAGTCCGAAAAAGCATGTAAGTCTGCCGGCAATGATCCCCCCTTGGGATAAACAAGCCAAGATGTAAAGTGCCACTAAGGTAGTGGAAAATCCTCTTGACAGCCTGCCAATGCTTAGACCCTAGGCTATGCATAAATCTGCTGACCTGTGAGACTCCAAACTGAATATCCGGCCTCGTGTTGTATACATAAATGAGGCAGCCAACAGTAGTTTGGTAAAGAGTGACATCAGCAGGATCGCCAGCATCATGTAGACTCAACTTCAAACCTGTTTCCATGGGAGTGGCAATAGGTTTGCAATCCTCAAGTCCAAACTTACATAGCAATGTCTCTATGTAACTTTTTTGACACAAGGCAATACCACCATCACACTGCTTAAACTGTATACCCAACTAATGATGCAACAGCCCCAAATCGTTAATCTTGAAATTAGCATTCAAATCAGCCTTAAATTTAGCAATATGTCTCTCATTTGGTCCAGTGATCAGCAAATCATCAACATAAAGAACCACAATGAGAAGTACATCACCCTCACGCTTTACATACAATGTGCTTTCTGTTGGAGTGTTACGAAAGCCTCGTTTAACTAAATGAGTGTCAGCTTTCTCATACCAAGCACGAGGAGATTGCTTCAACCCATACAAAGCCTTCTTACATCTCCACACTTTGTCCTCTTGTCCTTTTATGACAAGACCGCGAGACTGCGTTACATAAACTTCCTCAAATATGTCACCATTCAAGAAAGCAGTAACAATGTCTCATTGATGTACATCCCAACCAAAATGAGCTGCCAATGCACATAGAAAATTCACAGTGGTCATACGACAAGTGGGAGCAAAAGTCTCTTCATAATCTATGCCTTTTTGTTGTGCATAACCTTTTGCAACAAGTCGAGCCTTATGGCGATCGATCTCACCATCCGGCTTGCGTTTCAACTTGTAAACCCACTTCGTACCAATGGCCTTTTTGCCAGGAGGCAAATCACATAAAGTCCATGTGTTATTTTCTATAAGTGCATCATATTCTGATTGCATGGCAGCCATCCAATTTTCGGAATTCTGTGCTTCATCAAAAGACAGAGGCTCCTCAACATCATGTAAGCTAGACACAGCCAAAGCATAACAATCTGATGCATAAGATGCATGGCAAGAGCGTGAACGAGTACGACTAGACAAAGGTGCATCCAATTTACTGTCACTCAAAGTAAGCACTAGCGATTTTGGGATACATCTAGCCTGCTCCCTTTCATCCCTTTTTCTTATCAAGTACATCATGTACATGTGCATCAGTAATAGGCTGATCTAAAACATTTTCAGAAACCCCCATAGGCTGTACATTTGCATCATTGGAACTTACATTCGTATTTCCGCCACTGAAAAGAGGCAACAAAGTGTCATAAATGTCATGTGAGCTTACATTACTGTCTCTAGTACATGACAGCAAGGGCTGGACAGAATCTTCCACAAACACTACATCCCGAGAAACCAGAATACGTTTTGTTTGCGGATGATACAACCTGTAACCTTTGCTTTCAGCACTATAACCAACAAAAATAGCCTTATCATCCAATTTTATGCACTGCACTTGTGGCACCAAAGCATATCCCAAACAGCCAAAAACACGCATGTGCTCAATAGAAGGCTTTCTATCATGTCATGCTTCATATGGAGTAATAGACTGCAAAGCTTTTGTAGGACACCTGTTAAGTACATAAGTGGCACACATGATGGCCTCAAGCCAAAAAGAATGCGGCAAAGCTTGAATTTTGACCATACATCGTGCCATTTCCGTCAGTGACCTGTTTTTCCTCTCAGCAACACCATTTTGCTGAGGTGTATAAGGCACTGTACATTGGTGTTTTATCCCACGACTAGCCAGAAATGCATAAAATTCATGAGACATATACTCCCCCCCTCGATCGGAACGGAGGGTACCCATAGTACATTTCGAGACATATTCAGCCATAGCCAGAAATTGTTGAAGCACATAAAAACTTAGGACTTCGCTTTAAGCGGAAATACCCATGCATGGCTGGAGTAATCATCAATGAAAGTCACGAAGTACAGGTAATTGCCCAAGGACGGAGTTTGCATGGGCCTACAAACATCACTATGCACAAGCTGCAACCTGCATGTGGCCCGAACTGAACCATCCTTTGGAAATTTAGAATGCTGCATCTTACCCAAAATACAACCTTCACAAACATGTTTGACAGGTGCTTCAAGAGGCAGCAAAGAAGCAACCATATCAGATTTTTGCAAACGCAGCAAACTTGCAAAATTCAGATGACCAAAACGTGCATGCCAAAGTTTTGCATCTGAAATAGCCCTTGAATCTGCAACAGCATTTGCAAAATTTTGTCCACACTTGTCATACAAAGTGAGCTTATACAGCCCACGACACAAAAGGCCAGATGCAACAATTTCATCACCAAAACTGAGATCATGAACTGTACATCTGTCATCCACAAATTTGACTACAAGTCCAAGTCTAGCAAGTGCGGATACAGATAAGAGATTCTTCTTGATCCCAGGTACATAAAGTGCATCAACAAGTGTGAAGGAACTGCCATTAGCAGCAGTGAGCACAATCTTTCCAACTCCCTGAACTGGATAAGAGCGTTGTTGGCACAAGTGACTTAATTCCCATGAGGGACAGACTCGAGAGAGGTAAACAATTCACGATGTGAGGTAATGTGCTTTGTAGCACCACTATCGAAATACCACACATGTGAATCTGCAGCAACTGACAAGCATGCATCATGGACAACGACAGCATTTGCAGTGGAACCACCCTCTTTCTTCTTAGCCTCTTTGGCCTTCAACTTAGGACACGACTTGATCAAGTGATCATTGGCTTTACAATAATGGCAATGCATTTTCTTTTTTCCCTTATCACCAGAATTTCCAAAAGAATTGTTGCCAACAGAAGCATTAGGAATAGAAGTTTTGCCACTCGCAGCAGAACCATAAGAAGTGGCTGCATTGCTGTTACCACCCTTTCTTTGAGAAGCAATAAAAGCGTGTTCAATTGCACGTTGTCTAGTCCTATTTTTTCTGGAAAGTGACTCTTGCAAGAGCAATGTGCATAATGCATCAAACTTGACAACTTCTGGATTTCCTCGGGTCATAAGTCTCCAAGTACTAGCAAAAGTCTGGTAAGAATCCGGTAAGGCATCAAGAACAGTCTGCACAAGGGAACTGTCTGAAATAACTTCACCTGCAGAAATAAGTTGCTCATTGATATCCTTGACACTAGCAAGGAAAGTGTCCATATCATCTTCCTCATGCATAATATTCGACTCCATCTCTTTACGCAGCAAAGCAATTTTAGCCTCATTGCGGCTTGCATAAAGACCTACTAGAATATCCCAAGCCTGTTTTGCAGATTTTGCTGAACGGATGTGAGGAACAATGGTGCGCTTCACAGACAACGCAATCAATGCATGAGCATGCGCATCCTTAACATCCCAACGAACTTGTACTGTCGTGGGCAAAACAACTCTAACAGCTGCAATCCTTGCAACAAGACCTGCAACATCCTCAACATCGCCTACATCCTCAGAACCAGGACGTACATCAATGCCCTGCACAATGTGCCAGACACCCTTTGACACAAGAACATGTTGCATCATATAAGCCCACATAGGGTAGTTGTCCCCATCCAACCTGTCCTCAGTAGCAAATATCTTGAACACATCTGTGTTGTTGTTGTCAGCCATGGTAAATGCTGCACCTAATGTGAAAACTGCCTGAAAATAGGAGAAACGGAGAGGGGACAACCTGTGCTATATAGCACAAACCGTAGAAGACTATAAGGTACCTGTTATGTAGAAAACGGCAGTGAAAGAAATTCTGCACAAAATGATGAAATCGCCTGTACAATACTGCCTGTAGTGGAAACGGAGGCCAAAATTAGCCCAAATCAAAATTCTGAGCAGACTGAGCTCTACGAGATCTCCCAAAATATTTGTCGACCTACATCATGTAGAATCAACTTCAAACCTGTTTCCATGGGAGTGGCAATAGGTTTGCAATCCTCAAGTCCAAACTTACATAGCAATGTCTCTATGTAACTTTTCTGACACAAGGCAATACCACCATCACACTGCTTAAACTGTATACCCAAATAATGATGCAACAGCCCCAAATCGTTCATCTTGAAAGTAGCATTCAAATCAGCCTTAAATTCAGCAATATGTCTCTCAATTGGTCCAGTGATCAGCAAATCATCGACATAAAGAACCACAATGAGAAGTACATCATCCTCACGCTTTACATACAATGTGCTTTCTGTTGGACTGTTACGAAAGCCTCGTTTGACCAAATGAGTGTCCGCTTTCTCATACCAAGCACGAGGAGATTGCTTCAACCCATACAAAGCCTTCTTACATCCGCACACTTTGTCTTCTTGTCCTTTTATGACAAAACCGCGAGGCTGCGTTACATAAACTTCCTCAAATATGTCACCATTCAAGAAAGCAGTAACAATGTCTGAATGATGTACATCCCAACCAAAGAGAGCTGCCAATGCACATAGAAAACACACAGTAGTCATACGATAAGTGGGAGCAAAAGTCTCTTCATAATCAATGGCTTTTTGTTGTGCATAACCCTTTGCAACAAGTCGAGCCTTATGGAGATCGATCTCACCATCCGACTTGCATTTTAACTTGTAAACCCACTTCGTACCAATGGCCTTTTTGCCAGGAGGCAAATCACATAAAGTCCATGTGTCATTTTCTATAAGTTCATCATATTCTGATTGCATGGCAGCCATCCAATTTTCTGAATTCTGTGCTTCATCAAAAGACACAAGCTCCTCAACATCATGTAAGCTAGGGCAAAGCTTGACTTTTGACCATACATCATGCCATTTTCGTCAGTGACCTGTTTTTCCTCTTAGCAACACCATTTTGCTGAGGTGTATAAGACACTGTACATTGGTTTTTTATTCCACGACTAGCCAGACATGCATTAAATTCATGAGACATATACTCCCCCCCTCGATCAAAACGGAGGGTGCCCATAGTACATTTCGAGACATTTTCAGCCATAGCCAGAAATTGTTTGAAGCACATAAAAACTTCGGACTTCGCTTTAAGCGGAAATACCCATGCATGCCTGGAGTAATCATCAATGAAAGTCACGAAATAAAGGTAATTGCCCAAGGAGTTTGCATGGGCCCACAAACATCACTATGCACAAGCTACAACCTGCATGTGGCCCGAACTGAACCATCCTTTGGAAACTTAGAACGCTGCATCTTACCCAAAATACAGCCTTCACAAACATGTTTGACAGGTGCTTCAAGAGGCGGCAAAGAAGAAACCATATCAGATTTCTGCAAACACGACAAACTTGCAAAATTCAGATGACCAAAACGTGCATGCCAAAGTTTTGCATTTGAAATAGCCCTTGAATCTGCAACAGCATTTGCAAAATTTTGTCCACACTTGTCATACAAAGTGAGCTTATACAGCCCACGGCACAAAAGGCCACATGCAACAATTTCATCACCAAAACTGAGATCATGAACTGTACATCTGTCATCCACAAATTTGACTACAAGTCCAAGTCTAGCAAGTGCGGATACAGACAAGAGATTCTTCTTGATCCCAGGTACATAAAGTGCATCAACAAGTGTGAAAGAACTGCCATTTGCAGCAGTAAGCACAATCTTTCCAACTCCCTGAACCTGATAAGAGGCATTGTTGGCACAAGTGACTGAATTCCCATGAGGGACAGACTCGCGAGAGGTGAACAATTCACGATGTGAGGTAATGTGCTTTGTAGCACCACTGTCGAAATACCACACATGTGAATTTGCAGCAACTGAAAAGCATGCATCATGGACAGCAGGATTGTAAGTGCACTCTGCGCTAAAAGCCCATTCTGCATCCACATCAGCATCACAATCTCCTTTCACAGAAGACTCAACAATGGCTGGATTTGTAGTGGAACCAGCATTTGAAGTGGAACCACCCTCTTTCTTCTTAGCCTCTTTGGCCTTCAACTTAGGACACGACTTGATCAAGTGATCATTAGATTTACAATAATGGCAACGCATCTTCTTTTTGCCCTTATCACCATAATTGCCAGACGAAGTGTTTCCAGGAGAAGCATTGGGAACAGAAGTTTTGCCACTCGCAGCAGAACCATAAGAAGTGGCTGCATTGCTGTTACCACCCTTTCTTTGAGAAGCAATAAAAGCATGTTCAACTGCACGTTGTCTAGTTCTGTTTTTTCTGGAAAGTGACTCTTGCAAGAGCGATGTGCATAATGCATCAAACTTGACAACTTCTGGATTTCCTTGGGTAGGAATCGGGTAAGGCATCAAGAACAGTCTGCACAAGTAATCTGGTAAGGCATCAAGAACAGTTTGCACAAGGGAACTGTCTGAAATGACTTCACCTGCAGAAATAAGTTGCTCATTGATATCCTTGACACTAGCAAGAAAAGTGTCCATATCATCTTCCTCATGCATAATCTTCGACTCGAATACTTTACGCAGCAAAGCAATTTTAGCCTCATTGCGACTTGCATAAAGACCAACCAAAATATCCCAAGCCTGTTTTGCAGATGTTGCTGAACAGATGTGAGGAACAATGGTGCGCTTCACAGACAACGCGATCAATGCATGAGCCTGTGCATCCTTAACATCGCAACGAGCTTGTTCTGCCGTAGGCAAAACAACTCTAACAGCAGCGATCCTTGTAGCAAGACCTGCAACATCCTCAACACCGCCTACATCCTCAGAACCAGGACGTACATCAATGCCCTGCACAATATTCCAGATGCCCTTTGACATAAGAATGTGTTGCATCATATAAGCCCACATAGGGTAATCGTCCCCATCCAACCTGTCCTCAGCAGCAAACATCTTGAACACATCTGTGTTTTTGTTGTCAGCCATGGTAAATGTTGCACCTGATGTGAAAATTGCCCGAAAATAGGAGAAACGGAGTGAGAACAACACTTGCTATATAGCACAAACCATAGAAGACTATAAGGCACTAGTTATGCAAAAAATGGCACTGACAAAAATTCTGCACAAAATGACGAAATTGCCTATGCAGACCTGCCTATAGTGGAAACGGAGGCCGAAATGAGCCCGAATCAAAAACCTGAGCAGACTGGGAAGACGTAACTTGCTCTGGCACCAATTGTTGGAATTAGGGTTGCAGAGAAACGCACACAGCTTGGAGAAGACGAAGGAAGCTCAAGGCACACAATAGAGAGTTTATTACTTAGTGTGCAATGGAAAGATAGATAGCCCTAGAGTGATGGGCGTATATACAATGACCTGGGGAAAAAACCTCCTAAAGAGGAAAAAAATGCCCCGGCGGTCCTAGTGTGTTCACACACATCACTACCACATGTATATGGTAACATGTAAGCTAGGACTTACCCCAACAGACACCCTCGTAAGTTAAAGCTTACACAAAATGCATTGATTCTTATCAATGAGTCTACTATGGGTTACTTACAGTAATTGCATATGGCTCATAGGATGGAATTTGATGCAAGAAATAGTGTAGGTCTTACCTCCAAACTATATGGTTTGGGGCAATGTCTAAACACTTACAACAGAGGTCATCATTTTCCTTTTGGGAACTTTGTTAGGGCCTCATCTTTGATGCTTTAATTATTTTGCTTTGAGAATCTATAGGATTCTACTGATGGTGCACATGGTTTTGATCCGTGTTAGGTGCATATTCATCATGGAAGCACGCCTTGTGTATATGCATGATAAAGTTGGTGTTTTGGCTATAGAGTGGTCTTACCAAGCAGTGTGTATAACCCTTTACAATGTCAAGATTAGATTTAGCATGCATAGGATAAAAAGTTGCACTTTTCTCTAAGAGCTTTGATGACTCAAGTTTTCCATACATTGCATATGTATCCAAAACTTGAATGCTTGAATGGATTTTTTCCTTGAGTGTGTGAAATAATGAAATGCCTTCAGTTCTTGACGTCCATGAGATGTGACTGCTCTGTCGTGTTGCCATGGAAAATGCTTCTTGTAGCTCCATTATGGTGGAAACACTGCTTAAATACTTTGAGACTGCTTTGAAGTTCAAAACAGTCTAATTCTTGAATTAGAGAGTCTACTGTTCTTTGATACGAAAGTAAGGGCTTAGTGCTACCATAGAGCGAGAGTCATGAGAATGTGGACTTGTATGAGCAACAAAGTGTAGTATTGGGATGTCGTGGGAACAACACTTTTTAGAAAGGTAATTTAAAAAAAAAAAAAGAGAAGTGAATGCTTTGTAGGTAATAGTACGACAAAAGTTGATGAGCTCGCAATGGGTAGTTGAAGATCTAGCATGAGTGTTGACGATGGGTTGGGACTCCAACTTGTGAGATTACGAGTCGGAGCAGCACTAAGCAGCAGCGGATGTTTGTGTGAGCGACAAGCACTACAAGGACCCCTCCAAGGTAGCAAAAGTTGGTAGTGGGGCCACTTGGGGAGAAGATTTAGCAGGTGTGGAAAATGTGGTAATAGATGACAAGGCAATGTAGTACTCTGCTTAATGGTAGGTAGGTTGAAGGTAGACACAAGGTGCTGACGAGTTGGTGATGTGGACCAATAACTTAGTAGTGGGTGATGATGACTAGCACTAACAAGACTAGCACCTTGGGCACTTGGCAGTAACCAAGAGCAGGTAGTCGATGTGGGTGAGGGGCAGTCGTTGTGGGTGTGGGGCAGTCGGTGTGGGTGAGGGGTAGATGAGGTTATCGGGCTTGAGCAGAGAAAAAGGGCTCCTAGATTTGCAAGGGTGAGGTATTTCAAGAGCTCAGGACTGGCAGTAAGCGAGATTAATATGGTCATTTCAAATTACTCCAAAAGAAAACCTTCGCATTTAGTGAAGGGAGGGTCCCACAATGGGTAGCTTTTCAGAACTGCTAAAGAACCTCTTTGGATTTTAGGCCACACACACACATTCAAAACTCAAAAAATGAGAAACACACACACAAACACACAGTTAATCAAAGCAATTGATGAGACAAAATTGATGGTATTAACAAGCATAAAAACGTATTGATTTAATTAAGGCATTGGCGTTGGATGCTTGGGCCAAAAATGGCATAAATTTTTGTGTTAGAAAAATTGCAAAATTGGCTACACGCACATACCAGGAAGTTCTCAATTAACGCTCTCAAGAAAAATTAATTTGGCTCAAAAGCCCCAAGAAAGCATATAACAATCAAGCAAATTCAAAAAAGAAAACCACGTGAACTTAGAGCTTGATCCCGATTAGCTCTAATAATTTGGTTAAGAAAGTGGCCATGTAGACATACCCAAATCCAAGAAAGAGATAATTAGGGTTAATCTTAATTTTCCTACTCCTAAAGCGTTATGAATTGATTTAGTGCTTGAAGAGATAACACTAAATCTAGCATAGGGATCTTAACCAATGCAATTAGGAAATGCCAATTGTGCATTATCTCTAATACCACATGTAAACCTTATGGTGGATAGACCAATGAGGCATTCATGGTTGCACCATAGCCAATAGATAATTAAGAGTAGACTAGAGAGTGAGCTCAATACACAATGTAGAGTGAAAATAGCTTGCTTGATTGATTAGAATTTGAGAGAGAGTTATAAGCTTTGGATAATGGCCATATATAGGCTCAATGTGAAGAAGTGCAATCAATGATTGTGTGGATATGCACCACAAGTGGAAATGGCAAGGGTAATGTGAGCTACCACAAGTGGCATGTGGCCATGATCAAGTGTGTAGCATGTGTGAGGCTTTATAGGTTCCATAGGAATAATGTGACTATGCACTTAAATAGTGCATGCTTGGCTTAGAGAGTGTTCTCACTGTGAGCATAAGCTAAGGCTTACCCCAACAAGAAGTAGAAGCAAGGGCAAACAACTGGACATGACTTACTATCAATGTGGGCATAAAGGGCACAAAAAGCTCAATTGCCGATACTACAAGAAAGAGCAAGAAAGAAAGAAATAGCAGGGAAGAAAACAAAGAATGACAAGAAAGACGATGACAGCTCTTCCTCACAAGAAGTTATTAAAGCAAACATTGCATCTAGTGTGGTCATTGAAGAGCTTCTTGACACAAAAGAAGTGCTTGATAGAGCTTGATGCAATTTAATGGAGATGTTATGGCAGCAGCAAGTGATATTCACATCATCAAAATGGAAGTGATTGATGCTTTACTTTCAGCTCATGATGGGTTGTCCCAATCTTGGATAGTGGACAGTGGTGCCTCTTTTCACGCTACTCCCTCTTTGGAGCCGTTTTCTTCCTACGGGTTGCCTAGGAAAGGTCTACTTGGGCAACAACTATGCATGTGAGATAGAGGGTGTGGGCACCATTCACTTGGCTCTCAAAAATGGCCAGGAGCTACTTTTTCAGGATGTTAGGTATATCCCTGGCATTAAGAAAAGTTTTCTATCTATGGGGCAGTTGGATATGAAAGGTTATTTCACTACTTTTGGTGGTGGCTCTTGGAAAGTACACAAGGTTTCTATGCTAATTGCAAATGGCAGCAAGAAGGGGACTTTATATTATTTGTATTGCAAAGCATTACTTGGAAATTTTTTGGTTGTAGCTGAAGTCCATTCTCAAATGGAGCTTTGGCACAAAAGACTTGTCCATATGCACCAGAAAGGCCTTCAGGTTCTCTCCTCTTTAGGGAGTTTTGATGTAAAAGGCCTTGGTCTTGTCTTTTGTAACAATTATATATATGGAAAATATTTGAAGTCTCCTTATTACTCTAGTGTCACTAAGAATTCTAATGCTCTTGATCTAATACACTCTCATGTATGCACTATGCCTATTGATTCATATGGGGTTGCACGGTATTTTGTTACTTCCATTGATAATTTTAATAGAAAGTTATGGGTGTATGTGTTAAAAAGCAAAAATGAAGTGTTGAATGCTTTCAAATAGATTCATGCCTTCGTTACCACACAAAAAGGACTTAAATTGAAAGCAATTAGAATGGATAATGGGGGAGAGTATGTCTCTAATGAGTTAAAGAAGTTTTGTGAGATGCATGGCATTAAGAGGGAGTTGAAAGCCCCTTATAACCCTGCATGAAATGGTGTGGCTGAATGATATAATCGCACACTTTATTAGAGATTTTGATGCATGCTATCCACAACTAATCTCCCACAGGAGTTTTGGGGAGAGGTACCTAAAACTGCAATTCATGTATCCAATCGCTCTCCAAATCATGCTTTGAAGAATGGAATCCCTGAAGAGGTTTGGTCTAGCACACCTACTTCATATGACCATTTGCATATCTTTGGTTGTGATGCTTTTGTGCATGTACTTGTAGAACTGCGGACTAAGATTGATATGAAATCCATCAAGTGCATCTTCATGGGATATGGAGATGAGGGAGAGATGGGTTATAAATTTTGGTTATGTTAGAACAAGAAAATAGTATGCAGTAGAGATGTAGTGTTTAATGAGACAAAGATGCTAAACAATGCTACACAAGGTGATATTGATAAAACGAAGGTCAAATTTTAGCATGAAGAACCAGCTATTATTTGAAGATTCATTAAAGGTAGGGGCATGAGAGAGAACACTCTCTCACACACACACACACACACACACACACACTCAAGGCAAGCCCAAGACTCAAAAGGGATTAAGGCCACATGTCAGGCCCCTAGCAATCTTTCCCTCATAATGTGTCTGAATCCTATTGGATGACCTATAGGAAGGCCCAATGATAATTTAGATTCAATTAAATAATTAAGATCTTTCTCTTAAAGTGGGAAAGGAGGACACTTGTTCCAATGCTACAATTAAATAATTAAGATCTTTCTCTCAAAGGGGAAAAGGAGGACACTTGTCCAAATGCTACACCCCTTGCTTGTTATGACTTAAGCCATTCATTGGCTAGCCCAAGGCTTGAGCCAATAGGCTTGTAGCAAGAGTAAAGTAGCAAAATCGAACTCTCTCTCTCTCTCTCTCTCTCTCTCTCTCTCTCTCTCTCTCTCTCTCTCATATACTCCACACACACATAACCCCCCATTGTGTGTTGTGCACACAAGTCATCTCATTCTTCAAGCTTGAGAATTGGAGAGCCTACACCAACACACCTTGGCTATGGAATGCAAATCCAACCAAGAGTTATGCTCTAAGAAATGCTTATCAATCTCTCCATCTTCATTATCACTATGCTAAGCTATGCTCTAAGAGTGGTTATGTGTGAGGAGACTACTTTCGTAGATATACATATTGTTCTCTTCATCTTCTTCACTCCCTGCTAACTCTCTCCACCTTTGAAGGTGTTTGAGGTCTTGGGATTGAGGCTGGGGACAAGTTAATGTTTTTGAAAGTTAATCACAGGCATAATATTGGTGCATGAAGCTTACCATCTTCATGGCATCAAAAAGGTCTCAAGGAACACAAAGCATGTATTATACCAAGTCTCTCTTCAAGGGAGAATATATAATACAAAATCCTTTTGGAGGGGGGACCGGCTCCAAGTAAATTCGGTCCTCAGATGTTGTCAATTTCTCTAATTCTCTCTCTCTCTCTCTCTCTCTCTCTCTCTCTCTCTCTCTCTCTCTCTCTCTCTCTCTCTCTCTCTCTCTCTCTCTCGCAAGTATTGTTCATGCCAAGCTAACTAGGTATAATGTTTATTTTGCTACCTTCAATCAAGTACTCTCCTTATGTTCATTAAGAATCCTCTTAAGAAAATGCTCACATTGCTACTTTAATTCCGCTACAATCCATGTTATTAGCCATATTCCATTACAAGACAACAAGAACGTGTTGAAAATAGATTACAGCAACAATAAAATGCTAAAAATCAGACACCTAATGATGGTGTGCACATTCCTTACGATGTAGGCCCATTGCCTCAAAATACGGATCATTGGGTAAGAAGGTCTACATGTGTCAGAAGGCATCCATAGAGGTTTCATCCATCTTCGGATTGCATTTTGTTGATAGCTGAAGATGAGACTCTAACATATAAAGAGGCACAATTATGTCAAAACAAGAGTAAGTGGGAGCTTGTTATGCAAAACAAGATGAATTCTCTATATGCAAATGGTACATGGAAGCTTGTTCCTTTGCCTAAGGGTAGGAAATCTATCCCTAACAAATGGGTTTACAAATTGAAATATGTTGATGGGAAGCCCAAGTATAAAACACGGTTGGTTGCCAAGGGTTATAAATAGAAGGAAGGCATAGAACTTCGAGAAGCCTTCTCACCAATGGTGAAGATGACTACCCTCCATGTATTGTTTTCTCTCACTGCTCTCTTTGATTTAGAGTTGGATCAATGGATGTCAATACTGCTTTTTTTTTGTGACTTGGACGAGGAGTTGTACATGGAACACCCAAAAGGTTTTGTCATTCCAAGAAAGAGCATTTATATACGGACTAAAACGTAGCTTGTATGGGCTCAAACAAGCCCCAAGATAGTGGTACAAAAATTTTGACACCTTTATCCTCAACCATGGATTTAAATGCAATCATTCTAATCACTGCTTGTACAAAAAAAAGACAGATGATAGAAGCCTTATTGTGCTAGTCTTATATGTGAATGATATGTTGATTATAGGCAAGGATAAGAGTATTGTCAATGCTCTTAAAAGGCAACTAAATTCAGCCTTCTCATTGAAAGATTTGGGGGCAGTTGAACACATTTTAGGCATGTGGATTGGAATAGATCGAGCGAAAATCCTATTATTTCTCTCTCACTCTCTCAAGACAAGTACATTTGCAAAGTACCTGAAAGGCTTAATATGGTTAAAGCTAAGCTTCTTGGTGTGCCTTTACTGCCACATACAAAGCTTAGCAAAGCTGATTGTTCAAAAGATGATGTAGTTGCAAAGGCTTTGAAGGGTATACCTTATGCATCAACTTGCGGATCTTTGATGTATGTCGTGGTTGCCACAAGGCCTGACATATTTCATGAAGGGGGGATTTGTCAGTAGATTCATGTCTAATCGTAGCAAACCACATTGGGAAGCACTAAATGCATCTTTTGGTACTTAAAAGGTACATAAGAGAAACATATATGCTATGGAAAGGGTACACTAGAATTGGGGGGATTCTATGATTCAGACATGGTAGGAGATATTGACGCTCGAAACTCCACTAGTGTGGGTATGTCTTTACTCTAGCTTGTGGGGCTACCTCTTGGTGTTCAAGACTATAGAAAATTGTGGCACTGAGTACTATAGAGGCTAAATATATTTCAGCCACAAAGGCTCCAAAGAAGAAATTTGGCTTGGCCATGTGGTTAGAGATTTTAACTTCCTACACATGCTCCAATGCTCAGTTGCAACAACCAGAGTGCAGTATGTCTCGCTAAGAATGCCATGTTTCATGCTCGTTCTAAGCACATACATGTTTGATACCATTTCATTAGTTCTTGGATGATGGTCTTGTCACACTGACTAAGATCAAAACCCAAGATAACCCTACATATGTTCTCACTAAGAGCCTTGCAAAGGCTCAAAATGAGCATTGCATCCAGGTAGTGGGAGTTGGTTACCATTTCGGGCCTTTAAGTGGGAGGTTGTTGGGTGTAAAGGCCCTCACCTCATGTATAAACTCCCCGGGGGGTTCACTATATTTAAGACCACTATATCATGTGCGTTCAGGCTCTTTTTCTAAAACCCCTATTCTGTGAATTTTCTAGGAAATATAATGAACCCTTTTCTTTTAAATTCTGTAACTTTTCTTGAGATTTGTAAAAAAACATCCTTATGTAAATTTATTGCTATAAGTTTTAAGGGATTTAAATACCCTTCTGTTGAACTCACGTGATAGGTTACATACTATGTAAGGTGAACCCCCCGGGATAAACTCACACAAGGTGTGAACACACCCTTATATACCCTAAACGCATATAAATTATATTTTTTAATTCTTTTAGTGTACCATCAAAAGTACAAGCTATCTCGTCAGCTCTCTCTCTCTCTCTCTTTCTCTCTCTCTCTCTCTCTCTCTCTCTCTCTCTCTCTCTCTCTCTCTCTCTCTCTCTCTCTCTCTCTCTCTCTCTCTCTCTCTCTCTCTCGGGATAGTTTCCCACGATGTTAAAAATTCTCTTCTTCTTCTTCTTCTTCTTCTTCTTCTTCTTCTTCTTCTTCTCTCTCTCTCTCTCTCTCTCTCTCTCTCTCTCTCTCTCTCTCTCTCTCTCTCTCTCTCTCTCTCTCTCTCTCTCTCTCTCTCTCTCATTCGTTCTCTTTGCAGTGCTAAACGCCTGCAATGCTCCACATGCTCTCTTCCTTTGTGGTACTTCACATTGCACACCATTGCTACCCAATTTGTGACATGTTTAGTGTGATCAAATTGGATCAAAGTGCAGTGTAGATCTCTTGCTCAATTTTGCCTCATGCAATTTCACTAGGTCAACACAGGATGATCATCGATCCACTATGGACATTTTGAAAGAAAGAACTTCTCTCCTTCCTTACATTTCCCTAGAAAATGACCCTTAGAAGAAATCATAAGTGTAATTTTTTTTCAAATTGAGAAGTACATCAATACCAAGGCCACGACACATCGATGAAACAAATAGTTAAAACTTAACTTAATGGATAAATTCAATGAAAGGAGGATTACAAACATATTACTGCTATCCACCCAAAAATGCAACTGCAAGGTGATGAAAACGCTTATGTCTAGCAAATTTTAGGATGGTCGGGAGCGGTACAGAGGGTCTGGGGAGGGCGGAGAATCAATGTAGCAACCTCTAATAGGCTGAAAATAGAGAAAAACACCAGTAGTTTATGACTAAAATTTGAAGCAAATGTAGAGGATTAGGGCCGATGAAACACTAAGTAGGAGGTAAGATCCAAGGTGGGCCAAGGCTAGCGTTGCCCCCCTTTGCTAAAAATGTTGCCTTGTTGTCCAAAAACACAGGTATTTAAGCCCTGAAAACGTAGATCTACCCAAAACGCAAATGTTGACTGAAAATGTAGGTGGTAGAGAGGGTTTTTCGACGATGAAAATGCCTGAAAAGGTTGGTCTTGTATGCCAAGAGGTTGATCACCATATGGAAGAGCAAAAATGAAGGTTCAAAAGGACTTATTCGCGATGAAAAAATAGCATATCCAATTGCTTTCCTGGCTAATGCAAAACGATGACTGATCTTCTTCTTGGGAGGGAAAACCTGATGTGGAAGCACCCAGACCATGGAGAGCCTAAAGCTCTAATACCATGTGAGAGTACGCATGTGCAAAAGCGTGAGAGAGAGAGAGAGAGAGAGAGAGAGAGAGAGAGAGAGAGAGAGAGAGAGAGAGAGAGAGAGAGAGAGAGAGAGAGAGAGAGAGAGTAGACCACAAATGCAAGATATGGTAAAGAGAGGATGATTAGGCCCCCATGACTACCATGAGTAGAAGACGCAATACACAATGACCAAATGATGGAAGTGGGTACCCCCCAGTCCCATAAATAGGTGCGCAAGGGGAGGTAGGGAAATGCCATATAAAATTCCCCACGACCCAACATAAAAATGATATATGAAAATATATGAGGGCGCACAGACAAAGGTGGGCAGCCAGCCCCAAACTCAAGCGATCGGACCAAGTACAACCTAGACTATGGGTGGCCAACCCGGAGACATACTAGTTGTACATGTATGCCCTAGACCTATGAAGCAGCAGAATCGTGTAAATCTAACATTTATCACATGTACCATTGGATCAAAGAATAGACCACTAGGAAAAATATGAACCCTCTAGGTGCCCTTTGGGATTAAGGTTAATTAGAGGCTAGCCAATGAGAAGAGGGTGGCAGACACACTCTATGCCCTCAAAAAAGTAGGAGGACATGAACAAACATTGGACTCTTAGTAATGTGCGAGAACATTTGGCTATTATGGGTTTTGAGGCCCTTCGACAAGCACAATTTTGTTTGCAAGGTCACAAGGTGAGAATCCTTCCACCACATTTTCAATACATCATAGTGGCTACTTATTGTAATGAATGGCTACTTATTGTAATGAATGTCTACAGATTGGGAAGAGAATGGAAGACAAATTGAAGGTCGAGGAGGACTGGAGCATGGATGGAGCTATGCTATTGCTCTTATAGCTTTGTAACTCTTGCAGTTTTTTAAACAATCCTCGATGTAATCAACATGATTTGATTTGGTGAATTATGACTTATAAATATAATTTTTCACGTTGAGATGACAGTTCATTTTTTGTGAAAGTGCCTTTTTTTTCTTTTTTTAATTGGGAAAAGTGCCTTCTTTAAAAAAGGGACCATTATAAAAGGGGGGCTCCATAACTCATTCACACTTTTCACTTTCGTAATGCTTGAGCTCCTCCACTCTCTGTCTGCATCCCAGGCTAGACATGGATGCCTCCACAGCCTCTGCATCTGCACCCACATCCACCCCTTTGTCACGCTTCATCCTCTTCCTTGAGGACACCAATTACAAAGGGAAGTTGGACCTCCACACCTTCTTTACTCGTCTCCCTGACCTTGACGCCACAATTTCCCTTCACATGGATGCATTCGTTGAGATATGAGCATTCATGGAGGAGCACATCATAAAATATTCCGTATCTATCTCCCCACATGCAGGGATCTGGGTGCCTTGTTATCTTTTGTGCTACATACACAAAGGCAATCGCCCGTTCTCCAAGCGGTTGAGACGGTTCCAAGAAATTGCCGCCGAAGCAGGCCATTTCTTGGACGAGAAAGCCCCAGAGGTGTCAGTGCTCAAGAAACGCAAGTTGGGGGTGAAGTACCTTTCTTGACTAGCAACTTCATCTTCTTTGTGAGCAAGGAACCTGATTTGGAGGAGCTCTGCCTACCACACCTTCAGATTCGGTCCTTTATCAAGGACACCAAGGAGCAGGAGGTTGTCCCCATGAACCTTGCAGCGGAAGGACAGACACTTCGGCTTGAGTACTCCAGGGGGCTTGAGGAGGTGGTTGAGAAATCCATCGTTGTGGCTGGCCCTAGTGACACTCCAATGCCACTACCATTGACGAATGAGGCTATCCCAGAGGTAGAAATCAGTCACTTCTCCTTAGTGGTAGTGGATGGGGAGGAGTATGTGTTTATGCATGACTTAGAGAAAGCATTTGGTATGCACATGGATGAATGCTTGAGCGTGCTATGCACCAGCGCCAAATTTCCCTTAGACAGTGCACCAGATGCCCTTGAAAGCAAGATCTTGCCACTTGGGGACTCTGTTACCAACACTATTGCACTTGTTTGTGCGGAGGTCCTAGGAACAGAGCAGTTTCATGTGGATGAGGAAGAATTCGAGGCCACGCAAGCCAAGGTTGAGGCCGCTAGGATGCCTACTCCACTGTGTAAACCCCCCTCTGATGATCCAAAGCTCGTAGGTGTGGTGCAAGGGAGCATCAACTTGGGTGGAAAGGGTAACAAGGAGGAGGACGAGAAGGAGCAGGAGGTAAAATCTATCCTAATTTTTATGTTTTTTTTTAACCCTTCATTGTCTTTTTTCTTAACCTTGATTGGTTTATGATAGGACGTCCTAGAGGTTGATGAGTTTGCATCAAGGACGGGTGGCAGGAGGACAGGCTTTGGACCTTAGTCTTCCCTTGCAAATTACCTAGGACAACTCGCCCCTGGCGATGTTTCCATTGTACATAATGAATTCACTCCCCAAGGCCATTTTATGACGTGGTCATTGAAAGCTCTGAGCAAGGTTTTGTGTTTGTGCACCATTGCTTAGACTAAGGGAATGAAGGGAATGAGTAACACATAGCCTATTGCCGTGGAGAAGATAACCATCCTGCAAGGTGAATGGTTCCTCTTTCTTCCCCAAAGCAAGGGCTGACATTATGTCTCTAAAGTCAGGGTCAGTAGCATACTCATCTATCATAGAGGATAGATCATTGTGAGTAGCTATAGACACCGCATTAACTTTTGGTCGTCGTGAAAGTGCATCGGCAACTTGATTGTGCTTACCAGCTACGTGAGCAATATGGAAATTAAATTGCGAAAGAAAATTTGCCCACCTCATTTTTTTGTCGGAAAGCTTGGTTTGCGTCATGAAATACTTGAGACTTTGGTGGTCGGTTCGTAGGATAAATGGAGTCCCCAATAGGTAGTGCTTCCATGTGTCTAGGGCATGTAGAACAGCTAAAAGCTCTTTCTCATAAATGCCCAAGACTCGTTCATCACCATTGAGCCTTCGGCTCTCATATGCTATGGCATGCCCTTCTTGAAGCAAAACCGCTCCAAGGCAATCACCACAAGCATCACATTGGACCTCAAATGGCTTTGAGAGATCCGGAAGCACGAGGACTAGTTGGGAAGTAAGCTTCTCTTTGAGTTTTTCAAAAGCATTTTGCTCCTTAGCAGTCCATACAAACTTAACGTTCTTCTTAGTTAAGTCGTGTAGTGGTCCTGCTACTTGAGAGAATTTTGCTATGAAGCGTCTATAGTATGCACACATACCAATAAAGCTTCTTAGCTCATGTATATTTCTTGGGTTAGGCCATGCTTTTATTACCTCTAACTTTGATGGATCCATTTGGATACCATCTTTAGAGATAATATGACCTAAGTATTGAATCTCTTGAAGGAAGAATTCGCTTTTCTTTTGGTTGAGATAAAGTTGTTCTCCCTCAATGCTTGAAAAATCACTTGGAGATGCTACTTATGTTCCTCCAAAGACTTGGAGTAGATGATGATATCATCAAAGAACACTCCAGTGAATTTTCGATATGGTCTAAAAATTTTCTCCATCAAACGATTGAACGTAGCTGGTGCATTAGTCAAGCCAAAAGGCATGACTAGATATTCATAAAGACCAAACGTTGTGCGAAACGCGGTCTTTAAGATATCTTCATCCACTATCCTTATTTGATGATAGCCACTCTTAAGGTCAATCCTACTGAAGTAGGTAGAGCCTTGTAGCTTATCAAACAGATCTTCTACCCGAGGTACGGGAAATCTGTTTTTGATAGTGATATGGTTTAGTGCTCGATAGTCCACACACATACGGTATGTACCATCTTTCTTTTGCACTAAAAGGACTGGAGAACAAAAGGGAGAGGAACTAGGCCTCACCATCCCTTTGTCTACCAGCTCTCGTACTTGCCTCATGATCTCCTCTTGTTGAGCTTGTGAGACTCGATAAGGAGGCTTGTTAGGTGGTGAGCTTCCAGGAAGGAGCTCAATACGATGGTCATCATCCCCTCGTTTTGGAGGTAAGTCCATAGGGATATCATCGATGAACACATCTTGGAATCCTTTTAGAAAAGTAGACAAGTCTAACTCTTCTTGATTCCTATCATTTACATTTGATGAAACATTAGTATCTTTTGGAGACTCTTTGACAAAAATCATGTACGCAGAAACTGAGCTCTTCATTGACTTATCAAAAGAAAGAGGATTTACAAGTGGAATAGTGCGACCACGCTCACTAGCATCTATATACATGTTCTTTCCCCTGTAAGTGAAGTAAATTCTCCTTTCAGGGAACTTCATGTTGGCAGCCATGCGATCAAACCATGGTGCCCCTAGGATAACATCCTGATGTTGGAGAGGAGAGATGAAAAAGTCTTCTTTATCGACATAGCTTTGGACATGAAGCCTCAAGTTCCCAATCAAGGGAGTAACGGAAGCTTGTTCTCCCTTGAAAGCTGCATCAGTGACTACTATATCTCCCATCTCAAAAGCTTGAATGCCCAACTTGGTGGCCAACTCTATTGATATGAAGTTAAGAGTAGAGCCAGGGTCAAACAAGATGAAGGCATCATGCTCTCTTACCTTTCCCCAAGCATAGGAGAGTGATGATCCTTTGCAATGAGCATCCTCTTTTGGAGCTTCAATGGTGGAAGCTCTAGGAGTCTCATTGCGAGTATTCTTCTTGGGGCAAGAACGATAGCCATGTCCTTGCTCTCCACACTTGAAACACTTATGGTCCTTGCGAAAATCTTCAAGCTCTTCAGGAGAGAGTTTGTTTTTACCTTTGTAAACTCCCTTCTCCTTGGACCGATTGTTGTTGTTGTTGTTGTTGTAGGAAGTGCCTTGCGAATTATTTTGAGCATTGGATTTCCCCTTTGCATCATTTTTATCTTTGTTTTCCATGGGCTTGACATTACGTCTAGCCCCTTGATGGAAATTGATGCGTGAAGCAACCATGGTGTCGTGGATTACTTCGGTAATAGTACCGGGCCGTTGAGAGTTGATGTATTCGGCCATCTCTTCAGGTAATCCCGCACAGAATTGTTGTCTTTGCTCGGCAAAGTCTATCTTTTGAAAGACAGTAGCTTTGAGATGTAAATCCCAAAACTTGTCTACATACTTGTTGATAGACTCATGAGAGAGAACCTTCAAGCCGCGCCATTCGGTAAGAACTTTATCTTTAGTATCGCTTGGCAGAAATTGCTTCATGATGGAAACTCGTAGAGTTTTCCATGTCTTTGGGGCTTCTCCATTGCCACGAAGGCTAGCCCACCATTGACGAGCTGATTTTTGGAAGTGCATAGCTACATGACATAGCTTGGAGGACTCTGTGAAGCCCTCGTCCCCAAAGGCCGCGTCAAATTGCTAGATGAAGGCCAAGACTTTGTCGGTAGCACCAAAGGTGCCATCGTAGGTGAGAAAAGAGATACTCTTTCCTCCCTCCTTGAACTTCTTTAGGTTTTGTGACCTTCGCCATGCAGGAAATGATTTGCGATGTCCTCCCCTCTTGTATTCTCTAGGAGAATAGCCATAACTTTCATCGGAAGAGGAGGAAGGTGAAGAAGAAGGAGAAGAGGGTGACCTCTTCCTAGCCCTTTTCTTCCTTTGTTTCCTCTCTTGCCTTTCAGAGTGATGAGGAGAAGGACTATGGGTTGCTCTTTTCCTCTTGGGAGGAGTAGGCGATCGTCTAGACCGCCTTCTTCGTGGAGCCACATCTTCAGAAGAACTTAGACTTTCATTGCTTTCTTTCTCTTTGGATTCCTCCTCTCAAATGGGAGAGAGTCTTCTTTTGGGGGTCTCTTCAAGAGGCCTCCTAAGCTCTCTCTCCTCTTGGAGAGGAAGGGAAATTCCATAGGCATGAAGTTGTTGAGTAACTTCGGCTTGCAAGGTAGGGTTGCCCATAGCTTGTTGCAACCTAGTCACAAGATAATTCACAAACATGGGAGCATCATCATTAGCACCTTCATGTGCAAAATCAAAGCTATCAATGTTCATTCTACTCTCTTGATTATTGTCAGCCATGTTAACAAAATTTTATGTATGTACTTAGTGTATGCTTTGGCAATTCAAAACCTTAGTTGCCACTCCTCTTAGCCTTTGAAAATTGGCTCTTAAGTATCTACACCCACGGCTCAAAGTGGTTAATTATAGAGAGTAGAGGAGTAGGTCTAACATAGCAGAGTTGCCAAGGGCTAGCTCCTTTCGGACTTCTTATGGCTCAATAATGGTAAAGCCGTAGGCAAGTCTAAAAAGACTCCATTATTAAGTCCAAAGCTCCCGAGGTGTGCACCATCCCCCACATAGTGGGCTTAACAAAACCGATATTAGATCCCAGTTCCACTTACCCTATTATAATTAACAACATCAACCATTTATAGGCTACTTAAGGACCTCTCTTCTTAAGCAACAAAAGAGAAACCAAATGCTCTGATACCAATGTAATGGAATTAGCATATTCAACTTGAGAATAGCGGAAATTAATGAGAATACTTTCGAGAAATAACCTTGTGAGCATAGCGGGTAGACATAATTGAAGATAGCAACATAATCATAGCAATTAGTTAACTTGGCATGAACAATACTTTTGCAAGAGAGAGGATTTAGAGTACATGACAACAGTTGAGGACCGGATTTATGTGGAGCCGGTCCCCCCTCCAATAGGCATTTGTATTATGATTTCTCCCATTAAGAGAGACTTGTTACAATACATTCTTTGTGTTCCTTGTGACCTAGGTGATGCATGAATATGGAAAGCTTCATGCATCACAATCATAGCATAACATGAACTTGAAGAAAGCTTTAATTGTCCCAAGCCTCAGTCCCAAGACCTCAAACACCTTCGAAGGTGGACAGAGCTAGCAGGGAATGAGTGTAGGGAAGAGGAAGAAGAAACATTTCATAGGAGAAAGAACTAGTTCCTCACTTATCATACTCTTGTTGCTAGCATACATAATAGCATAGTAATGAAGAAGAAGGAGATGACAAGCTCAAGCATTGAAGCATGGCTCTTGGTTGGATTTGCACTCCATAGCCAAGAGTGTTGGTGTAGGCTCTCAACCTCTACTTGCTTGGAGAGGGAGCTCTTGCACTTTGCATAGCACACAATGAGAGTGATTGTGAGTGTGTGTGGGTGAGTATACCCCTCAAGCAAGCCCCTAGCTAGCTTGGGTCGACCCCCCCTTGTAGCTCATGCTTGAAGCTCATTGGACCCTCCCAGGCCTAGCCAATCATGAGCAGGAGGCATTACAAGCAGTAGGGGTAGCCTTGAGACAAGTGTCCCCCTTTCCTTTTTGAGAGAGAGGTCTAGATAAATGTTAAAACAATTAGATAATTCATGTAATTTATCATTGGACCCCTTTGAAGCTTAGCCAATAGGCTTCAAGCAACACATGAAGGTAACATGGGTAGGGGCCTGACATGTGTCCTTGCTGCCTCTTCAAGTTGGGGCTTCCCTTGTGTGTGAGAGTGGGTGTTCTCTCTCTAGCCCCTAGGAAAAGGGCTCGCCCCCCCTCTTGTAGGAATGCTTTTGACTTTAGGTGATCAAGCACCTTACTCACCAAGCATGACAAAGAACTTGAACTAGGGGGTGTTCCCACAAGCATCTATGGCAAGCTTCTCAAGGCATCTCAAGTACCTTAATCATGCAGCAAGTCAAGCACCTCAAGCATGGATCCAGTCAAGCACCTCAAGCATCTTAATCAAGCACCTCAAGCATGACAAACACCTCAAGCACGACAAGCACCTCAAGCAGGACAAGCACCTCGAGCTTGGGCCGGGTTCCCACCTCAAGCTCAGCCCTAGCTTACCTAAGGTCAAAGGACTTTTACACACATTTATTGGAGGTCTTCAATGAAGCTAACCCTAAGGTCTTATGCTCCATTGGTTAGCCTTGCTCTTTGATAGACCATCTCCCTTTTGGGCCCCTTTACCATTGGCCCCGTGTTGAGATAGATCTATAAGCACATATCTATATCTCAACACTTGTTCCCGTTTATTCTCCCACATTAAGTGATCAATTTAATATGAGAAAATCATTTGGGTTGGTTAGATATTAGATTTTATGACAGAAAGTAACCTTGTAGGTCCACATCCTACATTTTTCTTTTAAAAAAGTTTATTCTCTCATAAGACTTGAAATATTACCTGGAGGTGTTTCTTGTGTTTTTCTAATGAGTTAAGAGTAGATAATATCATCAAAGAACACTCCAGCAAAGGTTCATGAGGCCTGAATAGCTTCTCCATCAAGCGGTTAAATGTGGCTGGTGCATTGGTCAAGCCAAAAGGCATGACAATGTATTCATAAAGACCAAAAGTGGTGCAAAATGCGGTCTTTACAATGTCTTGATCAACTATCCTTATTTGATGGTAGCCACTTTTTAAGTCAATACTACTGAAATAGGTCGACCCTTGTAGCTTATCAAAAAGGTCTTCTACTAGTGGAACAGGAAACCTATTTTTTATTGTGATCCTATTTTGTGCTCTATAGTCGACACACATACGATATGTTTTGTCTTTATTTTGCACTAATAACATGGGTAAAAAAATGGAGATGAGCTAGGCCTAACCATCCCCTTCTCAAATAACTCATGCACTTGCCGCATAATCTCCTCTTGTTGAGATAGAGAAACCCTATAAGGAGGTTTATTAGGCGGTGAGCTTCCTAGAAGAAGTTCAATTGCATGGTCATCATTGCCTCGTTTAGGAGGTAGTTCACAAGGGATGTCATCAATAAAAACATCTTGAAATCCCTTGAGAAAATTGGATAACTCTAATTCCTTGTGATTATTTATATTTTCTTTTGCTAAAGCATTAGGTTCATTTTGAGAATCTTTAACAAAAATCATGTACACGGAAATAGAGCTCTTTATTGACTTATTGAAAGTTTGCGTATGTACAATGGGTATGGTGTTACCCAACTCTTTGGCAAGTATGTACATATCTTTTTCCCTAAACCTAAAGTAGATTTTCCTTTCAGGGAATTTAACATTCGCAGCCATGCGATCAAACCATGGTGCCCCTAGGATTACGTCCTCATGCTTGAGAGATAAAGAAGTCCTCATTGTCCACATAGATTTGGACACGGAGCCTCAATTTCCCAAGTAAGGGAGTGATTGAAGCTTCTTGCCCCTTGAAAGCACCATCAGCGGCGGGTAGGAAATCTCCCATCTCATAGGCTTGGATGCCTAGCTTGGTGGCCAACTCTGTGGATATGAAATTGTGAGTAGAACCAGGTTCAAAGAGAATAAAAGAATCATGTTCTCTTATCTTTCCCCAAGCATGGCATAGAGGAGATCCTTTGTGGTGAGCTTCCTCTTCTTTGATTTTAACCAAGGTAGCTCTAGGAGGCTCATGGTGGGTGTCATTTTGGGGGCAAGCACGGTACGCATGCCCTTGCTCGCCGCATTTGAAACATCGGTTATCCTTGCGATAACGCTCAAGCTCTTCAAGAGAGAGTTTATTTTTACCTTTATAACTCCCTTCTCCTTAGCTTTGTTGTTGTTGGTGTTGCCTTTAGGAGACTTTTGGACATTGTCCTTCCCTTTAGGCGCATTGTTACGGTCCTTGTTCTCCGTGGGCTTAATATTTCTCTTAGCCCCTATTTGGAAATTGATTTGTGAAGCCACCATGGTATGGTGTATGACCGCAGATATGGTGTGTGGCCTTTGGGAGTTGACATACTCCCCGAGATCTTCAGTTAAGCCCGCACAAAATTGTTGTTTTTTCTCTCCAACATCCATCTTTTTGAAGACAGTGTCTTGAGATGTAAGTCCCAAAACTTGTCTACATATTTGTGAATAGATTTGTAAGGAAAGATCTTCAGGTTTGCCATTCGGTGAGTACTTTGTCTTTGGCATCGGTAGCCAAAAACTGCTTCATGATGGAAGCTCTTAAAAATTTCCATGTTCGTGGAGCTTCACCGTTTGCCTGTAGGCTAGACTACCATTGCCTGGTGGACTTTTGAAAAAGCATAGCTACATGGTGTAGCTTAGAGGACTCCGTGAAGCACTCATCTTCAAACGCTGCATCAAATTGTTGGATGAAAGCCAAGACTTTGTTTGTAGCACCAAAGGTGCCATCGTAGGTAAGGAAAGAGATGTTCTTTCCTCCCTCTTTGAACTTCTTGAGCTTGGACGAGCTCTTCCATGCGGCATAGGATTTCCTATGGCATCTTCTTTTTGGTGGCTCAAAAGTTGCACCATCACTTTCTTCAGAAGATGAATAATTTGAGGAAGATGGAGAAGAGTGAGACCTCTTTCTCGCCTTGGTCCCCCTTGTCTGCACCATCACTTTCTTCATAAGAGGAAGATGATGAAGAAGATGGAGAAGAGGGTGACCTCTTTCTCGCCTTTTTCTTCTCTTGTTTTTTATCATCCCTCTTTGAATTATGGTGTGGAGAGGTGTGAGATGGTCTTCTCCATTCAGGAGGTGATGGAGAGTGTTTTTCCCACCGTCTTCGTGGAGCCATCTCCGCCGAGGTGGCAGGAGACTCACTTCTTTCTCGTTCTTTTGGTGGGGGCTCTTGAGTTCTCCTTTGGGAAGGGGATGCGTCATCAAGAAGTAAACTTTTGAGGCCTTCATATGGATCCTCTTCTTCTTCCCGAATCAGAGAGAGGTCTCTTTTGGAAGTCTCACAAGGAGGCTTCCTAGGTACTCTCTCTTCATGATGGGGAGTTTTGAGAATCCCATGAGCACGTGGCTACCGTTGCACTTCACTTTGGAGGGATGGATTTCCCATGGCTTGTTGAAGCCTAGAAACAAGGTAGTTAACAAGCATAGGGGCATCATTAATAGCCTTATCATTAGCAAAATCAAAATTTTCAACATTAATTTCACTCTCTTTACTATTGTCAGCCATTCTAACACCTTTTAGGTGTAATATTTTTTAGGTGTACTTTGGCACTTCAAGCCCTAGTTGTTGCTCCTCTTAACCCCTTTAGAAAAGCACTCAAGCTACTATACCAGTGGCTTGAATATCATTAATTGCAAGGAATAGAAGAGAGGGTCTTTCAACACCAAAACAGTACCGGCTCCTGTCAAGCTTCTAATAGCTCAATAGTGGTTAAGCCGTAGGCAAGCCCCGTAGGACTTCACTATTAAGACCATAGCTCTCGACGGTGATGCCCCGTTATTTGCACAAAGCAGGCGTATTGCAAGGCTGAAAAATCCCTATTCTACTTACTCAATTGCAATTAATAGTACCAACCATTTATAGCTAGCTTGAGGACCTCCCTTCTTAAGCAAGAAAAGAGAAACCTTGTGCTCTGATACCAATGTAACATTTAATGGCCTAGTAACTTGTGTGTAGCGGAAAATAGCATAAACATAGTGAGCATTTCATTAGAATAGATTCCTAATGAGCATAGCAAGAGTGCTTTGGATGGAGAGAGCAATAAAAAACATAACACCTAGTTAGATAGGCATGAACAATACTTCAAAAGAGAGAGAAATTAAGCTATTGACAATAGTTGAGGACCGAATTTACATGGAGCCGGTCCCCCCTCCAAAAGGCTTTGTATTATAGGTTTCCCCCATCAAAGGAGACATTTTACAATACAATACTTTGTGTTCCTTCAATAACTTGCTGGTGCAATGAAGATGGAAGCTTCAAGCAACCATGCACACACTTATAAAACACAACATCGATTCCCTCACGGTCTCAGACCCAAGACCTCACACACCTTCGAAGATGGTGACAGCTAGTGGGGTATGAGAGTAGATTGAGAGGAAGAAGGAGTAGTCTTACAAGAAAGAAGTATATCTTGTCACATAATCACTCATAAAATCTTAGCATAGCTTAGTAATTAGCATGGTAGAGGAGATGAGCATGCATTGGAGCTTGGCTCTTGGTTGGATTTGCATCACAAAGCCAAGAGTTGTTGGTGTAGGCCTCCCTTCTCACAAGCTTGGAGTAGATGATGAGCTTTTCATTAAAGCTTGAGAAGGAGAGAGAGTCTTCTTTACTTCACACATGAGATTGTGTGAGTGTGTGTGTGATAATGCCTTGCCAAAATCAGCCCCTCTCTCTCTCTCTCTCTCTCTCTCTCTCTCTCTCTCTCTCTCTCTCTCTCTCTCTCTCGGTCGACCCCTCTTGCATTTTACTCATGCTGGCACCCCATTGGACCCTGCAAAGCTTAGCCAACGATAATTAAGAAGCATAAGTGATATCCTTGTGACATGTGTACCCCTTTCCCCTTTTGTGAGAGCTTTAGGTAATTAATTAATGCAATTAAACTCTCATTGGACCCCTTGGTCTTCTGGCCAATAGGAATCAGGAAAGCCATTTGGCTGTTGAATGCTCATTGGATCCCTTGGGAGACTGTCCAATAGTCTTCTAGAGAGCTTAATTCTTATTGGTTCTTCTATCAAGTGTTTTAATGAATTAAACTAAATATACTCTAGCCTAATTCTCATTGGTCCACCTTTATGGCCATCCAATAGGATTTGAATGCATCTTGGGGACAACTGGGCTAGGAAACTGACATGTGTCCCCTATTCCCTTTGTGTAAAGGGCTTGCAAGTGTGTGTGTGTGTGTGTGTGTGTGTGTGTGTGTGTGTGTGTGTGTGTGTGTTTCTCTCCCATCCCCTACTAAAAGGGCTCGCCCCCTCCCATCTAGGGATTTGCAAAGACTTTTTTGATCTTCTCAAAGGCATCCAATTTCCCTAAGGTTTGACCATTGGACTACTTTGGTGTCCTACAAGCCTTGGCAAGCACCCTAGGATGTCTTCCTTTCAAAAAAAATTGTGTTTTATTTCTTGGTTTTGTTTGCTTTTTTCTTTCCCCCCCTCTTTTTTTGATGCTTGAAATGCAGACTAGGGCATGCAATAGCTCAAAACGAGTGTGTCAATTGGGAGATCTTGGCGCACTTTACATCATAGCATTTGACCAACCAAGGTACCCATGGCCCCCAAAACAAGCAATTTCTTTCGAAGCATGTGGATTAAAGTGCAAATTTAAAGAAGGCTTTTGATGGGAAAGGCCTCTTCCTTATCCCACATGCCCTCTTCACCCTTGGGAAGAGGGCAAGACTGCACAGGATGCATGCACCCTTCCCAACCTTTCCTACAAAATGAGGAGAACCTCAAACAACATCATAGAGTGCAACTAGAGCTTCGTGCATGGTAGGTTCATGCCAATGACACCAAAAGTATACACTCTTTCCATACATGTCGGAGCTAGAGAACTTGCCTTGCACCATGTGCAAGCCACAAAGGATGCAAGCACACAACCAAGGTGTTGACAAGCTCAACAACAGTGTGTCACTCACCTCCTTGCGCCATCATGGATGAGGGATCCTCGTACCGAGGAGAAGAAGCACCGTGGAGAACAAGAAGCTCATTGCTATTGCTTGACCATCTTACCAATGTCCGTATCGTTGCCAATGCTCGATCGTGTATACACACACTCCCACACACTTGAATGTACACACACAAATGGAGAAGGAGAGTAGGAGCAAGAGCACTTGCTTTTGCATTTTAGAGAATGAGAGAGTTTTAGGTTTACAATGTGGGTCAGTCATTTCACACAGGGTGTCCACACTTGGGTGGCCAACATTGGACCTTATTTGTTGGAGTTGTGGTGCACCTTTCAAATACAATCAATGATCATCCAATCACCTCTACTATCTATGTATGTAGCTAGCAAGCCGGCCCATGACTCGAAATGATGTATTTCATAAGGTTTGTGAATGTCCGATCATGGGTGAACAATAGGCCCCCAATAGCTATGCCCCTAAACTTAAATATAAGGGAGGGGATGGTTAAAGTTAAAAAGAGGGAGGGGGACAAAATAAGGGAACTATTGTGTCTCATACTAACTCTTACTCAAGTGAACAACATCCCTTCCCTCCAACTTGTGAAACAATAGTTGTCTGAGTATGAAAGGTACTAGCACCACTTTATATCCCTTCCCTCCAACTTGTGAAACAATAGTTGTCTGAGTATGAAAGGTACTAGCACCACTTTATATTAGGTGCAAGTCATTTCCCTTTAAGGTACTAGCACCACTTTATATTAGGTGCAAGTCATTTCCCTTAAAAGGAGTTTTTGTTTAGTGCATGATTTTTCTAATCACTTTTTTGTTTCTTCCTAAAAGCATGCTTTTGTGAAAAAAATTGGTTATCATTTTATTCTTTTCGGAGAAGGATTCCCTTTGATTCGTTTTGTTATATGTAAGGTCACTTGGATCCTAATCTTGTAAATAAATTAAGAGTATGATATTTTTATAAATTGAGAACCATATAAGCATAAGAAGGGGGTCATGTTTACCTTATACAAATAGTAAATAGTGGTTTTTCTTAAAGTGTCCTATGACCTCCCGTGTTTTCTATAGAGTGAATTCCCCAAGACCATGGACCTTAGAGTTCGTCACGCTCTTTGTAATTTATTGACTTTTTTGCTTTAATAGTCTTGTTAAGAGCATATGAGTGGCTTACTCTAAAGAATCTCACATAGGCAACACACATCACCTCTACAACAACTTTAACTCCATTGTTACTAATGTAAACTACAAGTCAATCATTATTTAAATCCTTGAGGGATTGACCATGGAAAACTTATCATATCGCAAGGGAGGGGGGTCTTTTCAAAAATTATATAAGCGTATAAGTTAGAGGTAAGCTTCAATAATTAGTCCCTTAAACTTAAAATTGAGGGAGGGTGTGGTTAAACTTGGAGGGGGGAGGCAAAGGAAGGGACTATTGTGTCTCACAGGAATGAGTGATCAAGTGAGGATCATCCTTACCCTCCAACTTGTGAGTAAATATAATAGGTAATAACAACCCTTTGTATTGGGTTCAGGTTGTTTCTCCAAAAAGAGTTCTTCTACAGTACATGATTTTCAAATAATTGTTTTGTTTCTTCTTGGAAACTATACCATTGTGAAAACAAGGTGAAAAGTCATGAAGGCCTACTAAAGATAAGAGCAATCATTAGGGGGGTAAAAGTTATGGGGAGCGGGTATGAATGAGTGCTTACAATCACACATCATTTTTTTGTATTTTAATATAAAAGTTTGTTGTCCATTATACACACATAATCACAAATGGATTATATGTTACAAAGGGCCCACTTAAACAACAAGTTGAAAGGCTCACGCTGGCATCCTAAGGTAGGTTACACATTGCCATATAAAAAAAAATCCCAGCTTGCCCAACAGATAGCGTTGATGTGGGCATTGTGGGCACTGGTTTAGCACAACAATGGATGTATGGAGCAGGTCGAAAGCAGGTGCTCTGATTGGTGGAATACTTGCCCACCATATTTGGGCAGCTCTTGGGTGCTGTCCAAATCTCTAGAAAATTTTGACGTGTGCTAGCATACAACTAGGATATGGCATCACCTCTACAATGGTTGTGTGTAACGAGCATCAACGTCCAAATCCACGTGCAAAGGAGAGACTGGCTATGAGTGTAACAATAGCGAGTGCTGCCTCTACTCTATAACCAACCTGAGACAAAATAAAATGAAAAGGATGTAAAATAAATAAAGAGATCCATTGCCAAATTTTCATAGCAAATTGTAAGTTTTATAAGCATAAGATATATTGAAATTAAAAAAATGATAATACTCACATTTTGTGAGAAAGTTATATGTAATAGAAACAATAAAATAAAAAATACATCAAAGTTTAACAAAAAATATATCAATGTTTTCTTATAAAAAATTTATAGATTTAATAAACATAAAAAATAATAATATAATTTAATAAAATGAATATTTTTTAAGTCTTTAAATGATAAGACCCTTTATCAATACCTCACATCATGGGATCAAACTCCTATGAATTAATGTTTAATTCTTTGTTCTCTAAAGCTTTTTTTAAGCCTCCCCAAAAAGCAAATGCAAAGGGCCTTAAGAATAGCATTTAAAAGGCTATGTCTTCTTTCTATTCACAAAGACTTTTAAGGTTCCTTAGGGACACTTGTCTCACAATGAAAACCTGGGGGTACTAAGGCACTTAGAGGGAATGCAAAAAGTCTTAAGAATAGTATTTAAAAAGCTATGTCTTGGATTAGGACTACTTGTGCATTGTTGTCAGTAGATGGAATGCCTAAGAAGGTGTAAAGATCTCAAAAGGACAATTTTTTGGACCCTGTGTATCGAGGAAGAGGCGGCGGATTGGTGGGGGTGGCTGCCTTGATGTAATTATAGTCTCTGGATGATGTCATGGCTCAATAAGAGCATGACTAGACCTTGTAATTTTTTGGGCTGCTCAATATAATTCACTCACAATTGTGACTTTTGCCAAAAAAAAAAAAAAAGCATTTAAAAAGTTATGTTTTCTTTCTATTCACAAAGACTTTTAAGGTCCCTTAGGGACACTTGTCTCACAATGAAAATTGGACTACCTTCACGCTTGGGGTACTAAGGCATTAGAGGCCAAAAAGGGTTGCTTATTTTTTATTGGATTCTCTTTTGATTTGTCTTGTTATGTATGGCTATTCGAGTCTAAATAATATATAATAAGTCAAGGATATAATATTTTTGGCTTGCAAAAGGCCATAGTGGGGTGGGTGGAGAATTGGTGCAAATTTTGGATCCATTTTGCTTCAAAGTGATGGCATTGGTAATTGCTAAGTCTTTCCTTTCATTTCTTTTGGTTTGTTAATAGTACCTTCCGCTCACGTTTCAAATTTTATTATTTCTTAAAGTGATTAGCCCTGCCTTTTCATGTTGATAATTGAAATCTCATTTAACTTTTAGTACCTTCAAATAGCATCCCTCGCTAGGTGTCAGGGAGGTGTTATTAAAAAAATTAATCCAATAGCTCACATCAAATGTATGCTTAACTCCTTTCTTGATTGAGGTTTTTTTTAGAAAATCAATAATAAATTAAAAAAGTAAAAAAACAAGGTCAAGTAATGTAAGGCCATAAAATAAGAGACTTTCAAATTTAAAAAGATTTTATTGTTTCACATGAAAAGGTAGTTTTAATAAAAATAGAAAATTGGACTTACAATTACATGTCATTTTTATTTGTTGTTGTTGTTGTGTGTGTGTGTGCGTGCATGTGCCCGCGCGCGCGCGTGCGTGTGTGTGTGTGAGAGAGTGAGAGAGAGAGAGAGAGAACTAAAAATATGCTAAAAGTAAAACTAAAAAGATTAAATGTAGCAAGTTTGATGACTTCATAAGACAAAAGATTTGAAACACACTTTAATGTACTTTGACCATGTGCTAATTATTGAGTTTCTGAGCTGCTCTATTAATTAAATTGCTTACCTAGTCAAATTGTGATTGATTATTTTTTTTAAAGCTTTTTTAAAAGTCTTTATTTTCAAGCCAAACCAAATTAATGCAAAAAATAGAAGCATTTTTACTTGGATTGTTGCTTAGAATTACCAAAAATTCACCTTAAAAAATAAGTGCTGATAAATATTCAAAAAGAAAATTTTTACCTTTGACTATGAAATTAACACTACAAAGGAGGATATGCCATCACTTTCAAGATAAAATTTACATTGTTGGGGAAAGCCATTGACATGGCTTAGCCAAAAGAGCCGTGGCAAGCACTAGACTTCTCTAATTTGCATCTCCTGCGCTTGGTCCCCAAAACTCTCACCCGTACTTCACTTTAGCAAGCCAGCGTGACTCCTCACCTTGTTTGAATTGAAAACCATATAAGCATAAAAAGAGGGGTCGTATCTACCTTACACAAGTTGTAAATAGGGATTTTTCTTGTTTGAGTGTTAGCTCTAGGTGGCATTCTCTTTTCCATAAAGATGAATCCCCTGAGTTTAAATATAGGCTTGTACATCACCTTGTATGCTCAAAGACAAAGCTAGCTGATTAGACATAGAACGAGCACACTCACATAATATTCAATATGGATAAAGTTAGGATAATTGTAATATTTTGCCATTGGCCTTTACCCCTAGCGATGTGTGTCATAAAATTGATTTACTTAGGTATAGCCAAGCACCTCACACCATAAGGTCCACTAAAAGTGATATTTGATTGGCTTTTGAGACCTTTAAAACTTTAAATCTACAAGAATGTTTGTGAAAGGTACTCTTAGCAATGAAAACTACAAAAGATACATCTCCAAAACTTTGTTTAGATAATAACCTTGATACAACAAAGTTGTGTGATCAAGAAGAAAGACTTCTATTTGTGCCATCAACATCCTTACGGATGAGAGCATTGGGTCAGATTGTATTGTGCACATACCATGCACGTTCTTGAATTCAATGGGAATATGAACACCCCTCATTGATTGTGTGTTTGTGCACATGAATTCCGTGCATTGATGCTAATGTGACACCGAGGTCGTGCTAACAAGCTTGGTGCAAGTGTCTTGAGTTGCAACGATCGCCGAATGGGAGATTTTGCAGGCTAACTCCTACCTTCACATTCCCACCACCGTGAGAACCTCCGCTTTATTTGCAATGGGTTGTTGTCAACGATCCTAGCTGAAACGGAGCTGTCATATCACGCGATCGAGGCATCGATCAATATAAACTAATCTCGGGATGCTGATGCTAGCGGGAGAAAACTAATCTCACGATATCGCGTCTAATATATATGATTTTTGTAGTTCAAATTTTTGTATAACATTATTGAGATAACTTTATATTAGGGACGTTCACTCCCTATCAAATTTGCTACTTGAACCCCCATCCTTAGGCTGAGCCCAATGCCTTAACTAACATGCGTGCGTGTGTTTGCTTGACATAAGGATGAGGCTATGGGGATATGAATTTAAAAAATTAATTTCAGGATAAAAAATAGCCTTGGGATCTCGAGACTAGTTTTTATCACTAGAGATCAACACTTGCGATTAAGTGAAGGGGCTCCTTTTGCATGGAACCATTGATTCATGTAGATCAATCCTTCTTATTGAGATTGGGGGGGGGGTTTGGCAGGCCACGGTGCTCTTTTTGGCCAACGCACCTACATGTGTTGCTTGACATAGAGACGAGATTGTGGGATATGAATCGAAAAAAACTATTTTTAATTGAAAACCAATGTTCAAATTGCAAGATTAGCTTTAATAGTGTAAATATAGAGAAAAACATTGTTAAATTTGTAAAAAATCCACTTAAGAATTGGGAAAGGGATGTGTATATGTTTGGGATAAAGGGTTTTTCCCAAACATTATTACCCCTTCAACCCAAGCCTAAGATAACAGGGGTGGCTTTTGCCTCAGAATCAAAGTGCAGTAGTGAGAAATCAAGACTGATCTCACTGTCTGAAAACAAATCATTTGACCCTTCCTTTCGATCAAGAGATATTGTGTCTAAAGGGATAATATTTTGACATTTGGGGGCCCGCTGGGGGTGGACATAATGCACAAGCAAAGATTCCAGTGGGTCATGGACAAGGTCAAAGGACAAAATGAGAAGATGGGAGTTTGTGTTGCTGCCCTTTCAGAGCCGGATTAAAGTAATCAATTCCTTTATAATCCCTTATATTTCCTTCACTGTCATGCTACTTAAGATTGCCAAACGTAACTGCGAGGAGTTCTTGAAACCTGTAAAAAGATTTTTGAGGAAGAATAACACCAAAGGGCCATGCCTTTGCAATGGGCAAAGTGGGAGGAGGTAGCTAAGACAATGGAGAAGGGAGGTAACGGATAATCAACCCTGCTATCCATGTGGAGGCCCAATGTGCTAAGTTAGTAGTAAGGATGGCTCAACCAAACCAACATGGGCCACTATGGCCAGGGAGATGATGGACAAAGCGAAACTATGCTCAGAAGAAGGTCAATGGAAAGAGTTAGAAATCCATGACAAACTGTTGGCCCCCTAATGTGTTAACCTGAGGTTGGGAGGCACATTTGACAAGCTGGTACAAAAGTGTAGAAGAGTAGCAGGGACTCTGGGGTGGGGAGAGCTAACCAAATACTCTAGATTTCCATTACTCACTGGTCCCCCTTGCTGTCCAAAGTGGGTAACTTGGTGGGTCACCCTTTCTGGCAAGAAATTTCCAGGCAAGTGAACAACAAAGGAATCAAGTGCTTGACGTGTTTTTGGGACATCAACACTAAGAGGTGGAAGGATATTGACCAACTAACTAAGCAATTTCACCTCAATGGCCCCAAAAAACTACTAGTCATCAGAGTTGTGGAAGGAATGGACAACATTACTATGCCAATATGTGAGTCCAACTTGGACTAGAAAGCATGGCACCGGCTCGCCTAAGGAAAGACAACTCTTCAAAACGCAAACCAAAAGTGTTTACCATGATCCCAGTTACAAGGTGGTGTAATGGAAATGGCCTATGAACTTTGAGAATAGTGGAATTAAGAGAATTAAAGTGAGCATTTTTGTGAGATCACTTTGAGAACATAGAGGGTGAACTTAATTGATAGTAGAAACATAAATATAGTACTTAAATAACTTGGCATGAACAATACTTTTGCGAGAGAGAGAGTGTTAGAGAACATGACAATAGTTGAGGACCGGATTTACTTGGAGCCAGTCCCCCCTCCAAAAGGCGTTTGTATTATAGATTCTCCTATCAAGAGAGACTTGGTATAATACAATGTGTGTGTTCCTTGTGACCTTGGTGATGCTATGAAGATGCAAAGCTTCATGCATCATGAGCATAACATAAACTTTGCAAAAAACAGTAACTATCCCAAGCCTCAATCCCAAGGCCTCAAACACCTTCGAAGGTGGAGAGAGCTAGCGGGGAATGAGGGTAGGGAAGAGGAAGAAGAATCATCCATAGGAGAAAGAAATAGTTCATCACTTATCATCACTCTTCTTGCTTAGCATAGCATAATAGCATAGTAATGAAGATGAAGAAGATGGAAAACTAAAGCATTCAAGCATGGCTCTTGGTTGGATTTACATTTCATAGCCAAGAGTGTTGGTGTAGGCTCTCCACTTCTCAACAAGCTTGGAGAAGGAGATGGAGCTCTTGCACTTTGCACTCCACACAATGAGAGAGTGTGTGTGTGGTTGTGGGAGAGTATACCCCCTCTCATGCTTGGTCCACCTCTCTCTCTCTCTCTCTCTCTCTCTCTCTCTCTCTCTCTCTCTCTCTCTCCATTTAACTATATCATTTGGACATGTGTCCTCTTTTTTCTCTTTGAGAGAAAGAACTTAATTATTTATTTTTATGCATCTAAATTCTCATTAGAACCCTTTAAATCCTATCCAATAGGATTCAAGCACATCATGAGGGCCACATGTGGAGGATTTTGACACGTGTCTTTTATGCTTCTTAAGTCATTTGGACATGTGTCCTCTTTTTCCTCTTTGAGAGAAGGAGCTTAATTATTTATTTTTATGCATCTAAATTCTCATTGGACCTCTTTCAAACTTATCCAATAGGATTCAAGCACATCATGAAGGCTACACGGGGAGGATCTTGACATGTGTCTTTTATGCTTCTTATGTCATTTGGTTTGAATTGAACACTTCAAGCACTTAGTCATTTAAGCATGAAAATCATTTATGCCTCTTGAGAGCTAATGTTTGAATTGAACACTTCAAGAACCTTAGTCATTTAAGCATGAGAATCACCTCAAGCACTTTAGTTAGCAAGCCGACAAGCACCTCATGCTTGGGTAGGATTCCCACCTCAAGGTCAGCCCAAGCTTGCCTAAGGTCAAATGACTTTCTAACATCAATATTTGGAGGTCTTTAATGAAGTTAACCATAAGGTCTTTTAAACTCTATTAGATGCACATTGCTCTTTGATAGACTACCTCCTTTTAGACCCCCATTGAGATGTAACCATCTCTCCTCTTAGTTCCTTGCTCAGGTAAATCTAGAAGCACTTATTGCACATTGCTCTTCGGTAGCCCATTTCCTTTTGGACCCCTATTGAGATCCTGGGGGATTCACTATGTTTTTCCGTACGGTACCACGTGAGTTTACAATAGGGGGGTTTTAGATTTTGTACATAAGCGTATACATTGGAACTACATTCAACTACCCGAGCCACCTTAAATCCATTAGTAGGCCTCTCTGTCTCTCTCTCTCTCTCTCTCTCTCTCTCTCTCTCTCTCTCTCTCTCTCTCTCTATGTGTGTGTGTGTGTGTGTGTGTGTGTGTATGTGTGTGTGTGTGTGCGCATCGATGAATACTTTCATGGCGTGGTGAAAGTAAGGCAAACTTGAAATTCTCTCATTTTCTTGGTCAAAATTAGAAGCTTTTTTCGGTAATTACACTAAAACTTATGTAAATTTCCTCGTAGCCAAGCTCAAACCCCTCTAATTTGTCAAAATTCCCAAAATACCCTTCAAATTTTTAAAATTCCCAAAGTACCCATGTATCTATTTTGATCGGATTGATCAAGCTTTTCTAATTTTTATTCCTTTTTGACAATTGAGATGCATTTTTGAGTGGTTAGCATGTAATTTGTCACATATTACCTCACAAAACAAGCGATTATGTCCACAAAGATGACACATAACTGTAGTCATCAACAAAATGTCAATCCTTGAAGAATTAGAATACATCCTAATTCCTCTCTGTCCTACCACACATTGGCTAGAGAGAGAAGAAGAAGAAGAAGAATAAGAGAGTTTTAACGTCGTAGGAAACTATCCGAAGATACCTTAAAGATCTAGCCGACAAGGAGAGTTGAACTCAAGACCTGTTATGAGAGAGAGAGAGAGAGAGAGAGAGAGAGAGAGAGAGAGAGGGATGGAGAATGTTAAAGCTGGTATTTATTATGCTAGTTCAAATGTAGAAATGACACATCGTGAGAACATAGATTTTCACACGATATTTGTTTCCCACCTTTCATGGCAACATGATGGTGTTCAAGCATCGTCTACCTGCACTATTTGAACATAGGGGATGCATGAAATCGATCTTTTCTATTACTGCCGTTTGAATATAGGGGCAGCACAAGATTAATCCATCTCTCAAGTGCAGACAGTGAAGAGGCTTTGTACGAGTAGAGAGCATTATTTACACACACACACACACACACGCAGTGTCACAGGCTGCTATTAGACGGTTAGCAAAGTGGACACTAGAGAGAGCGCAACTTCACACATAGCCTAGACAAGCACTTGCACAGAGACATGCTCGCAAGCACTTGCGACAGGTTAGAGAGAGAGAGAGAGAGAGAGAGAGAGAGAGAGAGAGAGAGAGAGAGTGGGTTCATGGGCATCGTGGGGTTTTTTTGGAATTGCGGCCTTGTGTGTGACGCTCTTGGCAAGCAATTGCAATTTGCATCTGGGCGGACATAAGTGGCAGAAGGAGAGCCCAATTAATCCTCGCTTGCAGAATCCTAGCATTGTGTCGTGCAATGCTCAAAATAAACTTTTTTCAAAGAACTTGGCAAACCTACATATGTGAAACAACAGAGGTAAATTGATAAAATTTGAAGGTTTTTACACCAAATTAGAATGCAATGTTTAATTACAACCAAAGATAATATGTAGTTAACGTTTTCTTAATTGTGATGAGTAAAAGCCCTCTTATGCTGCCATTCGTTAGTCGAGAGCGAAAGTAAGAAAAATTGAGCCCTTTTGCCAAGAGAGCATGAGGAAATCGAATGTCCTTTAATCTCTCCTTGCTCTCTTCTTTACGTAAGCATTAGCCCACTCCTCTAAGTCTTTCCCTGTTATGCCTTGTACAGAATTTGTTGCTTCCACACAATTTACTTTTTTACTGATTTATGCACATGAATTGCCCTTAAATTCCCTTTGTACATGAACTACTCCTTGCTTTATGCAATCCATCAAACTCTGTTTGTGTGACAAAGCCTTAAATATAAGGGAAATATTCAATATATCATTGACTGTCGAGTCTCGATCAGAGAGAGAGAGAGAGAGAGAGAGAGAGAGAGAGAGAGAGAGAGAGAGAGAGAAGAAGAAGAAGAAGAAGAAGAGTATTTTAACGTTGTAGGAAACTATCCCTAGAGACCTTAAAGATCTATTCGACAAGGAGAGTTGAACTCAAGACCTTTTATTCAAGAGGAAAATGGTGTGAGAGAGGGAGAGATGCTTGCAGATAGGCCTTTTCCTCTTTGGGTTTTCTCACCTTCAAATAAAATTTAGTGGTAAATTTCAAAATTGTGGGACTACACTAAACCTAGGTTTTTTTACAAGCACTGTCGTGTGCTTCTTTGAATTTGGGCATCAGCGACAGAAGGTTTCTTCCTATCCTCGTTCTCTCCCCCGCGAGTCGCAGACGAGGTGTTGGGCCTCTCCCGCCCCTTGGCCGAGCTCTCTGCAACCTCCCCGCTATAGCCACACCTGCTTGGTGTCTTGTGCACTGCGTGCGGTACTGCTACGCCCTCTCAGCAATTGCGTCACGAGCCTTTTGCTGGCTGTACCACCGTAGCACCCTACAAGTGGCATCTCTCCCCTCCCTCAGAGCTTTCGACGGGCCTCCGACCTGAAGGTATTTACGGATTTTTTTCACAGTCAGTAGGGGATGCAATTTTTTGAAAATGTGATTCACCTTAAAAAACAAAGGTACAAACTTCTGTCTTGCACTGCCAATGGGACTCAATCTCTTTGCATGCAATCCTCAATGCAGCTCCTCGCACTCTCTTGCCGCTCATTTGACACACTCATAGACCTCCCACAATTTGGTAGCATTGATGCAAATGGGAACACAGGGCAAAGAGGGGTGCATGTGTGGGGGGGCTTTTATAGCCACTCACTATTATAGGAAAGTGAAAACGCCATGGCAAAAATTGTAGATGGTGTCGCAGGCAAGAGCTCCAACAAAAGCAGGAAGGAACAAGAGGTGCACATGAGCCCTAGCTAGGGATCTTTCTCTCTCTCTCTCTCTCTCTCTCTCTCTCTCTCTCTCTCTCTCTCTCTCTCTCTCTCTCTCTCTCTCTCTCTCTCTCTCTCTCTCTCTCTCTCTCTCTCTCTCTCTCTCTCTCTCTCTCTCTCACACACACACACACACACACACACACACACATTGTTCAAGTAGAGGCTTTTCTTGCTGTTGTTCAGAGCGGAAGGGTAGGATTCTGAGAAAGCACATGTGCAGAGGAGGCACAAGCAGAACTGCAGCCAGATGCCATTGCGGGGAATATTCTTCATTAATAAATTCTTTTGAAGATGCGTGAGTAGTAGACGCAATAGAAAAATAAAACCTTGAAGAGAATCCAGAGAGATTCTTTGGTGACTCACTTTAGCCACTGCCATTTGTTGGAACAAATGCACCTATTTTTTTGCAAGCAGATGTGGATCTCTCTCTCTCTCTCTCTCTCTCTCTCTCTCTCTCTCTCTCTCTCTCTCTCTCTCTCTCTCTCTCTCTCTCTCTCAAAAAGCATACTCCATCCGAGATCAATGCTATCAAGCTCCCTTCAAATGCGACAAGGTTGTGAGAATTCCACGATCACATTACTTGGCGATTCAAAAAATTGTTGAGTGTCTCCTGCTCGAGATGGTTCGAAGAGGAGGCATCAGGGGAGAACGAGTGAGGAACATGAATAGGGAGAGGCGTAGGAGGACAAGAAGAAGATATCTTAAGAGGATATCTTTTGAGGAATGCAATTCTATGAAAGGAGAGCGAGTAGTCAATAGGTACCCCAATTTCAAAATAATATAGAAGCATTCAATAAAATGTGATTCTTGATGAAAGATGTTACCTCATAACACAATTGTGGAGAAAAGCCTTTGTTTAGATTGATGTTTGAAAAGCCTGTAGCCTTCGCATCACTGATGCATGTAGCTAAAAGCGTACTTTCTCCAAAGTTGAGCCGGAGCTACCCCCAAAAAACTCCTGCGTGAAAGTTGCTCAAAGCATACATGTCAAAGGTGCTGCTCAGAGGCTGTCCTACCCGTGTGATGAGGATGCATTGTTGTCGTATGTAGCCTATAAAAACAACCCATTATAGTGATGAGGATGAGATGCTTGCAACCAAAAGGCACTAATGGAGCTATCTAGTGTAAGGATCGCATTATGCATAGCCTTCGCTCCTCTAAAAACTTCTTGCTCCTAGTATGTAACCAGCCAAATGCCGTTTTTAGGGTTTTGAAGCGTTCTAGGTCACATATCTAGGTTACAAGTCTTCCAAATGTAGCAAGACAAGGTGCTTCTATCTGGCTCAAAGGCATCCTTACGGGCACGATGGTGCACTCTGTAAGAAGGTAAGGATTGAGAGCTTCGAGAATTAAAGACAGGAGTTGGGGGTTCTATCTAGGTTGTCTTGTGGGGAGAGCTCGAGTGCATTTTGAGGTGCATTTCTTCAGAGTGTAGTCATGCAGACTCCAGATCTGGCTACATATGGCAACAATCCCTCATGCAATATCACTTTCGGCTCTTGAAAAAGACACAAAACATTGTTTTCTCGCTGACTGTTGCTTAATTTCAAGCACACGATTTCGCCTTAACTCGGTAATGAGTGCACAATCTTGCGTATTAATACACATGGCATGACTTGAAAAACAAAGGATTCACTAGATTTCCACCAGTACCAACCCCTCATCTCAGGCATGAAAAGATTTTGCCAGGTACTACAAGGTACCAAAAATCTTTAACAAAGATGATCTGATTAATTCACAAAGTATCTTTTTTACTATAGGCAGATCGCTTACAACGTATCTCTTATTCTTGCGTAAGTTGAAGATCACTTGGTCTTTAACTTAACCCCTCTCTACCTAAGTTCATAGCCTCTTGCATGCTCCAGATATCTACGCGATGGTCGTAGCTTCCTTGGATGAGCTCCAGCGCATGGAAGGTTGAGGTTCCAACATAGGGGTCATCAAGTCTCTGTCGGGGATGCTCCACCCTCACATGCCCAAAGTTTGCCAGCAACCCTAAACCCTAAACCGGCTTTTAGATCATAGTTTGAAGCATCTATCGGTAGTTACACTAAATCTTGTCACATTTTGTTAAATTTTTTCAAGGCAAGCTCGAAATCTAGCCTAGATTTTGCAAGTTAGTGATAACCTATGAAAATTAGAATGCATTATTTCAGTTTTGAATGTCCATTAAAGAGTTCAACTCCCCACTAACAATGCGGACTATGTATATATAATGTATATTTGTTTTTTTGTTAAATAACGATTCCATCTACCATAGTGAAAGGTGTTCAATAAAATTTGGAAAATGCCTTGTGTCGGAGCTTGTAAACCTCGTGTTTTATATGGTTAAAGTATTTTATATGCTTCAGTCTTGAAGAGTTTAATACGCCGCAATCTTTATTGTTTTGGCCATACTCACAATTTTGGGTGGTAGTGTTATATTAATTCAATAAAGAATGTACTTAATCTCAAACTGGATGTGTGACATCATACCGTTAAAGATTTTAAGATCGTTAGTTTCTTTTACATGTAGTTACAAATTCTATAGTCTCAATTTCCCTCATGGTCATATGGCTTGACTGGGTGTGTTATGTTGAGCTATAGTTTCTTGCCAAGACGACACGTCTAGCATACCTTGGGTCTATGTGTCACACATACACAATGTCTTCATTTTGTATATAGTTACAAATATAGTTTCAATTTGTCACATGGTCATATGTCTTGACCAGCTGTGCCATCTTGAGCTATCGATTTTTACCTTCAATTCTTCTAGCTATCCATATGGCTTGATCGGGTCTCTTGAGCTATTCATTCTTACCAAATGTGTAGTTGTGCCTGTTTTTACTATAAAAGGCGTTAAAAATTTTAAGATCGTTAGTTTCTTTTACATGTAGTTACAAATTCTATAGTCACAATTTCCCACATGGTCACATGGCTTTACTGGGTGTGTTATCTTGAGCTATAGTTTCTTGCCAAGACACGTCTAGCATACCTTGGCTCTATGTGTCACACATACACAATATCTTTATTTTGTGTATAGTTACAAATATAGTCTCAATTTGTCACATGGTCATATGGCTTGACCGGGTGTGCCATCTTGAGCTATCGATTTTCATCTTGAGTTCTTCTAGCTTTCAAAGTGAAATATGGTATATCAATGTGTCACATTTGGTTAATGCAAGAGCCTTGATGTAATAGTTTGAAATAGAATCGAATATATATATATATATATAGGTTGACTTGAATGCTTCTTTTTTTTAATAGGATATCATTATAGTCATTATGGCAGAGGGTAAGAAGAAGGAATTTCTTCAGTCTCTAAGATCAACTCTCTGCAAGGTGATTAGTGAATTACCGGAGAATCAAGCGCAAAATGAGACACTCATAGACAAAATGCTTGAAAAAGCAATCGTAAGTGCGGTCTCCAAGGAAACCTTTTTTATAAGCAAAGACAAAGCTCGCGAGTCTGCTTATAGTATCATTGGTAACATGAAAAAGTGCGCCCATGATTTATATGAAGCTCTTCCCGAAGGTGTTCAGTTGATAAAGCTCAAGGTTTGGGATTTGGCTTGGCATGCAGAAAGAGAGAAGAGTAAGCGTGCCAAAGATATAGATACACAATATGTGTTATCTAAAAAGATACGAAGGGAGCAAGTTGACCATGCCCAAGAGAAGACGGTGTCAGAGATAGAATGCCATGGACATCCAATTATAAACTCTCTGCAGAGGTCTGCGAGAAACTCGGAGTGTACTTTGACACTTCTCATACCACATGATACTATCACTTACTACCAGAACTTGGGTGTCGGCTCCTTTGGTACATGCTTCCAAGTAAGAATTGATGGTATTTTGTCCAAGTGAAAATATGTATGCAGCGAAGCAGTATCGAGGAATGCCTGGATAGAAATTGAAGTCCTTCAAGGATGAGGTCACCTTTGATCTTCGACATAGGGAGATTGTGCGTAGTATTGCGCATACATGCAATGAGCCTTTGATAGCCATTTTTCCTTACTTCAAAGGAGGAAGCATTGGGAAAACAATGCACAGTCTACCTTTTGACAAAGGTACCTTTAGCCGAATTGTGAAGAAGGAAGAGAAAGATGGCACAGGTTCAAGTAAAGGTAAGGGAATTAAGCTGAATCAAGGAGAATTAACTCGAGTCATGGCCTTTGCGAACAATCTACCAAATATCATAGCTGCCTTAGCACACACAATGGCCTATACCCATGAATTGGGCGTTGTTCATTGTGACTTGCATTCTTTCAATGTTATGCTGGATTTTACTAGGGATTTAGATCCTCGAGTTGGCATCATTGATTGGGGATTAGCAATGAGGACTGCATCAGAGAGACAACAGTCACTCAATTGTTTTCAAAGCAAAGCCCATAAGCTTAAACCTTGGATTGCTCTAGAGCTATTGAAGAACACACATAATGACCATGTGTATACCAGAGAGGTTGATGTCTATGCATTAGCATGGCTTATTGATCAAATGGTCAAGTTTTGTAGAGAATTGTCTATGGAATACAATACCGATTGGCTAGCATCTCGTTCAGCAAAAGTGAAGCATACCATATTCAAGAGATTGTAAAAGCTGGGTATCTTCTACAAGAAAATAATAGAAAATCATTTGAAGAATTGTATGCAGACTTAACTCACATGCACTTGGATGGGAACAAATGTCTGCGGCCATTGGTAGAGATGATGCCAGCCTTTTATTGAGTTAAACTCTTTTGCCTTGTAGCAAGATGTTAGCCATCAAAAGTGTAACTTTCTTTTGGTTGGTCATCAAAGATGTATTTCTTTTGTCGGTAATTACACTGAATCTTTGTCGATTCTTTTTCAAGGCAAGCTTGAAATCTAGCTAAGATTCTGTAGAAATTTAAAAAACGCCCTCTATTGGAGCTTGTAAACCCTTTGTTTTATATGCTTAAAGTGTTTTATATGCTCGAGTCTCAAAGAGTGTTATATGCTTCAATCCTTTTTTTTGGGTTATACTCAAAATTTTGAGTGGTAGTGTTGTATCAACTCAATAATGAATCTACATTAATCTTAAGCCGTAGGTTTTCTTTCAAAGACTCAAAGATTCCTTTCTTTTCAAGTTTTTTGAAGTAGCAGAGACGGACATTGTGAGTGCAGATGTAGTTACAAATTATGTAGTTGTTTGCAAGTATTCTTGTTTATGAATGGGGCTTGTCTTTATAGATAAGTTGACTCCGATATGGCCATCAAAGAGATTGTGATTAACCTCAATCAAGGGACAGGGAAAACAAACACACTTGGTTTTGTTATGGGGAGAGAGGGAGCTACATATAGGGAGATTAGAGAAGAGATTAACTCTGGTGCTTTAGCTTCAAATGACTATAGATTTATGGGAGGCTCACGCATGTTACCAATAAGTGAAAAACAAGAGGAGATATGGAAGGTGACCAGTGATGAGGTGACAATAGAGTACAAAATTGGTGTTGCATCCCCTGCAAAGCGCCCTAGGGTGGATTCTAGAGGTGCATCCAATGAGGTGGATGGGAGATCCTCAGCGTGTCAGGCAACAACAAGTGAGACATGTCCCTTTAGTTCCTCGCTCGACGCTTCTGTGGAAGAGAGAGAAGGAGAAGTTCGTATGAAGAGAATTCTTGCTACACGCTCCCAAGTCAAGAAGTGGGAACGATATGTGAAGACTGCCAAAGAGAAGTTGCGATTCAAAGGGCACTCTGATAGGTTTACTCTAATGTCAAAGGATAAAGATGGGAGGGCTCTGTTTCAAATCTGGTGCAAAGAATGCGAGATCGCATATGGACAGGGTGGTCCGGATACCATATACAATTTTATGAATTTACACTTAAAGACCATAAGTCACATGCAATCCATGGGGCACCATGAAGCAAAAAGGTCGGACTCCCACACTGCAAGCCTAGAGGATCCGACTATTACTAGAAACAAAGAGAAGGTGGTTGAGGCAATGGAGGAGGTCAATGCATTTGCGGAAGAGAGGAAATCAGAATTTGAATTGGTGCTTGAGACAATTGATGACTATAAGTCTACCTCTAAAGTCTGTATAAAGTGCAATGTTGATGGAAAATGGATCCCCCTATTCCCAAAGACAGGGTCTATCAAACAATGCATGATAGAGCACACAAAGTCAAAGGTGCATATTCAGGCTAGTGCTCCAAGTTCGCACGAAGGGACAAAGAAGGTTGGTCGTCCAAGTAAGTTCCCGGTACCTGATGACCATCAAAAGGAGTTGATTGGATTTTTCAAACCAATCTCGGGTAAATTGCATTATTGACATTTTTATTAGTATCATAGATCTTTTGTTGGCAAGCTTGATGAATGTGTGTTGTCCTTGCTAGTATGTTCCGGGAAGTCATCGAGTGCACCAGAAAGAAATGAAGGTGAAGATATGCCATTCTAAGTACCTCTCTGTCTTTTTCTTGTACCACTTCTGAAGCAGTTTTTGATAAAAAAGACTTTTGTTGTTCTTTATTTTCCTTTTTTTCCAAATAGAAGAAAAGATATATTCAACACTATGTTGGGGATTTTGGCAAAAATCATTCACATTTGGAGGAAACACAATTGACCTAAAACCATTTTTAGATGATAGTAGAGGGGGGGCAAATTGGTTTAATGAACCAAACACCATAGCAACATTATATAAGGATCAATGCGTCATCGACATATCTGGAACTTTTCGTCACAAAAATTGCAGCAGAGTAAGCATACTGAGAATGCCATTTGATGGGCTAATGTGTTCAAATTGTGCCTCCATTCCCAAGGGACGAGATTTTTGGATGAGAGTCTATCGCCAATCCCAGGCAACACATAGTCGAGGGCTTAGAGATATAGGTTTCGGCAGAAGACTCGATTACATAACTAACTCAGAGATTCTTGGCATAGCACGATCTAGGTGTATCCTAGTTCAAAGACTTAAGAAGCAAACGTGGTTCACAAAAACCAAAGTTGCAGCATTAAGTGTAAGAGTCAGGAATCTTCATGATACTGTCTCCGAAGCTTTGGGAAGAGGAGATGTGAAAAAGTTTTGCATGGATATAATCAATGCGCACAATGTCGGTTTGTTTGAGGGAAAGCAAGCATTGTGGAGATTTCTCATGGATATCTCGCAAAACATTTTAAGAGATCCCCGAGGCAAGAGATACTCTGACACAACAAAGAGTCTCTTTGAAGCTGTTAAATTGTGGGGAGGTACAAGAATGCACAACTTTCTCTCTTTGAACCTTGGGGGACCTCATATTTCAACCACTATGAGGGAAACAAGGAAGTCCATATGTTATAAATCAGCGGTCAGGGAGGATATATTTCAACATGTGGTTGAGGTTTACAAGCATCAAATGAGTAGAAACAACATCCCGATGGGCAGTGTTCCTGTTATTATTGCCGAAGATGAGACTGTTATAAAGAGGATGGTCAGGTGGAATGCAAGGGATGATGAACTTGTCGGCTTTTGTGGAAGGAAACAAGAACACAATTGTGTACCAGATTTTGTGGTGGTTGTTGGTTCTGGTGAAGCCGGGTACAACAACGTTGTTGAGGCGTTCCACGCTAATATTATTGCTCACTATGCACGAGTTCTTATTGCAAATCCACTTATTCATTGTCTACCAAAGCTTGTCCTGGTGGTCCAACTGACATGTAGTCGATTTAATTCGAATTTTATTAAAGCACAATGGGATGCATTGAAGTGCGCAAGCGAGAGCGTGTGTGTGTGTGTGTGTGTGTGTGTGCAGAAATGGAGAAGAGAGGAGAGGAGGAGACCTTGTGTTTGCAGGGGCTAAAACTCACTCTCTACATGTGAGCCCAGCAATGGAAGAAGAGAGGAGAGGAGGAGACCTTGTGTTTGCAGGGGCTAAAACTCACTCTCTACATGTGAGCCCAGCAATGGGAGAAGAGAGGAGAGGAGGAGACCTTGTGTTTGCAGGGGCTAAAACTCACTCTCTACATGTGAGCCCCCTTATTCTATTATGTACATAATGAATAAGTATAGTGGGCGGGCGCTTGGCCTAACCGGCCACTTGGGGCTTTACCCCAACAACCTCCCACGTAAAGGCCAATGTGGCCGTGAGAGAGAAAAGAAAACCGTACAAAACCTGTACAAGGACATCACAAGTATGACCTCAGCCAACGCCCACTGGCTCACTAAATCTGTGTGCATCCAGCTCTAATTATATAGGAAGTATAGAGCGATCGACACCATACTCCTCACCAAAGCCGCACACATCCTGCAGGTATCTCACCATACGCTGCAAAGTGCCCCTATGCTCAAGGCCAACGTCAGTCACTACGTGACTAACTGCTCCCATTGTAGATACACCTACTTCAAATGCAATCTTGGGTCTCAAGATGAGTATCTCGTACATGAGACTCCAGAATGCTGATGCAATCTTAGCAATATCTGCCAATTTGACCATCTCAGTCAAATTCGACTCAGAACTCCACTCATGGAAATTACCATGACACCCAAACTCCGATCCATGGAATCCATCCTCGTGTCCATCGCATGTCACATGCGCACCAAGAGCATCTGTCTGTCCTGAACCCTGTGTGGCAAGAGCAATGCCTAGCTCTAACTCAACACACATCAGCCTCTGGCCTAAGCATATCCATGAATGACTGAATCACGGCTGAATCCTCAACACTCAAGCCATCCATATCCGTCATCGTATCCACGAATGACATGCCCTACTGCACAACTGTCTGCACAACCGGCTCAACATGCTCACAAACTGGAGCATCATGCAACCTATCCGCAAAGGAGACATGCCTCGTCTCTCTGCATGGCTGCATACTCACGAAGACTGTGCCATCTCGCACATGACGTACTCACCTTGCATGAATCGTGCCAACACTAGCACCTCTAGCTATCACTAGCTATCCACGATGTAATCTAAAACTGTGCTTATCCAGCACTACCTGACATCCGATGTCTCGTAACTGACTCACAGAGATCAAGCTCTACATCAAACCTGGCACATGGCATACATCTCGCAACACGTATGATGCACCACTCGGCAACGATAGTCTGATATCTCCTGCACCAACTATGTCATGCACTGAACCATCAGCTAGACACACACGTCCAAGCATAACACTAGCATATGTGATAAACCACTCACAACTCGGCGTGACATGAAATCTAGCACTCACTTCTAGTATCCAATGCGAAGGTAATGTGTCGTCAAAAATCGACATAATAAAGTCGAGAGTAAACATGGAAGCAAAGGCGACATCTTCATCATGCGTAGCCACATATGTTACATCTGCTCCCACATCATCCAAAGTGATAGCATCCCTCTTGTGTTGTCTCTTGCGCTGTCTCATCCGCCGAAAACAACGCCTACATACATGCCCTGTATGACCACAATGCCAACACACAACATCTCTATGTCTGCAAGATCGTCCTTTGACTGTAGGCATCTTTCTAGACTCATTTGTGCTAAAATCATTGCACAATCTTTGCCATAAATCTCTAGCTGTACATGCATCTAAACCCATGCGATAGACAGACTCACCAAGGTGTAACATGATCGTCGAACGTGCAAGCTCATCCAAGTCCTCCCACTCATCGTCAGTCATAGACTCTGGCCTAGCATCCATGCCCTGTAGTGGCAACACTTGGCCCAACTGAGTCAATGCATCATGCATACCTGCTTTCAATGCTCAAAGTTTGAACCATCAAACTTTGTATGGAAAAGCACAAATCCTGACAATGATGTACATGCCAAATCCATGGCGATAACCTGTGACAAGACCAAGCACAAATTGATCAACTGACAATAGCCAAAGCCTGGCTAACTCATACACCAAGTACTATCAAAATACAACATAAGCTGGCGTAAGCTGTTTAAGAGAAGTGCCAACATATATGGCGATCAATGTAACGAACAAGCGAGCAAAACCGCTCAAATGATGCCAAAACGCCCGCTCTAATCCAAGAGCACTATGTGATAATCGATGAAACCATCATCAACAATCTCCCTCCTGAAGAGATTACCATATATATGTCAAATGACATAATCCGATGAGCAAACACTCTCACAATGCGATGCCAAAACACTAAGACAAAGCAACCACTGAGTGCCAAATGCAATCAAAACACGATTGCAAACCATGCGCATAAACACATAAACTCGCAAGAAAAATCCGGTAGAGTTTTGGCAGTATTTGGCTATCTAACCATAATAACCATACATGCCATAAACATGCTTAAAACCATGAGCAAATCATGCACAAAATGTGCACTCAAGCATACATGAGCTGCCCCAAAGTCTCAACTCCCTAAACTTGGAAAACAATCCTGTAATCCGAAACACGAAGTGCATCAACCGCATTCTACAAGTGAGGCATATACTAGCATAAACTTGGATTAAAACCAACCAAAATATGGCACAAATTGAAGCTCAAAAAAACTAAAAATTAGCCCACATATGCCATTGCAAGGCGAAGAATACCATCCGCCGAACAGCGCACATCATGTGCATCCACATGGCAATATAAACGAGCATCAAGTATGTACCAAATGTGTAGCAAATAAGCATCCAAATCAACTGAAAATTCAGCTCACAATCATGCCAGAAGTGCTTGCAAAACTCTCTACAAATCTATGCACCACACTCTTGAAATGTGCTCAATTGCATAAGTCAATGCACATAACCTGTGATGAATCCGACTCTCAAATCCTTAGAGTCCACAAGAAGGCATACATCCACAAAGTGTTCTCAACATATGCGCATAAATTTGTTGAAAATCTCAACCCACACTCTCTTCACTGAGAGATAAACATCAATGCGCAAAACAAGAGAATGACAAAAGCTCAATCCGAGCTCTCCAAATGTAACAAATCATCACAATATGCATACATAACCTTCAACTTTCTGAATACCCTGCAGCCTATCAGCTTATATCTTCCAAACCGTTCAGAATTTGCAGAAACTTCCTTCTGCAAAGTTGTAGACCACGCGAAAACAGTCCGGCAAGGATAGAATGGACCTGAAATGTGATGTTTTTATAGGTCAAAACAGATTTGTAAAAATCTGCATCTGTGTACTCTAGAAGTGCAGGCAATCTGAGTGACGTATCTCAAAATTGGTGAAGATTTTGAGAAAACTTTCTTCTGCAAAGTTGAAGAGGATAAAAAACTGGTCATGAATCCCAAGAATCGGCTTGAATGAAGATGTTTTGGTAAGCCAAAATAGATCTTCAAAAACGTGCTACAGTTTTTGTTGCTTCTCTACTTGCTTCCCCGCTGAGCTCCAATGGTGCTCCCAATCCCTGAGCTCTGATACCAGTTGAAGTGCGCGCGCGCGCGCGCGCGAGAGAGAGAGAGAGAGAGAGAGAGAGAGAGAGAGAGAGAGAGAGAGAGAGAGAGAGAGAGAGAGAGAGAGTGTGTGTGTGTAGCAATGGAGAAGAGAGGAGAGGAGGAGACCTTGTGTTTGCAGGGGCTAAAACTCACTCTCTACATGTGAGCCCCCTTATTCTATTATGTACATAATGAATAAGTATAGTGGGCGGGCACCTGGCCTAACCGGCCACATGGGGCTTTACCCCAACATGCAGTAGCATTGCTTTGGAGGTCATATAACCACTTTGAAGTTAGATTACTTTGACTCTATTGAAAATGTGTTTGTTTTAATGTTTGAGATAATCCTTAAATCCCACATGGGAGCCCAAGATAAGGTGGACAATTTTTTTGGAAAAAGAAATTTGTGATGAAAATCCCATGTGGGAGCCCAAGAAAAGGGTATACTGATTTTTTTTGAAAAAGAGGTCTCCATACAAAGGAGACTTTGGCGAAATTTTTAAGATTTATATTTTATGTACAAAGTCAAAATTAAATACAGATGGTGCTTTTTTAAAAGTTGCATTTTGCTTAAGCATAGACATGCATTCATATCACATATAATTGTTTTTGTTCAAAAAGATTAATCTTTTAATGGGTTGTTTTGTAATGTGTTTTGATTTGATGAGTGAAGTTTTTCATAGTTGTTTAAGAGTATGCATTATTTGTTATTTAGAGAACAATCCATTTTATATGTGTGCCTTAAATTCCATGTGGGAAGCCTACTAAGTAGGTGGCTAGTATCATATGTTTTGAAATTGAGATTTGTATCTATTTACAAGGTAAATGCTATTTGTTTTTTGACAAATTACATTGAAATGATTGGTTTATTTTAATTTAGTATTCATTATATTTGCTGCTTTTCATGGTTTGCTCTTTTAACATCTATTGCAAATGAAAACACACTACAATGTACACTTTTGTTCATTTGCAGTTCAACATGTATTTTTGCAAAATCGTGTGCTTCTAAAATTGTTATGTTACTAGTATACATAAAATAGTGGGTCATTACATTCCGTTCGAAATCCGTATGAGGGGGGATGGCTCATTACGAGAATGTCCGTATCTTGTCTGTATGTAGGGGGATAGGTTAGCAAGTAAGATACCGTACATAGGGGGGTTTCTCTAATTTTGATGCACGCAGGTGATATCCCCCCATTACTAATAGTGAATCCCCCGGGATTGAGATGCAACCATTTCTCCTTTTGGTCCCCTGTTGATATAGGTCTAGAAGCACATATCTATATCCTAACTCTTGTTCCCCTTTTATCTTCCCATATTAAATGATCAATTTAATATGAGAAAATCATTTGGTAAAGCTAGATATTATATTTTATGACAAGGCGGAGTGGTTCACACCTCTCAACAACCAATGGGGTAAACAATGGCCAAAAGCTAGTTGGATTCTAGTGACTAATAACATTTGGAATCCTCAATGGCCACTATCAATGAAGTTGTTTCTTGTGGAAGGTGATGTGGGGGGCCTTGCCAATAGGCATCAAAGTTCATCTCCATGGAATCGGTTCTGATGGATGCAAAATAACAAGTGAAGATCTTACCCACCTCTTCAAGGAGTGCCCGACTATTTGTGGCTTTGCAAGCAAGCTATGCAAGTGCATCCAAAGGATGTGGAAAATAGGATTCTATAAAAATGATCTTTTTCTTGGAGGTAGAACGATGAAAAGCCAAGGGGTTTTGGTTTGTAAGCACTTGTGGAATACCAGGAACAGTCGGATTTTCGAGAATTACACCTCGATGGCTAGCTTCAAGGAGATTATTTGCGGGAGTAGGGATTTGATTTGGCCATAGGGAAGAAGAATAACTCATATGAATGGAGGAGGGCTTGTTTAGTTGTCTCAACCCTATGTGAGTAGAGTTTCTTGAGTAAGGAATGGTGAAGTCTTCGATGTACAACAAGTCTCCTCAAGGCTCACTAAGAGCTTGATCGTTGACATGTTTAATGCATTACACTCACAATTGTGAGTTTGGAAAAACAAAACTAGTCTTGCTTGGTGGCCCTGGCTATATAACATCTATAGAATATAACAGGACATGCAAATTGACTTTTAGCAGCTAGCACTTAAGGGAATAAGAGCAAGACTAATATGGCAAGGGCGGCACTGCGTGAAAGGGATATACATTTGAAAAATTCTATAATGTTTATGGGAGGAGACAAAGGTAAGTGCATGAATTATTCGAGATTATAGGGATGGTTATAGTTGAGATTATATCCAAGCAAGATTGTCTACTGATGAATGTTTTTCTAGTATACATGCTACATGTAAATTCTTGCAATCAGAAAGTATTTCAAAAAAATATTTGTCATCGAATGGTTGGTAGTGCAACACGTCGGCTCGCATTTCTGAAGGTGGATTTCGAGTGTGTTTTGCCTTTCTTCTTTTATAGTTGTTTGTGTTTTTCCTTTCTTCTTTTGTAGTTATTCCCAATACAATGAATGAGGACAATGATACATGTAACTTCACCTTCTGTGTTCTATGTTATGGCATCGACAATGCATGCTCCAATCTTTATACAATGTAGTGATTTCAAACCATGACCTAGCATATGGACGATAAGCTAGTTTCAAGTTGGCTGCAGTTTTCTCTTTAGCTTATTGACGCTTATAGGTCTTAAGAACTTCATACTGACACCTAGTACAGGAGAAACGAGGACATATATAGTATGACATCAATTATTTAGACACCTAGTATAGTGTGAATTATTTAGAGCTAAAGTAAAGATGCACAAGGTGAATTGACTACTGTGATACACCACATGCATTCACTACTGTAATACATCACATATATTTGGCAAGCAACCATATGCTAAAAGTTGTGTGTGGTGTAACTCACATGCAGATGTTGATCACATTGAGTGTATAGTTCTAAAAACGAGATCCAAATAAACAAAGCAAAGGAAGTAAGCGAAAAATTATAAAACAAGTAAGTAGATAAAGCATGAATAAACTGCAACAATAAATGAGGTGCTTTACTGACCTGCAATGTTGTACTCCTGCTTTTTGATTGTCCAATCTACAGGCCGACATGTAAGTGAAGCTACAAAAAAGCAATGTGAATAGTTAAACATATCGTCTTCCAATGAAACGACACACTGAAAGTGCAGAGTATATTGTGCACGTCATACAGAGGTGCCCTACAAAAGTATGGTGGAGAGTTGGCACTGTGGTCTCTCCAAAAAATTATAAGAAACGGAAACCCTGCCGTGCCCCGTAGCATTTATGTGATGCACCAAGCAAACGCATGCACGTGGAAAATTGGATGTAGATAACGGACCTTGCAACTCGCGCTTGTGTAATTGGAACGTGCAATGTTGTGAATATATGTCCTCCCTGCCATACACAAAACATACATATGTAACTTTATGCTCTATGTCCTATGATCAATATTACCTTCTCTCTCTCTCTCTCTCTCTCTCTCTCTCTCTCTCTCTCTTTGTGAGTTGTAAGCTGCTTCGCTGAGCAATTATGTCTTCTTGCCTCCTTGCTGACTAACCTGCATTATGTATCGATACCAAATTGATGCCTGCATTTGCTGTTACCATATACATATGGTAGTGATGTGTGTGAACACACTAGGACCGCCGGGGCATTTTTTCCCTCTTTAGGAGGTTTTTTCCCCCGTGCATTGTATATACGCCCATCACTCTAGGGCTATCTATCTTTCCATTGCACACTAAGTAACACACTCTCTATTGTGTGCCTTGAGCTTCCTTCGTCTTCTCCCGGCTGTGTGTGTTTCTTTGCAACCCTAATTCCAACAATTGGTATCAGAGTAGGTCACGTCCTCCCGGGCTTAGTCGCCAGCTACTCCAGCACACGCGTGCTCACTTTCTCCGATTTCAGTGAGCTTTGGCGAGCGTTCGCAGGTCGACAAAAATTTTGGGTAAGCTCGAAGAGCTTGGTCTGCTCAGAATCTTGTTTTGGGCTCATTTCGGCCTCCGTTTCCACTACAGGCAGTACTGCACAGGCTATTTCGTCATTTTGTGCAGAATTTTTGTCAGTGCCGATTTCTGCATAACATGTGCCTTATAGTCTTCTACCGTTTGTGCTATATAGCACAGGTTGTTCCCGCTCCATTTCTCCTATTTTCGGGCAGTTTTCACATCAGGTGCAGCATTTACCATGGCTGACAACAACAACACAGATGTGTTCAAGATGTTTGCTGCTGAGGACAGGTTGGATGGGGACAACTACCCTATGTGGGCTTATATGATGCAACATGTTCTTGTGTCAAAGGGTGTCTGGAACATTGTGCAGGGCATTGATGTACGTCCTGGTTCTGAGGATGTAGGCGATGTTGAGGATGTTGTAGGTCTTGCTGCAAGGATTGCAGCTGTTAGAGTTGTTTTGCCTACAGTAGAACAAGCTCGTTCAGATGTTAAGGATGCGCAGGCTCATGTATTGATTGCGTTGTCTGTGAAGCGCACCATTGTTCCTCACATCCGTTCAGCAAAATCTGCAAAACAGGCTTGGGATATTTTAGCAGGTCTTTATGCAAGCCGCAATGAGGATAAAATTGCTTTGCTGCGTAAAGAGCTGAAGTCGAAGATTATGCATAAGGAAGATGATATGGACACTTTCCTTGCTAGTGTCAAGGATATCAATGAGCAGCTTATTTCTGCAGGTGAAGTCATTTCAGACAGCTCCCTTGTGCAGACTGTTCTTGATGCCTTAGCAGATTCCTACCAGACTTTTGCTAGTACTTGGAGACTTATGACCCAAGGAAATCCATAAGTTGTCAAGTTTGATGCATTATGCACATTGTTGTTGCAAGAGTCACTTTCTAGAAAAAACAGGACTAGGCAGCGTGCAGTTGAACAGGCTTTTATTGCTTCTCAAAGAAAGGGTGGTAACAGTAATGCAGCCACTTCTTATGGTTCTGCTGGGAGTGGCAAAAATTCTGTTCCTAATGCTTCTGCTGGCAGTACTTCGTCTGGCAATTCTAGTGATAAGGGCAAAAAGAAGATGCGTTGCCATTATTGTAAAGCCAACGATCACTTGATCAAGTCGTGTCCTAAGTTGAAGGCCAAAGAGGCTAAGAAGAAAGAGGGTGGTTCCACTGCAAATGCTGGTTCCACTACAAATGCAGCCATTGTTGAGTCTTCTGTGAAAGGAGACTGTGTTGCTAATGTTGATGCAGAATGGGCTTTTAGCGCAGAGTGCAATTACAATCCTGCTGTCCATGATGCATGCTTGTCAGTTGCTGTAGATTCACATGTGTGGTATTTCGACAGTGGTGCTACAAAGCACATTACCTCACATCGTGAATTGTTTACCTCTCTCGAGTCTGTCCCTCATGGGAATTCAGTCACTTGTGCCAACAACGCCTCTTATCCAGTTCAGGGAGTTGGAAAGATTGTGCTTACTGCTGCTAATGGCAGTTCTTTCACACTTGTTGATGCACTTCATGTACCTGGGATCAAGAAGAATCTCTTGTCTGTATCCTCACTTGCTAGACTTGAACTTGTAGTCAAATTTGTGGATGACAGATGTATAGTTCATGATCTCAGTTTTGGTGATGAAATTGTTGCATCTGGGCTTTTGTGCCGTGGGCTTTATAAGCTCACTTTGTATGACAAGTGTGGACAAAATTTTGCAAATGCTGTTGCAGATTCAAGGGCCATTTCAGATGCAAAACTTTGGCATGCACGTTTTGGTCATCTGAATTTTGCCAGTTTGCTGCGTTTGCAGAAATCTGATATGGTTGCTTCTTTGCCACCTCTTGAAGCACCTGTCAAACATGTTTGTGAAGGCTGTATTTTGGGTAAGATGCAGAGTTCTAAGTTTCCAAAGGATGGTTTAGTTCGGGCCACATGCAGGTTGCAGCTTGTGCATAGTGATGTTTGTGGGCCCATGCAAACTCCGTCCTTGGGCAATTACCTGTACTTCGTGACTTTCATTGATGATTACTCGAGGCATGCATGGGTATTTCCGCTTAAAGCGAAGTCCGAAGTTTTTATGTGCTTCAAACAATTTCTGGCTATGGCTGAAAATGTCTCGAAATGTACTATGGGCACCCTCCGTTTCGATCGAAGGGGGGAGTATATGTCTCATGAATTTAATGCAGTTCTGGCTAGTCGTGGGATAAAACACCAATGTACAGTGCCTTATACACCTCATCAAAATGGTGTTGCTGAGAGGAAAAATAGGTCACTGACGGAAATGGCACGATGTATAGTCAAAAGTCAAGATTTGCCGCATTCTTTTTGGCTTGAGGCCATCATGTGTGCCACTTATGTACTTAACAGGTGTCCTACGAAAGCTTTGCAGTCTATTATTCCATATGAAGCATGGCATGATAGAAAGCCTTCTATTGAGCACATGTGTGTTTTTGGCTGTTTGGCATATGCTTTGGTGCCACAAGTGCAGCGCAGAAAACTGGATGATAAGGCTGTCAAATGTATTTTTGTTGGTTATAGTGCTGAAAGCAAAGGTTATAGGTTGTATCATCCGCAAACAAAACGTATTCTGGTTTCTCGGGATGTAGTGTTTGTGGAAGATTCTGTTCAGCCCTTGCTGTCATGTACTAGAGACAGTAATGTAAGCTCACAGGACATTTATGACACTTTGTTGCCTCTTTTTAGTGGTGGAAATACGAATGTAAGTTCCAATGAGGCAAATGTATAGCCTATAGGGGTTTCTGAAAATGTTTTAGATCAGCCTATTACTGATGCAGATGTACATGATGTACTTGATGAGGAAAGGGCTGAAAATGAACAAGCTAGAGGTATGCCAAAATGGCTGGTGCACACTTTGCGTGACAGTAAATTGGATGCACCTTTGTCTAGTCGTACTCATTCAGGCTCTCGCCATGCATCTTATGCATCAGATTGTTATGCTTTGGCTGTGTCTAGTTTACATGATGTTGAGGAGCCTCTATCTTTTGATGAAGCACAGAATTCAGAAAATTGGATGGCTGCCATGCAATCAGAATATGATGCACTTATAGAGAATGACACATGGGCTTTATGAGATTTGCCTCCTGGCAAAAAGGCCATTGGTACGAAGTGGGTTTACAAGTTGAAACGCAAGCTGGATGGTGAGATCGATCGCCATAAGGCTCGACTTGTTGCAAAGGGTTATGCACAACAAAAAGGCATAGATTATGAAGAGACTTTTGCTCCCACTTGTCATATGACTACTGTGCGTTTTCTATGTGCATTGGCAGCTCATTTTGGTTGGGATGTACATCAATCAGACATTGTTACTGCTTTCTTGAATGGTGACATATTTGAGGAAGTTTATGTAACGCAGCCTCGCGGTTTTGTCATAAAAGGACAAGAGGACAAAGTGTGCAAATGTAACAAGGCTTTGTATGGGTTGAAGCAATCTCCTCCTGCTTGGTATGAGAAAGCTGACACTCATTTGGTCAAACAAGGCTTTCTTAACAGTCCAACGGAAAGCACATTGTATGTAAAGCGTGAGCGTGATGTACTTCTCATTGTGGTTCTTTATGTTGATGATTTGCTGATCACTGGACCAAATGAGAGACATATTGCTGAATTTAAGGCTGATTTGAATGCTACTTTCAAGATGAAAGATTTGGGGTTGTTGCATCATTACTTGGGTATACAGTTTAAGCAGTGTGATGGTGGTATTGCCTTGTGTCAGAAAAGTTACATAGAGACATTGCTATGTAAGTTTGGACTTGAGGATTGCAAACCTATTGCCACTCCCATGGAAACAGGTTTGAAGTTGAGTCTACATGATGCTGACGATCCTGCTGATGTCACTCTTTACCAAACTGCTGTTGGTTGCCTCATTTATGTATGCAACGCGAGGCTGGATATTCAGTTTGTAGTCTCACAGGTCAGCAGATTTATGCATAGCCCAGGGTCTAAGCATTGGCAGGCTGTCAAGAGGATTTTCCGCTACCTTAGTGGCACATTACATCTTGGCTTGTTTTATCCCAAGGGGGGATCATTGCCGCCAGACTTACATGCTTTTTCGGACTCAGATTGGGCTGGTTGTTTTGACACGCGAGTGTCCACAAGTGGTTTTTGTTTCATGCTTGGCAGTTCATGTATATCATGGCTGAGCAAGAAGCAACCTACTGTGGCCACTTCGAGTTGTGAGGCTGAGTACGGGGCAGTCTTCACAGCTACGGTTGAGTGTGTATGGCTCAGACGCCTTTTGCCGATTTGGGTGTTGGACAGGACACTGCCAACACTATCTACATTGACAGTCAAAGCGCATTGGCAGTTGCGAGGAACCCAGTTTTTCATGCTTGCACAAAGCACATTGAGGTGCATTACCACTATGTCAGGGAGAGGCTCTCAGCAGGAGAGATCAGCTTGGCTTATGTGCCAACACAGGACAACCTTGCAGATCTTTTCACAAAGGCATTGTCTCGTGAGAAGCTTGAAGCTTTCCGGAAAGCTTTGGGCTTACTCCCCCTTGTGGACTGATCCTGTCCTCAGGGCATGGCACTTCCCTTTACTCATGTGCCAGCTCTCGTTCACCGCATCACTCCAGGGGGGATTTGTTACCATATACATGTGGTAGTGATGTGTGTGAACACACTAGGACCGCCGGGGCATTTTTTCCCTCTTTAGGAGGTTTTTTCGCCCGTGCATTGTATATACGCCCATCACTCTAGGGCTATCTATCTTTCCATTGCACACTAAGTAACACACTCTCTATTGTGTGCCTTGAGCTTCCTTCGTCTTCTCCAAGCTGTGTGTGTTTCTTTGCAACCCTAATTCCAACATTTGCAACCATCTGAACTTGATCCGATAGCTTCTCGGTACATGGACCTTTGCACATAGGATCCGCCACCAACATTCCGTGCTTCGTATGCATCTGTTGAAGAGAAACACTGCAGTATACTATTGTTGCTAATCCCAACTGCGACCGCATTGGTTGTCGCCTGCACGCGGTTTAGAAAGAGAATCTCTTTACATGCCACAATATTGGCCATATTGTCTATTAAATTTTCTGCTATCCCACCCAGATGTTGAATGGCAGCAGTAGTTCATTGCTGGAGGCTAATAGGTACTGACATATTGGTATACCTGTCTCCAGAAATGCTATTACTCCGCAGTCCTTGTTCTTCGGCTTCTGCAGCATCAAAGCTCTTTGTGTGGAAAAAAGAATTAGCTTCCGCTTCTGCTCTTTGACTATTCTTATGATCCTGGTTGGCAGCGTAGGCACCTACATGATTGTCTACTTGACTTCCACTGCAATGCTGTTGCATCTCCTTGGAGCTACACATTAACCAACTCCCACGGACACCATATATTGCGTTTAATTGGTCATGAGAGATGTTTCTGTTTGTTTGCAAATTGTTCTGAATTGCTTGTCTCATCAAATTTTTAGATAGGCTAGCAACACAGTTGGACAAGGAGTGCGATTGAAGTCAACATCTCAATAGACCGTGACTTGCACTAGTGGCAATGCCTTTCCCTCGACATTGAGCTTACAGGGCAACAGGGCCTTACAGGGCACGAAGCTTTTGGGTTGTTTTCAACATCTGAGAAGAGAGGGCATCTCTTGAGATGCAATCACCTACGCTTTCGTGCTTGACACTAACTTGGTCGATTGGTCAACATGTATGGAAAATGTGGTCTGCCTCAGAAAGAAAACATGCTTGAGGAGCTTCTTGTTCGAAATGTCGTCTCTTGGAGTGTATTGATTGCGAGATATGCCCAACAGGACAGGGCTAGGAAGCTCCAGGCTATTTTCAGCAAATGCAAAGAGATGGCATCTCTCCAGATGCAATCACTTACGTACACTAGCATCTAAAAATCATGCGGCATTACCCAAGATGCAAGGAATCCATGATGATATTTTTAGTCAAAGGTTGTTGCTTGGTGAACATGAAGCTCGTCAAGCACTTTTCTGAGTCATCTTAAGTATTTGGCATACATGCGAGCTTTGAATTGAAGCATAACCACGAGGTGTGTGTAGTGTATACACACATACACACAGACTTAGGAGTCGGACGTGCAACGGCTTGGGAATTGAGCACAAGAGCAAGGCAGCAGCGAGAAGGCTCTTGGCAGTGATGTTGGTGGACAGAAGCCTCGCTAATTACCCAAAGCATACAACCTCCTCAAGAGACGCGCGCACACACACACATGCCTTGTTCCTTTCGCTGCAGACCCTGCAGGTTTTGACAAAGCAAATTTGGAGGCTTGGAGAGCAATCGGGTGCAGCTTAGCAAGTTAAGATGCTCGTGAGCATCAAGAAAATGTGCATTTTGAAAGCTCTTTGAGCCATTGCTGGCTGCATTTCATGAGCAGGTGAAAACGAGCCAGGAGAGAAAGTCGGGCAGCAGCCCTTGGAGGCAATCGAGCTTAGACGAGCAGAGGAAAAATCGGCAACAAAGCGAGCTTTGAATTGAAGCATAACCACGAGGTGTGTGTAGTGTATACACACATACACACAGACTCAGGAGTCGGACGTGCAGCGGCTTGGGAATTGAGCACAAGAGCAGGGCAGCAGTAGCGAGAAGGCTCTTGGCAGTGCTGTTGGTGGACAGAAGCCTCGCTAATTACCCAAAGCATACAACCTCCTCAAGAGATGCGCACACATACACATGCCTTGTTCCTTTCGCTGCAGACCCTGCAGGTTTTGACCCACGTGGCTACTCTATAAAAAGAAAACCATTGCAATTAATAACATTCACATCTTGTATCATCATCAACATTGAGCTTGACAAAACTCTAACACTCCTTGTGGTTTTTGGTGAGGTACCCCTCTGAAGCACTACGATCGGTATCCAATTTACGCGGAGGTACACCTGTGAACCACGACGATTGGTATCCTAAACACTCTCAGGTAAAAAAATCTAACATGCTTTCATGAAAAATCTCTCTCTCTCTCTCTCTCTCTCTCTCAGTTTCCAATATTTTGTTTGATCTCAATTCAATGCGAATGCAGCTAATGTTGCACTCTAGTTGAGCTTTTTGCTAGCGTGAAAATCTGCCACGTGGTGGCTTGTGCGATCAGATAGGGGGAAAAGAGCCTTTGGCGGTGGCCAGGCGCATGCTTGTTGTGGCCATTGCTCACCCACCCCGAACGGAACCCACGATGATAGATCTAGTCGCCGAAGTCGTGTAGAGTCCACTATCGAAAAATGGCGGAAGAGGAAACGGAAGAGGAGGTGGAGGCTGCGATTGCAGTATACGGAGCTGACTGCACTGTCATCCGTCGCTCGCCGCCATACCTTGTTGTGCGCCTCCAGCCCCGCACGGCCAATGACATCTCTCAGCAGGTTCTCCCCTTCACTCCTTTTGCTCCTAGGGAGGGCGCGCTCAATCAATAAGAAAACCTTGATCATAAAATGAGGAGCAGACTTCATAACAAAGGACCCCAACCCGTTGACTGCCTGGAAGCATGCATGTTTGATAAAGGCAATGCACTACGAACCACAGAACACTGCCCGCAATTGCAGCATTTGAATCAGTTAAAAACTTGATAACTGAACTACTTCGCATTGGAATTTGGAATAACACATGATGGTAGATGAAGAAGAAGATGGTGAAGTGGATGCTCTTGGACAAAAAAAATTGGTGACCTTGAATTGCCACTATCAGTGCCTGGTTGGGTAGTTCTTTATTGATCAAATCGGTGGCCTTGAACTGTCACTATCAATGTCCCATTTGCTAGAGTATTCAACAATCTTGCCCTTCACCTTGATCTAGGGCATACTTGTATGGCTAGTGTGTCTCTTGGATAGGCCACCCGCTACATACCATTGAGGCTAATTCTTTGGTTGGCTATCCACTTTTGGGCCGACTGCCTAGTTTATGCCATATTTGGCCATTTACTTTTTGGGCGCCCTTATATATTTTTGTAGGGTGTTTGCCCTACCTACACCTATGACCCCTCTATAGATAGGGCTTCGAGTGCAACCTACTTGGACACCCAAGTGAGAATCAATAGCAACACATGAACAAAAACTGAAAAAGATTGAACACTGAATTGAAAAGTGTCACGTGCACATCTAACCCTATGAGCATGTGGACAAGTTGTACTCCTATGTCTAGGGTTTAGGACGGCCTAAGAAGTGTTCTGGCACCCTTGTGAGCCTGTACGTAGGACATGCATGTCCAGACACTTAGATTACTTGCATATCCGTTGATTGCACATAAGCACAACCAATGTCTGCTAGGTGTAGGCATCGGGGAGTGTTCCCATACAGTTGCATTAGTACCAAGCCTAGGAAATTATGTGCATATGAATCACCTCTTATAAGTGAGTTTATCAACATATTTATAAGTGACATGTTGGGATGTCAAATCAGTTTGCTCGACCAAGCACTAATTCCCTATATATGCCACCCCTATGGTCACCCATTAGGCAAGAAGTTAGTATTTGTCAGTATTCTATGGGCAGCCAATGGGTGGAAATGATGGCGATGGAGAGACGGGCTGAAAATGCTGGTACTAATCTGCGGGTACTGGTCTTGCGATGCTGCAGGTCTACTTCTCTTGTCTCTTCCAAGCGCTCCCCATGGTGCAATATAGTACCATAAGGTTGGGTCGAGCATGCTTTTTCTCCAACCCACGATCTCAATAATAAGCCAAAAGTCACTTATTATTAAAGTGATCTAAGAGATGGTTCACACGCTCACATGCCTACATGCTGGACTGGGTGTACTCTGCAAGAGAGGGTATGGGTTAGGGATCCTGTCTCCAACTCCTTTCATATCCGCATAGGAGCCAAGTAGATCTTGGTACTCAAGATGTGGATTTTCGTGTATCCGATGTTGATATTCGTTCAAAGACACAACGCGCCCGATGTGCGATGGATTAAGGGTGGGAGGGGCTATTAACGGGATCGGGACACGACGATTCTTTGAAAAAAAAAATTGAGAGAGGTTCTTTGGGTTCTTGGTTCTGCTTGGGTTCTTGGTTCTTCCCTTGAGTTCGCGAAACCGAAGCACGCATAGAACTCTGATACCAATGTCAGGCGCAACGGAAGTGTTTTAAGGATTTAGCTCGGATCTAGTATTCTGCATAAACACAAGGTTACTTCACTTCACTTGAGAAGAGATGATTGAACTGAACACAATGAACGAGAGAGACGTAAAGAGAGAGAGAAAAGAGACAACACCGCATGTCGGGTCCCAATCACCCTCAAAGCTCTGTTGCCAGAGCAAGTGCTTTCTTTATTACTTGCACAAATGCTGATACAATGGCTAAATGCTAGAATACTTACGTGGACTTCATGCAAATGCTTGTTATTGCTAGGATGTTGATGGGTACTTGATGTAGATGCTTGGTACTTCGGTGCTTTGGTACTACTACTGCTTGGTACTTCGGGTACGGTGAGGCTACGGGCTAAATACTGAAAACGCTAAGGGTGAATGCTGAATCTGATAACGTTGATGCTGGCGTTGAATCTGAAAGTGGAAATATCGATGCTGGTGTTGAATCTAAAGCTGGATACACTGATGCTGGTGCTGAATCTGAATCTGAAAACGAAGATGCTGGTGCTTGTGCTGAAACTGGAAAAGTTGGCTATTCGAATGGGTGGAAATGTTGGTGATGGAGAGAAGGGCTGAAAATGCTGGTGCCGATCAACGGGTACTGGTCCTGCGGTGCTGCTGGTCTACTTCTCCTGCCTCTTCCAAGCGCTCCCCATGCTACATATATAGTACCATAAGGTTGGGTCGAGTAGGCTTTTTCTCCAACCCACGATCTCAATAATAAGCCAAAAGTCACTTATTAAAGTAATCTAAGAGGTTGTTCACACGCTCACATGCCTACATGCTGGACTGGGTGTACTGTGCAAGAGAGAGTATGCACCTATGACTATGACCTGCCTGGGCATGCACGTCTTGCTAGAGGCTCACAGACGCTAGATTGCAATAGAAGCTTGTCCACGTGGCACAAGTGTAGTGCGCACGTCACAATTGATGCTTTTGGGGCTTTGCTTTTGGGCATCCCTTGTAAGTTTATAATTGCCGAGTGGGCCACTCCTTGGGAGCATCTGGACGCAGTCTCGGAGAGAGTCCAACCCTCAAGAGTTGTACCTTGCAAACGGGTGCTAGCTCAGTTGGTAGAGTCATAGCCTATGTGCCTAAGGTCTTGGATTCAATCCCCCCTTGGCAACCTGAAGACATGTTCTAAGTCCTTAGGGACTGTTCCCATATGCGGGTGTGCGCGTGTGATGGGATGCCTCTCTCCCTACCTGTGAGGCCGTTGTGCATAGGGTGTGTGCGTGTGTTTTAAAGTTCTTGTCCTCTCTAAAAAAAAATTAAAGAAATACCGAAAGGGGCGCTAGTCTTTGGGGCCAATGCGTCTTGGCTCGGAACTCCGCCAAGTTGTGTCATCCTTTTTTTTACAATTATTCAAGTGTTTTGAAGGGCTAAAGTGTTGCCAAGTGTGTAGATTGCAGTTATCTCTGTGTTTCCATCCAATCCCTCGTCGAAAGTGATTATAGAACTTGGGTACTAATGGGTCGGCCAACGTTTTCAGTTTCAGCACAAGCCACCAACGTTGTATCTAGTTTCAGATTGAGCACCAACATCAATGTTTCCAGTTTTAGATTCAACACCAGCATGACCGTTATTAGATTCAACATTCAGTCCTTAGCGTTTTCAGCATTCAGCCCTAGCGTTTTCAGTATTGAGCCCGTAGCCTCGCCGTACCTAAAGTACCAAGCACCAGCACTACCAAAGCACCAAAGTACCAAGCATCTACATCAGGTTTCCATCAGCATCCTACCAGTGCCATCAACATCCTAGTAGTACCAAGCATAGCGTTTTCAGCATTCAGCCCTTAGCATTTTATGTATTTAGCCCGTAGCCTCGCTGTACCCGAAGTACCAAGCATCTACGCCAAGTTTCCATTAGCATCCTAGCAGTACATCAACATCCTAGTAGTACCAAGCATATGCATCAAGTCCACGTCAGCATTTAGCCATTGTATCGGCATTTGTGCAAGTAATAAAGAAAGTACTTGCTCTGGCAACAAAGCAAGGGGGCCCTTGAGGGTGTTGGGACCGACATGCGGTGTCGTCTCTTTTCTCTCGTCTCTTTGAGCACTTGTACTCAAAAGCATCTGCACCCAAAAGCCTACGTGAAAATCTACCCCTGGCTGCCAACGCAAAAAGCGAAAATCTGTACAGTAGTGCCACGTGATCAATTAGCATAATCGGTGGACAGCTATGCCATGTGGCAATCAATGCAAATCGCGAAAATCAGCTTTAGAGTCCAAGTCTTTGACCTTTGGGTTTAAGGCCCCTCGGCCAATGCTCCATAATTTGTCAGGGTTAGGATTACTAATCCCTAACCCTATGGGCCACTCGACAAGGCTCTTTAAGTTGGGAATTCTTTTGTTTCTTTGTGTTCTTTTATGTTTTAGCCTCTTGGCCGGTTTTTGCAAAAACTCAGTCAAGTTAGTCCAAGACCCGAAGGTCACTCAGATGTCCTAACACCATGCAGATGACTATAGATGCAAATACCACATAGAGAGAATAGATCATGGCACAGAGGATTCCGGCTTTGACCAAGAGATTGGCATGGACCACCTTCCTAGGGAGAGTGAGTCTGGGATGGGCCAAATGAACGCATTAGACCGATGTGTCTATAGCCTCGACGCAGAAATCCTAACCCTAAAACCCGTCACATACGCCTTCGAAAATCGAAGCAATCGTCCTTGATTGTAGGATACAAAAAAAATGTTCACACTTCTAACATTCATGCAACTTAAAATCTCACAATTGATCATTGAGTCATTCATTCTTGTGCGATGATGGTCGTGCACACATAAAAGCTAGCTGTAGATACCTTGAGTGCGTTAGAAAATCGATCGTATGGCTAGTTTCTTAGCCAATGCTTTTTAAAGGTCATTAGATCCCGCTTGTGGTGTCGATCACACACCCAAGATCAAAGTCTTAACTAATTCCTATAAAAAGTCATTAGGTCTTACTTGTGGTGCGTGTACACACCCAAGATCAAAGTCTTAAACTTAGTCATAATCATAATCTTTATTCATCATAAATTTGTATAAAAATTTCCAAATTTCTTTGCTTTGAATTGCATTCTTAGCTTGCCGTCAGTTCTTGAGTAGTTGGAATACTGAAGTCCAACACCAACTCTTTGTTCTTGTTCTTCAATTGGATCGTTCGTTCTCTTGCGTCAAATCGGACATGATATTTGTAGAACCAAGGCATGCCTAGTAGAACATCACATCCTCCCAAATCCATAATATAGAAGTCAATTGGATCTGTAAATGTCTGAATTTGAAGTCGAAGTGATCTAATCAATGGTGTAGATGACGTGTAAGTTTCCTTAGCCATTTGTGCTTCAATTTGTGTCCCCTTGATATATTCCTCAATATGTAATCTTGCAACTAATTCTGGGGAGAGAGAGTTTTGCATAGAGCGTGAATCAAAGAGAATAAGGGCATCTTGATCTTTAATCTTTCCAATAGCTTTGCATGGTCCATTGGATGTGTCGACTGTTGGAACACCTATTAAATCGGAAATCAATCCAACCGAGGGTCGGGTTTTCTTGTTCTTTGTGCTTTCATACGGGAGGGATCTATAAATTTATTGGAGTTTTCCGGGCAATTCCAGGCAACATGGCTGTGAAGGCCACATTTATAACAACTTCCTCCCGATCATTACTGTGCCATCTGTTCAGGAGTTAGCTATCGAGTACATGAGTTGGCAACTGTACTAGTTCACAGTTGTGGGGTATCTTGGGCAGAGGATCGTGAACTTGAGTTCCTCGTGTGGGAAAGGGTGGTAATGTTGGTGAATACTAGTTCTTTCTTCATAATGTGATAACCCACTCTTACATGCGACATTAGTTGTCAGATGTTTGACACTACTTTCTCTATACAGTAATCTCGCAGTGGAAAAGGTGCACCACATTGTACTTCTCAATCTGTTCCGCAAAAGTAATGTCTAGAAAGGTGGAAATTGGCAGATAGGTGTCCCAAAATCTTTGGTAGTAAGTTGGGAGAGTGTTTGAGGGATACATCCTGAGGCGAGACCATGTTGCAATTACATCTTCTTCAAATGTCTCGTCAAGGAAGCTTCGGTAGAAAGCGAGCTTAAAAACATGCTAGGTCTTCGGAATGTCATTTTTCTTGGTTAGGGCAGCCCACCATGTCAAAGCACTATCTTTGAGAAAAGAGGTGACTCATAGTAACTTGGATTCTTCTATAAAATTCCGTTACTGAATAGGACATCAAATTGTTGTAAGAACTTGAGAGCATTGTGGGAATCTGGGACGCCTGAGAAGGTGAAAAATTTAACTGTACCGCCACCATCCTTGAAGAGTTTTGGACCGGAATGTGCAACTTGAGGTGTTAAGTAATAGTAGTAATGGTGATGGTGCCCATCTAATGAATAGGTAGGTGCAGAAGGTGGTGGTGGGACGTAGGGCTGAGGTGCGGAGGGTAACAGTGGTGGTACTTCGGGTGCCACATGCGGTCATTTTGTCGTTTTCTTGAAGCCATATTCTTGAAAATTCTTAGAGTTCTGTCGTGAAGAGGTAATCTGTTGATTTCGAGAAGGGTCAGGCGGAAGAGAGCAGCAAATCTGAGAAGGTTTGGGTGGCATAACAGGGTGCAGGGGGATTCAAGGTGCTCAAATAGCTATGTAGGTGTCACATGCACATCTAACCCTATGTGCATGTGGACAAGATGCTTCCTATTTCTGGGGTTTAGGAAGCCTAGGAAGTGTTCTGGCAACCTTGTGAGCTTGTACGCGGGCCGTTCATGTCCAGGCACTTAGAGTAGTTGCATACCCTCTGATTGAACAACCCATGATCACTAGCATGACTTTCAGTACCTAGCATGAGCATGTTTTACCATTACATGAACCCAAGTTGCAGGGCATATGAACCATCCCTTAAAAGGGGTCATTTTTTTAAAGTGACTTTTCAATTACTGAATCGTGGGGCTATCGTGGAGACTGCTCAACCCTCTTGCTGGCAACTATAAAAGGAGGCCCTTGGGCGCATGAAGAAGGTAGAAGACAAGCAGAGAGCACAGTGCCCGGCAAGCAGCAGGCCTCGAGCGTTTTGTCAGCAGCAAGCCTCAGCGTTTTCAGCAAGCACCAGCGTTCTGCAGACTCAGATCAGCGTTTCAGTCCTTGGCATTTGTGCTAGCAGAGCAGCCCTAGCCTTGTGGTACCACACCGTCCCGCACCCGTTCCCTCACCGGATAATCCAAGCGACTAGAGTTCAGCCAGCGTTTCCAGATTCCAGCCATCAATTTCAGAGTTCAGCCCATCAGTCATTTGCATAGCCTCGTCGTCACCGTTGTCACCGTCGTCGCCGCCGGCACAATTGCGGATTTCTGCCCTAGGACAGCGCTCAGATTTCAGCCAGCTTCAGTCCTAGCGTTTGCATTTTCAGCCCTCAGTCTTCGTCGTCGTCGTCGTCGACATCATTGTTGTCAAGTACCACAGCATCTAGAAGCATTGTACCAGACCTTTGTGAAATTTGTAAAGCAAATACCTCTCTATTCCTAGAGAGGGGGGCCCTTGGAGGGGGCTTTGGGACCCTATTTGGTGTTGTCTCTTCTCTCTCTCTCTCTCTAGCACTCCTTTGCACGCTCACTCATAGTTTGCATTCCACTCTCTTGTTTTGGTCTTTGCACATTCTCTCATTAAGTCAAGGAAGGCTCTTCCTTCTCGTCAGTAAAAGGAACCTTGAGCTGCACCCACCGATCACTCATCTTGAGCCATACACCATCATTCACTTCCGCTGCACATTACAACAGAGCCTCCAAGTCAATCTTGTCATCTGTCGGTCTCTGTTTTTGTTGTTCCTCTAAATGTACCAATTGTTGTACCACATATTGGGCATGTGTCTTGTCAGGGTGTCCTTGAGTGGATGGGCTTGGTGGATTTCCTCCTTCGGCAATGTGATCTCTCGGTGCTCCGTCCATATTAACAGGATTGTGTTCTGATTTGCAGAGGGCGGGAGCAAGCTGTGCTCTGATACCACTGTAATCACTTCTAGTGAGGGATTGGACGAAAACACAGAGTTAACTGCACTCTTCACACTTCGCAACACTTTAGCACTTCAAAAGACTCAACTGTGAAGGAAAGAGAGAGTAGACGAGATGACTTGACGGAGCTCCGAGCCAAGACACATTGGCCCCAAGATTGAGTCCCTTTTGGTATTACTTTATTATTATTGTTCGCAAAGTACAACTCCCGAGGGTCCGACTCTCTCCGGGACTGTGCGTCTAGATGCTCTCAAGGAGTGGCCCTCTGGATACTTATAAAATTACAAGGGATGCCCAAAAGCAGAGCCCCAAAAGCATCAGTTCTAAAAGCACTTGTACTCAAAAGCATCTGCACCCAAAAGCCTACGTGAAAATCTTTAATCTATCCCTGGCTGCCAGCGCAAAAAGGGGAAATCTGTACAGTAGTGCCACGTCATCAGTCAGCACAATCCGCGGAAAAGTCCGTACAGTTTGCCACAGCATGTCAGCGCAAAAAGTGAGATTTCGTGCAATTGTGCCACGTGGCAGTCAATGCAAATCGCGGAAATCAGCTTTAGAGTCTAAGTCTTTGACTTTTTAGTTTTGGGTTTAAGGCCCCTTGGCCAATGCTCCGTAAGTTGGTAGGGTTAGGATTACTAATTCCTAACCCTTTGGGCCACTTGGCAAGACTCCATAAGTTGGGAATTCTTATGTTTTAGGTCTCTTGGCCGGTTCCTACAAAACTCAGTCAAGTTACTCTAAGACTCGAAGGTCCCTCAGATGTCCTAACACCATGCAGATGAGTTGGATGTAAATACCACATAAAGAGAACAAATCATGGCACAAAGGATTCCGGCTTTGACGAAGAGATTGACATGGACCACCTTTCTAGGGAGAGTGAGTTTGGGGTGGGCCAAACGAACGCATTGGACCGATGTGTCTATGACCTTGACGAAGAAACACTAACCCTAAAACCGGTCATAAGTTACTTGTTGTTTTCCATGAACCAACAGATCCAACCAACGTTTTTACATCACCACCTTCAACGTTTTGAGCCAAGTACCAGATCAGCCTAACGACATCAAGTTTCAGTTCTAACACCCCAAATCAGCGAACGTTTTTAGTTTTCAGCCCATCCTAGACGTTAGCCATAGTAGATCAGCCATAGCCTCGTCGCTGGTTGCAAATCCCATCAGTTCCACTAGCGTTTTTACATTTCAGTCATTAGCGTTACAGATCCAAGCATCTACCGCAAGATTCGGTCAACATCTCATCATCTAGGACCATTGTATCAGCATTTGTTGTAACAGACTTGGACACCCCAAGTCGAGAATCGGTCACGACACATCGAGAGAGAATCACTTAAAAATACTTCACACTTAAATCACAGTTCAATTGAGTTGACACGGCCTGGCATAGTTCCGTGCCCAGAGAGATTGGCCCCAAAGAGTGGCGCCCCTTTCGGTATTTCTTTTTATATCAATGCGTGAGCAAAGTACAGTTGCCCGTGGGTCCTCTCTGCTCGGAGGCTCGTGAGCATTTCTCAGCCAGAAAGTGGCTCGGGGTCTTATTTAAACGCCATTGGCCATGGAAAAGCAGTAACATGAAAAGCTTTCAAACTCAAAAGCATTGGCTCCCAAAAGCTGGCGCTTAGTTCAGCTAGGGAAAAATCCGTAAATCCGTATGTTGCCATATCAACACCACCAATGTAGAATCCGGAAATCCGTACGGCCTATCGACGTGATTTGCGGATATCCGTACACCCAGCTAGCGCTTTTCTTTTATTAATTCTAGTGTCCCTAGGGCCCTATCGGACGGGACCCTGTAAGTTGGAACAACTTATCAACTTATAAGTTTGGTCTTTGGTCTTTGTCCGCTAGGGATGCCACATCATCAGTTTGTGATATTTGTGCAATCTAAAGAAATACCTCTCTAGCGATAGAGGGGGGGGATCATCCGGTGTTAGTCTTCTTCAGTCATAGTACCTTCATTCGCTGTATCATTCTCTTCTCTCTCTAGTCTTTGCACATCTTTAATGAAGTAAAAGAAACTCACTTATTAGTAAAAGGAACCTTGAGTACGCAGTGAGCACTCATCTTGAGAATTCATCATCAATCACTTCCGCTTCTCATTACATTGATATTACAGCTCTTTGGTAGTGCTCGATATCATCACTCAAGAAAAGAACCTAAAGAACCTCTCTCAAATTTTTTAGTAAAGAAGTTTCGTGTCCCTGCCTTGGACTTAATAGCCACTCCCACTTTTAGTCCATCTCGCATTGGGCGTGCTCTTGTCTTCATCACTTTGTCTTAAGGGCCATAAAGAATCACAATTTTTTTTTCTTTTGCTTTATTTGCGATTGTATGTAACCCAAGACCACTTGGGCGTGTCAATTCTCTAATTTGTGTTTTTGAAGAGTGACAGGTAACCTTGAAGAACCCAAGTATCTCAGTACTTAGTGCATGGTCATCACCCGAATTGAAAAGGATACTTTGGATGAAGGTGATGAGAGTGGAATTGGAGAAGAAGTCCCTACACCAAGAGGACCATTTCCAGATCTTCCTCCGCTCCCATCTACGCCACGGATTGCACCAAAATTCTACAGAGGCTTTGGTTTAGTTCATGATGGAGGAGATGCTACCATGGGAAGGGAATGTGAAGCTCAATGTGTAGCTGCTGACGGAAGGAGGGTAGCTGTGGAGCTAGAGCGTCAGCAGGCATGCGAAGCTCAATGCATAGTGGCTCAAGAAAAGAGGGCAACTATGGAGCTAGAGCGTGAGGCGCTGTTGCAAGACCAACACATGCAAGACTTGGTCTTGCACGTACTCTCCTCAAAGAGCTGTCCACTTAGGGGGGCTGGCAAGTCATCACGTAGACCATGTAGAGACGACGACTCCAACAATCGAGTTACTAAAAAGTTGACTTTTTGTTGTACTATGGTAAGATGGATGCAACTTTGATTTACTCTTGGTTCCATCAATTTAACGCTTGCTATTACCAAGAAAAGCAGTAACAATTTTTTTTCTGATTGTTGCGAGGTATCTGTCGGGTGATGCCATTAATTGGTATCAAGCCTGGCAAGAGGCACAGTTGGTTGGGCTTCTTACGCATGTGGTGGCTGGCGAACCATTGTCTTACAGTTGGGTTAACTTCCAGACAAGCTCAAGGCTTGTTTTATGTTACGTGACACATCCAACCCTATGTGTCCGTGGACAAGCTACAACATGACCAGGGTTCAGTCAATCCAGTCAGTTTAGATTTAGAAGTGATCTGGCACTTTTTGTGAGTCTATTGGTAGACCGTGCATGCCCAGTCACTTAGTGTAGATGCATATCCTCTGGTTGCACACAGCATGATTATCAGAATTCCCATCAAAATCCATCAGATTCAGTCAGGGGAATTTTCCAGTGCATTTAGCCTATTTTCCCTATTTTTGGTATTTTTTACTTATTATTTTTAAGTGACTTTCCAAAAAAGTAGGTAGGGCAATTTTGCTAGGTTAATATATAAGCAAACCCAAGTTAGCACTTTCTGGCAGAATAGGCAGCAGGAGAACATGCTCAACAGACACCTTCTCAGCAGAACCCCAACAGTACCCTTGGCGTTTTTGGTTCCCCCATCCTTGCCACACATCAGCCCCAACGTTTTTGAGTTGCATCATCGCCATCATCACTGGATTGCATAGCGTTTTCGCATACCATCAGCAATACCAGATCCCCTGGCGTTTTCAGCCATGATCGCCAGCAGGAGACTCAGAACAGCCTAGCGTTTTTACTAACGCTCAGCAGCCAGATCAGCGTTTTTGGTTTTCAGCCATTGCCGCATCAGATGGTCAGCGTTTTCAGCCCTATTGGACAGCAGCAGATTCAGCCCTAGTTGGTTGCAGAAGATCTCCATTTTCAGCCCTCAAAAACGCAGCCAAGACAGTCATTTTCAGCCACCGAAACAGTCCTGAAATTCAGCAGTTAGTAGACAACAGATTTCAGCCTAAAGTCGTCGTCGTCATCACCGTCGTCGTCACCGACATAGTCCCAGGTTGCATCAGTACATTTTGCATCGTCATTGTACCACTTTGTGCAATCATAAGTAGACTACTCTCGCCGACGAGAGTGGGGCCTTCGGAGGAGGGTTTTACGTCTCTGGTATCGTATTCTCTTCTCTATCTCTCAGTCTCATACACTTGCACGCACAGTGTCCATTCACTTTGTTTGTGATCATAGCATTCTCTCATTAGGAACGGAAGGCTCTACCTTCCATAAGAACAAAAGGAACCTTGAGCACAGTTCGGAGCACTCATCTTGAGCAAAGCGCAAACAATCATTCCGCTGCACCTAACATTGGTATCAGAGCTTTGGCAGTGTTCTGTATCACTCAAGGAAAGAACAACAAGATTTTTTTTTGCTTGTTGAGGTCGCACGAATCCAAGTTCGCTTGGGCGTGTCGATTCCTAGTCGTGTTTTGTTGAAGAGTGACAGGAATCCCAAGAAAGAAGGGCTTGTCTAGTCTCCCCTTGTGTCTCTTTTCACTCATTGAGAGCGGACCGTGCACTTAGCGGCCGGCCAATCGATGTGAGGTGGGAAAAAGCAATGTTGGTGTGAGCGCAAGGCCGCCAAGGGGTGTGCCCGCGGAAAAGAGTAGAACTCGGGTGAAGAGAAGATCCTTCTCAAATGCGATTTGCAAGTGAAAGAAGACCTCAAGAACCTCAAGATCCTCAAGAACCCAAGAACCCAAGACCCTCAAAAACCCAAGTTCCTCGCGAACTTAAGCACCAAAGATCATAGTGCATGTTCGTCACCCGAAGCGGAATGGATACTTTGCATACAGGTGATGAGCATGAGAGAGGCGACGAAGGATTCACCCCACCAGGAGATTTTTCCAACCCTCCCCCTTCGCCATCTACGCTACGAGTTGTACTAACTCCTATGGAGATGATGGTCAAGTCAATGATGGACATGATGCTGGCACAACAAGAAGCGACTCGCCTCACTTTGGAACGAAATGAAAGAAATGCAATACAATAACAAGAAGCGAATCGAGTTGCGTTGGCACAACAAGAAACCAATCGCCTTGATTTCAAACGCGAGCGCGATGAAAGAAATGAACGAAAAGCAGAAAGGGAGGCCGAGCGTGCAGCTCAAAGAGAGCTACGCACTCAAGAATTGCTTTGACAAGTGATAGCCTTGAAGACCGAACCACCCAAAGATCGTGGGAGTTCCTCAAGTGGTGCAAGCTACGATGCGGATTCCAACCATCCAGTCACAGAGAAGTTGACTTTCAGTAAGTATGATGGTAAGATGGATGCTACGGTTATTCATTCTTGGTTGCATCAATTTAATGCTTATTTTGCGACAACTAAGAAGACAGGAAATAGCAAAGTTTTGACGGCAGCTATGTACCTTGCCGGTGGGTACCACGCATGGCAAGAGGCACAGTTAGCTGCGCACCTAGAGGAAGCTGACGAATTCACGTCCCTTTCCTTCAATTGGGCTGATTTCCAAGACAAGCTCAAGGCGCGGTTTATGCCACCTCAGTACCTCGCACGATTGAAGGACGATTGGCGCGCTCTCAAGCAAAATGGTATGCCGGTTATGTCTTTTTCTAATTGTGTTTTGCAGCTAGGTACTCAATTATGCAAGTCGGATGATGAACGCAAAGTGGCATTCCTTTTTGGATTAGACGACTATATCAAGTTTGATGTCGAAGTCTTCGACCCAATCGATTTCAACAAGGCGGTAGCGATTGCTCTCGCACAGGAGATGAAGCACAACAATGGAAAGCCCAAGGAGAACAAGACTTCCACTAGTACCTCGCAGACTTCTTAGAACCCTCAGAACGATAAGAACGGTAAGAATGGTAACTCTTCTAACTAATCTTCCAACAGTGTTTAGAAAAGAATCCTTCCAATGAATCTAAGGGTAAAGCTAACACAATTACTAAACCTAAGCGTACTCCAGATGAAAAGGTAGCACAAGGAATTGTAGGAGGATACATCACGTTGGAAGAACAAAGCACTTATTCTAAGGAAGGTCGTTGTTTTCATTGTCACATTAAGGGTCACATAAAAAGAACATGTCCTAAGCTTGAATCGAATGAATCTAAAGAATCCACAAAACCCACTTCCTCTGTCAATGTAATGAATGATAAGACGAGTATGCCCCACATTTCTCTTGACCCTCCCATTGATGATTCTCTCATTAAATGTTATGGTCGTACGTCTGGGCAGCGTTTTGTCATATTGTTTGACCCAGGTAGTATGCATGATGTGATCAGTCTCTCTCTTGTTGAGAGAGCCTGACTCGAAGTTAGTCCGAGATCTCCTATCGAGGTCTCTGGCTTTGTTTCCGGTATGGACGCTCTCCTCACGGAGGAGTGCCTTGATGTGTTTTTTGGAATTCAACAAGCTGCCTTCACTAGACGATTTGTTGTTTCTCCTCTCTCAGGATGTGATATGATTTTGGGCATTCGATGGTTTCGTGATAATAACCCTCTCATTGATTTTGAGGCTAACACTCTCACTCTCAATGCCAAAAGTGATTCTCCTATTGTCATTCATGGAGAGGACATTGTTCATTCTCCATCTCTCATTGCTAATATGTAGGACAAGATTGAAAGATTCAGGAGAAGGAGACTCTCTCAGTCTCTTTTTCTCTACAGCATGACACACAGAATTTGCATGATTATGAGAAGCATGATGATTTGAATGATAATGATTTACATGATGGTTTGGATGACAAAGATTTGCATGATTAAGATGTTATTTCTCACAAGCATGATGAGTTGCATGAAGAAGATGTGATTGTTCACCAGGATGATGTGTTAGTGGATGCTCTTTCTAGCGAAGCTAACCTGGTTGCAGATTCGATCAATCACGAAGGATCGATCTTGGCTCTCGAGCCTAGGTCCAAAGAACCCTTACAGGGAGTATTATGTGTTCGCATGATTGATATGCACGCATTGTTCGAATGTTTCATTCGTGATCGTTTCCTGTATTTTAGTCAGCATCTTGATGTCACGTGACACATCCAACCCTATGTGTCCGTGGACAAGCTACAGCATGACCAGGGTTCAGTCAGTCCAATCAGTCTAGATTTAGAAGTGATCTGGCACTTTTGTGAGTCTATTCGTAGACCGTGCATGCCCAGTCACTGAGTGTAGATGCATATCCTCTGGTTGCACATAGCATGATCATCAAAATTCCCATAAGAATCCATCAGATTGAGTCAGGGGAATTTTCCAGTGCATTTAGCTTATTTTCCCTATTTTTGGTATTTTTCACTTATTAATCTTAAGTGACTTTCCAACAAAAGTAGGTAGGGCAATTTTGCTAAGTTAATATATAAGCAAACCCAAGTTAGCACTTTCTGGCAGAAGAGGCAGTAGGAGCACATGCTCAATAGACACCTTCTCAGCAGAACCCCAACAGTCTCCTTGGCATTTTTGGTTCCCCCATCCTCGCCACACATCAGCCCCAACGTTTTTCAGTTGCATCATCGCCATCATCACCGGATTGCATAGCGTTTTTGCATACCATCAGCAATACCAGATCCCCTGGCGTTTTCAGCCATGATCGCCAACAGCAGACCCAGAACAGCCTAGCGTTTTTACTAACGCTCAGCAGCCAGATCAGCGTTTTTGGTTTTCAGCCATTGCCGCATCAGATGGTCAGCGTTTTCAGCCCTATTGGACAGCAGCAGATTCAGCCCTAGTTGGTTGCAGAAGATCTCCATTTTGCAACCCTCAAAAATGCAGCCAAGACAGTCATTTTCAGCCACCGAAACAGTCCTGAAATTCAGCAGTTAGAAGACCACAGATTTCAGCCCTAAAGTCGTTGTCGTCATCACTGTCGTCGTCACCGACATAGTCCCAGGTTGCATCAGTACATTTTGCATCGTCATTGTACCACTTTGTGCAATCATAAATAGACCACTCTCGTCGACGAGAGTGGGGCCTTTGGAGGAGGGTTTTACAACGTCTCTGGTATCGTATTCTCTTCTCTATCTCTCAATCTCATACACTTGCACGCACAGTGTCCATTCACTTTGTTTGTGATCATAGCATTCTCTCATTAAGAACGGAAGGCTCTACCTTCCATAAGAACAAAAGGAACCTTGAGCACAGTTCGGAGCACTCATCTTGAGCAAAGCGCAAACAATCATTCCGCTGCACCTAACATTTTATGTCACCGCATTACCTTGATTGATTGAAAGAGGATTGGAGAGGCCTATTGGGGCTCCCGTTATTTCTTTTTCTAACTGTATTTTGCAGATTGGTGTGCAATTGCGTAAGTTGGATGTGAATCGCAAGGAGGCTTTCCTCTTTGGTTTGGACGAGTACATCAAATACAATGTGCAAATTTTCAGTCCTAAGGACTACAATGACGCCGTGAGAATTGCTCTAGCACAAGAAATGAAGCACAACAAAGGTAAGCCTAAGACAACGAGTCATCTTCAAGTACTTCTTTGAACCCTTACAACCAACAAAATCAGCAAAATGGTAAGAACAATGGTAAGAACCATAGTACTTCTTCTTTTCAATCTTCCACTACACCTAGAGCACATAACTCTTCATCAGTGATGATAAAAGAAAGGCTAAAACTCAGGAAACCCCTAAGGTGACACCTGATGAAAAATCTGCGGAAGAAATAGTAGGCGGTTGGTTAAGTCTTGAAGAAGGAATGGAGTATGGAAAAGAAGAAAGATGTTTTAAGTGTCACACTAAAGGTCACATGAAAAGAGGTGGTCCTAACGAAGAACCCACATCTTTTATTAGGCTCATAAAATGAGCCAAGTAGTGCGTCCCAAGTTTCTCATGATCATCTAGATGAGTCTCATGAAGTGTTATGGTCAGCAGGTGAATGGTCAGCGCATTGTGATCTTGTTTGATCCTGGCAGTATGCATGTGATTCCCTTGTGAAGAGCACACGTTTACAACTATTCTAGCAGATTCCAATGTGGTTTCTAGATTTGCTCCTGGCATGCACTCCTCAATCACTCATGAATGTCCTAATGTGATAGTTTGTGTTTAGCAGGTATGTTTCCGTCGCAAGTTTGTTGTGATGATAAAAGAAAGGCTAAAACTCAGGAAACCCCTAAGGTGACACCTGATGAAAAATCTGCGGAAGAAATAGTAGGCGGTTGGTTAAGTCTTGAAGAACGAATGGAGTATGGAAAAGAAGAAAGATGTTTTAAGTGTCACACTAAAGGTCACATGAAAAGAGGTGGTCCTAACGAAGAACCCGTAGAACCCACATCTTTTATTAGGCTCATAAAATGAGCCAAGTAGTGCGCCCCAAGTTTCTCATGATCATCTAGATGAGTCTCATGAAGTGTTATGGTCAGCAGGTGAATGGTCAGCGCATTGTGATCTTGTTTGATCCTGGTAGTATGCATGTGATTCCCTTGTGAAGAGCACACGTTTACAACTATTCTAGCAGATTCCAATGTGGTTTCTAGATTTGCTCCTGGCATGCACTCCTCAATCACTCATGAATGTCCTAATGTGATAGTTTGTGTTTAGCAGGTATGTTTCCGTCGCAAGTTTGTTGTTTCTCCTTTGTCTAGATGTGATATGGTTTTTGTCACTAAGTGGTTTCGTGAAATTGATCCACAAGTTAAGTTGAAAGAGAATACACTCACTATTTCTTGTGAGGCAGCAGAATAGGTGCATGTTTAAGTGCATGAGTTGGAGTTAGCTTTGACAGGCAGAGGGGGATTCTCTTATCTCTAGAATCACTTCTTGTATGATCATCCGACTTCAAGTGTGGTGGTCATTCTTTTGCCCTTTTGTGAGATTGTCAATATCAGTTATGGGAGAGGTTGGCCATCTCTTATGGGCCGTTTTCTTGATGTTCGACAACGGATTCATTGAGATCCTTTGGATAACAGGTTTGCATGTAGTGTTGGCAGTTGGCGGGGCCATCTAGTTCCTACTTCCACGGTCAACTGTCACAAATTGCTGACGTGTCAAGCCACTAAAGAACGGAGCCAACCTGCAGATCCTGGCCGAGGGGCCTAAAGCCTAAGAAGAAGCAGCAAAAGCAACAAAATATGTTTTACCAACTTATAAAGTCTTGCCGAGTGGCCTATTTTTTTAAAAAGAAGAGTTCCCACCAATTTCTGACCAATGGAATAAATCCCGACCGAAACCTAGAAGAAGAAGAAGAAACAGATGGAATCCCCGACCAACTTGCAGATCAACGGGAAGGGGCCTTAAAACCCTAAAAGTCAAAGAAAACTTGTTAAAAGTACCCGAAAGTGGTTGGAACGAAGTCAGAAAAGTTTATAACCTCAAAATATGATGTTGTGACACCTGTGCGGACATCTCGAAATTCGCGGCAGATTTTTAAGGAAATCCCGAAATTTTAGAAAAGTTTTTTTTTGGGATCAGCTTTTCATATTTGATGCTGTTAGGCTTTGGGCATTTCGATATGAGCCTTGGGGGCCCTCTCTGGCACTCTTCAACGCGCAGATTGCAGAGGAGGTGCCTCGACTAATGTACTTTGCGAATCAACAATAATAAAGAAATACCGAAAGGGCCGCCAACATTTGGGGCCAGTGCTCTCTTGGGGTGGAACTCTGCCAATCCCCGTCTCATGTCGTGTATCTCTTTCAATTTAGTTGTTATTTGAAGTGCTTAGAGTTGTTCAGTTCGTTCTTTTCCGTTGGCATGTGGTGCCCGTCCCCGTTACATCAACATCATTTGGGTGCTTCTTGTGTACTACCTTTGGAGAGCTCCAACCTTGGGGATTCCCATTCGGGTCTTCGTGGGCATGTTGCAGTTCCCCTAGATGGATCCTTTACTCTTTACTTGAGTATTGGTTTTACGTTGTGTATTGGATATTGATTGCACATTTTAGTGGTGGGTATATTCTCTTCAGCACAAGTCAAAAGGACAATTTTGGTGAAGATTCTAAGGAAGCAAGTTATAACAGTGGGAGTATATGTGGTGTTCCGAGTCTGTATGGAGTTTGGCATATTGTATTGGATTGTACCAACAAGTTTGATCTTGGCAGATGCGTTTGATCTCAAAGAGTTTTTTCGAGTAGCTAGGTCCTAATGGACCTCGATGGCTTCTTTGGCAACATGATCCTCGAACCTCAGGTGATAACCTTTCAAGTCTTCCTATTCTTAGCAATTTGAGTTAATTGATGGTGTGATCCTCTTTGAGTCTCGAGTTTCTTGTGATTTAGGTTTTGCTATTCAGTTATAGAGGAAGCGGTTTTACTTTAGGTTGTCTCATATATCTTTTTGGGGATACTTATTCTCTTTTCCTAGGATTGAGCGGGAAGGGGGACTTCCTATCTTGAGGGGAGCTCTTGGCTTTAGCTCTGGAGCTTTCAGTGACAGTGTTGCTCTGTTCCGACGTGGAGTTGAGTCGATTGTTACTTTAGAGTGTACTTTTGAGGATACTTCTCTCTAAGAGGGGGCTTCCAGGTTTCTTCAATTGAGCATCGGTGCTAACGAAGTACCATGCACGGTGTCTTCTAGTCCTTGGTTTCCTTGCCCTCTTCTTGTGACTTGGATAGTGTGTTTTAGCCAACTGTGCAGTTAGTATCGTGGCGGATGTTTTTCTTGAACCATTTGTTACTTCGTCTTTCGGATTTGTGGTGTGGTGGTTGCTCTTCCCAGTGCATTGAAGCAATATTTACTTTGCTTTGTTTCCTAGATTGATCTCTGGAGATGGTACCATTCAGGATAGACCTACTTCCCTTGTCCTTAGACTGGCATGTTGTTTCGTATTGAAGGACTTAATTGGGACAGAGAGTGAAAATTGCTACAGTCTACTGATCTTCATCTGTCTGGAAAACATCCCAAGAGAATATCACCCTACTCTCAGATTGAATCGGGAACATACATCCAACAAAGAGGAACACACATCAATACTGAGACTAAAGCTAATATGGCAAGTTCATGAGACCCTACACTCAAGCTCTGCAAGAGAAGACCAAGGTGCTATAGAAAGCCACCTTTTAAAAATTGTTAGTACTCTCCGTTGTACATAGAACCGCTAGAACTGAAAGGAAGTAGTCCATGGAAATTGACTCCCAAACTGGCTCCATATCCCTCTTTGAAGGGAGAATACGCGAGGTACTGCTGGTCTATGTCGACGGCGATGATGTCGATGACGACGACCACGATGACGACGATGGTGACTGTGACGATGACGATGATGGTGTCGTCGTCAAGTCCGGGACTGCGATGACGATGACGATGCGGAAGGTGTCATCGTCAAGATAGGGATCTGCGATGACGATGACAAAGGTGTCGTCGTCAAGATAGGAATTTGCGATGACGATGACGATGACAATGTCGACGACGATGATGGTGTCGATGACGACGGCGTCAAGGCTGAAAAATGAAAACGCTAGATGCATTGTTGGGGATCTGCTACTGTGGCGATACTGCGGCCTGGATCTGCAATCGCTTCCCCGGGCTAGGGCTGAAATGTAAAAACGCTGGCTGATCTGGGTGAAATCTGAAAACGCTGGCTGATCTGGTACTAGATGGGGAATCTGGCAAGGATCTGTAACCAGAGGATGCGTGTTCTCGCGAGGCTAAGGCTGGAAATTAAAAACGCTGGTGGTAGTGGCTCAAAACGTTGATTGCTGGAGGCTGAAAACGCTGGGCTGATCCTTGAGAAAACGTTGGGACCTGTGGGTGCCTGCCTGCTCTGTTGCGGGTGCCTGCTCTTCTGTGTCATGCGTCTGCTTCTACTGAGTGCCCAATGGGTTTCATTTATAGGAATTATAAGTTGGGTAGGACAAGCTTCCCAACAAACTTACAAAAAGAATTCTAAAAGTCACTTTGAATAAAATGACTTATAAGAAGTGGTTCACACGGTAAAATGCCTGCATGATGAAATGATTGTTCTTGTGCAAGAGAGGGTATGCAAGTGTGAGTGGCCTGGACATGCACGTCCTGCTAGAGGCTCACAAAGGTGCCAGGCTCAGTCCTAAGCTAAGACTCATGCTAGACTATGGCAAAAGCACGTCTAGCGCAAGTGAAGTGCGCACGTGACATCCCCCCCTGTTAAAAGTGAGGCATAGCTGCCGAACTTCTATTTGTACTTCTGATGCTGACTGATGAATGCTTTTGATGCTATGGATGCACAAACCAATGCAGATTCCTTCGAAACCAGGGACTGATGGTATTGCTGAGACCGGCCTGTTCAATCCAAAAAGGGCGGTAGACTTTACTTCAAACCTTGATTTAGCTTTCACCCATTATTAGTCGTCTATTTTACCTGTACTTTCAAGACACAACAAAGGGGAGAGGGATACAGGCTGCTAGATTGCACCTGTATTAGTAGACGGACACCAGATTGGCCCCTAACTTAGGCGCCCCTTTCGGTATTTCTTTATTGTTCAAAAGAGGGAATAAACGCTGTGGTTCCCTACAAGCTGCCCCGCACAAACTCGGCTGAATTTCCACTGTTCCAGCCCGATTTTGGCAGCATAACTGTACTAGAACCCTTCACAGTCAGTATTCCCACGCATTGACTGACTTTCCCGACACATACGGGCACTTTGCAAAACCTGGCGAGAATCTGCAGCACACTGAATTCTCTGTTTTCAGCCCTGAAAATGCGCCAGATCGCTTGTACAGCGGTCCCCTTGCGTCCCCGAACCTCCTGGGGGTATTAGGGTCCGTTTAGGGCCAAAACCCTAAACCTGCAAAAATACACAGCAGGCTGTAATTTACTGTTTCGGGCTCCGTTTCGCGTGCTGGTCGCATCCTTAGCAAGTCCTCGAGCTCCCGCACCTGTAGGGCTACTTGCCCTTTGAATCGGACAAGATTTCTGGCGTGAAACCTCTCCGAATTCACCTGTACCTGCGGGGGGATTAGCCGCTAGCTAATCCAGTACCTGTGCAAGAGGCTCTTGCCTCGGCAATCGCACATGAACCCACACAACTGTACATTGGTCAAATGAAGAGCCCACTAGAGGGGCATAACATACTGCCAAAGGGGAGAGAGAGGGCAGTGCGTAGCGTGCAGGGCATCACTCCTGGCACCGCACTGTGCATAAGAGGGAAAGCAAGCACTCCATAGCTCTTAACCTGTGACAAAACTGAAAATGAGGCTCTCCCCCTCCTAAATTCAGCGCCAACTCTTGTTGCATGAGGCAAGTGCACCAGAAGGTGCCACTTGGCACATTTATAAGCATTTTCCCGTTTCGGGGTTGCCGCCTAAAAATCTCCCAACCGGTTGCCCAGTTGACTTCACGGCAGAGTAAGAAAATGTTCCCCTTGTCATTCCGGAGGTAATGACGCCAACACATTTTCAGGTCTCAAAATAGCAGTTCCCTAAATTTTAGGAGATGCTGCCATTGTATCTTTCTAGGTCATCCGACCCTCTTTGTACACTGTGGCCACACCCAGAATTGAAATGTAGCCTCTGTAGCAAAGGATTCCACTTTGGCTAGTCAATGACCCCACTTGGCTAACCATAGTCCTTGTCCAACCTTAGTGCTCTCTTGCCCTCAGGCCTGGACTCCCTCTGGACAGTTCCACACTAGCTATGCAATGCAGGGCAGTTAGATTTCCCGAGGGTGTTTCCAAAAAGTGAAAGTAAATAGATAATAAGAAAGAAATCAACAAAAAGGATAGATAGTAGTCACACGCTGGTGACAATTGCGGGTGCTGTGGGTACTGCTGTTGATGCAAACACATGTAAGGGTCATTGTCTAGCCTTACTACGATTGCCGAATATCAGCCTGGGCTCTATACCAGATAGTGTTGACTCTGCCTGCTGTAGCAAGAGCTATTCCTCAAACACTGACTGTGGTGAAATGTCACGTGCACATCTAACCCTATGTGCATGTGGACAAGCTATCTCAGGTCTACGGTTCAAGTCAGTTGAGGAAGTGTTCTGGCACCTTTGTGAGCCTGTGCGCAGGCCGTGTATGTCCAGGCACTTAGAGTAGTTGCATATCCTCTGGTTGCACACAACATGATCATCAACATGACATTCAATACTCATGAGGATTTTACAGTGCATAGAATCCATTTTCCCAATTTACTCATTTTTTTACTTATTATTTAATAAGTGACTTTGTTGGAAAAGCGAGTAGGGCAAATTTGCTAAGGCTCTATAAAAGAAACCCGGCGCTAGCACTTTCTGGCAGAAGAGGCAGAATAAGTTCCAGCAACTTGCAGTGCACCTTCTCAGCAAGACCGGCAGTAGGCCTAGCATTTCCAGCCAACAGAAACTACCAACGTTTTTGGGATTTCCTCTCACTAGCATTTTCAGCAGCAGCAGATACAGCATAGCGTTTTTCATCAACAACAGATTGCACCTGGCGTTTTTTAGTTGCAGACCTAGCCTAGCGTTTTGCAGTTTCCGGCGTCAGATCAACTCCAGTACATCAGCGGTTTCAGTTTTCAGCACTTAGACACCGCAGTTTCAGCCCCTACCCGCAACAGATCCTCGCCGTATTGTCGAGTCAGCCAGTGTTTTCAGATTCAGCCCGCTATCGGCAGATTTCAGCATCTGCGTTTTCAACGCATTGTCATCGCTTCATCGTTGTCATCACCATCCTCGTCGACACAGTGTCAGTATTCAACAGAAAATCGGAAGATTGCAGATTTCAGCTTTTCAGCCTTAGCGTTTTCAGATTTCAGCTCGTCCTCGTTGCCGTCATCATCGTCGTCGACATCGTCGGCAAATCCATTGCATCTAGACCATTGTACCAAATTTGTGCAATCAATAGCATAGACCTCTCTCGCCATAGAGAGGGGGGCCCTTCGAGGAGGGTTTGAGAACCGTCTGGTGTCGTATTCTCTCTCTCTCTCTCTCTCTCTCTCTCTCTCTCTCTCAGTCTCAGCACCATTCACAGTAGAATTCACTTGTTTGTGATCGTTGCACTCTCTCATTGAACGAACAGAAGGCTCTCCCTTTTGTAAGTAAAAGGAACCCTTGAGCATAGTTCGGAGCACTCATCTTGAGCAAGATCAACATTCACTTCCGCTGCACCTTACTTTGGTATTAGAGCTTTGGGAGTGTTCTGTATCACTCAAGGAAAGAACCACAAGAAATTTTTTGCTTGTTGCGGTCGCACGTAACCCAAGTCCACTTGGGCGTGCCGATTCCTAATCGTGTTTTTGAAGAGTGACAGGTAGCCCAAGAAAGAAGGGCTTGTCCGGCCTCCCCTAGTTCCTCTTTTCACTCATTGAGAGCAGACCGTGTACTTAGCCGCCGGCCAATCGACGTGAGGTGGGAAAAAGCAACTTTGGTGTGAGCGCAAGGCCGCCAAGGGGTGCGCCCGCAGGGAAGAGTTGAGCTCGGGTAAGAGAAAAGCCTTCTCTAACACAGATTGCAAGCTAAAGAAAGAACTCAAGAATCTCAAGAACTCAAGAACCTCAAGAACCCAAGAACCTCAAGAACCTAAGTTCCTCGCGAACTTAAGTACCCAAGATCTCAGCGTATGGTCATCACCTGAAGCGGAATGGATACTTCGCGTGAAGGTGATGACATGGAGGTGGTGAAGAAGAATTTTCCCCACCAGGAGGATTTTCCGACCCTCCTCCTTCCCCATCTACGCCACTGGTTGTACCAAATCCTATGGAGGCTTTGGTCAAGTCGATGATGGACATGATGCTACAACAAGAGGCGCAACGCGCCGCCCTGGATCGCGACCGCGAAGAAAGAAAGGCATCCTTGGAGCGTGAGCGTGAGCAAGCGCGCTTGGCGGCCGAAGAAAGAATTGTAGCCTTGGAGCGTGAGCGTGAGCAAGCGCGCATGGCGGCCAAAGAAAGACGAGTGGCCTTGGGATTAAAACGTGAGGCACAGAGAGACCAACACATGCAAGAGTTGGTCCTATAGGTACTCACCTCGAGATCCGAGCCACTCAAGGACATGGGCGAATCATCAGGTAGCACAAGTTGAGAAGCGGATTCCAACAACCCCGTCAGTAAGAAGTTGATGTTCAGTAAGTATGATGGTAAGATGGATGCTAATGTTATTCATTCTTGGCTGCATCAATTTAATGCTTATTTTGCGACAACTAAGAAAACAGGGAATAGCAAAGTTTTGATGGCAGCCATGTATCTTGCCGGTGATGCCATTAATTGGTATCAAGCGTGGCAAGAGGCACAGTTGGCCGCGCACCTAGAGGAAGCCGAGGAAGGTGTTCCCCTTTCTTTCAATTGGGCCGACTTCCAAGACAAGCTCAAGGCGCGGTTCTTGCCACCTCAGTACCTAGCGCGGTTAAAGGAAGATTGACACAATCTCAAGCAAAATGGTATCCCAGTCATGTCCTTTTCTAACTGTGTTTTGTAGCTTGGCACCCAACTACGCAAATCGGATGCGAAGTGCAAAGAGGCTTTTATTTTTGGGTTGGATGTGTATATAAGGTTCGATGTCGATGTCTTCGACCCCGTAGATCTCGACAAGGTGATAGCAATTGCTCTCGCATAGGAGATGAAGCATAACAAAAAGGAAAGCCTAAGGAGAGCAAGTCTTCTCACAGTACCTCTCAGACTCCTGAGAACCCACAGAATGGTAAGAATGGTAAGAACGGTAACTCTTCTAGCCAATCTTCCTCTAATCCTTCGGAAAAGAATTCTCACAATGAATCTAAGGGTAAAGCTAACACACTTGCTAAACCTAAGCTCACCCAAGATGAAAAAGCTGCACAAGGAATTATAGGAGGATACGTCACGTCCGAAGAACAAGTCATTTATTCTAAGGAAGGTCGATGTTATCAATGTCACACTAAGGGTCACATAAGACGAGATTGTCCTAAAGAACCCACAAAATCCACATCTTCTATTAATGCAATCAGAGAGCACACAAATATGTCCCAAGTTTTTCACGATCATGCCGATGCATCTCTCATGCATTGTTATGGTTATGTGGATGGTTAACGGATTGTGGTCTTCGTTGATTCTGGTAGTATGCATGATGTGATTAGCGACTCTCGTGAAGAGCGTACGTCTAGAAGCTCGACCCATTGATCCCATTGCGGCCTTTGGGTTTGCTCCTATCATGCACTCTTCGTTTATGCATGAATGTCTTGATGTGACCTTGTCCATTCAAAATGTCCGTTTTTGTCGAAAGTTTGTGATTTCTCCTCTCTCAAGATACGATTTGATTTTTGGCATTAAGTGGTTTAAAGGTCATAATCCACAAGTTTGTTGGAAAGAAAACACTCTTAGTTTCGTAGTTGAAGGAGCATCTCTCGTGGTTCTTCAATGTGACACTAAGATTCCATCTATGTCACTAAATCTCTCACTCTCATGGTTTGGACGAGGATAAAACACGTAGTCTCATTCTAGAGAAGCATGATTTGTTGCATGACAAAGAACAAAAAAGGACACATGAAACGGAACACGAAAAAGAACAAGAAACGGAGACTCTCTCAGTCATTCCTTTTCCGCAGCACGACACGCATTTTTTGCATGATAAAGATGTGATTGTTCACAAGGATGATGGTTTGCATGCTGATTTTTCTAGTGAAGCTAACCTCATTGCAGATACGATCAATCACGCAGAACCGATCTTGGCTCTTGAGTCGAGGTCCAAGGACCCACTTAGGAAGTATTGTGTGTTTGCATGATTAGTCAGCGCGCATTGTTTGAGTTTTTCATTCGTGACGATTTCTTGTATTTTCGTAGCCTTCTTTATGTGTTCCCTTTCCACAGGCATGCCGTATTGTACGATGCACATGATTCACTCACGAATAAACACGAATGTATGTGGATCTCTCTCGAAAAGAAAAAAAGTTTGCCTTCAAGGAATTCACATTGTTTATTGATTGTCCGTTTTGTCATCGCTTTTTCAAGTCTCTTCCTTGGCATGACACAGTCTTAGAAAGAGCATGAGAAAGATTGTCAATCAAGCATGGGCATTTCCGTTGTGATTTGCCACAGTTGATAGGTTTAGGTCGAAAGGTCAAGATTCGATCCCACTTTTTGCGTTTGTTTGGTGAACGGATTGGCACTCCGTCACTTTGTTCATCTGCATTGCATGCACACTCTTTTCGGAAGAATAGTATTTTTCCAGGTCCTTTACATAGAATGGATATGATTATGATTTTGTGTTGGAAGTGGTTTCATAAATTTTTCTCCTCGGATATTCTTGAAGAAGGTGGAACCACGAACATAGCCCAAGTTGGAGCATTGAAGCCGAAACCGATCACTTTGTGTCGCTTTCGATGCGGCCCAAAGAAGCAAGTATTGGAGACCTTCATAAAGTTCAAGTATCGCACGACCCACGCATCCGAGTGGGCCGGCGAAGCGCTCTTCGCAGGATTCCAGGAGTTGTTGGCGCACTCTCTCGACGCCATACAGCTCGGTACTAGTACCTCACTTTGAAAAGGAGGGGATGTCACGTGCACATCTAATCCTATGTGCATGAGGACAAGCTATCTCAAGTCTAGGGTTCAGGTCAGCTTAGGAAGTGTTCTGACACCTTTGTGAGCCTGTGCGCAGGCCGTGCATGTCCAGGCACTTAAGAGTAGTTGCATATCCTCTGGTTGCACACAGCACGATCATCAGCATGACATTCAGTACCCATCATGAGCATTTTACAATGCATAGAACCCATTTTTCCAATTTACTCATTTTTCACTTATTATTTAATAAGTGACTTTGTTGGAAAAGTGAGAAGGGCAAATTTGCTAAGGCTCTATAAAAGAAACCTAGCGCTAGCGCTTTCTGGCAGAAGAGGCAGAAGAAGTTCCAGCAACTTGCAGTGCACCTTCTCAGCAAGACTGGCAAGAGGCCCAGCGTTTCCAGCCAACAGAAACTGATAGCGTTTTTGGGATTTCCTCTCACTAGCGTTTTCAGCAGTAAATACAACATAGCGTTTTTCATCAACAGCAGATTCTACTTAGCGTTTTTCAATTGCAGACCTAGCCTGCGTCAGATCAGCCCCATTACATCAACGTTTTCAGTTTTCAGCACAACGCAGATTCAGCCCCTAGCCTCACAGATCTCACCTACCCGTAGCAGATCCTCGTCGTACCGTCAAGTCAGCCAACGTTTTCAGATTCAGCCCGCTGTCCGCAGATTTCAGCATCTGCGTTTTCAATGCATCGTCGTCGCGTCGTCGTCATCACCATCCTCGCGGACACAGTGTCAGTATTCAGCAGAAAGTCAAAAGATTTCAGCTTTTCAGCCCTAGTGTTTTTAGATTTTAGCCCGTCCTCATCGCCGTCATCATTGTCGGCAAGTCCATTGCATCTAGACCATTGTACCAGATTTGTGCAATCAATACCATAGACCTCTCTTGCCATAGAGAGGGGGGCCCTTGGAGGAGTGTTTGAGGACTGTCTGGTATCGTATTCTCTCTCTCTCTCTCTCTCTCTCTCTCAGTCTCCGCACCTTCATTCACAGTAGCATTCACTTTGTTTGTGATCATTGCACTCTCTCACTAAAGGAACGAAAGGCTCTCCCTTCCGTAAGTAAAAGGAACCCTTGAGCACAATTTGAAGCACTCATCTTGAGCAAGATCAACATTCACTTCTGTTGCACCTTACATGAAAACATTACCGGTGCTGATGGACTGAGGTTTGGTTCCGGAGTCCTTTCCAAAGGTTCAATGACGAGGGAAATGGATGCAGGCTACATGCAAATGTGAGTGCAAAAGAGGTTAGGCGTCCTGTCTCCAACTCCTTCCATATCCACATACAAAGCTAGGAGATCTTGGTACTCAAGATCTGGGTTGTCATGTATCCGATGTCGATCTTCCTTCAAAGGCATGGCAATGAAGATGGGATCTGGTAAGTCCATGGTGGGACTCAATGATTCTTCAGGAAAAAAAACTGAGAGAGGTTCTTTGGGTTCTTGGGTACTTGGGTTCTCGGGGTTCTTTGGTTCTTCCCTTGAGTTCGCGAAGCCGAAGCACGCACAGAGCTTTGATACCAATGTCAGGTGCAACGCACACAGAGCTCTGATACCAATGTCAGGTGCGACGGAAGAGAATAAGGATTTTGCTTGGATCTAGTACTCCGCACACAAACACAAGGGACACTTTACTTCACTTGAAAGAACTGAACTGAACTGAATAAAAGAGAGAGACACACGAGAGAGAAAAGAGACGACACAGGGATGTCGGGTCCCAACCCTCAAGGGCTTCTTGCTCTGCTGCCATAGCAAGTACTTTCTTTATTCTTGCACAAAATGCTGCTGATGCTAATGGGTACTGATGCTACGGATTCTGAAGGGTACTAAGGCTACTGATGTTGAAGGGTACTGAGGTATTGATGGTGCTGACGACGAGGTCTACGACGGGTACTGCGGGTTCTATGTCGAAGACGGGAAGGTCAACGACAAGGTCTATGTCGAAGACGAGATACAAAGGGTCTTTGTTGACGACGGTTTTGTGTCGAAGACGATGAAGTCGACGACGGTCCTATGTAGAAGACGATGAAGTCGACGACGGTTCTGTGTCAAAGACGGTTTTGTCGACGACGGTTCTGTGTCGAAGACGGTGATGTCGATGACGGGTATTGCTGGTCTATGTCGACGACAATGATGTCGACGACGACGATGATGGTGATTGTGACGATGGTGATTGTGTCGTCGTCAAGTCCGGGACTACGATGACGATGACGAAGGTGTCGTCGTCAAGATAGGGATCTGTGATGACGATGACGATGTCGATGTCGATGACGACGATGGTGTTGATGACGATGGCGTCAAGGCTGAAAACTGAAAACGCTAGATACATTGCTGAGGATCTGCTACTGCGGCGATACTGCGGCTTGGATCTGCAACTGCTTCGCCGGGCTAGGGCTGAAATGCAAAAACGCTGGTTGATCTGGCTGAAGTCTGAAAACGCTAGGTTGATCTGGTACTAGATGGGGAATCTGGCAAGGATCTGCAACTAGAGGATGCGGGTTCTCGCGAGGCTAAGGTTGGAAACTGAAAATGCTGGTGGTAGTGGCTGAAAACGCTGGGACTTGTGGGTGCCTGCCTGCTTTGCTGCGGGTGCCTGCCCTTCTGTGTCCTGCTTCTTCTGCTTCTATTGAGTGCCCAATGGGTTTCATTTATAGGAATTATATGCTGGGTAGGGCAAAGCTTCCCAACAAACTTACAGAAAGAATTCCAAAAGACACTTTTAATAAAATGACTTATAAGAGGTGGTTCACATGGTAAAATGCCTGCATGATGAAATGACTGTTCTTGTGCAAGAGAGGGTATGCAAGTGTGACTGTGGCTTGGACATGCACGTCTTGCTAGAGGCTCATAAAGGTACTAGGCTCAGTCCTAAGCTAAGACTCATGCTAGACTATGGGAGAAGCATGTCCACGTAGTGCAAGTGAAGTGCGCACGTGACAGGTATGTTACCGGAGGTGCAGATTTTTGACTCTTTCCTCGAGGGTGGATCACTTGAGAGTTGGGAAATGATTTGGATACCAGTAGTTTATGTCTTTATGCTTTAGTTTTGATGCTTTGTCTTGGAGCGGTCAATAGTTGTAGATGCTTGTTGTGTGAATTGTGAGTTAGTTGAGTTGAGGAGATTCTTGCTAGAGCTGGATTCTTCTCCAGCAGAATACATTCTACTTCTTGGATGGCTTTTGGGGAAGTGATTGGATGGTATAGCGGCCGCGTATTGTTTGACCTCGGAGTTCTGTTGCAGATATCCTTGTCCACAAAACCTCTCTTTACTGTTGTAGATTGCTCACTCTAGCTTCTTGGTCCATCTTCTTTACCGGGAGCTGAGAAGGGGTGTTAAGAGTTATGGCATCTCTTTGGATTCGTCTAGTCGGTCCCGGTATCTCCCAAGGACAGGTGATAGGGAGTGAGGGCTAGTTTGTGGTTGTGCCCGGCAAGAGTGAGGTAGTTTTTTCATGTTGGGATTTTCCAGCCATTTAGGCTCCCGCAGGTTGGGAGTATTTTCCCCAGCCTTGGTCTAACTTTCCCTTCAGCCCTATGGCCCTATATTGCCCTTTCTCCGACATTTCCTCATTTCAGCCCCTTTTATTATAGGGTTGTGAACTGGAGGACTGGGTTGGGCATTTTGGGTCTTACTCTGTATTGGGAGCATGGGGGTTCATCTCTTGGATAGATTTTGCAGAGCCCTCTGTGGGGCGCTCTCATTGGGCAGCCCCTTGGGCAGGTAGAGCCAGTCGGCAGGCAGCCAGGTGTTCTACACCTTGGTGTCTTTGTTCCTCCTGGCGTTTTTCCCTAGCGTTTTGCTGGGCAGGAGGAGTAGTTATGGGTGTCCTCTCTACGGTGCGGTTCCCTCCTCGTGGCAGCCTTACACAGGCTCTGTGATCATGCAGTGTCAGAGTTTCTCATCCGAGATCTAGATCTTACCAGGAGGAGATGCACCAGATCTATGCTCTCAAAGCATGTTAGGGATCGTACCCATGTAGTAGTCTCGTGTGCAGGAGCAAATGGCAGTAGCAATTGCAATTGTGTGTACCTTGGGTCTATCCATTGAAGCATGTCAATTCTATGCCGGATCACCCTTGATAACTTGTGTTGTCAGTTTGTTATCAGCATGGAGAGCCTTTCCTAGATCTCTCTCTCTCTCTCTCTCTCTCTCTCTCTCTCTCATTTTCAGATGTCTGTCTTGTCTGAGTTCTCTTGCTACTTTAGTGATCTCTTTTCTCCACAGTTGACTTGTTCATGTATGAGAATTGAGCCGTATCGGAGTCAAGGTGTCCTTTGGCGGATTGGAGGCTTGTTCTTGTCTTCATTGCATCTACCACTACCTATTGTGACTGAGGCCTCTCTAGATCCAAGTATGTAGTCCACTTTACTAACCCCTTTTAGAGACTCATAGTGGGATGCATGTCAATTCTCCTAAGTTGGGGCATTGAGCAATCTGTAATAAATAATAAGATGGTGTTGCAACCATAGCTGTTGGTAGTAGCATCTGCGTGCGGCCGGTTTCACATTTGTATTGAAGTCTTCTCCACTCTAATCTCATCCAAAGGGTATAGCATCTCAGACGCCTCAAAATCACAAGTCTAGCTTTGCCTGCTTTGTGTTTGTCCGTTGAAATCTCCCTTGAGAAAGACCTCTCCCAGGTTGGTGTACTCCATAATCTCCTCTGCTAGGCATGTGTATGTGAGTGTGTATCTCCTCTCTCTCTCTCTCTCTCTCTCTCTCTCTCTCGCCAGCCTAAATCATTGCAAGGTACATCGGTATGGATCTCAGATGAATTGACACCCCTTCAACTAAAAAATAGAGCCAAAGAGTTGGCTAAAGTCAGAGAAGCAAGGAAGCAAGGAAAATGGGTAGTGTATAGAGGAGGAAAAGCTATCATCCGAGACTTCAAGAATCCATCCATTCCCACAAAGACATGGACTTAGGTCTTCTATAGATGTAGACATAGTATGCACACGGTGATTTCTTACCATTGTAAACCTAGCTCTCATGAGTCATGAGAGCAATGAGGTTATGTTTTGCACATGCACTCATTTTCCTTTTATGATACCTAAAGTGGAATGTAACCAAAGATGTATCGGTTTTGTCCTATAGGTCAGCTTTGGCCTCTACAGGAAGTTAAATAGATTTTCTTTCTCTCTCTCTCTCTCTCTCTCTCTCTCTCTCTTTTGCACAAGAAAAAAGAAATTTACCCTTTAAGAAAATTTGAAGTTGGTTATGTGACCTCTCTTTGGGACCTTTTCACTAACGACATTCTAAAGTCTGAACTTTTTATAATCATATCTGCCACTTTTCATTTATGCAAAAGGCAAAAGCCTAGGTACTTATTCCAAATTTTGTGCAGTTTGTGGAAGCTGTTCTCGGAATCAAAGCAAGTACTCAGGTAAATGATTGATCCATTTTCTTAAAATGATGGTTACAAGAGAAGGTATGATGTCATGGGTCAAAATAAAAACAAGATCATTTTTTGCCTACTAGAAGAAATGTGCAAGATATCTCTGTGTGCCCCACTCTAAGCACCTCTTTATCAAGTAAGCATGATGCTTTACTATGTGATGTATGGTCTGTAAACACGCATCCGAACTCTACTCTTAAAATATCTACATTTGGTTCTAATGGCATGTGAGATTAGGTAAACAATGAGGTTAGGGTTAGGGAGGATAGGTATTAGTAGCATTCATTGGTGTTAACCATAATGATATGTTAACCACGAATTGATCAAGGCAAAGACTCAATGTGTGCAAATGGAAAATAACAATGCATTAGAAATGAACTTGATACATGGGGTGCTTATATAGCACAAAGCAAGACTTATTGGATGAGGTAAGCAGTGAGATCATGCCCGCAAGTGGGAGGAGGTGTCTAGAGAAGGGATGCATGCGTGTGTGTGTGTGTGGCATGTGAGAGATCTCCAAATGACTGATAGGATCTTGGGCTCATAAAATGAGCCTAATGCATTTTCTATGCTTCATGAATCTGCAATTGTCGAAGTTGACAAGGCTGATCTGCTATTGCAAAAACGTTGTCCTTGCTGTCTACAAATGCTGGATCTGTTGCTGTCGTATTGCTGAAGTAAAACGCTGAAGTCTGTCTTTCAAAACGCTGGCCTGCTGCTCTTATAAGCGCTGGTTTGCTCCTGTTTTGTAAGGCTGAAAACGCTGGTTTGCTATGTGCATGTGGACAAGCTACTTCATGTCTAGGGTTTAGGTCAGCTTAGGAAGTGTTCTGGCACCTTTGTGAGCCTGTGCGCAAGTCGTGCATGTCCAGGCACTTAGAGTAGTTGCATATCCTCTGGTTGCACACAACATGATCATCCACATTACAATCAGTATCCATCATGAGCATTTTACAGTGCACAAAACCCATTTTTCCTATTTTAGCCATGTTCGCTTATTATTAATAAGTGACTTTGTCGGGAAACTGGGTAGGGTATTTTTAATAAGTTAATATATAAGAAAGCTAGCGCTAGCACTTTCTGGCAGAAGAAGCAGAAGAAGTATCTACACTTGCAGTGCACCTTCTCAGCAAGACCAACAGAACTCCCTAGCGTTTTCAGCCGTCAAGACCAGCCAGCGTTTTCTACAGCAGATCAGCCTTGGCGTTTGTGCAACAGAGGCCCTAGTGTTAGCAGATTCCCAGATTTAGCCTGACGTTTTTGCAGATTGCAGATTGTTCTAGCGTTTGCAGATTCCCGGCGAGAGTTCAGCCCAAGCACATCAGCGTTTTGCATTTTCAGCACTTAGATTCCACAAGATCAGCCCCAAACCTTGCAAATCTCACATACCCGCAACAACAGATGCTCGCCGCACGGTCAGATCAGCCAGCGTTTTCAGTTTCAGCCCGTTGTTCGCAGATTTCAGCATCTGCGTTTTCAGCGCATCGTCGTCGCGTTGTTGCCATGGCCGTCCTCGTCGACATAGAGTCAAAATTCAACAGTTAGCAGATTTTTAGAATTCAGCCCCTAGCTTTTTCAGTTTTTAGCCGTCTCGTCGCCGTCGTCATTGTCGTCGACATCGTTGGCAAGTCCATTGCATCTAGACCATTGTACCAGATTTGTGCAATCAATAGCATAGACCTCTCTCGCCATAGGAAGGGGGGGGGCCTTGGAGGAGGGTTTGACAACATTTTGGTGTCGTATTCTTCTCTCTCTCTCTCTCTCTCTCTCTCTCTCTCTCTCTCTCTCTCTCTCTCTCAGTCTCAACACCTTCATTCACAGTGTCATTCACTTTGTTTGTGATCATTGCACTCTCTCAGTAAAGGAACGGAAGGCTCTCCCTCCCATAAGTAAAAGGAACCCTTGAGCACGGTTCGGAGCACTTATCTTGAGCAAAGTTCAATATTCACTTCCGCGGCACCTTACAACTATCCTGTCCGTAAGATAAGTCAATGAGCCGGCATGCGTTCCAATTTGTCCCTTAGCATGTTGTATAAGTCTCTGAATAGAGGCAAACTTCTGGTCCAGACAATAGTCTTAAATCTCTTTTGGCAAACCACAACAAAACCGCTCAATTTGGTCTTTCAAAGTAATCGTCCGATACGAAGACACTGGCAAATAAGTATCCAAAAACCTCTGGCAGTAGTCATCCAATGTATCGTTCTCAGTCATTTTCAAGTGATGCCAAGCCGTGATGACATCTGTTGCATATTCATTTGATATCCAAGTTGACCTGAAAATTGTCTTGAATTTTAATCACGTGGCGGGTGCTTCTCTGCGTAACAACAGAGTAGACCACCATGCTGGTAGAGTTCCTTTCAAATAAGATGCCACCTTTCGCACCCTGGAATGTTCTGAGAACTGTCGTCCAGAGAAGGCGACGTCAAATTGTTGTACAAACTCAAGGGCTCGATGGGTGTTCTGGTAGTCTTACGTCTCTCAAATCTGACGGTCTGACTCCCTTCCTTGAACTCTTTGGTTTTCTTGTTGATCTGGTCACTGTGAAAAGAGGACGAACTTTGCTCCTCTAAACGGCTAGATGGCCTTCCTGTTAGACTAACACCACTCTGCTGCTTCACAGCATACATGTATGGCTAGTATGTCTAGGTTGTACCTGGTCCAGCTGCTTGAGTTTGGGGCCGGCTGTCCAATTTTGTCCGAGCGCCCACATATATTTCCATATATCATTTTCTTGTTGGGTCGTGGAGGATTTTTTCAGGCCTTGCCCTACCTCCCCTTGTGCACCTATTTATGGGGCTAGGGGGAGATCCACTTCACACTATGTGATTGTATTGGGTCATCTGCTCATGGTAGTCATGGGGGCTGATCGCCCCCTTTCCCCGTCTCTAGCATTTGTGGTCTCCTATCTCTCTCTCGGCGTGGTATTAAATACCATGACCTTGGTTTTACCAAGGTTGACAGACAATCCACTATCCTCTGCAAAACTATGCAATGCGTCCAAATGTCTCTGCATACCCTCTGGCGATTCTGATATCAGCACGATATCGTCAGCATACAATAAAAGAGGGATCCATGTCCCTGCAAGCTGAGCACCTCTATCTCCTCCTCTGTCAATATAATCAGAGACCCCATCAACATACATACCAAATAAAGTAGAGGACAGTGGGCATCCCTGTTTCACTCCGATGGTGGAGTGAACTATGTCGGATATCCCCTCTGATGTGCGTACATGACCCATCACTGAACTGTACAATGCCATGATCCCCCACATCAGCTCTGTGGGTTAGGAGATCAGCACCTACTTTCACATATGGACAGGACAGTATGGAGTACACTGATGCATACACATATCTTGGGGTGGTCTTTAGTGGACCGAGGTTCACACTGAAAGTGGCAGCAGACACTAGATTGACTCGTGCCTATACAGCCCTAGGTGGTTTAGAGAGGATTTGTTCGCAAGTTCAGTTCCAGGAACCTCGAACAAAGCTCTGGCTTTTCGATACTTTGGTCTCTTCAGTTATGCACTACGCGGTTCAGGTTTGGGGACCGTCTATTGACAGTGCTGGATGGACTAATATGGAGAGACCCCTGATATCTATGATTTCTAGGCTGATTAGAGCCAAGGCCTCAGTCCCACATGACATCATACGAGCGGAGCTGGCTGCCCCACCTATGGAGGTTGAGGCACTCACCAGGTCAGTATCATTTGTACACAGCTTATGGGACACCACCAGGGACAGGTATGCCAGGCTTGCTCTCGAGTCATCCAGACAGCTGGCATTACAGGGAGATACATCATGTTGGTATGCACAGATGAGCACATGGTTTCAGAGGCATGGTTTCAGCATGGACAGGCTGCCCCCTTTCCAGTATTCTCTTGATGCACCATCCTTGGCTCTTACACGGATGGAGACTACTAGACTCATTCGGCAGGATCTTATCCAGCTTGATAGCAAGAGGACATGGATAGAACCATCACGGGAGTTGGGTACGAAGAGGGTTTTCTATAGAGAACATCTTCTTCAACTCACGACAGACGGATTTGTCACACGGCCCAGTTACATGGACACACATCTATCTCATAGGTTACGATGTGCTATTGGCCAGATTCGCACATCTTCACACCAGCTTGGGATTGAGACAGGTAGATTCAGAGGCATACCAGCAGACAGTAGGATATGTCAGTTATGCCATGCAGAGCCAGAGATAGAGTTTCACTACATATGTCGATGCACAGTCTACTATGAGATACGGGGACGCTTTCATTGTCTATTCAGAGATGGTTTTGACTCGTTAGACAGAGTCATGAGATACCGGGATCAAAGATGTCTCGGATTATTCCTACTTGAGATTCAGAGACATAGAGACGCTCTATTGAATGGGCAAAGACAGAGACAGTCCCAGAGACGCATCTCAGATTTCTTCAGTCTGAGTACCACAGAGTCAGAGGGGACACCACCACCAGAGAGCTCGGTTCCCACCCATACACACATCAGCGGTACTCTCATTGATCGAGCTATAGAGTTAGGGAGATCGAGACGACCGCGACTGAGGAGGGGAGCCACGTAGCACCGGCGGAGATTGCGGCAGAGGATCCATAGGATTCTAGCACGACACCCAGAATGTCGATCGGGATAGGCTTCATGCTACTGCTATATTGTATCATGGTGACACTGATCCCCACTTTGTACCTTTATGGCATGATACCATTGCTCAGCCTACCAGCCACCCATAGGAGTCGGTAGAACTCCTATCAGTTCTTTGTTTGTAGTTTTCTTGTTTGTACCCAGACTTGGTACTAGACTCATCATTGTAATCAGTTGGTCTCATAGGTCATTTTGGCCTCTTGTAGACGTTAATATATCATTTCATTTCATTTCATTTCATTTCTCCTCTCTCACGCTTCCGCACACGCTCACTCTCACATGGTATCAATAGCTTTAGGCTCTCGATGATCCAAGGGCATCTCCGCATCAGGTAGTCCTCCCAAGAAGAATCAGCCAACGTTTTTGTTGATCTGCCATCATTTTTGCATGAGCCAAGCACGTGATGGCAACTGGAGCGTTTCATCGCGGAGAACCCCCCTCCACCTGCATTTTCTGCATCAACTGCTTGTGTTTTTGCTTTTGGCTGCAAGTGCTAGCCTTGTCAGATTGTTTTGTCGCTGGAACACCCCTCCCTCTACTTGCGTTTTTGTAGCCAATCTGCATTTTTGGGAGCAGCAGTGTTTTCAGCATGGAGGGATAGCGCCCAACTTTCCAACCCTAGATCTTGCCAGATCTTATTTTTCTACCCGGTTAGGCATCCGGTGCCTGGACCGGCTTAGATTCCTCTACATTTTCTAGAGATTTCAGCCATACACTCGCTGTGTTTTCTCTGTTTTCAGCCCACCTGGGGCTGTGACATCGATTCCCCACCCTCCCTACGCCCTCTGCACCGCTCCGGACCAAGCCGGGAGCGTACGGGCACGTTGAAACTCGCTGGACAGCAGCCACATGGCTTGTCTTTTTCACAGAGGATAAATACCTCCTGCCAAGACACCATCCGGTGGTGGTCCGTGCGACCTCTCTGTAACTGCTGTAGTACACGGCATCTTCGACATCGGCTTGATCATCTACGGGCGTACGATCCTTGGGAGATCCATTCATTCCAGCCCTCATTTGCGCACTCCAGAGGGGGTGGTGACTTGTGGTTTGCTATGGACACACCTATGCACTCATCAGAGGAGTTCACATGAGATATGGCCATGCTCATGGCATATGGGATTCCGACATTCCCAGAGAGGACACCACCATCTTGGGTGGACAGACACTTACCACTTGATTGCTTACACAGGAGCATCTACATGGACTTAGGGAGAGGATCTTGGATCTCTTCTTGGACAGGTTCATTGCTTGGATCTACAGACTGGAGTAGGACTTCAGTGCTTTGGACTCTCTTGGAGAGTTTATCGGCGAGATGCGGGAGATTAGGCATCCTGCGACTACATCCGGAGTCACCCGAAGCTTGGCTTGGATGGTAGTGCAGTTGCTCTTCTACACTCCTGATCATTTGGATTGCTACCTTCAGAGTTGCTGACACTCACCCTCGGTAACCTTACAACAGACTTATCCCTCGACCTGGGCAGTAGGCCACTCCCAGATCATTCACACTGAGGGCCACATCGAGATGCGGTTTGGTGGCGTTGTTGGCGCGGATTCTGTTTTAGTTGACACCAGACGATTGGAAGCAGGAGATACAGGCAAGACGACGCAGACAGATTGGTATGGCCTTTCCTCTTCGTACAGTCGGTGCAAAGGTCTCCTCGTAGTCTACACCGGGTGTTTAGGAAAAGCCTTTGGCAACTAGTCTTGCCTTGTGCTTGTCCAAAGAACCATCAGATTTGTACTTGGTCTTGTAGACACATTTGACACCAATCACTTTCCGCTTGGCAAGCCGCGGAACCGACACCCAAGTGTTATTCTTCTTGATGGAGTCAAGTTCTCTCCGCATAGCCAATTTCTACTTTGGTTGTGAAAGTGTCTCCTCAACTGTAAGAGGATCTCTGTTCTAAATCACTGTAGACATCAAAGCATAGTTAACTTGTAGTAAAGGGTCATCCACCTCAGCAAGTCGAAGTCGTTGAGATCGTCGTGTAGTACTGGCTTTAACCAATCGGGTGGAAAATCTGAAGTTGCTGAATCTCGCAAAGTCTCCAATAGCCACTTTGGTAACTAGTCGGTCTTGCTCCCTGGGGAAGTAGCTACTGGTATATGTGACTCTAACTCGGCACTATGATGAGAACGACTGTCATCTGCATCATCTTGAATGGGTGCATGCTCCTCCGAAGGCTGAGGGATAGGGGTAGGAGAAGAGGGCTCTTCGAGAGGCAAATCAAAATCCGGGTCTCCAAGTATCGGCAAATCGGGGGTCGTCATGGAAGACTTGGGAGCGGGAAAATCTCGTCGAAGACAACATGCCTTTTCTTTGGATCATAGAGTTGATAGCCCTTGGAAAGAGAGTTGTAGCTGGCAAAACTCATTCTCGGGGCGAATGACCTCTAGACAAGCGCAAAAGAAGTGGATTGTCCCGCCCAGGCCCAAGCCGAGCGTGCAGCCCGAAGGGCTACATCCTCTGTCCAAGAATCCTCATGCACAAATACATAACAAGGAGGGCACTGAGTGTCAACAAGCAAGTGCACCACAATGTGCCTGCAACCCGCTGCATCCGGAGGCATCACGTTGAACTTGGCCAAAGGCCAAAGTGTCTGCACCAGATTTGTCACCCCTAAGTCCCCTGTGTGGTGTGAGAACTCAGTAGCCTGAATCTGGAGCCAGTCAAGGACTGTGTGATGGGTCCACTCTGTGAGATCCCTGCCACACAGCGGAAAGGAGAAACCCACCGCTGTGTCCAGAGCCTCAATGCCTCTAGCTGCAAGAAAGAGGACGTGGACTCGAAAGCTAGCCTCCTCCAGGTCAGGAGAAGAGTCTCCCAGAAACCGAGTGAAGCTGTAGTCGAAGAAGTCCCAGCGTCTGCGAATGTCGAAGCTAGTCAAACCTCTAGGGACTGCTGCAAAGGGAGAAGTCTGCACCAAAAAAGGCGGCCTCAGGTGGGGCTGTCCCTCTCGAGCCACACGGCTCGTAGCGAAAACACTACCAAGAGAACGCCTTGCGGCAAAAGCGTGTCCAATACCCTGCGTCTGAGGAGGAGTGGAGGAGGGGTCGGGAGATGAGGCTGTGGGCCCCATCGGGGAGAGAGGAGGGGCGGGAGGCGAAGGGGAGGAGGCGCGGGTGGCGGAGCGGCGGCGTCTGAGGAAGGAGGAGGCAGTGGTGGAGGAACTGACGTGGATGGGGCCTCCTCAGGCGGGTCTTGCTGAAGGGGGTCAAAACGGTTCCTAGTCGGAACCCAATGCTGTTGAGCTGTAGAAGGTTGGCCACCAGGGGGAGCAGTGGGGCGAGCCAGTCCCTGTCGACGGTGGCCAGGCACCTGCTTCCAACCGTCAGTTGTCTGATCACTGGTCTCTGTCGAGGTACCAGCCCGCTCCTCAACTGCACCTCAAGGGCTATCCGCTTCATTGGAGAAACTCGATCATAAAGGAAAAAAACATGTTTCAAAACATGTTTCAAATCAACATCGCATCTTTCATCAATCGTATACGGCTAATCACCGATGTACTGTTGAGGATAATGAAGGACCGGATCTGTGCATTGACACGCTTCCATCACTTCGCTTGCCAGGTCCTTTGTCGTTTGAAAGTTGCTTGAGATAAAACCTCCAAGCTCGTAGGAGTCAAACACCGCCATCATGGTAGCTTTCCAAATGGCATAGTTGTCTCCATTCAATTGCCGATCCAAGGGAAAGGTAGGGAGTGCAGGTATCTTGATTGGTTGATCACCTACTCCGGAATAGAACTGGGACCAATCTCCCCATTCTTCGTTGACGGTGGTCTCACCGCCTCCAATCTCATCCTCATGATTTTCTTCGTCACCACGGGCTGAATTGGTTTCAGAATCATCACTCCTCTCCATGGTGTTGGAGAATTTAGGCATGTGATAAGGCTAGGTCGAGGTAGAGGTTAAAGGTTGAAAGTCTGCCCCCACTACAGTCGAAATCAGTCCCAAAAGAGTGAAAAACGAAAAAAATAGCAAACCGTCTCTTTTTGTCGCTAAAAATCAGCACCACAAACTCGTACAGATCACCGATTGGATTCGAGAGCACGCCGTGGCTCTGATACCGTGTCAAAGGTGCAACGGAAAAGAGTGAATCGGGTGATGAACTTGTCTGCAACTACGAGCAAACCACCTCTCCGTATCGGACAACCAATAGATCTCATATCTATCGCGATGGATCTCCCCGCTGTCAAGGTCCCAACGCGTACTGCCCACCAAACGGGCATAGGAACTCACCGCACACGATGCAACACGAAGAGGGTGTGTACACCGCGAGATGGAGCGCTAGGCACAGAGAGAGATCGCAATGGAAAAACGCCAGAGGTGAGATCGATGTAAAGAGAGAAAACGCTAGAGAGAGGAGTCATCGGCACAACCAAAACGCTAGTAAGTAGAAATGAGAGAGAGAGAGAGAGAGAGAGAGAGAGAGAGAGAGAGAGAGAGAGAGAGAGAGAGAGAGAGAGAGAGAGAGAGAGAGAGAGAGAGAGAGAGAGAGAGAGAGAGCCTGAAACGCTATATCTCTGCATTGAATAACATGCCAAAAGTAAGAGGGGGGGGGGGGGGGAGGGGTGCCTATAAAGGCAAACTCCCAGTTTTCCCTACCTCAACCAGAACCCCACGAGCGACTAATAAATATGTAAACTCACTGAAAAGTGACTTGGGACACATATTTAGTAGCAGAACTGTAGAAGACTTGAGACTCTGACCCCAGGAAACCCTAGGAACTGGGGTCACGGCTCATGTCAGCCTATTGGGTGAGCAACACAGTGAAATGGCACTGTCGTGAACAGGTATGTCTTCCTCAAGTACGGCCGGGCACAGCCACAAAACAACCCTCACCCCCTAATCTGCTCCTGGGAGATGTGGGAGCCACCACCGGACAAGAATCTGAACTCTAACAAGTGGCGGACATTTGGTTTGATCTCAGGGAGTTTGCTTGAGTAGCTAGGTTCTGTTGGACCCCGAGAGCTTCTTTGGAAAACATGATCCTCAGGTGATGACCTTTTAGGTCTTCCCATTCTTAGCTGTCGAAGTTTACCGATGGTGTAATTCTCTTTGAGCCTTGGGTTTCTTGAGATTCAGGTTTTGCTATTCAGTTACAAAGGAAGCAGTGTTACTCTAGGTTGCCTCAGATTTCTTTTTGGTGATACTTATTCTCTTATCCCAGGATTAAGCGGGACAGGGGGCTTCCTATCTTGGGGGGAGCTCTCAACTTTGTGATAGTGTTTGCTCTGTTCCGACGTGGGGTTGGGTCAGTTGTTACCTTAGAGCGTGCTTCGAGGTTATGATCTTCAGTCGACTTGCAGTGCTTCATTCAACGGAGTACCATGCACTGTGTCTTCTAGTCCTTGGTATCCTTGCCATTTCTAATGGCTTTGGATGGTGTGCTTTAGCCCACAGTGCAGTTAGTATCTTGGCGGATGTTTTCTTGAGTTACTTCGATGGTTGCTTCGACTTTTGGATTTGTGCTGTGACGGTTGCTCTTCCTAGCGCATCCCAACAGTATTTCCTATGCCTTGTCTTGCAGATTGATCCCTTGAGATTGTACCATTCAGGACACACCTACTTTCCTTATCCTTAGATTGGCATGTTATTTCGTATTGGTCCTTCTCGGCATAGTTACCTGAAATAGGAACGGAGAACGGGAACGGGAACGGGAACGAGGGGGTCCGGAACGAGACAGGAACGGGGAGGAGGAGGGGGGCCTAGAACGGGAACACGGCTGGAACGGTCGACTAAAGTAAGGCTTGAATTACCTCCATTCAACTTAGTCCCAAATCAACTCCTAAACAACCCCAAAACGGCCCCCAAATCTACCCTCAACTGCCCGAATATGTCCCCCAAACAGCCCCAAATCTGCCCCCAAATGCCTACTTTTACCCGTTTCGCCCCATTCCTCCCATTCTGGAACACCGTTCTGGTTACAACATGTTCCGGAACGGTGTTCCGTTTCCGACTCCATTTCGGGAACGGGACTCGTTCGGAATGCCATTTTAGAATGTTTGGGCTACATTCTGCCCGCTCCTTGTTACACTGCTTCTCGGACTAGGAACCAATTGCAATTAGCCATGGCATTCTTTGCAGCTGGGGAGATGTCCTTCTTGGTTCTCCCGGATATGGTTCCAGGTTCCACAAGTACATTTTCTTTGGAATTCACCTACCTCGGGTGATCCAGTTACACAAGTAGAGACTATTGGAGAGTCATGACAGTTGTCCATGGTTCGAGTGTTCTCCCTTGGAAGGGGGTCGTGGAGCTAGCTTGGGAGTTAGTTTGCACAAACTACTTCCTTCAATTTTGGTGGCTCCATGTGTAGCGGACATGATTGATAGTCTATTTGGTGGCTTTCTATAGCACCTTGTTATTCTCTTGCAAACCTTGAATGCAAGGTCTTTTGGTTGTGTTGTATTAGCTGCAGTCTCAATGTTGATGTGTGTTCCTTTTTGCTGGATGTTTGCTCACGATTCACTTTGAGAGTGGGGTGATATCCACTCAACGGTTTTCACTCTCAGTTCCTTCAGATACAGGTTGCAGTTCATCATTCTATAGTGCAATTCTTTGGCTCTTTGTCATCAGAAAGTTGATTTCTCAGTAGCTTTGGTTGTCCCATTCTTTGGACTTCTCGTAGCAGCTTGAAGGTTCTGGCGGTTTTTGACTCTTTCCTCGAGGGTGGAGCACTTTAGAGTTGGGAAATGATCCGGATACTAGTAGTTTATGCCTTTATCGTCAATTTTGATGCATTCTCTCGGAGCGGTCGGCAGTAGTACCTTTTGCAGATGCTGGTTGTGCGATTTATGAGTCGGTTGAGTTGAGGAGATTCTTGATAGAGTTGGATTTACTTTCAGCGGACATGTTACTTCCCGGACGTCTTTGGGGGGTAGTGGTTGGATGGTATAGTGGCCAGGTACTATTTGACCTCGGCGTTGTGTAGCAAATATCCTTGTCCACAAAACCCTCTCTTTTACAGTTGCCAATTGCTCACTCCAGCTTCCTGGTCCGTCTTCCTTTCCAAGAGTTGAGAGGGGATTAAGAGTTCAGACATCTCTTTGGATTCGTCTAGTCGGTCCCAGTTTTTCCGAGGGACAGGTGTTAGGGAGTGAGAGCTGTTTTGTGGCTGTGCCCCGCAAGTGTGAGGTTGTCTCATGTCGAGATGTGTCTAGCCATGTTTAGCCTTGGCTTTTGGCTTGGTTCCATGACCATTGGTGCTCTTGCAGGCTGGGAGTATTTTTCCCCAGCCTTGGCACATTTTTCCTCTGAGCCCTATGGGCCTCTGGTGCTCTTTTCCATGTTCCTCCCTATTTTCTAGGGTTGTGGGGCTGGAGGAGTGGGTTGGGCAGCCAGCCTTTGGGTCTATATATGAGCAGGGGAGGGGGGTACCTCTTCAGAGCATAGCATTAGAGCCCAGACGGGGGCTCGCTCTCTTGGGTACCCCAAAGGGGTCTGTAGCAGATGAGCTTTGCATGGGCAGACAACGTGTTTGTTGCGGGTCACCTCAGCGTTTTTGCTCAGCAAATCAGCCCTATGTGTTTCTCATGGGCAGCAGATGTAGTGCTTGGAAAGCTATCTCTACGGGGCAACATCTCAGAGCATGTTGGAGATGGTACCCATGTTGAGAGCGTGTCAGCGGTCTCAGGTGCAGGAGCAGTTGGTAGTGTCAGTAGCAGTCGCAATTATGTGTACCTCAAGTCTATCCATTGGGCATGTCAGATCTATGCCGGACCACCGTTGGTCACTTGTATGAGCAGTTTGTTATCAGCATGGAGAGCCTTTCCTTGAACTCTCTCTCTCTCTCTCTCTCTCTCTCTCTCTCTCTCTCTCTCTCTCTCTCTCTCTCTCTCTCTAAAGGCCGTGTCTCTTTCTACCTCAGTGATCTCTCTTCTCCATAGGTGCCTTGTTCATGTGTGGCATTGCAGGTGTTCTAGATCGGAGTTGAGGTGTCCACCGGATCACGAGCGAGTTCTTGTCTTCATTGCATCTTTTGCTTCCACCTTTGACAATATAATCGGTCAAATCACCAAATTACTCAACCGACTGGGATCATCTAGCTTGACGGTTGCTCCAAAATGCACTAGGCATCGGCTGGAGCCACTTGAGGGCTTGATGATCAATATTGACATTGAAATCTCTTGAAACACAAATTGCTTCTCATGCTCTAGAGAATGAATGGACAGAGAGAGGTTCCTTTTCATGCAATGACTGTCATGGATGCTTGAGAGTCAGTCGTTGCTTGCATCATCGCCTACATCATCGCTAGAAGGCTCTAGAAGGATCTAGAAGATTCTAGAAGTTCTAAAAGTATCAAGGAGATTCTAGAAGTTTCTAGAAGCATGGAGAAGATTCCGGAAGAATCTAGAAGTTTCTGGAAAGCTCTAGAAAGTTGAAGAAGGATCTAGAAAGTTCTAGAAGAACTAGAAGGATCAAGAAGTTTCTAGAATCTTGGAGAAGATTCCAGAAGAATCTAGAAGTTTCTGGAAAGCTCTAGAAAGTTGAAGAAGGATCTAGAAGGTTCTAGAAGAACTAGAAGGATCAAGAAGGTTCTAGAAGATTCTAACCTCCTCAAGAAGAACGTAGAAAGTCCTAACCTCCTCAAGTAACCTCCTCAAGCACTAGTATAAATAGGGGTCTTGGGCCACAAGCCCCTCAGTCTTGCCAACACCAGTTGTGATGCTCCTATGAGGAAATCCCTCTTCTAGTTCTTATGTTCAAGTCTTGTCCTTGCAATCAAGCCTTGCCTTGTACTCGAGTCATGTAATCCAAGTCTTGTATCAAGCTTTCTTAATAAAGTATTAAGCCTTGTAATCAAGATTAAGCTTATTATCAAGTCCCAAATTCTTGTGCATTGTGAGCGCCTCCTCTTGCTCTCTTCTAGCTCCATACGCGCTCATAACAGTTTGGCAAGACTACCATCTCTTAATCTTCTCAAGCCATCATGGAGCCGACGATGGAAGGTGTCATCAACGCATTGCAAAGCATCCAAGCTCAGTTACAAGAACTTCGTGAGAGTAATGCTCAACTTCAAGCAGGGCAACCCCTAATCTTGGGACCGGCGTTGCAAAATCTTCAACGTCAAATTCAAGAGCGTCAGGAGACAAGCACACATCAAGCACAAGCTGCAAGATCTAGCTATTCTCAACAACATAAGAAGGAGCCGAAGGTCAGCAACCCTGAAAATTTGATGGGACTAGATCAAAGTTTAGAGGTTTTCTCCAACAAGTGTGTCTCTTTATTCGAATGCAACGAGAGCGTTATCCAGATGATGCCTCTCAAGCAGGCCTTATTGAGACACTCCTCTCGGGTACGGCTCTCTCTTGGTTTGCTCCCTTACTTGAAAAAGAATCTCCTCTTCTTCATGACTTTGAAGCTTTTGTGCGGGAGTTCTTTGCAACCTTTTGAGATACTGATAGAGCAAGGGTTACTGAAACCAAACTTAGAAATCTCCGCCAAGGATCAAGACCTGCATCCGTCTATGCATCCGAATTTCAATAGCTCACTTGTGATCTGACTTGGCATGAGGAATATTTCATTAGCCAATTTCGGTGGGGATTAAAGGATGACGTAAAAGATCTTTTATTGACTATGCCAAAGGTTCACACACTAAGCGAGTGCATCTCTCAAGCAATAGAATGTGATAATCGACTATTTGAGAGGAGACAAGAGAGGCGTCTTGCGGCACCATTGCGACCCCAAACAGAAGTGACACATAATGGCACACCTCAATAGGGCCATGAATCAAGCATTGAGCCCATGCAAATTGATTCAGCGCGATTTCAACCTCTCTCAGCCCAGGAGAAGCAAAGGCGACGCATTAATGGCTTATGTATGTATTGTGGAGAGCAGGGGCACATAGTTCAATAGTGTGAGGATTCTAGGTGCTAATCTTAATTAAGTACTTAAACTCATGATTAAGACTTAAGAAACTTGAACTGTACTCGAGAGAACTGTGAGGATTCTAGGTGCTAATCCTTAATTAAGTACTTAAAATCATGATTAAGACTTAAGAAACTTGAACTGTACTCGAGAGAAGACTTAGAAGACTCTGTGTTTGATTGATTGAATGTGTGATACAAGGGCTCCTTATATAGGAGACGAAGAGACATAAATGAAAAGACACGTCTCTTGGTGAAGAGACACGACTTTAGACGTAAAGACACATCCTTTCGGCGAAGAGCTGCAACCATTGGGCGAAGAGTCGCACCCGTAGAGCGAAGGGGTGTGACCAGTCGTCGAAGGAGTGTGGCTTTTGGCGAAGAGACACGTCCTTTGGGCGAAGGGGTGTGACCATCCAAGCGCAGGGGTCCTCCTTGGCATGGCACTTCGCGTATCTGCAACTAGGAGTATATGTATTGCTGTTAACATAGTCACAATCGTGACATTCCCTCCCATTTAAAATGAGAGCCCGTGTCCAAGAAATGACTTCTGATGTTGATAGAACTCTGGAAAAGCATTGAATCTTCGAAAATCTTCAATCTTTGAGTTATCTGAAACATTTGTCTTTAACCTTTGCCTCTTGCGAAACCTTTTTGCTTTGACTGCTAAATCCCATGTCATTGTATTGTTCAAAGACTTTTTAGAGGAATCTGGCATAATCAGGTTGACTGCAACAAGAGGTTGATCTTCAAAATCCTTCGTGTAATGTAAGATTTCTGGTTCAAAATTTTTCAGTAAGTGCGAAATATTTGGGGAAGAGGAAATCTTCTCAAGGTACTCTTCAGATGGGGTGACGTCAACTTTAGTAATCACTGGAGAGGACTTTGGCTTGAAATTGTAATCATCTTTCAATAATGAATCCCAAAATTCTTCAGAATCATCTTCAGGAACTGTCACTTCATGACTTGTAATTGGCATATTATCATCCAGTAAAGAATCAAAGAAAGCATAGTCGTCTTCAGACTCGGAATCTGCAACTTTATCTTTATCTTTGTCTTCATCAATTGATTCAGGAGAAGTTAATGAATTCAAAAATTCATCAATAATAATATCTGCATCTGTATCGGAAATCATATTCTCTTCATAATCCATTGTATCATGCCGTTTGACTAGTACACGTGAGGCTTGAATCACTCTTTCCGCATGAGAAAGCCCCTGTAAAGTCAATTCACGTCCATCTTTGAACAAATTGATAGTATGTCCTCGAAAGCTAATTGCTGGATCATATTGGAATAACCAATGCTGACCAAGAATCATGTCGTAATAAGATAAAGGCATGACTTGAAAATCCAATTGATCTTCATAAGTTTGAATCTCAATCTGCAACTGTCGAACTGTCCGATCACAAGTCAAAATTGATCCATCTGCTAATTCCACATCATATAAGTGAGATGTCTTCTGAGTTGGTAAGCCAAGCTGTTGAACTATCTGAGTGCTGACGAAATTATTCGAGCATCCGCTGTCCACCAAAATATTTATGGAGCGACCATTGAGTAGTCCAAGAAGGCTCAAAACTTGCTTTGAGAGAGGCTCCAAAATTGAAGAATTGCATTGAGCATGCTTCATAAGAATACTCGTATCCTCTGAGACACGAATCGTATTGACCACAAATTTTCCTTTATCCTTAGCAGAATCTGGTTGTTCAAAATTCGATGATGTTTCCGCGTTGGAATTTCTTTTCAAATTAGACGGATTTGGTCTCTTTGGACATTGATACCATCTATGGTCACCATTGCAAATTGTACATAATCCTTCCTTCTTTGAAGTCTAAGATCCATTTAACGAAGAGCCTTGCTGAGTATTGGAAGGTCGATCTTGAGAAAAATCACGTTCTTTACCACGATCAAGTGGAGGAACATGTGAAGAAGATCTGCTTTCAGATTGTCGATCTTGAGAATAGAACCTTGAAGTTGAATAAGGTTGCGTTGTTTGCTGTCTGAACTGAGACTGATGTTGCTGACTTTGGCTATAGTTGTCTCTGCGATCGCGCTGTGAAAAGCGAGCGCTATTTGAAGATCTGTTACCAGGGAGAAAATTCCATGTAGAGCGCCGATTATCGCCAAGACGCTCCACATAGGCAATTGCAGCATCCAAAGTGGTACGGTTGTATTTGTGCACATCGTCCTTCAGGTTGGGTTTGAGTCCATCGATAAAGCTGTGAAGTTTATCAGAGGGACTAAGGGTCTCTATCTCTAGAGTTAGCCTTTGGAACTCTGTGATGTACGCGGCCAAGAAACCTGTCTGGAAGAGAGGACCGGGCATGAAAATCCGCATTGGCAGGTTCGAACGCCTTGCGAATAGCACGCCGGAATTTATCCCAAGAAGGTGTGTGTTTACCATCAGCAACCCGTCGTTGCCACCAAAGAAATGCTGTGTCCTTGAGCAGAGAACTAGCAAGTGCAACTTTTTTTACTCTCGACTAAGTCCGTGTTCGATAAGTAAATCTCCATTTTGAACAGCCATTGGTCTAGCACGCGCTTGTCGCGGCGACCATTATACGGTTCCGGCAGTTTAACATCAAGCTTCTTCTTCTGTGCAACATTAAAAATTTTATAAAGTAATTGAAGTTCGCGATTGTCTACCTCTTCAGTTGGATCTGGTTCGTTTGGTTCGTCCACTGAAGCTTCGGAAGAAGGTGTTGAAGATGCTGCATTAGTAGTTCGAGAAACAGCAGGTCGACTTCGAGAAGTGTTTTCCGTGTGTATCTCATCCAAGCGAGTGTGAAGTGATGCGAGGCTTATGGAAAGTGTGGCCATCTGCTCCTTAATAAGAGTAAGGGCATCGTCTGATTGACCACCTCCATCCTGAGAATTTGGCATGGTTACGCCTCAAAAGAAACTTGAACAGGTTTTGGGATGAGCGAAAAATGCGTCGGGAATAATTTCGCGCTCTAGAATTGGGGAATCGGGAATAATTATCACTTCCGGCTCTGAGTAGAGAAATTCATCCGTAAAATTTTGTCGAGGAATTTTGTCTGACAAAGTTATACAACTGCTCTCATCAGCGAAAGGTACTGCGCGTAGTGTGTGCACAAGGCCAGCGCGGGTGGGTTTTCTCTTTGTTTTTTTAAGTTAGTTTATTTGGGGTTTTTTTAATCAAGTGAGTGAGTTCTCATTGGTTTTTAAAAAAATTTGGGTGTTTTCACATGGGTTTAAAAATTTGGGTCTTGGGCGGCCAACTTAAATCACTTGACTTAAGGGCTTTAATAATCTGAAAATTGACTTGCTGCCATAGTAAATTACCCGGCGTAAAAAACAAAGGCCAGCGAAAAGGTGTAAATCTGCCAGCGCTTCAGATTTTCAGCCTTGCGTAGCAGAATTCAGCCAGCGTTTTATCAATTCAGCCCAACGCATGGGGAAGGGAGGGGTGCAATCCTCTGGAAGGGGTGCAAAACTTTGGGCAGCCACCAACGGGTAGAGGTGCCAAGAGGTGAGAGGGTGTGTCCCTTCACCAAGGGGTGTGTATATGAAGAGGTTCATGAATCGGACTCCAACACGAAATTTCCCCGAAAATCACCAGGTACGCGGCACGCCGCACACACACATCTGCGTCTTCGTCTGTTATTTATGTAATTGAAACAGAAAATTTCATGTTACCTCATGCTCGGAGGTGTGTGTGTGTACCACCTTTCTTTTGCTTCCATGCAACTCCGGGAAAAAGGGGGGGGGGAAGAGGGTAGCGGTGAGAGTGAGAGGCTCACATCCTTCGGGTCCTAGAAAAAATTTACTCTGATACTACTGTGAGGATTCTAGGTGCTAATCCTTAATTAAGTACTTAAACTCATGATTAAGACTTAAGAAACTTGAACTGTACTCGAGAGAAGACTTAGAAGACTTTGTGTTTGATTGATTGAATGTGTGATACAAGGGCTCCTTATATAGGAGACGAAGAGACATAAATGAAAAGACACGTCTCTTGGTGAAGAGACACGACTTTAGACGTAAAGACACATCCTTTCGGCGAAGAGCTGCAACCATTGGGCGAAGAGTCGCACCCGTAGAGCGAAGGGGTGTGACCAGTCATCGAAGGAGTGCTTTTGGCGAAGAGACACGTCATTTGGGCGAAGGGGTGTGACCATCCAAGCGCAGGGGTCCTCCTTGGCATGGCACTTCGCGTATCTGCAACTAGGAGTATATGTATTGCTGTTAACATAGTCACAATCGTGATAAACAGTGTCCAAGGAAGAGAAGGATGAAGGTTCATGGTGCAATGGCCTCAACGTATTCGGAAAACATGGACGTCCAACCCCAATAGAGACCGACCGGTTGGACAAAAGACAAGCAAAAAAAGGTCTCTTTCTTCTCACTGATTTCACTTCAAGTTTTATGCTACCAGTCAAGATCCATATGCCGGGTAGGCACATGGATTCTGAAGCATTACTAGATTCAGGCGCAACGGCGTGCTTCATGGACAAAGAATTTGCAAAAGAACAAGGCATACCACCTGTGGAGAAGTCTAATCCAGCAACTGTAGAAGTCATTGATGGTCGTCCCCTCGCTTCAGGGGATGTCAGGTATGAAACTCGCCCCATAGAAGTAACATTGCAGGAGCATGTTTCAAGAATAGCGTTTAATATTATACGAAGCCCAAGCAGTCCAATTGTTATTGGGCTACCGTGGCTTGAATTACATAATCCTGACATCGATTGGAGGGCTCGGAGAATTGAACCACGAAAAGTCCAAAAGAAGAAGGAAAGGCATAATAGGCCTATATATCTTGGAGCCAAGGTCTTCATGCGTGCAGCCAAAAAGTATCCAACTTTCCTGATATTTGCAACACCAACCGACACGTCGACAAAAATCATGGAGGCATTGCCACGTCAATATCAAGATTACAATGATGTTTTTGAGAAGAAGAATGAAGACCTCTTACCGGAGCATCGACCCTATGATTGTGCTATAGAGCTTCAGGAGGGAACCCAACCCCCTTTTGGCCCAATATACAAGCTATCTCAAGATGAATTGGTAGAATTACGGAAAAATATTGATGAGAATCTTGCTAAGGGGTTCATACGGCATTCAAAGTCCCCAGCAGGAGCTCCAATACTCTTTGTAAAAAAGAAGGACGGAACTCTCCGGATGTGCGTGGATTATAGGGGCCTAAACAAGATCACCGTCAAGAATCGCTATCCCCTTCATGCGTGCAACCAAAAAGTATCCAACTTTCCTGATATTTGCAACACCAACTGACACGTCGACAACAAAAATCATGGAGGCATTGCCACGTCAATATCAAGATTACAATGATGTTTTTGAGAAGAAGAATGCAGACCTCTTACCGGAGCATCGACCCTATGATTGTGCTATAGAGCTTCAGGAGGGAACCCAACCCCCTTTTGGCCCAATATACAAGCTATCTCAAGATGAATTAGTAGAATTACGGAAAAATATTGATGAGAATCTTGCTAAGGGGTTCATACGGCATTCAAAGTCCTCAGCAGGAGCTCCAATACTCTTTGTAAAAAAGGACGACGGAACTCTCCGGATGTGCGTGGATTATAGGGGCCTAAACAAGATCACCGTTAAGAATCGCTATCCCCTTCCCTGGATCCCAGAGCTTCTTGAGCGCCTTGGCAAGGCAAGAATATTTACAAAAATAGATCTTCGTGGTGCTTACAACCTAGTCAGAATCAAAGAAGGTGATGAATGGAAGATAGCCTTTCGGACAAGGTATGGCCACTTTGAATATACCGTCATGCCATTTGGTCTCACAAATGTCCCAACTGTTTTTCAACATTTAATGAACGATATCTTTCGGGAGTAGTTGGATTATTTTGTGGTAATATATTTGGATGTAATCTTGATATTTTCCAAGGATCAAGAAGAGCATGAGCACCATGTACGATTAGTGCTTGAAAAGCTTCGTGCATCAGGGTTATATGCAAAGTTGGAGAAGTGCTCTTTCCATCAATCTAAGGTGGAATTTCTTGGTTATGTAATTTCTGAAAAGGAAATCTGCATGGATCCAAAGAAGGTTCAAACCATCCTTGATTGGGAGACACCCACCTCGGTAAGAGATGTTCAATGTTTCCTCGGATTTGCAAATTTTTATCGTATCTTTATACAGGGATACTCCAAGGTGGTTACAACACTCACAAGGTTGACAGGCCATAATAAGTTTATCTGGGACTCAGAGGCCGCGAAAGCATTTCAGACTCTCAAGCAAGCTTTCACGACCGCACCCATTCTAATTCACGCAGACCCTACAAAGCCTTTCATCCTAGAAACAGACGCTTCGGATTTTGCCCTTGGCGCTATTTTATCTCAAGTAGGAGAGGATGGTCGAGTACATTCAGTGGCTTTTCATTCCCGCAAGTTCTCAGCTGCAGAAATCAATTATGAAATCCATGACAAAGAGCTCTTAGCAATCATCGACTCCTTCGACACTTGGCGTCACCTACTTGAAGGAGTTCCTCATAAGATCACTGTCTATACAGATCACAAGAATTTGGAATACTTCATGACATCCCGCGTCTTGAATCGTCGCCAAGTCAGGTGGAGTGGTATCCTATCAAGGTTTTATTTTCTTATCTCTTATAGATCTGGCCGTCAACAAGCTAAGCCAGATGCCTTATCAAGAAGATCCTACCTTGCACCTAGAGAAGGCGACGCAACATTTGATCAACAAGAGTCAGTGATTTTGAAACCTGAGCAGCTTAAGCTAAACGCCACCATGAGCCAAACTCCTGAAGATTCTACTTTTCTTTCTAAGGTGAAGACGCAAATTGCCAAAGACCCACTTGCTCAGAATATCAGACAACAACTACAAGGACAAGAGGCTAATGAGGACTTTCAAGAAATTGATGGACTAATTTACTATAAGGGTCTTCTCTATATTCCGCTAGGATCAACACGCTTGGAGGTACTTCAACAACAGCATGATCTTCCATCAGCAGGGCATTTTGGGGTTAATAAGACAATTGAGCTTCTCTCCCGTGACTTTTGGTGGCCTCAAATGTGGAAGCTTGTCAAGGAGTATGTAGGCACTTGTGACACTTGCAATACATCAAAGGCCCCTCGTCATCGTCCTCATGGGTTACTCCATCCCTTGCCCATTCCAACCAAACCATGGTCATCCATCTCCATGGATTTCATTGTAGAGCTACCCTTGTCACAAGGATTTGACTCCATTTTAGTAGTAGTGGATCGGTTTACAAAAATGGCACACTTCATTCCAACCACTAAAACCATCACCAGCGAAGGTATGGTATCTATCGTTATCACGGATTATCGGATGACATAGTTTCTGATCGAGGCCCACAATTCATCTCTAGCTTTTGGAAAAGCTTATTCAAGCTACTCGGAGTACAAATCAACCTCTCCTCAGTCAATCACCCACAAAGTGATGGACAAACAGAGAGAGTAAATCAAGTTTTGGAACAGTATCTCCGTTGTACTATCAATTATCACCAGGATAATTGGGTCGAGCTCCTACCACTAGCAGAATTCTCCTATAATAACAGTTTTCATGCCTCCACCCGTCACACTCCATTCTTTGCTAATTATGGTCAACATCCCAAACAGGATATCCACAGATACTATCAAGTCAAGAATCCAACTGCTATTCATCTTACACAACAATTATTTGCAGTTCATAAAGAACTTACAATTCATATCAAAGAAGCTCAATCCAAGTATAAGGAATGTGCAGATCTCCATCGCATGCAACATCCAAAATACAAAGAAGGGGATAAAGTGTGGCTCCTCCGACGCGATCTGCGTTCATCTCGTCCCTGTCAAAAGCTTGATTATCGAAGGTTTGGACCGTTTAAAATTATCCGTCAAGTTAATCCAGTCACCTATCGACTCCGATTGCCCCCGAAACGGGAAAATGCTTGTAAATGTGCCAAGTGGCACATTCTGGTGCAGTTTCCAATGCAAGAAGGAAGTGGCGCTGATTTTTAAGCTGGGAGAGGCTGATTTTCAGAATTTGTCACAGGTTAAGAGCTATGGAGTGCTTGCTTTCCCTCTTATGCACAGTGCGGTGCCAGGAGTGATGCCCTGCACGCTACGCACTGCCCTCTCTCTCCCCTTTGGCAGTATGTTATGCCCCACTAGTGGGCTCTTCATTTGACCAATGTACAGTTGTGTGGGTTCATGCGCGATTGCCGAGGCAAGAGCCTCTTGCACAGGTACTGGATTAGCTAGCGGCTAATCCCCCGCAGGTACAGGTGATTCGGAGCGGTTTCACGCCCGGAATCTCGTCCGATTCAAAGGGCAAGTAGCCCTACAGGTGGGGGAGCTCGAGGACTTGCTACGGATGCGACCGGCACGCGAAACGGAGCCCGAAACAGTAAATTACAGCCTGCTGTGTATTTTTGCAGGTTTAGGGTTTTGGCCCTAAACGGACCCTAATACCCCCAGGAGGTTCGGGGACGCAAGGGGACCGCTGTACAAGCGATCTGGCGCATTTTCAGGGCTGAAAACAGAGAATTCAGCGTGCTGCAGATTCTCGCCAGGTTTTGCAAAGTGCCCGTATGCGTCGGGAAAGTCAGTCAATGCGTGGGAATACTGACTGTGAAGGGTCCTAGTACAGTTATGCTGCCGAAATCGGGCCGGAACAGTTGAAATTCAGCCAAGTGTGTGCGGGGCAGCTTGTAGGGATCCACAACGTTTATTCCCTCTTTTGAACAATAAAGAAATACCGAAAGGGGCGCCTAAGTTAGGGGCCAATCTGGTGTCGGTCATACAAGTGCAATCTAGCAGCCTGTATCCCTCTCCCCTTTGTTGTGTCTTGAAAGTACAGGTAAAGTGGACGACAAATTAAATGGGTGAAAGCTAAATCAAGGTTTAAAGTAAAGTCTACCGCCCTTTTTGGATTGAACAGGCCGGTTTCATGGTTCCATCGACGGGATTAAATCACTTTTTCGCATAGAAGTGAGCCTTGGTCAGTTTGAGCTTGAAGACACAGGGGATCATAGACCAGACACAGGGAATTGCAATTATGGCTGACAGACCAGATGATGTGACTAAAGAGGTTTCCTCTTCACAGGGTCAACAGACACATGAAGTGGGTGAGTCCTCAAGACCACCATAGACTGATGATGATATATTTAGGACCCAGTTGGCTACTGCTGTGGCTATGTTCACTCAAGTAGTGCAGAACCCGAGGTTTTTAGCCTTTCTGCAACCTCCTGTTCCGTCTCAGCAAGTTGGGTCACTGGATCATATTCAAAAGCCTGTTAAGGCTCAAGCACAAGTGATTCATGCTGCACAGTCAATGGAAACACCTGTACACTTGACGGAGAACATGCAGTCTCCACAACCTGTGCCTAAGGTGCAAGAACAGGTGGCTGAGATGCCGGTCTTTCAAGCTGTACCAGTTCAGCCCGCCACCTTTCAGCAGCCTATAGCTGGTTCTAATGGGCAGGGAAGCAACCTATAGGCTATGCAACAGGTCTTCCCACCACCTTCAGTACACCCTGGCTATTTTGGAGGTGGATCGGTATTCCAGAGCATGGCTGGTCATGCACCTGGAAATCAGTTTTATACGCCAGGAACAGTGTTTGGGGGTGCTCAAATGATGATGCCTAACCCCATGTATGGTGTCACGGGCATGCTACCAGGGTTTCAGAGTACTCAGGGCCAATTTGGGATGCCACAGGCAAATTTTGGTATGGCTGGAATTACAAATCAGCAGCCAAATATGGCGTTTCCAGGTCAACTTAATTGCGGTCAGGGAACACAAATGAACCCTAACAGTGTTCCCATGTTTCAATCACTTCCATATGACAATTTAACGCCGCTGGAGAGGCCAACTCCGTACAAAGAAGGTGGCAAAGGTGTGTCTTTCACGACCTTCACAGGGTTTGATGACAAGAAGAAGGCTCTCTCATTCCTCCAGCAGTTTGACAAGGCCTATGTAGGGGGAAACTTTACAGAGGCTTCAAAGGTCCGCAAGGCAGCCACTTTCTTGACAGGGAATGCGGGACAATGGTGGACAACTTTATTGTTTCAAGGGCAAGCTCCGTCCACATGGATTTATTTCAAGCAGATTTTTGCAGCAGCATGGTTATCTGATGATTTTGAAGCAGATGTCATGACAGAATGGCACCAGCTTAATGCTGCTACTTGCAAGAATCTGGACGATTACAATCGGAAGTTTTGGAAAGCTCTACTTCCAGTAACTTCCTATAGGTTTGTGCCATTGACATAACAAATTGAAAAATACTGTTGTGGCCTACCCAAAGGATTGAGAAAGTACTGCACGAAGACCAAAGTCACTACCTTGACGCAGCTCATCGAGGTAGCAAACACTGGCAATGGTTTGCTCAAGGGAGAAGATTGTGAATTCAATACTGGCGTCAAGGAAAGATCAACCAAGAAAAATTCAGCGAAGAAGTATGTTCCCAAGGAGGCTCTGAGAGTGACTCAGGAGCCAGCCAACGCAGGGAAAGGCAAAGCTACGGCTGAATCAGAAAAGGGACCAGCAAAGAAATGGAAAAGACGTTTTCCTCGCAAGTCAAAAGAGCAAAAGAAGGTCCTGAGGTCAGAGAACAAATGCTTTATTTGTGAGCAGCCTGGCCACATTGCTTACAATTGTCCTACAAAGAAAAGACCAGCTGATTCTGAAGACAAGGAGGACAGGAAAGGAAAGAAGCCCATGGCTGGTCTAGTGCCAGATATGGTGGGCGACAAGCCAAATTCCGATGCAAGTGAGCTTTGCAGAGCATGGGGAAAGGTCAGGGATCAAACAATGCTTATCTTCTTTGATCCAGGTGCCAAAGCCAACTTCATTTCCCCAGAATTGGCTTCAAAGTTGGGAATCAGACCTGAAGAGATGGGGTATACATCAGAGGCAGGTTTGGCATGTCTTGGCCATACAGAGGCTGTGACACCCATCATTGGAAAGTTGCGTCTACATATCCAGTCCTATGTAGATGCTGAAGAATTTTACATCATGCCACTGGACGGATGTGATGTGTTGTTAGGTATGCCTTGGTTGTTTCCTGTACAGGGAATCATGGATGCCTACAACAAAAAGATCACTGTACAGAGCAGGGGAAAGACTCACATTCTGGATGTAAAGCTTAAAGGGGAGTCTATTCCCACTGTATCAGCTTTTGCTATTACTTCTGTAATGAAAAAGCATCTTTCTGCGTACTTGGTTTTGCACGTGAAGTGTCAGATTGTGATGAATCAAATTTATCTATGCTAGATAAAGAAAGGTCAATGTTTTTACAACAGTATAGTGACTTTTTCCGATTCATTACCGTCTCAATTACCGCCAGAGAGACCCGAGGACCATGCGATAGATTTGGTGCCAGGCAATAGCCCACCAAATAAGCCTCCGTACAGGGTTAGTGCGGCTCAGCAGAAAGAGATAATGGGCCAAGTACAGGAGTTGTTAGAAAAGGGGCTGATTCAGCCCAGTTCATCTCCATTCCGTTCTCCAGTGTTGTTGGTACAGAAAAAGGATGGCTCATGGCGTATGTGCATCGAGTACCGTGCACTGAACAAGAATACCATCAAAAATAGGTTCCCTATACCTAGAATTGATGATATTATGGACAAATTAGAAGGAGCAGCTATGTTTAGCAGGATAGATCTAAAGAGTGGGTACCATCAGATCCGCATTAGATCAGAGGATGTGCACAAGACTTCTTTTAGAACGACGTTTGGCCTTTACGAATTTTTAGTGATGCCTTTGGTCTCACAAATGCTCCTGCTACGTTCAATAGGATGATGGACAGAATTTTCCGTCCACACCAGCAGTTTGTTGGTACATTCTTTGATGACATGATAGTCTACTCAAAGAATGAAGAGGAGCATAGGCATCACTTGGCCATTGTGTTCAAAGAGCTACGCAGTCATAGGTTGCTCATCAATGCAAAGAAAAGTGAATTTTTTATGGAAGAGATTCATTTTCTGGGACACATTGTCTCAAAGGATGGTGTCAGAATGGATCCTGCAAAAGTTGAAGCGATCAAGTCATGGCCAGATTTGAAGACGGTGCATGATGTCTGAAGTTTCTTGGGACTATGCTCCTATTACAGAAGGTTTATCCGAAATTTCGCTGAGATTGCTTCACCTTTACATGCTCTTCAAAAGAAGGCAGTCACCTTTAGATGGACACAGAAAGAGATTTCAGCTTTTAATCTCTTAAAGAAAAAGATGACTTCAGATCCAGTCATTGTGTTGCCAGATCTTAGGAAGTCATTTGTGGTCCGGTGTGATGCCTGCGGTAGTAGCATTGGTGCAGTGCTAATGCAAGATGGAAGGGTAGTAGCCTATGAGAGCAGAATTTTGCAAGGGCCAGAGATGACCATGCAGGTCTATGAGAAAGAGTTACTGGCTGTGATTCATGCGCTCTTAAGTTGGAAACACTACCTGCTAGGTGCAGACTTCGTTGTCCAAACGGACCATCAGACCTTGCGATACTTCTTGACACAGACAAAGTTATCTGAGAAGCATATGCGATGGGCAAATATCTTGTCCATGTTCCATTTTCAGATCGTGCATGTGGAAGGCAAGAAGAACGTTGTGGCTGATGCCTTGTCAAGGAAGCCACAAATTTCAGCTGTGTCAATTCCTTATCATCATGAACTTGATGATATGAGAGAACAGTATGCAAATGATGAAGATTTTGCAAGGGTCTTCGAGCAACTAATGGATGGACAACGTCATGAACACTATCTTCTTAAAGACGGGTTCATGATGATGCATGGCAGATTGTGTGTCACAAAGCCATTGCGACGCAAAGTTATGGAAGAGAGTCATGTCCCACCGTATGCAGGGCATCGTGGTATAGATGCTACAGTTAAAGCGGTTGAGACATTCTTCTACTGGCCTACATTGAGAAGAGATGTGGATGCCTTTGTGCGAGAATGCCTAATATGCCAAAAGGTCAAGTTTGACAGGCAAAAGGCACCAGGGTTATTGCAACCACTACCTATTTCAGATAAACCATGGAAAAGTATTGCTATGGATTTCATCTTTGATCTTCCGAGAACGCAGACAGGAAACGATGGTATTTGGATCATTATTTGCAGATTTAGCAAACAGGCTCATTTTATTCCTGTCAAGAAGAAGATAAAGCCAGATCAGATGGCACGCTTGTTTATGAGCAATATTTTTAAGTATCATGGCATGCCACAGTCGATTGTTAGCGACCGTGATCCACGCATGACAAGTTTGTTCTGGAGAGGCTTGTTTGAGAATATGGGCACCACGCTCAAATTCTCTTCTTCATTTCATCCTCAAACAGATGGGCAGTCAGAAGAGGCAAATTCTACTGTCCTAGATGTGCTGAAGTGCTATGTGTCAGAGCATAAAGGAAACTGGGAGCAGTATTTGCCATTGGTGGAGTATGCATACAATAATATAGTGCATTCATCAACTGGCAAGGCACCCTTTGAGATAGTTGAAGGTGGCAAGAAAGTTCCTCCCATACTGCATACAAAGGACAAGATATTTGAAGCAGATAAGTATGTTCAGGACATGGATGAAATGTACAAGAAGGTCAAAGTGGCCTTAGAAAAGACTCAAGAAAAGCAAAAGAAAGCAGCTGATCGTCACCGTCGTGAAGTGGTATATTCACTTGGTGATTGGGTGCTTTTACGCTTTGAAAAGGCAAGGTTAAAGAAGATGAAGGGCAAGGAAAGACTGTTTCCAAAGCTCAGCATGCGTTACTATGGGCCTTTTCAAGTATGCGACATAATCAGTGATGTTGCATATAGGCTGAAATTGCTTGACAGTTGGAAGATTCACAATGCGTTTCATGTGAGTCTTCTCAGACCCTATGTGGGTGATGTGCCAGAAGATATGCGAGCTGAAGATCAGCCGGAAGTCGAGGAACTTGACGAGATCTTGGTCCCTGAACAGATTTTGGCACACAAAGAAAGGAAAGTGAAAGGCAAGGTTGCTAGGCGTTACTTGGTAAAGTTCAGAAACTATCCACCAATGGATGCTAAGTGGATGGAAGAAGGTGAACTTGCAGAGTCACCAACTGTGTTATCACTTTACCTTGAAGCCTTCGATTTGCAACCTACCTTGACCCGTTGAGTTTCAGAGCTACATGGATTGTCAGTGTGACAATGGCTTTTGAAACAAATGATGTACATGGTATTTAAAGTGAGCTCAAATGAAATACCTGTTACATGAATGTTAGAGCTGTACAGATTGTCAGTTTGGCAATTGCTCTTATGGAATGTCCAAAAGTTTGGTTAGTGCTATAGAAGTGAGTATTTCTTGTCAGTTTGTCAAGGATACAGTAATTGCTTCTATTAAAGAGTACATGTGTAACTGCATTCTTAAACTGTCGGTTTGGGTATGCTCGAAAGTGTTACGGGATCCAACGTGTACTATAAGACAGTGGCAAAATGTGTGGCTACCATTTTGTCATTGGAAAGTTAGTGACTCAAAGCAATGACACAGTGCAAAGCTACCACTATGTCATTCGGACAGGGTTCACACGCAGGCAATACATGAGTCGACGAGGTGTTGAATACACCAGGGTTGACAATGAGCATGTATGTGTCGTATATGTGTCGACAGGTGTTGAATACATCAGTGTTGACTATGAGCATGTACGACATAGATGCAAACGAGGACGTTTGAGATTTCAAGAGGGGGGTATGTCACCAGCGTGTGACTACTATTTATCCTTTTTGTTGATTTCTTTCTTATTATTTATTTACTTTCACTTTTTGGAAACACCCCTCGGGAAATCTAACTGCCCTGCATTGCATAGCTAGTGTGGAACTGTTCAGAGGGAGTCCAGGCCTGACGGCAAGAGAGTACTAAAGTTGGACAAGGACTATGGTTAGCCAAGTGGGGTCATTGACTAGCCAAGTGGAATCCTTTGCTACAGAGGCTACCTTTCAGTTCTGGATGTGGCCGCAGTGTACAAAGAGGGTCGGATGACCTAGAAAGATACAATGGCAGCATCTCCTAAAATTTAGGGAACTGTTATTTTGGGACCTGAAAATGTGTTGGCGTCATTACCTCCGGAATGACAAGGGGAACATTTTCTTACTCTGCCGTGAAGTCAACTGGGCAACCGGTTGGGAGATTTTTAGGCGGCAACCCTGAAACGGGAAAATGCTTGTAAATGTGCCAAAGTGGCACGTTCTGGTGCAGTTTCCAATGCAAGAAGGAAGTGGCGCTGATTTTTAAGCTGGGAGAGGTTGATTTGCAGAATTTGTCACAGGTTAAGAGCTATGGAGTGCTTGCTTTCCCTCTTATGCACAGTGCGGTGCCGGGAGTGATGCCCTGCACGCTACGCACTGCCCTCTCTCTCCCCTTTGGCAGTATGTTATGCCCCACTAGTGGGCTCTTCATTTGACCAATGTACAGTTGTGTGGGTTCATGCGCGATTGCCGAGGCAAGAGCCTCTTGCACAGGTATTGGATTAGCTAGCGGCTAATCCCCCGCAGGTACAGGTGATTCGGAGAGGTTTCACGCCCGAAATCTCATCCGATTCAAAGGGCAAGGAGCCCTACAGGTGCGGGAGCTCGAGGACTTGCTACGGATGCGACCGGCACGCGAAACGGAGCCCGAAACAGTAAATTACAGCCTGCTGTGTATTTTTGCAGGTTTAGGGTTTTGGCCCTAAACGGACCCTAATATCCCCAGGAGGTTTGGGGACGCAAGGGGACCGCTGTACAGGCGATCTGGCGCATTTTCAGGGCTGAAAACAGAGAATTCAGCGTGCTGCAGATTCTCGCCAGGTTTTGCAAAGTGCCTGTATGCGTCGGGAAAGTTAGTCAATGCGTGGGAATACTGACTGTGAAGGGTCCTAGTACAGTTATGTTGCCGAAATCGGGCCGGAACAGTTGAAATTCAGCCAAGTGTGTGCGGGGCAGCTTGTAGGGATCCATAGCGTTTATTCCCTCTTTTGAACAATAAAGAAATACCGAAAGGGGCGCCTAAGTTAGGGGCCAATCTGGTGTCGGTCTACTCATACAAGTGCAATCTAGCAGCCTGTATCCCTCTCCCCTTTGTTGTGTCTTGAAAGTACAGGTAAAGTGGACGACAAATTAAATGGGTGAAAGCTAAATCAAGGTTTAAAGTAAAGTCTACTGCCCTTTTTGGATTGAACAGGCCGGTTTCACTCAGTCCTAGAACCTTGTCACACATCTAAGATCCCAGGAAGAGCCCTACAATCACCTCCTCCGGTTGAGATTCAAGGACATGACGAATATGAGGTCGAGAAAGTCCTAGATTCTCGAGTTTGGCGTGGTAGGTTACAGTACTTGGTGCATCGGAAAGGCTATGATGTTAGTGAACGAACCTGGGAACCAACACACAATCTACAACATGCATCTCTCAAAGTCCAAGAGTTCCATCAACAACATCCATGGAAGCCCAACTCAAGGAACACCACTGCTCCTCGTGGAACTCGTCGCTAGAGGGCGGGTAATGTCATGGATGCTTGAGAGTCAGTCACTGCCTGCAGCATCGCCTATGTCATTGCCTACATCATCGCTAGAAGGCTCTAGAAGAATCTAGAAGGATCTAGAAGATTCTAGAAGTTCTAAAAGTATCAAGGAGATTCTAGAAGCATGGAGAAGATTCCGGAAGAATCTAGAAGTTTCTGGAAAGCTCTAGAAAGTTGAAGAAGGATCTAGAAAGTTCTAGAAGAACTAGAAGGGTCAAGAAGTTTCTAAAAGCTTGGAGAAGATTCCGGAAGAATCTAGAAGTTTCTGGAAAGCTCTAGAAAGTTGAAGAAGGATCCAAAAGAACTAGAAGGATCAAGAAGGTTCTAGAAGATTCTAACCTCCTCAAGAAGAACCTAGAAAGTCCTAACCTCCTCAAGTAACCTCCTCAAGCACTAGTATAAATAGGGGTCTTGGGCCACAAGCCCCTCAGTCTTGCCAACACCAGTTGTGAGGCTCCTATGAGGAAATCCGTCTTCTAGTTCTTATGTTCAAGTCTTGTCCTTGCAATCAAGCCTTGCCTTGTACTCGAGTCATGTAATCCAAGTCTTGTATCAAGCTTTCTTAATAAAGTATTACGCCTTGTAATCAAGATTAAGCTTATTATCAAGTCCCAAGTTTCTTGTGCATTGTGAGCGCCTCCTCTTGCTCTCTTCTAGCTCCATACACGCTCATAACAATGACTGATTCTTTTTTGAACTATTTAATTGTATACTGAGAGTTGCTATTGGACTGTGTTTTATCCCCTTTTAAAAAACGACAGAGAGTATAATGACAAAGAAGGAACGCTTTGCTCGCAGAGCAGATGACCGCGGGAGAGGCACTAGAGGCACCTTCGACAGAGAGAGTGAGCATGTTTTCTTCCCAATCAACTTAGGGCTTAAAGCTAACGAAACGATCACACATCCAGGGAGAGGAGACACAAAAAATTGATGACGTAAACCTACGTCTTGAACTAAGACTATTACTCTAGGACATTCATGCATGATGGAGGATTGCATGCTAGGAGAAAATCTAGAAACTTGCTATGGGGTTGACTAGAATAGCTTCTAAACATGCACTCTTCACAAGAGTCACTAATCACATCGTGCATGCTGCCACGATCAAACAAGATCACAATGCGGCGACTATTCACATGACCATAACACTTCATGAGAGACTCATCTACATGATCATTAGAAACGTGAGACACATTAGTTTTCTCATTTAAGACACTAATAGAAGATATAGGGTCTGTGGGTGCTTCTTCAAGACTTAACCTTTAGTTTTCTCATTTAAGGTAGTGACAGAAGATATAGGGTGTGTAGGTTCTTTCTTAGGACAATCTCTTTTCATGTGGCCTTTAGTATGACATTTAAAACATCTTCCTTCCTTTCCATACGTTGGGGAGCATACGTTAGGACCTAGTTCTACGCCCACTATTGGGCACTGACGACATTAGTGGGGATGTCGTGGTATTTAGTCAATACTGTGCATGATGGAGTTGATGGTTATATTGTCTTGTGGGTGACTACCATGGGTCTATACCTTGCACTTTCCTTCAAGGGTGAATCTGGGCTTATCCTGGATTCATCTAGGTATATCTTCCTTCCTTTCCATACTCAATTCTTCCTTCAAAACTTAGTCTTTAGTTTTCTCCTTAAGGCACTAACAAAAGATATAAGGTCTGCAGGTGCTGTGGATTCTTTCTTAGGACAGTCTCTTTTCATGTGACCTTTAGTGTGACACTTAAAACATCTTCCTTCCTTCCCATACTCAATTCTTTCTTCAAGACTTAACCAACCTCCTACTATTCCTTGAGCAGATTTTTCATCAGGTGTTAACGTAGGGTTTCCTGAGTTTTAGCCTTTCCTTTTATGTCACTGTTAGGTGAAGAGTTGTGTGCTCTAGGTGTAGTGGAAGATTAAGAAGAAGAGATATTGTGGTTTTTACCATTCGATTGATTTTTTTGGTCTTGAGGGTTTTGCGGGGTACTTGACTTGTTCTCCTTCGGCTTACCTTTTTTGTGCTTGATTTCCTGTGCGAGAGCCGTTATTGTAGTTGTTAGGGCTGAAAACTTGGACATTGTATTGGATGTACTCGTTGAAACCAAAGAAGAGAGCCCCTTGTGATCCTCATCCGACTTACGCAATTGCACACCAATCTGCAAAATACGGTTAGAAAAAGACATAATGTGAGTCATATTTTGCTTGAGGCGTTGCCAATCCTCTTTTCACCGATCAAGGTAGTGCGGCGGCATAAAACGAGCCTTGTGCTTGTCTTGGAAGTCAGCCCAATTGTAAGACAATGGTTCGCAATCCACGGCATGCTCAAGATGCTTGGCCAACTGTGCCTCTTGCTAGGCTTGATACCAATTAATGGTATCACCGGATAGAGCAACGGTGAAAAATTTATTGTTATTATTTTTCTTGTTAATAGAAAAATAAGTGTTGAAGATGCAACCAAGAAAAAATCAGAAATGCATCCATCCGACCATCATACTTAAGTCAATTTTTTAGTGATTGGATTGTTGGAGTCATCGTCTCTACCTGGTCTACGTGATGACTCACAGACTCTTTGGGTGGATCGTCCTTTAAAGAGAGCACTTGGAGGACCAACTCTTGCATGTGTTGGTCTCGCTGTGCCTTCTGCTCTAGCTCCATAGCTGCTTGCTTTTCTTTGGTTGGTATAGGTTGAGCTTCGTGTTCTCTCTTGACTGCGGCCCGCTAAGCCTTTTTTCCATTTCTATTGCACCCTTTTGAGCCTCCTTTTCCCTTTTGGCTTCGGCCCACAGAGCCTCTTGGTGTAGCATCATCTCCATCATGCACTTTATAAAAGCCTTCATAGAATTTGGTGCAATCCATGGCGTAGATGGGGATGGAGGAGGACTCAATGGTGGTCCTGGTGTGGGGACATCTTCTCCAACTTCGGACTCATCACCTTTACACAAAGTTTCCATTCCGCTTTAGGTGATGACCATGCATTGAGTACTCGAGTACTTGGGTTCTTTGGTACTTGGGGTTCTTGGTACTTAGTATTGCTTGCAATCTGCGTTTCTCTTACCCAAGCTCAACTCCTTCCTGCAGGTGCATCCCTTGGTGGCCTTGCGCTGACACAAAGGTGGCTTTTTTCCCATCTCACGTCGATTGGCAAGAAGGCTTTTCTCTTACCCAAGCTCAACTCCTTCCTGCAAGTGCATCCTTGGCGGTCTTGCGCTCACACCAAGGTGGCCTTTTCCCACGTCACCGCAATATGCAAGATCCGCTCTCAATGAGTGGAAAAGAGGGATGAGGGGAGGTTGGACAAGCTCTTCTTTTCTCGTTTACCTGTCACTCTTCAAAAACACAGATTAGAGATATCGACATGTCCAAGTGGTCTTGGGTTTTGTGCAATCTCAAACAATCAAAAAGAATATTTATGTGGTCTTTTATAGCGTAATAACCCTTAGGACAGAGCGATGAAGATGGGAGCGCGTTGGATGCGCGATGGACTAAAAAGTGGGGATGGCTAATAAGTCCGAGAGGAGGAGGCTCATTGAATCACTGAAAACTCTGTGACGGTACGGCGAGGTTATGGCTGAAAACTGAAAACGTTAGTGCCATAGGAGGATTTGATGTTGTATGCTGAAACGCTAGGCTAGGTGCCGGTTGTGCTGCTGTCCCTGATGGGGTACTGACTGACTTGTGGAAGTGGTCGCCTTGGGGGTCACCTTTATATTACCTGAAGGCTGGGTCGGGCAAGCTATTAAAACCCCACGACTTGCTAAAAATGCCCTTATTAATATGTTTAAAAACCCTTAATAAGAGGTGCTTCAAATGCTAACCTACCTAGGCCTGGTACTAATGCTTCTGTACGGGAATACTCCCCAATGCCTACACCTAGCAGACACTGGTTGTGTTCATGTGCAATCAGGGGGTATGCAAGTGCACTAAAGTGCGTGGACATGCACGTCGTGTGTACAAGCTCGCAAGGGTGCCTGAACCCTATCCTAAACCCTAAAAGTAGGAGTTAGCTTGTCCACATGCACATAGGGTTAGATGTGCATGTGATAATTAATCATAACGATGTGTTAACCACAACTTAATCAAGGCAAAGACTCATTGTGTGCAAGTGGAAAATAAAAATGCATTAGAAATGAATTTGATATATGGGGTGCTTATATAACACAAAGCAAGACTTATTGGATGAGGTAAGCAGTGAGATCATACCCACAAGTGGGAGGAGGTGCCTAGAGAAGGGATGCATGTGTCTGTGTGTGTGGCATGTGAGAGATGCTCCAAACGATGATAGGACCTTGGGCTCATTAAATGAACTTTATAGATGGCATGTATGCCTCATGTCATGGAGAATAGGGCAACCCCACGGCTAGGGTTTACCCTTACAGTAAATGACTGATCCATTTTCTCAAATAATGGTCTACGAAGAAGGTTTGATTTCATGGGGCCAAGATAAAAACAAGATCAGTTTCTTGCCTACTAGAAGAAATGTACAAGATATATCTGTGTTCCCCACTCTAAGCACCTTTTTGTCAAATAGGTTACCATGACGCTTTTACTATGTGATGTATGATTCGTAAACTTACATAGAAATGTGAACAATCTCACATGCCATGCATAGCCCAAGGGCAGAAACTTTAAGAGTAGAATTCGAGAGTTGTTGATATGTTGGTTTTATCTTTGTTCTTGCAAATTCTGACAAAACTGCATAAAATGCTCATGTTTCCTTTAAAGCGTCATGAAGCATGTAAACAATGCTCGGAAAGAGGGAACGTGCAAGGAAGAAAAACAGTTGAATAGGCTATTGTTGCCGTAGAATCTCACTATTTGCATTTGTTTGTATGTGGCTCTTAATTGAATATTCTATGTTTGTTCTTGATTATATGCTCACAGTATCCTAGCGTGCCACCCATGTTGGAGCTGAAAGACACAAAAGGGCTGGAAGATGGGAAAGTCAGTCGTTTGCTATCAGAATTGAGAGAACTTGCAGATGAGCTTACTTCTAATCCAATGCTTGTGGCCATATGCGAGGTAAGGCTGTTACAACTCAATAGTTTCTGGCAGGTATAGGCATACACATCTTTCTTTCTTTGAATGCATAAAAAACCCGTTAGTTTGAATGCATTCCTTTGAAAAAACTGTACTTGAAACTCTATTTGAGCTATATGCAGTTGAGTATGACCTAGAAGAATTATGCTGGTGTTTTTTTGAACATATTGGGAAGTTGTCCCTGCTAAAAATATTTTCTCTGATCTAGCCCTGCTGAGAATATGATATAGGCTGTTTTGGGTTAGAACGCTCATAGCTATTTAATCTGGCCCCTGCTGAAGCTGAGGCCTCCTTAACTTTCTGTTTAAACTTTCTTAGTGCTGATAGTTGGGATTTTCCTTAAAAGGTTGGCAGGCTGTGCATTGTCCTCTGAATTGGAAAAATAGGATGACCTAAACTTTTTTTTGATTATTACTAGGGCACATGCCTTCATTTTAGTGGATGATAGTGGGCTGACTGATTTTTCATCTGGGAATCTCTGTTGAAATCTTGAAGGGTTTTGTGGGTCTACTAGCTATTTTACCTCATTTTGAACTACATAGGGAGAAGAGCTAGGCCGTCTTGTCTTTGACATAGCTTTTTTAAGACATACTGGTTATTGACTTTCTTATAGTGAGGAAGTATGGAATGTTCATTGGAATTTCAAAATCCTTTTTGGTTTTACTTAGCATTTGGTTTTCTGGGGCTTGAAATCTGGTCCTCTCTTGTAGCCTGTTGGTATTGGGGGTATACTTCTGGCCTTAGTATCTGGCTTGCTTTGTTTTGTCATAAAATACTACTCTGTCCATACCTCATGGGTCTCTAAACACAAGAATGATCCATAATCCCCCAATGTGTTATGACTCACCATCCTGGTTCTAACTTTTTGGCTTATGGGCTTTCTTAAAAGGCTTTGTCATGACTTAAGGAATCCCTATTGCACATACGTACCGTGACCTAAATCTGAAGTTGTGTTCTAGACTCACTATGATGGATTGAAGTACTCAAGGTGTTTTGATTTGGCCTCTTCTTTGAGCTAATGACCTCTATAAGCCATTACTTTACTTGTCTTTTGGTACCTTTTTGATCCAAGTATGGGGCAATGCTTTCCCACTTTTCATTGGGAATGTTTGACTAGCTCAGACTGTCATGATCTGGATGTAGTAGTTATATATGCTATCATGCTATATACTGTAACTCTGCCCTTTTTCTTTCTCATAGCTTGTTCGCACTGAGAAATTTCTTTTAAAACTACTGATCCTTATTGAGTTACTGGTTTTTGTTTCGCCCTAGTTTTTTCTTTAACCTTAGGGTTTTGGACATACTTAAGACAAAGGGGTTGCTTGATGCTTCCCTTCGGAGATCGTTCTTGATAATTTACAAGTCACATATTATTTTGATTACTTGCTGCCTTTCTACTATACCCTTTGGATTTTTTAAATTTATTTTTTGGATAGGGGTTATGTTAATTGTAGCTTTACTTGGTACCATGGCTTTTGGACTTATTGATATGGTTGTTTACTTGAGTTTTGATAATGCTTGACTCTCATAAAGGTCTTTTGTGGATTACATTAAGGAATCTTGCGTACCTGAATATTTTTGCACAATCAACCCACTATATAAGCAAAAGTTCTCAGGACAACCATAAGCTTTTGTGCAACCTCTTAAGTATGTGCTAGAAGCACTACATCATCCGCATACAACAAAAGCATGATTATTGCATTGCAAATAGTAACCTCTTCAATGCCTTCTTGTTGCATAAACTCAAACACAATTTGTTCCAATTGATCAATGCATAGCCCAAAGAGATTTGGTGACAATTGACACTCTTGATTAACCCCAACAGTGCTTGCAAAAAGAACTGAAATTCCTCTTTCCAAGCAAAATTGACATATGACCTTCTCATAGATGCGAGAAATTGCAAGCAGTAACTCACTTGATGCTTGAAGTTCTTCCATCCTTCTCCACAAATTGTTACGTTGAATCATCTCAAAGACTTTCTTTAAGTCCACAAAGCAATGATACAATCGCTTACCTCTCAACCACCTTTCCTTCATGAGAACATGAGTGACAAGACGATCGATGGTGCTATGATATTGACTGAAATCCGCTTGTCTTTTTGCATGCTTGCCATTCTTTTCATCCCATTAACTCAATTTTATCTCTATTATGCACCCAAATAACTTTGCCATAAGAGACCCATCATTATAGTCCGACAATTATTTACATTTTTTACATCCCCCCTTTATGCAGAGGTTTGCCAATTGGTATTGCAATCACAAGGCATACCATGTTGGAAGTGCAAGGTTGAACATACAATGATGTGATGTGTCTCCAGTCCATTTAATCATTTCTGTCTTGATACCTTGAAGATCGCTTGCTATGCGAGTGGCCAACTATTAAGCCTGCCGCATACATCTCCAATACTGAAATAAGAGGTCATACATTAGAGTGAACATAACATGGCATCTTCCCGAAGTTTGGTTGCTCATATAGTTGCATACAATGGGTGTGCATATCAATAAGGCTCAAGTTGCCAAAACTCTCAACCTACTGGCTCTTTTGATATCTCCAAAATCTTCCACATGCATGTACCTTGTCTTGGACTTGAAAAAAGTTTCAATTGACTTCTCATCTTCTTCTCTTGTTGTGAGTTAGTGCCTTGTATGCATGCAAATGACTATGATAGTTATCTTTTGTCCTTAGTTGCATGATGGAGCGATGGTTATATTGTCTTGTGAGTTAGTGCCTTGTATGCATGCAAATGACTATGATAGTTATCTTTTTTCCTTAGTTGCATGATGGAGCTGATGGTTATATTGTCTTGTGGGTGACTACCATGGATCTATACCTTGCACTTTTCTTTAAGGGTGAATCTGGGCTTATCTTGGATTCTTCTAGGTATAGATTTTCAGCCTTGCTTATTATTCCACATGTAAAGTCAATACATAAAGTCCTTTGGTCTGGTTCGGAGCTTCATTGGCCAAGTGTAAAACTCTTTATGCGATACATGATGGCTTTAGAGAGTAGCATATAGTCAATCATACTACATCTATTGTGTTTTCTACATGTAAATCCATCGACTCCACTCCATAAAGATGCACCATTTACAATCAGTATACCCGTACTATTGCACGTGTAGAAGTAGCTTTCCATAGTGATATGGCTTTATTGCATCCATTAAAGTGGAATCATACAAGTGAACGTCCTCCAACTCCCTAAAAATATATGGCATATCAAATTGTTTTTTATCATGTTGCGATGTTTTTGTGTGGGCATTCATGTCCCCAAAGACAACATCACTTTTGCCTTTAAAATAAACGATGTCCTCCTCTAAATCAACAAATGGTTGATATCTATCCATGCAAACATAGAAGGGGAATCATGATGAGTGATGTAACAATTGGCTACAAAAATGGCTGCTCTTTTTCATTCATACATAATGTTTGTAATTGTTATCTTTTACCAACCCTTTCTTAATCATGTATGCTGCTACTCCTTGCCCTCCGCGTTGCTTGAGATTTTTTGACCACATCAATAAATGTACATTGTATTTCTCTAGTCCATACTCATTTGTGTCATGGTCCGAAGTTTTAACAAGAAGTACAACATTGCTTTGCTAGTTAGTTCATCTATGCCAATCCTTGCGTTCCATGGGTATCCATTGCAATGCAAAAGCATAATTTCAATTCTGAGAGAGAGAGAGAGAGAGAGAGAGAGAGAGAGAGAGAGAGAGAGAGAGAGAGAGAGAGAGAGAGAGAGAGAGAGAGAGAGAGAGAGAGAGAGAGAGAGAGAGAGAGAGAGAGAGAGAGAGATATGAATGAAATGAAATGAAATGTCATATTAACGTCTTCAAAAGGCCAAAATGACCTATGAGACGAATCTGTCACAAAATAGTGAATCTGATTCCATGTCTGGGTACAAAAGAATTAGAACAAAAATACTATTGCTACAAGCTGGAACTGTGTGGATGTGACAACTGATACAATAGGTACCTAGTAAATTGGATGTAACAATGTGTGAAACAATGACAGAAAGGGGGGAGAAATGGTGAGAATCCATCCTCATGTTCACTTTGGGTGTTGAGATAGTATAGCTCGAATCCTCTGCTGTAGTCTCCGTCGATGCTGTGTAGCTCCTCTCCTCAGTCGTGGTCGTCTTGATCTCCGTAGCTCCAGTGCTCGGTCATTAAGAGTGCCAGTTCACCGAAAGAGCCTATCTCGTGTCAAACGCTTTGTGGAAATCCACAAAGCTGTAGTAAAGCTTCTTCTTCCGCACCTTTGTCTCATCAATGAGGTAGCGTAGAACAAAGATGTGGTTGATGATGGAGAAGGTCTGCCTAAACCTTGCCTGACCAGAAGCCCGTAGGCCCTCGATCTCCCCGTATGAACTAAGCTCAGCCTCAAGTACTACCCCATATAGTTTGGCCATTGTATGGTCAATCATGATAGTCGTGTAATTCCCTGGGTCCAAGGTGTTTCCAAATTTGTGGATCGGCCCAAAGGTGTGCTTGGTCCACTCCTCTGGGAAGCCCTCTCCTATAGCCTGGTTGAATACATGTGCAATCAACGGGGCTATCGTAGCAACTGCGTAAATGAGGTGCTCAGTCTGTAATCCTATATGATCTGATGACGGGCGGTGTTGTAGGTGGTGAATGGCCTTCTTGACCATCTGTGTTGTGAAGAAGGAAGGCTCGTGGGTCGAGGCCCGGGTGGTTGTGGGATCAGAGGCTGGTTCGGCACCTCATAGAATCATGCCATACTTGTGGATCCTCAATAGTCAGTCGTGGCTCCTCAAGGGTGCGCCATGCTGTGGCATTGTCCATGCTCATGAACAAGTGGTATAGCTCTAGCTCCTGTGACTCCTTGAAAGCCCACCACTCTTGGCAGGTGTGCGTCTTCATCTGGCATTTGGGCTCTCAATCAGTGATCTCTCCAAGGGTTCACTGCACAGGCAGCCGGCGGTAGAGGTCTCTACATTCATCATCATACGAGCGGTTCTGTGGCATAGTCGTGGGTGTGGTGTGTGTGTGTGTGTGTGTGAGTAAGACCTGTATGGGTGGTGTGCAGAAGAGAGCTAATGGCTGATGTTTGAAGAACATATGTGATGTGGGAGGCAAGCATAGGTAGTGGTGTGGAGGGTTGGAGTAAACGGAGTCCCTTCTCGACCTCTGCCAAGTATAAGGGGATTGTGGGGTGTGGGGTGCGTGGCGTGGATGTGGAGGGTGTGGCGTCGCCAGTGAGGGAGAGTGCAAGATAGGTGTGGTCAGCTCCAATAGGTATGAGTGGGATGGTGAAAGAGCTAAGTAGGTGGGTGGCCTCTCTGGATCGCATGATGTAATTCACATTACTCCCTTCCTCGGCTGTAACTCCATGCGGTATGCATGTGAGCCCTCATGAAGTGGGCCACTATGCCATCCCGTTATAAATAACGAGAGGGTGTTGAGAGCCTAATCTGAGCAAATGATGGCCGTACTCTGTAATGCGAGCTGTATGGCGACTAGTGCCACCGGGTCCTCTTGTGTCGTATGTCTCACATTGGTTCTGGCATGTCCTGGCATTGAAGTCTCCCATAAGGAATACTTTCCCTAGTGTAGAGTACTCCATAATCTCATCTGACAGGCATGTTTATGGGGATGACTCTCCTCCCCCTCCCCTTCTGTCTCTGTAGTAGCAAATCTGGAGCCAGAGGGGGCGAAGTAGCAGAGGGCAATGTAGATAATTGTGTCCCGTGATAGCTCAAAGAGGATCCAAAGGTAATGGGCTTGTGGGTCCTGTGCAACAATCTATATCCTGCTCTGCTCTGAAGTCCCTGTTTGAAAAGTATAGCCATCCCTCTCAACCCTCGTCTAGAATGCTGGCGAGCGCCCCCTCGATGTGAAGACTCCCACTCAAAGCCATGGATCCTCGGTAGACTAGGCTTTGGGCTCTCATGTATCTCTGTCCCCTCCTCTCATCACCTCCTCAATCCTCTCTAGATGTGTCCATAGGTCCCCATTGCAGTTCCAAACCGCGAAGTGGATCTCCTCATGTGTCCCACAGGCCGCGAGTCCCTATGCGATGGTCTTGCCATCAGTGATGACCCTACCATCTCGGTTTACCGCCTTCTTCCCTTCTTTACGAGGTTTCTTGGCTCTAGGCATGCGTGCTCTGCGATGGTCTTGTTGCATCTTTGTGAGGTTGTTGCCAAGGTAGATAGGAGGCTCCTCTAGCCCTTTCCAGATAACCCTCTTTCGGATGAAGGATGTTCGAGACTCCTCGGAGGTGAATTGGAGGATGAGGGATCTTTTCTGTAAGTCTTTGCTGTCTCTCCAAGATTTAGAGTTTCCTAGTCTAGGAGGGTCACTTGTTTTCTATTTTAAGGAGTCAAATGTTTAGTATTGAGAGGGTGGTTACCAAACGATGAATTCAAACAAGAATACATAACTTCTTAATTTGGATTCATTTTTTTCTTTCCAAAAGAAAATTGCTATGTATAGAGAACACTACTATACCGCATAACATATATATGGAAAGAGCTCACAACAAATAGATTCTAGATCTATAGTCTTTACTCAAATCGATAGTCAACAATTGCATGTAGAAGTCAAAAAAGATATATAAGCACAATACCTGGTTTAGGTTGTGCAAGGTTTTTATCATCACGGGTGACCATGTAGTGGAGTTTAGTAGCACCACCCTTGACACCAAAAGCAAAGCCCATAGCACACGATGGCAATTTTTAGCCTTGCCCATAGTGTGTAAGTTGGCAAGCTGTGCCATCACGTCGGCATCCTCGAGCTCCTATTGCTTTACCTGAGTTTGTACAAATCAAGGTGTAATACTCAAGTAGATAGTTACATGCAAATGCAAAGGTCTTTACAATATATTAATAGACTTGAACTCAAGGCCTTTAACATTTATATGCCTAACATTGGCATCACCTTTAAAAACAAAAAAACCATCATGAGAATCTCAACAATTTAATATAGTGCGATAGAACTATGAAAAACTTAATGCTTGAAATCTTCAATCAATCAAAGTATAGATTATCTTGATAGTTTTGATACATAACTAAATGTGTACTTCTGTTATAGTATAGGGTCTAAGCGGATATTGCTTCATATCTGAAAACATAAATTGATTCCCTACCAAATGATAACCCCTTTTTACATTTTCAAGAAAGAAAATATTATCTGTCTAATATTGAGATGGTAGGTGCCACACGAATTTAGACCAGAGTTCTGTTATAGTATAGGGTCTAAGCGGATATTGCTTCATATCTGAAAACATAAATTGATTCCCTACCAAATGATAACACCTTTTTACATTTTCAAGAAAGAAAATATTATCTATCTAATATTGAGATGGTAGGTGCCACACGAATTTAGATCAGAGTTCAACTACCGTCTTCTAGCTCAACATTGCATATAAAGCGACACATTGAAAGCCACTTACCTACCTTATGAGGCTCTCAAAATGCTGTATTTTTTTCTTAACTTTGACGAGGAGAGTATGTAAAAATTATTTTGATAGAAAAGCGAACTTTAAAATGTACTTTCTATGGTTTTACTTAATAATCCTCCGGCAAGCTTTGATTTGGTAGTGTCGTAGTAGAATTTGTGAGCAGTTCAATATTTGGAAGACTTTGCATCTTGTTTAGAGAGACGCTTGCTGCTTGAAGCAATGAGATGGCTTGCCCAAGAATGTATGACCGATTATCCTGAAAAGGAAAGAAACATTACTGTATCGTTTACTAGAGACTCGGCTAGAGACTACAGTTAAGAGGGTGATATTAGGCTAGTGACTACTGTCAAACTAATGAGACAACCTGGACTTATGCCATAATCTAAGGTACCAACCTGGATTTAGAACCAAAATGCCCAATTTATCAAATTACAACCTTCCCACCAAGAAATTTACTCTAAAGCCAATGTCATTGGGCTTAAACTCCCACAGAGAACCATAGTCCTCTTCTTCCTTGTACCCGAGTTTTGTGCATAGGGCTTTCCCATTGCTCTCCGGTGTGGATACCTCTTCTTCTGCTATGCCAGTCACTCGTATATTGATACGACAGGCTTGGCGCATCTTCTCTTCCTCAATGGTTGTGTGTACAATGAGCGCCTCATCCTTTTGGGCTTCCTCCCACGCCTCTTTTTTCATATTCTTCTTGATTACTTCGACCCATCCTTCCTTGCTGGCTTCCAATTTGTCTTTGATGCTTGCGGTGAGAGCTTCGGTACCTAGCAAGCAATCTCTATGTTCCCTCAACTCAAGCAAGAACAAACCCAAGCATCTCTGATCCTGGTATCCCATAACTCTGGAAAGTGATCCAAAACCCTCCCTGAATAAGCAAATGGAATCGCTCGCGAATCTCATAGTATGTGGAGCAATGACATATGTAATGCACCTCTTGTCTCTGGCTCCCTATGGCATACACGACATACCATGGCCTCAGCCGGAACTCCTCTATATCTGCCGGTCTCAATCTCAAGCTAGTGTGAGGATGTGCGTATTTGGCCAATAGCACACCACACCCCATATGATAAATGTGTAGCCATATAGCTGGGCCTGACTACAAAGCCATCTACCGTAAGTGGAGAAAACGTTCTCTGTAAAAAGCCATCTTCGTGCCCAACTCCTGAGTAGGCTATCCAAGTCCTCTTGGTGTCCATCTGAATCAAGTCTTGGCGGATAAGTCTAGTAATCTATGTCCGTGTCACTGTGAGAGAGGGGGCCTCCAAAGAGTACTGAAAGGGAGGCAGTCTATCCATGCTAAAACCATGCATCTGGAACCAAGAAGTCATCTGTCCATACCATTAGGCCCAATCTCCCTGTAAGGCCAATTGTCGGGAAGACTAAAGAGCAAGCCGGGCATATTTGTTTCTAGGAAGGTCCCACAAGCTATGTATGAAAGACTGACCTAGTAAGTGCCTCAATCACCACCAGAGCGGCAGCCAGCTCTACTCTAATAAGCTCATGAGGTACTGAGACCTTGGCTCTAATCATCCGGGAAATCATAGATACCAAGGGCCTCTCCATCCCTTTCCATCCATTAGTGCTGCTAGCTCTGCCGTGACAACCAATTGAGGTGCCCCAAATGTGCACCCATATAGCATAGCTGAGGTCACCAAAGTATCAAAAAGCCAAAGTTTGGTTCGAGGTTCCTGAAAGTGAATGTGTGAAGATATCTTGTCAAGTCTGCCCAAGGCTGCAATGTGCATAAGCTCTAGTCAATCTAGTCTCTGATGCCGAAAAAACTGGCCCACTGAAAGCTACCCTCAGATAAGTATATGCATCTGTATACTTCACAATCTCCTGCCCAGGTAAATGTGGAAACTGACCTCCTGACCCACTGCAATGCGGTGTTAAACACCATAACCTTGGTTTTACCAAGGTTGACAAACAATCCACTATCCTCCGCAAACACATGTAAGGCATCCAAATGGCATTGCATTTCCTCTGGGGAGTGAGAATTCAACACAATATCATCAACATATAACAAAAGTTGGATCCATGTCGTGCTTCTATGTCCCCTAGTCTCGTAATGTAATCAGAGGCCTCATTTACGTGCATACCAAACAAAATAGGAGATAGCGGGCATCCTTGCTTCACTCCAGTAGTGGAGTGAAGCAGGGTAGAAATCCCCTCGGGAGTGTGTACCTGCTCCACAACTGATCTGTATAAAGTCATAATCCCCCAAATGAGCTCTGTGGGTACCCTCATGACCAGCAGTCGCTGCATCAATCTAGGTCTGGGTACTGTATCAAAAGCTTTGCGGAAATCCACAAAGCTACAATATATCTGTTTCCCATGTGACGTGCTCTCCGTCGTAGGGTCAGGATGTGATCAAGAGTAGAGACCACTCCTGAAACCTGCCTGTCCTAATGCTCGTATACCATGTCTCTCTGCCCATCTCCTCAGCTGCTCCTCGAGAAATGAAATGATATATTAACATCTCCAAAAGGCCAAAATGACCTATGATACCAAGCTGTTACAACATAGTGAATCTGATACCATGTTCGGAATAAAAAGAACTGAAACAAAATTACAACTACTACAACTGGGACTGTATGGATGTGCCAGCTAATACAAAAGGTGCCCAGTACAATGTGTAGTACAATGAGAGGGGGGGGGGGGGATATGGTAGAGATTCATCCTCATTTGCACTCTGGACGTCGAGAAAGTATGGCTCGAATCCTTTGCTTGTCCGGAATAAAAAGAACTGAAACAAAATTACAACTATTACAACTGGGACTGTATGGATGTGCCAGCTAATACAAAAGGTGCCCAGTACAATGTGTAGTACAATGAGAGGGGGGGGGGGGGGGGGGGGATATGGTAGAGATTCATCCTCATTTGCACTCTGGACGTCGAGAAAGTATGGCTCGAATCCTTTACTGTAGTCTCCGTCGTCGATACTGTGTAGCTCCTCTCCTCAATCGCGGTCGTCTAGATCTTCATAGCTCCAATGCTCGGTCTATGAGAATGCGAGTAGTGGTAGTATGAGTGTGGGCAAAGCTCTACAATGGTGGCTGCTCCTTTGGGTGTTCAATATCTAGTCTAAAGAAATCTGTAATCTGTCTCTGGGACTGTCTCTCTCCAGCTCTCCTTAGTAAAGTGTCTTTATGCCTTTGTAACTCAAGTAGATACAGTCCAAGACATCTTTGATCCTTATAAATCATGACCCTAGATAGAGGCCCAAAACCCTCTCTGAATAGACAATGAAAGCGGCCTTATATCTCATAGTACACTGTGCAATGACAAATGTAATGTAATTCTGTCTCTGGCTCTAGATGACATAAGTGGCATATTCTGCTATTTGTTGGTATCCCTTTGAATCTGCCAGTCTCAATCTCTAGCTGATGTGAGGATATGCGTATCTGGCCAATGGCACAATGCAAATTATGAGAAAAATGTGTGTCCATATAGCTAGGTCGAATCACAAACCCATCCCCTGTGAGGTGGAGAAGATGCTCTCTATAGAAAGCCATCTTCGTGCCCAACTCCTGTACCGGCTCTATCCATGTCCTCCTCGTGTCGTGCTGGATCAGATCGTGATGAATGAGTTAAGTAATCTCCACCCGTGTCAGAGACATCAAGGGTGCCTGTAGAGAGTACTGAAAAGGAGGCAGCCTGTCCATGGTGAAGCCATGTGTATGAAACCATGATGTCATCTGTGCATACCAGCATGATGTATTCCCCTATAGAGCTAACTGTCTGGAAAACTTTAGGGCCAACCTGGCATATCTATCTTTGGTAGTATCCCATAGGCTGTGTACAAAGGAGACTGATCTCGTAAGTGCCTCAATCTCCATAGGAGGTGCAACTAACTCCGCTCGAATGATATCATGCGGTACGGAGGCCTTGGCTCTAATCAGCCGAGAGATCATAGATACCAAGGGCCTCTCCATACGTCTCCAACCATCCTGGCCTACAGAAGGTCCCCAAACCTACACCCCATATAGCATAGTAGAGGAAACCTAAGTATCAAAGAGCCATAACTTTGTCCTAGGTTCCTGTAACTGAACCTGCGAACACATCCTCTCCAATCCTCCCAAAGCCGCATAAGCTCTAGTCAGTCTAGTCTCTGCTGCTCTTCTCAAAGAAAATCTCGGCCTAGTAAAGACTACCCCCAAGTAAGTGTATGCATTTGCATACTCCACAATCTCCTGACCATATATGAAAGTAGGTGTTGATCTCCTAATCCACTGGGGTGTGGTGTTAAACACCATAACCTTGGTTTTACCAAGGTTTACACACAATCCACTATCCTCTGCAAAACTGTGTATTGCATCCAAATGTCGTTGCATACCCTCCGATGAGTCAGATATCAACACAATATCGCTAACATATAACAACAATGGGATCCACGTCCCTGCGAGCTGGGCACCTCTGTCACCCTCTCTGTCAATGTAATCAGCACCTCATCAACATACATACCAAATAGAGGAAGAGAAAATGGGCAGACTTTTTTCACCCCAATAGTAGAGTGAACTAAATCAGATATCCCTTCCGGAGTGCGTACATGTTGTTGGGGTATAAAGCCCAATGTGGTCGCCCAGGTAAGTGGGCGGGTCGCCAGGTATTTACACATATTCTTTTGTTAAAACCTAATAAGAACTTACTATGCTCTACACATTATAGTAGAGCGAGTTCACCATATCGTCGTGCTCTTCTTCTCGCACTCTCTCTCGCGTCGCACTTCCGCTCGTACTCCTTCAACTGGTATCAGAGCTCAGATCGAGGCTCGGGGCAGCATTTGCAGGTAGCCAGAGTCACCTGCTCAGATTGGAGTGAGATTCGACAGGCGAAGACACGGCCCCAATTCCTGTGGGTGGTTGAAGGGTCTCGGTGTTCTCAGAATTTCATTCTGAGGTCATCTCGGCCACCGTTCGGCTTCGACAAAGTTTTGCGCAGGCCATTTTCGACTACGTGGTCTCGGCGGGTGCAGATCCGACTCTGCAAATTTGGGGTTTCGGCCTACGATTGCAGGTGCTGAGGATATCGGCACTCCCAAAGTGCTGATTTGTGGCTGTCTACACATCGAAGGACGGCTCACAGTTCTTGGAGGCGTCACATACGACACGGACGCATCTACACACAGATTGTAGGCGACATCCACTAGTTCATCAGGTAGCTTGTGTTTGCTGCTTGATATTCCAGATTTCATCCTGACATTGCAGGTACTTCCACATGGGATGTATTGTCAGAGATGATGTATGTCTGTTGAGGGTTTGCTGGCTGTGAGTCACACAGGAAACAACCGCCGCAGCGGTTACAGCATATAGTGGGAAATTTGTGGATGTATGACTTTGTGGGAAGTCTATGTACTGTCAGATTTACTGCAGCCTTTGTTGAGGGTCGAGTGAGGTTTTGTTGAGCTGGGGGATTCTCGAATGTTGAGATCCTTTCGGTGATGCAGATCTTGGAGCGATTCCTCGAGAACCCTTAGATAGGCAGCTAGGATGTATTGACTGTGAGTTAGACAGTTGGGATTGCATCTTTGCTTTACTGCCGTTGAGGCATTGTCGCAGTCTATGCTTACAGGACAGTGACAGGATAGTGAGAGACAGTACAGGTGCAGGACAGGTCTACCCACAGCTTACAATGTTAGAGAGACAGTGGTTTTTTGAGCTGTTTTTGGTCTGTTTTTGAGTACACCAGAGCCATTTTACAAAGGAGACTTTGCCGAAATTTCTGCAGAATCTGAAGCTTTATTGGTTCATTTGACAGGTTGATATTGGTTCAGAGGATAGTTTACAAGGGAAACTCTGCCGAATTTTTGCTCAGGAAAGTAAACTACTGTGAAGCGTAGTTATGGCTGGATCACAGGACACTGCTCTTTACAATATCAAGAAGCTGGATGGAACTAATTTCCCATTGTGGAAGAAGCAGATTTGGCACGTGTTGGTACAAAAGAAGCAGATAAAACCTATAAAGCTCAAGGGGATAAAACCAGAAGATATGGACGAAGATGAATGGAGCGAAATGGATGAATTGGCACTTTCTACCATTATGCTGACTTTGGCAGAAAGCGTTTACTTCAACGTAGCAGACGAGATGTCGGCTTATCAAGCATGGACAAAGCTGAGTGATCTTTATGAGAAGCAGAGTGCAGCTTCACAGGTATACTGGCTTAAGAAGCTTGTTGACTTGAAGATGAAAGAAGGGACACCTATGTCCAATCATCTGAATGAATTCAACACCATCTACAGTCAGTTGTCAGCTCAAGGTGTTAAGTTTGATGAACCTATTAGAGCTATGTTCCTGTTGATCACATTACCGGAAAGTTGGGACACTTTTCGCACAACTTTGAGTAATTCTGCACCTCCAGATGGTTTGACCATAGCAGGTGTAGAAGGCAGTCTGCTTACTGAAGAAACCAACAGAAAGACAATGGACAAAGGCAAAGGAACAGCCTTAGTTGTCAGGGGAAGGACCAAAGAAAAGTACAAAGGTGGAAAGAGGGATCAGTCTCGTAGCAAGTCCCGCAGTGCTAAAGGCAAGAGTAACATAGAATGCTACCATTGTGGCAAGAAGGGTCACATGAAAAGAGACTGCAGAGAATGGAAAGCAGAAAAAGGCAAAGAGAAAGCAGAAGACCATGGTGAGAAGAGCAAGTTCTCAGTGAAGATTCAAGAAATAAATGTGACAAACACTATTGCGGAGGATAACAGTCTAGTGTCAGGAGACATCTACTTCTTGAAGAATACAATGTAGTCAGCTCTTCTTACAGGATCTGATGGAAATGCACTGAGTGACTGGATTATAGACTCAAGGGCATCACTTCATGTGTCTCCAAACAAGGAGTGGTTTACCTCTTATGTGACCACTAAAGATCATGTTCGGCTAGGCAATGGGCAGACATGTGCGATCTTAGGTGTTGGAGATGTTCAATTGAAGTTTCAGAATGGCTCTTCTTTCACGCTGAAGAATGTGAGACATGTTCCCGCAATTACAAAGAGCTTGATCAGCATAGGTTTACTTGATGATGGTGGCTACGTCACCACTTTTGGACAGAACATGTGGAAGATATCCAAGGGTTCTATGACAGTAGCACATGGAGTAAAGTCTGGAGGACTTTACATGATTTATGTATCAAATGTCTCTAAAAATGTAATCAATGTAACCGAGCAGCCGAACGTTTCTTTGTGGCATAGCCGGTTAGGACATATGTCCAAGAAGGGAATGGAAATCTTGTCTCGTTCTGGTTATTTGCCTGACTTGTCATTTAATGATTTTGAATTCTGTGAACATTGTCTGTATGGTAAGCAAACATAGCAGCCACATAAGCATAGAAGCAGTAGAAGAGATACACAGTTGGCACTTGTTCATAGTGATTTGTGTGGACCTATGCCTAACCTATCTTTAGGGGGAGCTTCTTACTTTATGAAATTTATAGATGATTACTCGAGGAAAGTATGGGTTTACTTTCTCAAGCACAAGGATGAAGCGTTTAGTGTTTTCAAAACGTTTGTGACACTTGTGGAGAATCAGAGTGGCAAGAAGCTTAAATGCTTACGTACTGACAATGGTGGAGAGTATGTTTCAAAGGCCTTTCAGGACTTTTGTGAGTCAAAAGGTATAAAACGTGAACTTACTGCTCCTTACAATCCTCCTCAAAATGGTGTTGCTGAGAGGATGAATAGGACCATACAAGAGAAGGTCAGAAGTATGTTGTCTAATGCACAACTGCCAAATGGGTTTTGGCTGAAGCTGTATCAACAGCTGTTCATCTTATAAATAGATCTCCTAGCAAGGTTTTGCAGAAGGATTCAGTGGCAAAGATGGTATGGTCAGGCAAAATGCCCTCATACAAGCATCTTAGAGTCTTTGGCTGTGAGACATATACTCATGTTCCAAAGGAATTTAGGAACAAACTTGAGCCAAAGAGTAGAAAGTGCATCTTTCTAGGCTATGGTAATTCTGGTGAGATGGGGTACAGACTTTGGGATCCCGAATCCAGAAAGGTTATCCGCAGCAATGATGTTCACTTTAATGAAGCCAAATATCATTCTAAACCAGAGAGGGTTGAGGAGATTAGAAGAGTTGTCTTCCAAGAAGATGGACCTGCACGTGCAAGACAAAATGTCAGGGCTCAAGAGGAGCAAGGACAGGATAGAGTGGAACCACAGGTTGTGGCTGAGCCTGAGCCACCTATTGTGCGTAGATCTGGACGTATCACGCGACCTCGTGATAGGTTTGTTCCATGTCATGTTGACTGATTGCAATGAGCCTTCATGTTACAAGGAAGCAGTGCAAATGAAGGACTCCGGGAATTGGCAATTGGCCATGCAGGCAGAGATGACAGCTCTGCATAAAAACCAGACATGGAAGCTAGTTAAATTACCACAGGGCAAAAAGGCTCTACCTTGTAAATGGGTTTACAGGTGTAAGATCACCGCTCATGATAGTCAGCAAAGTACAAAGCAAGGCTTGTTGCCAAGGGCTTTAAGCAAGAACAAGGCATTGACTTTGATGAAGTCTTCTCTCCGGTGGTCAAGATGACTACATTGAGATGCTTTCTTGCATTGGTTGCCATATTAGATTTGGTGTTGCACCAAATGGATGTCAAGACAGCGTTCTTGCATGGTGATTTAGATGTTGAAATTTACATGCAGGAGCCAGAAGGGTTTGCTGAGAAAGGCAAGGAAGATTTGGTATGCCAGTTGTTAAAGAGTCTTTATGGCTTAAAACAATCACCGAGGGCATGGTACCATAAGTTCCACAAGTTTATGCTTTCTCAAGGCTACAAACGTAGTGAGTTCGATCACTGTCTATATACAAAGAAGGCTAAGGATGGCAGTTGACTGATCCTTATTTTGTATGTGGATGACATGTTGATTGCTGGCAAGCACTTGGAAGAAATTTCAGCTTTGAAGTCAAAGATGGCAAAATCGTTTGACATGAAAGACATGGGTGAGGCAAGTCATATACTTGGTATGCGCATTGAGAGAGACAGATCAAAGAAGTTGATTTGGTTATCTCAAACAGAGTATATTGACAAGGTTTTGCAACGTTTCAATATGGAGAAGGGAAAGGCATTGAGTGTTCCATTGCCACCATATGTGAAATTTAGCAAACAAGATTGTCTTGTGTTTGAGGAAGAACAGGCTGAAATGGATAAGATTCCATATGCGTCTGCAGTGGGTAGTTTGATGTATGCAATGATTGCTACTCGCCCAGACATTGCATTTGCAGTGGGAGTAGTAAGTCGATACATGTCAAACCCAGGCAAGAAACATTGGGAGGCAGTGAAAGGAATATTGAGATACCTGAAAGCTACAAAGAGTATGCATATATGCTATGGGAGTCAGGAGCTAAGTGTAAAGGGTTTTACAGACTCAGATTATGCAGGTGACTTAGACAACCGAAGGTCTACGTCAGGGTATGTCTTTACATTGGCTGGTGGAGCAGTATCATGGCGTTCTAGATTACAAGATTGTGTTACTCAGTCTACTACAGATGCTGAATATGTTGCAGCATCAGAGGCATGCAAAGAATCAATTTGGCTTAATCGACTAGTAACAGATTTGGGAATCAAAGAAGAGATGCCTGTGTTATATTGTGATGGTCAAAATGCTATACAATTGGCTCGCAATCCAGTTTATCACTCAAAGACAAAGCATGTGGATGTGAAGTATCATTTCATTAGGGAAATGCTCGAGGATAAGCAACTTCAGCTTGTCAAAGTTCACACCACAGAAAATCCTGTTGATCTACTTACAAAAGGACTTCCCTCAGAGAGCTTTGCGCATTTTCGCAAGCAGTTAGGTGTAGGGTAGTACATCATTTTTCTACATCTCTTGTATATTAGCTTGTATAGTAGCTTCTCTCACACTTAAAGTACCACATTGGACTTTAAGTGGGAGGTTGTTGGGGTATAAAGCCCAATGTGGTCGCCCAGGTAAGTGGGCGGGCCGCCAAGTATGTACACATATTCTTTTTGTTTAAACCTAATAAGAACTCACTATGCTCTACACATAACAGTAGAGCGAGTTCACCATATCGTCGTGCTGTTCTTCTCGCACTCTCTCTCGCGTCGCACTTCCGCTCGTACTCCTTCACATGTCCCATCACTGATCTGTACAAAGCCATAATCCCTTAAATCAACTCTATGGGCACCCCCATCTCCTGTAGTCTGCGCATCAATCGAGCTCTCGGTACCATGACAAATGCTTTGGCGGAAATCCACAAAGCTACAATAAATCCGTCTCCCGTGTGACCTGCCCTCCTCAATGATGGCTCTGAGTATCAGAATATGATCAAGAGTGGAGAAACCCCTCCTGAAACCGTCCCGACCCTTTGCTCGTACACCCTCTGCCCAATTACTCAAGTGCTGCTCAAGAATGGATGCATACAACCGTGCCAATGTGTGTCCAACCATAATAGTGCGGTAGTTCCGAGGCTCTGTAGGATCACTTGCCTTGAAGATAGGCACAATAGTAGACAACCTACAAGTCTCAGGTAACCCCTCACACATGGCACGATTGAACAACACTGCAAGAACCTCCATCAACATATCCCTAGCATGTATAAAGTGCTCCGCTACTAGACCGTCATGATCATATGCCCTCCCGGTCCTCATCCTGTCAATGGCCCTCTATACCATCCTAGTGGAAGGTGCTCGTAGCTGGGTATGGCTCTGTAGGGTCTAGAAGGGGTTCCTGTCCAGGAACTGTATATAACGATGTCTCATGTTGGCCCCACAAATCAGGTGAAGTAATCACTGGGGGAGGGAAGTGCTCATGAAAGAGTTTTCATGCCTCTCCTGAGTCCCTACTCAAGAACATCTGATATAAATCTCGCTCCATTTGAGCCAGGTAAGCTCGCTTCTTCCATCACACAAGGCGCCGGGAAGCAATCCGAGACTGTCTGTAAGTGATTACTCCTAAAAGAAGATCCCTCTGAAGTTGGACTCTCATCTCTTTGCACTCCTCATCATACCAACTAGGCATGCTCTCAGAATGTTGTCTCCTGCCCAGCTGAGTGTGTGGGTATGCCATTGATGCAGCACCATGCAGTGTCTCAGTCAATAGAGTGGTGCACTCCTCCAGTGAGAGGCCTGTATCAGCTGTGCCTTCCCATAGACGGTCCCAGATCTCCTCTGTATAAACGGAATCAGTCTCTGATGTAAATGTATAACGGGTGTGTGACTTGCCTCCTCATGTCTGGGCTGTACTATACTGAAATGAAACGGACAGTGTCAAGAGAGCACGATCCATTGCTACGGCCACTGGCTTGGCTCCCACTGTGAAATCCTGAATGCAAGGGACAAAGCTCGGCTGTGTCATAACATAATCCTCTGTACTGGCCCCATGTCTGTGTGGAAAGCATGTGAAACCGGCTGCTCCAGGAAATCGCTGTAAGCCATTAATTATGGCTAACCCATGTGTAGTCGTCATCTCCATGAGGTATCTCCCATACTCCGTCTGCTCTCTGTCATGTGAGCGTTTGTCAAGCCCCAACTCACCCACATCTAGTTCTCTAAGCATCTCATCTGAAGTGTCGTAGAAGACTGTTTTTGAGTTGCCACACAGAGAGAGAGAGAGAGAGAGAGAGAGAGAGAGAGAGAGAGAGAGAGAGAGAGAGAGAGAGAGAGAGAGAGAGAGAGAGAGAGAGAGAGAGAGAGATTTGATTTGATATTCACGTCCACGGGGGGCCAAAATGACCCATGAGACCTTTTAGACATTCTCCTCTTTCGAGGGTGTGTTACTCGTGTGACTTTTTGTGTCTTCTGTGAGTGTTTTGTGGTGTTCTAGTATGCGGGAAAGATATGTCCCGAGAGCTGTAGGGGAGGGGTCCGTTTTGGAGAGCAACTCGGCGAGAGTATGGCATCCGTGTATGAGCTGCTGAAAATCAGCTCGAATATGTGCGTATACTGGGCATTCTAACGTCACATGTGCTTCATCTTCAAGGTCTCGCATAGTACATGATGTGCATATTCTTTTCTGAGCATCAATTTTCAGCCAGCCGCCTGTTTCTATCTTAAGCAAGTGTGATCTTGTACGCATCAGAGTTATGGCTTTTCTTGCCATATGGGGCATAGGCGTTTGGATGTGTACTTGGGCTTCCGGCTTGCTTGTGCTGTAGAGCTCCCAGTATTTTGTGTTGACATGTTTGCAATAATATTCGAACTTGGACCGATGTGTGGTCGTTCGCCATTTATTGTGAAGGCATTCAAGTAGTGCTATTTCAAAATTCAGCATACATTCCCCTTCTTCCCCCTTGACAATGGGCATGTCCACATATGCCTCTACATTCCATTTTGCAAACCACTTCCTTATGTCTTGGATAAGACTCGATGTTAAGAATTTACTTTTCTTAGTCTTTTGTAGTGCACATCCGGCCTTCCATGCTATGTGGGGGATTCGAGTGGAGGGCATCAGTTTAACTTTCATAATGTATGTAAACATTCTTTGCAGGGCTTTCATTTCGAGGGGTCTTTTGCCTGTTTCCAAAAGCAACACTGAATACGGTGTAGTTTTTTTGACTCCCAGATGTCTACAGAGGAACTTCTTTTGTATCTTTTCAATCTCATTCCATGGGTGGGCTGAGATACTAGCTCCCCAAATTTCTACTCCGTATAGGATGGCCTGTACTACACACGTCTCAAATATAATTGCTTTAATTTCCCATCTCTTGATGACTTTTTGTGTATACATGTTTTCAAGTTGGTAATATTTGGCATGCCCCACATCAATTCTATTTCGTGCGCATTGTCCCCAAGTATAATTAGATGGTATATCCATTCCCAAGTACATAAAGCTGTCTACTCTTTCAATTTGCTTCCCTTGGTACATGAGAGTTGGTTGAATTTCCTGTCTTTTTTGAGTCCTCACTAGCATAAACTTTGTCTTGTTTACATTGATTGAGAGCCCTGTGTTTTCACAAAAGGTATGCATGGCATCTACCAATTTTTGAAGAGATACTATATCATGTGCAAAAAGAGCAACATCATCTGCTTATATGAGTAGCAGAAGTGTGAGCATTCCGATGGCCGGTCCATCTGGTTCTTCTGCGAGTGCCTGGGGTATGAAGTCCTCAATCTGGTCTATGCATAGCCCGAAGAGATTTGGGGATAAAGGGCATCCTTGTTTAACTCCCATGTTGCTTGAGAATTCCTTGGACATACCTGCATGTGTTTTCAGCTGGCATAGAACTCTTTGGTAAAGATGTGCCATTGCAATTCTGAGATGGAGTGGTACCCCGATACTTTACATTCTTTGCCATAGGCCAGTTCTCGGGACCGTGTCGAATGCTTTTGTGAAATCAACAAAACAACAACACAAGGTTTTCCCTTTTAGCCGGCTCTCTTCCATTAAGACCCCGAGTGAAATAAGGTGGTCAATCGTACTATGCTTGGGTCTAAAACCTGCTTGTCCTATTGCGCGCTTGCCATTTGTTTCTGCCCATGAGCTTATGGCTTGTTCTAGAACACTCCCCAGAAGTTTAGACATACATGATCTGGTTCGGTAATTAGTGGGCTGATTTACATCCCCTTTTTTGAAAAGTGCTTTTATCCAATTTCTTTGCCAGTCTGCTGGCAGCCCTTGTGTGATTGCCTTATTAACTAATCCGAGAAATGAAATGAAATGAAATGTTATATTAACGTCTTCAAAAGGCCATAGTGACCTATGAGACCAGAAAGTTACAAGGTGGTGGATCTGATACAAAGTCAGAGTAACGAAAATAACCTAACAACAATACAAAACAAAGATATATACTATGGGATCCTAGACTGGTCGATGTGAGCTAAGCAAAAAACTAAGCAAAAATGGGCGGCTTATCACAAAAAATCTAGCATCGGTCGTTGGCGAATCTCATCAATTTCCTCCATGGTTAGTAGTGTGATCGGGCGTCGTGCATGCCTGGCCTGCGTGCTCCGAATCTTTTGACGTAGCCTCCGTCGGTGCTGTGTAGTCCTTCGCAGTCGTGGGCGCCTCGATTTCCCCAGTTCAATCGCTCGGTCGATCAATGTGCCTCTGGTGTGAGACAAGGGGGAGCTCTGCTGTGGGAGTGGCTCTTGCGGCTGTCCCGTGTCTGCTCTGAAGAAGTCTGTGATCCGTCTTTGAGACTGGCTAGCCCTGCCATTTATCAGGATCTCTCTGTGTCTGCGCAGCTCGAGCAAGAACAAACCTAGGCATCTCTGATCTTCGTATCCCATTACTCTTGAGAGTGGTCCAAAACCCTCTCTGAACAAGCAATGGAAGCGGCCTCGTATCTCATAGTAGATAGGGTAGTGGCATGTATAATGCAGCTCTATCTCAGGTTCCATGTCACACAAGGGGCATGTCCTGGCCTCTGCTGGTACTCCGCTGTATCTCCCAGTTTCAATTCGCAGCTGGTGAGACGATGTGCGTAGTTGGCCAATAGCACATCGTATCCCATGAGACAAGTGGGTATCCATGTATCTTGGTCTCGTCACAAAACCATCTTCCGTAGGTTGGAGAAGGTGGTCTCTGTAGAAAGCCATCTTCGTGCCCAATTCTTGTGCTGGTTGTATCCATGTCCTCCTGGTGTCTAGCTGGGTCAGGTCTTGGCGGATGAGCTTAGTGATCTCCGACCGTGTAAGAATGAGAGATGGTGCATTCAATGAGTACTGGAATGGTGGCAGCCTGTCTATGCTGAACCCATGTGCCTGAAACCATGATGTCATCTCCCCATACCAGCATGTTGTATCTCCTTGTATGGCTAATTGTCGAGAGGACTCAAGTGCTATGCGAGCATATCTGTCTCTGGGAAGTTCCCATGTGCGGTTTATGAAGGAGACTGATCTGGTGAGCGCCTCCACCACTAGTGGGGGAGCCGCTAGCTCTGCGCGGATAATGGCTCGTGGTACTGATGCCTTGGCTCTAATGAGCCGCGAGATCATGGAGACGAGAGGTTTCTCCATGTTCCCCCATCCGTCTGTGCGACCCGGCCTCCCGTGGTGATCCAAAGAAGGTCCCCATATCTCAGCCCCATAGAGCAATGCTGAAGCCACCAAGGTGTCAGAGAGCCAGAGCTTCGTCCGGGGCTCCTGAAACTGAACCTGGGAACACATCCTCTCCAATCTACCCAATGCTGCGTGGGCTCTAGTCAGTCTGGTCTTTGCTGCTCTTCTGAGTGAGAATGTAGGTCCGTTGAAAACCACTCCGAGGTAAGTGTAAGCGTTTGTGTACTCCACAGTCTCTTGGCCGTATTTGAATGTAGGTGCTGAAATCCTGATCCACTGTGGGGTGGTATTAAACACCATAACCTTGGTTTTACCAAGGTTGACAGACAAACCACTTTCGTGGGCAAACGTATGCAGAGTATCCAGTTGACGTTGCATTCCCTCTGGGGATTCGGAGATCAACACAATATCATCAGCATATAACAGAAGTGGAATCCATGTCCCTGCCAGCTGTGCACCTTTATCCCCATCGCTGTCAATGTAGTCAGAAACCTCATCCACATACATACCGAAAAGAATAGGAGAGAGCGGGCAGCCTTGCTTCACCCCAATAGTGGAGTGAACCGGTGTAGAAAGTCCCTCCGGGGTGCGTACATGCCCTACTACTGATTTGTACAATGCCATGATCCCCCAAATGAGCTCTGTGGGTACTCCCATTTCCTGTAATCTGCGCATCAATCTAGCTCTGGGTACTGTGTCAAAAGCTTTGCAGAAGTCCACAAAGCTACAATAGATCCGTCTCCCATGAGATCTGCCTTCCTCGACGATGGCCCTGAGTGTGAAGATATGGTCAAGAGTAGAGAAGCCTCTACTGAACCCTGCCTGCCCAGTTGCACGCATTCCTTCCCTCTCTGCCCATCTACTTAGCTATTGCTCAAGAATGGATGCATACAACCGTGCCAGTGTGTGCCCAATCATAATAGTGCGATAATTCCCAGGCTCCATGGGGTCTCCTGCCGTGAAGATAGGTACGATCGTAGATAGGCTCCAAGTGTCCAGTAGGCCTTCACACATGGCACGGTTAAACATAACTGCTAGAAGCTCTGCTAGTAGGTCTTTGGCATGCATGAAATGCTCAGCGACTAAGCCATCATGATCATATGCTCTCCCAGTCCTCATCCTGTCAATGGCTTTCTTCACCATTTCAGCGGTGAAAAAAGCACATGTGTGTGGGCATGGGTCGGGGGGGTTGGGAATGGGCGGTTGTCCAGGTACTGTGTACAAGGATGATGCGTACTGACCCCAGGTCTCTGTGGAGGAAATAGCAAGGGGGGGGGGGGGGGGAACTGCTCATGAAAGAGCCGCCATGCCTCCCGCGAGTCCTGACTCAAGAATAGCTGATATAGATCCTGCTCGAGTCGAGCCAAGAAAGCTCTCTTCTTCCGCCGTACCAGGCATCGTAAGTCAATCTGTGACTGTTTGTGAGTGACATCCCCCAAAAGCACCTCCCTCTGAAGTTTGGCTCTAGTCTGGTGGCACTCCTCATCGTACAAGCTGTTCTGGGGCATGCGTCCTGATCGGCGGCTCTGCTCAGGCTGGGTGTGTGGGTATTTTTCTGCTGCTGCCTCATGCAATGTCTGTGTCAGTATAGTAGTTAGCTCCTCCAAAGGTCGCCCCGGGTCCTCAGTGCATAGGCGTCTGTAGATCCCGTCCATGTATACAGAATCCGTCTCTTGTTTGAATGTGTAGCGAGTAGGGGTTGCTACCCGTGGCCTGTGTGCTACACTGAACTGGAAAGAGATGGTCATCGACATCAGAGCATGATCTACTGCTACCCCGACCGGTCTGGGCCCAACTGTGAGATCCTGGATACTAGAGATGAGATTCGGTTGTGCCATGACATAGTCCACTGTGCTGGCTCCATGCCTGTGTGGGAACCATGTAAAACCTCCCACAACAGGAAATCTCTGTAGGCCGTTCAAGATGGCCAATCCATGTGCAGTGCCCATGTCTATCAGGTGTCGCCCATACTCAGTATATTCCACATTGTGTGATAGTCTGGACAGGCCCGTCTCCATGGCATCTAGCTCTCTTAGCATCTCCTCTGAAGTATCATAAAACACTGCTTGGTGATGGGCAGTCCTAGCATTGAAGTCCCCTAGTATGATAATGTCACCATCTCTACAGAACTCCCATATGTCATCATCTAGAATAGAGAAAGCGGACTGTCCTCTGGGTGATGCATAAACTGATGTACTCGAGGGAAAGTAGCAAATAGCTAGGTAGAGATATCTGCCTGTCTCTGCTTTCAATCTCACCCACATGTAGCTAGCCTGTTCATCCCTGCGGGCTATATGTATCAGTGGCTGCAGATCCTCTCTAAATAACACTGCCACTCCCCCCGAGCCCCGCCCTCTGTGCTCTGAGCGTGTCTCCTGTCTGTAGGCTGTCTCCCACCTGTATCCACTGATGTGAGGCATGGATTGCCCAGGGGCCTGGTGTGTCTTAGAGTAGAAGATGATGTCTCTTCCAGTAAAGCTATCCTCAAAAGCACCCACATCAAGACGCATAGATCCATTGTAGTTCCAGGCAGCTACTTTGAGTGTGGTCCCATAAGTCTCGCACCGTCATGTGGAGCGTCGCTCAAGTATTACCACTTTCCCGTCTCGGTAAAAAGCGATCTTGCCTTTTCCCCTTGCCGCTCTAATCTCCGGCATTACTTACTGCATATGAGCGATCTGCGAGAGGGTGAGATCATCCTCGAGAAAGATGCCAGTCTCTTTAAGAGTTGGTCTTTTCTTCAAGAATGACTTCTTTGCTTCCATGGAGGGAAAACGGAGGATGAGTGCTCTTTCTTTTGAGGTTTCTCCACTGCCTCCATTTTTCTTTATGTTGCCCACTCTCCATGCCCTTTTGTGTGTCGGCTCATGAATCCCCATCAAGGCTGTGAGTTCTTTTACTTCTTCGTCCACATTGCCTTTGTCTTTAAGACCGCAAATTCTCACATGTAAAGCGTGCACCCTTCTCCTCTGCTCCTCCTCTAGTGTCTAGTTAATGATGTTGGGTGTGGACGTGGGCGTTATCTCCTTGTCTTTTCCTTTCTTGGCCACCTTGATCCATTTCTCGGCTTTGTCCGCCTTCTGTTGGGTTTTGGTAAGAACATCCACCCAAGAAGTCGTCATTTCTTTGTGCTGATCTTCTCCCTCTTTGATGGCCCGTACTTGTTCCTTGATCGTGTTGATTTCTTCGATTACTGAGGGTTGCAGTTCGCCCTCTTCCAGTGTGTTTCTTGATCGGCGGGCTTCGGCGAGTTCTTTCTTGAGTGACGCGATCTCTTCCTCTTGGGTCGTCACTCGGTCTTCCAGCGTGCTTATCTTGCTCTCTTGGATCAGCACACATCCTTCGAGCATGTTTATTGTGCCCCAGAGATTGCGGTTCATCTTGGTAATGGTCTCCGTCATTTCCTCTTTGCATTTTTGAATGGCATCCTCTAGGGGGTCGGCTTTATCGTTCGTCTTCCTCATGCTTGATTGCCGTCCGCAAGGGGGTTAGATTTACGTGTGCACCCACCCTAGCAGCGGGCGCGGCAGTTGGGCGTGTGGGGGAGTCGTGCGCAAGGGAGTTGCTAGATGCACGTGTGCACCCACACTAGCGGCGGTCTCGACGAGTGGTGGAGCGCGAGGCTTTACGGCCTGGGGGAGATAGCGGTAATTACAGATTGGAGAGAGAGGGGGGGGGGGGGGGGGAGTATGGTAGATAGAGTGGGGGGAAGGGGGGTGGGCAAACAAAAAAACAATAATAATAAAAAAAATAAAATAAAAAATTTACTCCCTGTGCGTAGAGGATGGACATCCTATGCGTGAAAGAAAAAAGGGGGGGGGGGGGGTAGGTGGGGGGGAAGACAATCTACGCGTAGGAGAGGGGGGGGAGACATATTACGCGTAGAAGTTGGGGGGGGCTAGGGCAGCGGGGGGGGGGAGAGAGAGCGCGTGAGCGGGTGCAGCTCGCGAGCAGGGCAGGGCAAGGGGGGGGGGCAGGGAAGCGGGCGCGCGGGTGCAGGGCAGGGCGCACGCGAGGGTGCAGCGGGGGCGCGAGCAGGGTAGGGCAGCGGGAGGGCAGGGTGGTCGCGAGGATGCAGCGCAGGCAGCGAGAGAGAGAGAGAGAGAGAGAGAGAGAGAGAGAGAGAGAGAGAGAGAGAGAGAGAGAGAGAGAGAGAGAGAGAGAGAGAGAGAGAGAGAGTAGCAGATAGAGAGAGAGAGAAGTACAAGACGAATCCTTCGTGTGTGTGTGTGTGTGTGTGTGAGAGAGAGAGAGAGAGAGAGAGAGAGAGAGAGAGAGAGAGAGAGAGAGGAATCTGCCGTGCGCGAACCCTGGCGCGACTTTGCCCTGCGCGCGAATTTACCCTGCGCGCCCTGGCTGTCGGCCTGCCCTGCTAACTGTCTGCTGTTGCGTGCGCACCACCTGCTGCCTTCACGTCCCTACCTGCCTGCGCGAATTCGGCTGCTCTGCGCGTTTTGGCTGCCCTGCGAGTTTTGATTGCAGTGCGTGTATCCGCCTACGCAAACCCTAAAATCGCCAGCGGACTGCGTGTACCTGCTGCTGCAGCGCCAAAACCTAGCATCCCGAATGTGCGAAACCCTAATTCTGCGGAACCCTTAAAGCCGACAAACCCTAACTGCTCCAAAACCCTAACTGCTCCTTAACCATAATAGCGCGCTTCTTCCTACCACCTGCAAGAGAAAGAGAGAAAGAGAGAAGAGAGAGAAAGAGAAAGAGTACAACCTTCGTTTCGGGTCTTGCTTTTCCCGTTTGCCAGTCTAGCCCATTCTTCATGGCGGCTTTGCCGGTCTTGAGTGCTACACACGGCGCTCCATCACCACTTGCCTGTCGCGTGGACTATACTAGCGACCTGTTGACACGCATTGACTCCAAAATACAACACTTGGCACAGCATGCCTTGGTTGGACGGATGATTGGACAGTGTCCACCTTGATCTTCTATACGTGATTGGTGTCAGACTGCATTGGGCACTACTCAGGGAAGGGTCTCGGAGCTTACATTCCTTGGCAGAGGCATCTTCATGGTACGTCTTTCAGATCCCGCCACTGCCTCAGCTCTCCTGGCTCGCTCTCCGATACTCTCTGATCGCAGGATGATATACTTGACGAGGTGGTATCCAGAGTTTACTACCGAGGAGTTTGACAGTCGACACCTTATTCCCAGATTCCCTCTGACGCTCTCCTTCCCGGACATGCCTCTCCATTTTATTGATGAGCACCTCCTTCAGATGATTGCTGCTCATTTTGGCACAGTAGTTCCAGGATCCTGCATCTTCTCATCTGGTCCACCCCGCATTCAGGTCCTGGTGTTTGGGGATACTTCATTACCAGATACAGTTACTGTGGCTGTGCGTGATCGAGACTACTCTTGCCGAATGGTAGTCACTGACCGCCCAGGACAGTGCTTACATTGTCACGAGATGGGACACTTGGCACGAGATTGCCCCACTCAGCCACGCCATCGGCGACAACAACAGCCGGCTCGTGGCACTCATGCTCAGCCACGTGGTCAGCGTCCACAGCCGGTTCCTCCTACTACTACTCGAGCACCTCAGCAGCCTACAGGTGCTCCCAGAGCTTCCACCCTCCATGTTCCTCCCTCTGCTTCAGCTCCTACTGAGACTGCATGGCAGACAGTGGGTCGTAATCATTCCTTCCGTCCTCGTCAGCAACCCACACCGCATGTAGCCCCCAGTGTTAACTCTCCTGCTCCCTCTCAAGTTTCCGCCACTCCCTTACCCCCTGCTTCTCCTCGCCATTCTTCTTCTTCAGCCCAGGATCACTTACCTCTGCTACCGGCTCCTCCTTCGCTTGCCATTCCCCTACCCGCTCCTTCCCCTCTTCCCGAGGTCCCTATTCCCATGCAGATGGATCATTCACCGCTACTACCTCTCCCTTTTCCTCCTCTCCCTCTCGCCCTTACTCCCCCCCCTCCACCTTCTGGTCCATCCCCTCCCTCAGCCGCCCATACTTACGTCCCACGCAGTTTTCTCAGCTCTTGCCCTCTTTCTTGGGGCACTCATCAGGCTGAAATGTGCGGTGACTCAGAAGGACCGTTGCGGGTGCAGCTCTACCTTATGCATCACAAGCCAGGTTGTGTTCCCTCCTTAGTAGGTAGTCGCTCTTAGCCTACCCATTCCTTTTTCCTTCCATTCCATGCAGCTCAGGAATGGTCAGAGGATCAGGTTCTGCATTTTGTGCATGCACAAACTATGGCTCAGCTTCATTTATGGTTGTCTACGTCCGCTCCGGATGTATTGTCTCCACACTTCCCTTCATGTATTGGTGCTATGGAGTGGAGTGATGTTTATGCTTGCTATTCATTGCCTATGATCATTCATGTATCCTCAGATGTGGTGCTTCCTATGTCTATGCGCATTTGGGGTGTCAAAGCTGCAGCATCGGTAATGCAATGTAAACAAGCTGAGGTCCGCAGTTGGTGCAATGAGACACCATATTTTAGAGAGGGCTTGCGGGTTGCTTTCCTCCCGCCCGAAGCTCACCCCTTGGATGCCCAGCTGCCTCCAAGAAGATGCGCAGTTAGTCAGATGCTTTACCAATTCTTTCATGCAGACTATGGATTTACATGTAGTTTCTTGGAATGCTAATGGTTTACAGACTTCTCGGGTAAGAGGTTCACGTAAGCTTTTACTTCGCAGAGATTTACACGCTCATGTAGTCGGCACTGTGGATATATTACTAGTACAGGAGCATAAGATTGCCACTCCCTTTGGTAATCTCATGCCCTCGGGCGCTCACACTTTTTGCGAGCCTGCTCTGGGCATTCATGGACAGAGTTGCGGTGTATGCATTTCAGTAGGGCCACGTTACTTGGCATCAGTTCAGCAGCATGGCACCCTTGTCGCTGGCAGAGCAGTCTATGTTTCTATTCGGATTCGGGACTCTATCATTGGTTTTATGTCAGTCTATGCACCCACTACTCCTCGGGAGAGAGCTACTTTTTGGTCCTCCGTGGTTGCTACTCTACCTGCTGTAGACTCTTGGGTTGTTGGAGGCGACTTCAACAACGTTGAGAGCGACTCTGACTGGCGATCGACCACTCCTCCAGTTCTATCATCCATTTCTCCCGATGAGCAGCCAGCTTGGGATTGATTTCTTCTAGCTATTCAAGGTGTTGACGCCTGGCACATACCCTCTTTTGGTCACCACCCTGCTACACTTCATTACTCGTGGGGGTTTCAGAGACAGCAGGGAAGATTATTAGAGCGACTTGATCGTTTTTACATTGGCCCTTGGGCAGCAGCTCTAGGCGGATTTACTACTATTTGGCGAGGGACCAGCCTCTCAGATCATTTACCCATCTCATTGTTTCTCTCTTTCACTAGATTCTCTTCACAGAGACGAGGCTGCCGCATCCCTGACAGTGTTCTCACCAATGCAGTTTTACAGCAGCAGATTCGTGACTTGTGGTCCACGGGTGCTTCTTATTGTGGTCCCCCTGGAGAGTTCCTTGCCCATTGCATTACTCAGTCTAGTATTTACTGCCGTGATCAGACTGCTACTATTCATCATCAGTTGAGAGTACGCGAGTCTGACCTCCACATTCCTCTTGGTTCCACACAGAGCTTGCTTGAGGAGTGGCCTCGGGATGCTCATCTCGTTGCTAGACAGACAGAGCTCACAGAGGAAATTCGTCGCGTACAGGAGGCTAGGTCTGAGTTCACTCATCATGCTTCAGTATCTCATTGGATAGCTAAAGCTGATCGAATGAATAAGGACTTCTTCGCTGCGCATAAAGAGCGCCCTCTTGGCACCACCCTTCGAACTTTGTGCGATGCTCAGGGAACACTTCATATGCATCCTGATGTTATTCTTGATATGTCTGCAGATTATTTTGAGGCATTGTTCACTGCTGATGTATGCACTACTGAGGTTTTGCTTGCCCGTGAGCAGATCTGGCATCACACCCGACGTCGTTGTACAGACACTATGGCAGAGATCTTGTTGGCTCCATTCACACTTGCAGAGCTTTATGCTGCTATCGAGAGTCTAGATCCATCTTTGTGTCCAGGAGAGGATGGCCTCACTAGAGCTTTCTTTTGACTTATTGGGATGTATTGCAAATACCACTGCTTCGCGGTTGTCAGGATATCTTTGCATCAGGATATATGCATCCGGATCTTTGTTCAGGTCTCATATCTCTTATTCCGAAAGGAGGTGACACCACTCAGCTCCGCCAGTGGAGACCTATTACCCTACTCCCTTCGGTCTATAAGATATTAGCGTTACTGATCAGCCATCGCTTGCGGCTGTTCTTACCAGATATTATTCATACTTCTCAGACAGGCTTTGTCATGGATCGATGCATACTGGATAATATCTTCACTTTTTATGAGGAAGTAGAGTGGGCAAGATCATCTTCTGAACCTCTCGCTTTTTTCATCCTTGACTTCGAGAAAGCATACGATCGTGTTGAGTGGGAGTTTCTCGAAGGATCATTAGCCAGGATGGGTTTCCCTTCGAGATGGATCTCAGGCGTTTCCGCTCTCTTCAGGACTGCCAACAATGGTATTACTATTGGTGGTCCTGTCAATCGCAGTTTTGAGCTCTCTCGATCTGTCCGTCAGGGATGTCCTTTAGCAACATATCTGTATCTGTTTGTAGGAGACACTATGTCCGACTTTCTTCGTGCTCAGAGTCATGCATTTCGTGGCTTGACCATGCCAGTACCTTCAGCTCCGGACCTTATCGATCAGGAGTTTGCTGATGACACTATGTTGATGTTGCGCTATTTGCTAGCCGCTCTTGACGCCATGCGGGAGGCCCTGGAGGTTTTTTGCATTGCCAGTGGTGCACGCATTAAGTGGCATAAATCCTATGGGTTACTGGTTGGCAGTGATGACATACCTACTTGGGGGGCAACTGATGGTTTCACATGGGGTCAGACATGCAGATATCTGGGCTTTCAGGTTGGATTTGACGTTTCCTCACAGCAGCGGTTTGCACCCGTACTACAGTCTATTCGCAGGAAGCTATGTCATTGGTCTTCACGTCATCTGTCGTTGGCTGGCCGTGCATTGGTCGCCAACCAGGTCATTCTGGCTACAGTATGGTATACGGCCTCCTGTTGGATGCTACATTCTGGTGTGATAGCTCAGCTTCGCAGACTCGTGCGGAACTTTTTATGGAGTGGCACAGATGGGACTACTGATACTCGTGCTCGAGTTCGCTGGTCCACGATTATTCGTCCTAGGTCAGCGGGCGGCCTTGGCATTATTGATCCAGAATTATAGAGCCGCGCCCTTCTTACCAAGCTTATTGTTCGGGGTTTTTTTCCCGGCCAAGAACCTTGGAAGATGCTTCTTCAGGCCGCTCTTTCCACAGCGATTCCACGCCTCGGCACTAGAGATGGCCATACTTGACAAACAGGGTATCGTTTTCTCTTTACGGATGCCCCCTTGTGCTCCAGCACTCTCTCACCCTTCATCCGATCGCTTCTTCAGATTTGGGTATCCATGCGACGCGCTATCATATGCTCACCTCCCTCATGCCGTGAGGAGATTGAGCGCCAGCCTCTCATTTGGAATGATGCAGTTCTTGATTCTTCAGTTAATCCACCCCGTCAGCTTGGAGAGAGGACTCACATTGATCGGGCTGCTTGGGACACTGGCCCTGCTGCCTCTATGCGGTTGTTTCATGAGACACGTATGCTGGATGCAGATTTTGTGGCAGAGCATTATGACATTGGTCGCGGGGTAACAAACAGACTGCTTGAGATTGACTCCGCCATTCCTACACACTGGGACGCAGTCATGCGAGGCACGGTTCAGATGCCTCCACATTGTGGTTGGGAAGGCCTCTTCGCTCAGAGCACTCTCTTATTAGTTCGTTTAGACACCATGCTGTTCACAGTTGATACTGACTACTCTCAGGGGATGCATGCTAGATTGACATATGATATCACCTCTCCGCACCTTGTCCACCCCGGCGCTCGATGGGAGGCTATATGAGTACTTGGCTCCCGCGGGAAGCGTCGTTGTGTGGACCCCCGTTTCGCTTCCGCTGATGCTGCACTTTGGAGGCTTTGGGTGTGGGAGGGTCGTGCGCTATCTCAGCTTTATTGGGACCCAGGAGAGTGGCATTGGCCTCACTCTAACCCCACCGGTGCACATGTATCATTTTTTGAGTACACTGTCAGAATTGGAAGATTAGCATTGATGAGACAACACCCAGAGCAGCCCACTCGTATGCGTTTCTGGTTACATTCAGGTCTCTCCCATGCCTATCTACAACAGTTTTGGTCAGCCATCTGGGATTTACATGCGGCTCGTCGTATTTCTTTTTTCATGTGGATGATTGCACATGCAGGACTTCCAGTTGGGACTTGGATAGCTACTATAGGTCATGATCCGTTATGCACTCGATGTCCTTCGCGACTACATGAGTCACCTGCACATTGTCTTTGGTTATGCTCCTCTTCTCATATAGTGTGGCTACCTGTTTGCTTTTTACTTAGCAGAGCCGGTGTTCAGCATGGATTTCTCACTTGGGGCTCTGTCTCATGGTTGATGTCGATGCCTGGACCGCATCTTTTGTACGAGGGCTCAGACACAGATCCAGCTCTTATGCTTACCTCGACTGGTTATCGGCGAGGGACTTTGGCTATGTTACTACAGATCGCATGGCAGGGGGATCCGCAGACACGTGATGAAGTCTTTTCAGTCATCACTAGCATTACACTATGGAATATTTGGAGAGCTCGTTGTCTTCACATTCTCAGTGCGGCTCCGCAGCTCCTTCAGGATACCCTTACTGCCATTTGGCTTGACATCATTCACACCCTGATTTGGCTGTGGGATTCTTCCTCAGGTACATCTAAAGCAGCCGAGGCTCGACGATTTGCCTTCCTTCGGCGTTGGGTCCGAGCTCCACTCTTTTTCACACTTACAGGTGGCCAGATTACATGGCATTATGCCCCCCCTCAGTGGTTTCTCCTCCAATCATCACACAGACCACCATGAGATTGTACTAGTCGAGTTGTCACTATAGTGGCTCTCACCCTTACATTCAGCTTGTACACCCCACGTGACAGGCTATTTTGGCATCCGCTAGGGATTATATTGTACTCAGTAATATACAGCCCTGATTTTTCCAAAAAAAAAAAAAAAAAAGAGAGAGAGAGAGAGAGAGGTGTGTGTGTGTGTGTGATGTGAGAGAGATCCTAGCTGGACTGCCAAGCAGCTCAAGTGGAGAGGCGATTTGGGATTTGTAAAGCAGCTAGGTAAAGCCGGGTCAATGATCGGCCCCTCTCACTCCTGCGTGCATGTGCTTGGAGATGTCTGTGTATTATGTCGCGAGAGAGAGAGAGAGAGAGAGAGAGAGAGAGAGAGAGAGAGAGAGAGAGAGAGAGAGAGAGAGAGAGAGAGAGAGAGAGAGAGAGATGAAAATGAAATGAAATGTTATATTAACGTCTTCAAAAGGCGAAAGTGACCTATGAGCCCAGAAAGTTACAATGTGGGTTACAATGTGGTGTATGTGATACAAAGTCAGAGTAACAAAAATGACAAAATAAAATACTATGGAATTCTAAACTGCTAGGTGTGAGCTAAGCAGCTAGGTGGGATAGCTAAATCACAAAAGATCCAGTATCGGTCGCTGGCGGATCTCATCAATCTCCTCCATGGTCAATAGCTTGACCAGGCGTCGTGCATGTCGGGCCAAAGTGATCCGAATCCTGTGATGCAGCCTCCATCGATGTTGTGTAGTCCTCCGTAGTCGTGGGCGTCTAAATCTCCCTAGCTCGGTCGCTCGGTCGATCAGTGTGCCTCTGGTGTGAGGCGACGAGCTCTCCTGTGGTAGTAGCTCCTCCGGGTGTCCAGTGTTTGCTCTAAAGAAGTCTGTGATCCGTCTTTGAGACTGGCTAGCCTCTCCCCTCATTAGGCTCTCTCAGTCTACGCAGCTCGAGCAAAAACAGACCCACGCATCTCTGATCCTCGTACCGTATGACTCTGGAGAGTGGTTCGAAGCCCTCTCTGAACAAGCAATGGAAGCGGCAACATATCTCGTAGTAGACGGGGCAGTGGCATGTGTAGTGCAACTCTGTCTCAGGCTCCATGTCACAAAGGAGGCATGTCCTGGCCTTTGCCGATACTCCACTGTATCTCCCAGTCGTCTCGATCCGGAGCTGGCGTGAAGATGTGCGTATCTGGTCAATAGCACATTGTATCCCATGAGAGAAGTGGGTGTCCATGTATCTGGACCTCGTCACAAAACCGTCCTCCGTAAGTTGGAGAAGATGCTCTCTGTAGAAAGCCATCTTCGTGCCCAACTCCTGTGCTGGCTATATCCATGTCCTCCTGGTGTCTAGCTTCAGGTCGTGACGGATGAGCCTGGTGATCTCGGACTGTGTAAGAGTCAGAGAGGGTGCATCCAATGAGTACTGGAAGGGGGGCAATCTGTCTATGCTGAACCCATGCGCCTGAAACCATGATGTTATCTCCCCATACCAGCATGCTGTATCTCCCTACATGGCTAATTGTCGAGAGGACTCAAGTGCAAGGCGGGCATATCTGTCTCTGGGATGTTCCGACATGTGGTGTATGAAGGAGACAGATCTGGTGAGCACCTCCACCACTAGTGGGGGGGCAGCTAGCTCTGCCCGGATAATGGCACGTGGTACTGAAGCGTTGGCTGCGAGATCATAGAGACTAGTGGCTTCTCCATGTCCCCCCATCCATCAATGCAACCTGTCCTCCCGTGATGGTCCAATGAAGGTCCCCAAATCTCAGCTCCATAGAGGAATGCAGAAGCCACCAAAGTGTCAAAGAGCCAGAGCTTCGTCCGAGGCTCCTGAAACTGAACATGTGAATACATCCTCTCCAATCTACCCCATGTTGCATGGGATCTGGTCAGTCTAGTCTCTGCTGCTCTCCTCAATGAAAATGCTGGTCCACTGAAAACCACTCCAAGTTAAGTGTAAGCATCTGTATACTCCACTATCTCCTGGCCGTATGTGAATGCGGGCGCTGACCTCCTGATCCACTGTGGGGTGGTATTAAATACCATGACCTTGGTTTTACCAAGGTCGACAGACAAACCACTTTCATGGGTGAACCTATGCAAAGCATCCAAGTGACGTTGCATCCCCTCCGTAGAGTCAGAGATCAACACAATATCATCAGCATATAACAATAGTGGAATCCATGTCCCTGCCAGCTGTGCACCTCTATCACCATCTCTCTCAATGTAGTCAGAAACCTCATCCACATACATACCAAATAGAGTAGGAGATAGCGGGCAACCCTGCTTCACCCCAATAGTGGAGTGAACTGCTGTAGATAGGCCCTTTGGGGTGCGTACATGCCCCACTACTGACCTGTATACTGCCATGACCCCCCAAATGAGCTCTGTGGGTACTCCCATCTCCTGTAATCTGCGCATCAATCTAGCTCTGGGTATTGTGTCAAATGCTTTGCGGAAGTCCACAAAGCTACAATAGATCCGTCTCCCATGTCATCTGCCCTCCTCAATGATGGCTCTGAGTGTCAAGATATGGTCAAGGGTAGAAAAACCTCTCTTGAACCCTGCCTGCCTGGTTGCGCGTATCCTCTCTCTCTCTGCCCATCTGCTTAGCTGCTGCTTAAGAATGGATGCGTACAACCGTGCCAATGTGTGTCCGATCATGATAGTGCGATAATTCGTAGGCTCCATAGGGTCTCCTCACTTGAAGATAGGTACAATAGTAGATAGGCTCCAAGTATCAGGCAAGCCCTCACAATGGCACGATTAAACATAACTGCTAGAAGCTCTGCTAGTAGATCTCTGGCATGCATGAAGTGCTCAGCCACTAAGCCATCATGATCATATGCTCTCCCAATCCTCATCCTGTCAATGGCCTTCCTCACCATCCTAGCGATGAAAAAAGCACATGTGTGGAGGCATGGATCGGGAGGGTTGAGAAGGGGCGGCTGTCCTCGAACTGTGTACAGAGATGACGCGTACTGGCCCCATGCCTCTGTAGAGGTAATGGCATGGGGGGGGGGGGGGCTCATGAAAGAGCCGGCATGCCTCACCTGAGTCCTGACTCAAGAATAGCTGGTATAGGTCCTGCTCTAGGCGAGCCAAAAATGCCCTCTTCTTCCGTCGCACAAGGCGCCAGAAGTCAATCTGTGACTGTCTGTGAGTGATGTCCCCCAAAAGCACCTCCCTCTAAAGTCTAGCTCTAGTCTCACTTCATTCCTCATCATACCAGCTGTTCTGGGGCATGCTCCCAGAACGACATCTCTGCTCAGGCTGGGTGTGTGGTTATGCCTCTGCTGCTGCATCATGTAATGTCTGTGTCAGTTCAAGATGACCAATCCATGTGCAGTCCTTATGTCTATCAAGTGTCGTCCATACTCAGTATGTTCCCCATCCTGTGATAGTCTAGATAGGCCCGTCTCTACAACATCGAGCTCTCTTAGCATCTCCTCTAAAGTATCATAGAAAACTGTCTGATGATGGGCAGTCCTAGAATTGAAGGCCCCTAGAATGATGATGTAACCATCTCTAGAGAACTCCCAGATGTCATCATCCAAAATAGAAAAGGGGGACTGTCCTTTGGGTGGTGCTTACACTGACGTACTCGGGGGAAAGTAGCAAATAGCAATGTAAAGATATCTGTCTGTCTTTGCTCTCAATCTCACCCACATGTACCTAGCTTGCTCATCCCTGCGAGCTATATGTATCAATGGCTACAACTCCTCCCTGAATAACACTGCCACCCTCCGGAGCCCCGCCCTTTGTGCTCTGATCGTGTCTCCTGTCTACAGGCGGTCTCCCATCTATATCCAATAATGTGAGGCATAGTCTGCCCAAGGGCTTGAATGCCGCCTGATGTGTCTCAGAGTAGAAGATGATGTCTCTCCTACTAAAACTTTCCTCAAAAGCACCCACATCAAAGACGCATCGATCCATTACAATTCCAGGTAGCAACTTTGAGTGTGGTCCCATAGGTCTCACACCGTCATGCGGAGCGTGGCTCCAATATCACCACTCTTCTATCTCGGTAAAAAGCAATCTTACCTTTTTCCCTTGCCGCTCTTATCTCTGGCATTACCTCCTGCATATGAGCGATCTGTGAGAGGGTAAGATCATCCCCGAGAAAGATGCCCGTTTTCTTAAGAGTTGGTCTCTTCTTCAAAAAGTCCCATTTCGCTTCCATGGAGGAAAAACGAAGAATGAGTGTCCTTTCTTTCGAGGTTTCCCCCTTGCTCCCATTTTTCTTGTTGCTCACTCTCCAAGCTCTTGAGTGCATCGGCTCATGAATCCCTTTCAAAGCCATGAGTTCTTTTACCTCTTCGTCCACATTATCTTTGTCTTTAAGGCCGCAAATTCTCACATGCAGAGAGCGCACACGCCTTCTTTGCTCCTCTTCTAGTGTCAGGTTAATTATGGTGGGTGTGGACGTTGTTGTTTCCTTGCTTTTCCCTTTCTTGGCAACCTCAATCCATTTCTCGGTTTCATCTGCCTTCTATTGAGTCTTTGTAATAACTTCCACCCAAGAGGTCGTCATTTCTTTGTGTTGCTCTTCCCCCTCTTTGATGGCTCGCACTTGCTCTTTGATCGTGTTGAGCTCTTCTATTACTGAAGATTGCAATTCTCCTTCTTCAAGTGTATTTCGTGATCATGCCTCAACAAGCTTCCTCTTGAGTGATGCAATCTCTTCGTCTTGGGCTGTCACACGATCTCCCAATGTAGTTATCTTGCTTTCTTGGGCTAACATGCGTTCGTCGAGCATTTTTATTGTGCCCAATAAGTTGCTGTTTACCTTGTTAATGGTTTTGGTCATTTCTTCTGTGCACTTTTGAACTGCATCCTCTAAGGGGTCGAGCTTATCATTCTGTTTCCTCATGCTTGGTTGTCGTAAAAAACGAGAGGGAAATTTGCGACGGTAGTAGGAGACCACACTACACGCACCACATTATGCATACATGTTCTCCCACTTTAAGCATACACGGCATATATTTGCAGTTCTTGCAATTTGTGCAAGTCAAGACAAAGTCCCGCTTTCTCAAGGTGGTACCAAGCGGATTGTATGTGGCGTATATGTACGTACTGTACGTTGTTCCGTACAGGAAAATCTTTTATGTGCGTAAAAATACGTACTCTTGTAAAAAAAACTCAATTTACCAAACTTTCGAGAACATCTCTGATAAAAAACAAGAGAGGGCAACAACTTTTAGAGACATTTATAGACATGTTTTACAAGATAACCACATACTGTGTAACTACTGCAAGAGACTTCAAAGTTTAGACAACATTGATGATTGAACAGGCATATTATAGCTCAAAGGAGAACCGGTTTGGTCGCCCGTAAGTCAGCAAAAATGCATCAAAAACCCTCAGCCATGCTCATCTTCCAAAAAGAATTTTTTAAAAAATGCCTTGTATGGATCAATCTGTACCGTACGGATCGTACAGTACGTCCATACGGTACGGACCGGATCCGTACGTACGTTTTGATCCTACCTTGCGCTTTATGCAACTGCCAATTCTGCAATTTCCAAATTTTTGAATTTTTGAATTTTCTGTAAATTCTGCTTGCAATGTCTGTTTTTCTGCAGGGCTAAAAAAAAACCGTTTTCAAACTCTGTTTCCTCAAAAACCTGTACCTGCGGGGGGGGGGGGGGGGGGGGGGGGGATTGCTGGGCAGTGGGGGGGCGCGCTGTGGGTTGCACACTGCCTGCAGATTATTCGATGGGGAGGGGGCTGCAGGTTACTCTTGTAAGGAGGGGGGGTGTGCTGCAGGTTACGCGATGCGCGGGCTGCAGGTTACGCGCGAGTGTAGAGAGAGAGAGAGAGAGAGAGAGAGAGAGAGAGAGAGAGAGAGAGAGAGAGAGAGAGAGAGAGAGAGAGAGAGAGAGAGAGAGAGAGAGAGAGAGAGATTAATAACTTGAATTTGGTGGAAAATAGAAAGCACTGGATAGGCTTACAGAGATGAATCAACCTGATGGGAATTGTTGTTTCTGTATGGAACCGTTGGTCATGGAGAATGAGGTTTCAAACTTGAGGCCTTTCATGAAGCTATTATCTTGCTTCCATTGCTTTCACAGGTCAAAATTATTTCTTGTTCAAGCAAAGACTGCATGCTAAAAAAAACCTTCATGTTTGGTAGGCAATGGTTTTCTTTACATAAGAGCGCTTCGATACTCGCAGTGAATGCTTTATAAGATGGTGGCGATGGATGTTGCAGAGAAAAAATTTGGACAAGTCAGATGTGCTTCTGATTTCCAGGCCAGAAGAAGAGAAGGATGTCATTGCAAGGTCACACTTAAATTAATTTCATATTTTTATTCTCAAACGAACTATCAAAGGTCTAATTTCCATTATTGCACTGTTCAGCTTAAATTACGATTTGACTTTTTTACTGTCAAATGACAAAATTACACCTTTAAGGCCTGTGGTATTTTCCCAAAACAATTGAACTTTTTTTTGCTAAGAACCTTGAATACAGTTTCGACTAGAATATATTGCCAAACCTGTGCAAAATGTCGTTTCTTCTTTGGACCCACTTTTGATGGAAACATGTGCTTGCAGCTGTATGAAATTGCTGGAGGAAGCTGAGATGAAATGTCCAGTTTGTCGCAAGTCTATTAACATACAAGATATGTTGTCCATATGGAGCATTCTAACTGCAGATTTGGTATAGAATCAGCTCCATGTTTTTTTTTTGAAACATCGCTTTATTGCATCCACCTCTTTTCATTCTTATCCAGTTTGGTTGTTCAACTTAGCAAAATGCAAGTCTGAACTCTGAATGTTTTTGTTACCTGTATGGGTTTCTAAACAATGAAGACTGCTGTGGTTCTTAGAACATGATTGACATTGCATCATCTGTTTTCAGTATTGGAAAATGTAACTCAAGTCACAGATATTCATCACGAGATCTGATGACAAGTTTTATCACATCATGCTTGAAGCTCAAGCCATCACCTACCTTAAGAATCGGCTCACTAAAGCTACTATTTTGGTTGCTCTAGATTGATTTGTCACCTTCCATGTTCATACTTACGCTAGCTTGACGGCTATTGAAGAGCTGTCCTAGCCTAGCACAAAGTACAATTTAGATTGCCTGGTCTACTACCCAATCGGGGCTCTTAACCAAAGCTGAGAGAAATCATAGCACTACAGAGAGAGGTCTAACTATAGTTTATGCACTTCAAAAGTTTTGCAAGTTTCTTTTGGGGGTACACTACTGTGATTCTTGATCGTCATGCCCTCCACTACCTTTTCGTCATGCCCTCCACTACCTTTTCAACATACCTCAAGTCGTTAATTGGGTTTGGTGCTGGCTGCTTCTCTTCAAAGAATTTGATTTGTTGTTTTCCTATGCCCTGATAAGCACCATGTGTTGGTTGATCATTTCTCTAGGATGGGCTCAGGTGATTTGCTACAAGTATAGAAAATGATCTTGCTGGAAGCTCCCTTTTGGGGGTTGATATATTGCCAGAATGGTATGGGATATCTTACACTTGCTCGCTACTGGCAAATGCCTGTCCTCGGCAATAAAAGGAAATTGCTTTTGCCAAGCGATTTACCTTGTTAGGTGGGCAACTCTACAGGTGATCACTACCCTGGCCACTTCATTCTGAGAGGATTCTACGGACTGGTCTTTGATAGCTCTACATAATTTGTGATACCATTGCCCATGTAAAAGTGTGGTGTATGTCAAAGATGTGCTCCCAAGCCCGATTGTCAAGCCAACAGACCCCTCCCAGTTACCTTTTGAGAGATGGGGCTTGGACTCTGTTGGCCCTATCAGTCCAGCAGTACAACCATGGATAAGAGATACATTCTAGTTGCACCGACTATGGCATCAACCTTTATAGGTCTCTGCCACCACAGACTGTACTGTTGCTACTGTAGCAACACTACTTTATTAAAAAATATCTTTTGCAGGTCTCGGTGTTCTCTTGAGATCATTAGTGACCAAGGGAGTCACTTTGTTAATGAATTGACGTCTATTCTGCTCACTGGGTACGAGATATTTCACTGCACAATTGTGCTCCCTCAACGAGGGTAAATGAGCAGGTAGAACGTACAAATAAGGTGCTTATTGCTTTGCTTAGAAAAGCTTGCGATCTCTGCCTGACCACTTGGCACTTGGGCCTGCACTACCCAACAGACTCCCTTTCAGCTTGTGTTTGGTATGGTCCCTTTTGAGTTCAAGTTTGGTTCTCCGCTGGGGAGTACAAATAGAATTACCGAGAAGTTGCAGCTGTCTCAATTTGTTCACTTGATCATCCCCGAGGAGACTCGGGTGTTGTCAACTCAGGCTTTGGAGTCCAAGCAACTTCGCTCTGCAAAGCTTGGCAAAGCTGTCACCTCCAAAAACCTAAGCTTCATTAGGGCTATCTGGTGTTGTTGTACCAAGCCAAGTGCATGAATACGGCCTAGAAATGAGTGCGTGCATGGCAAGGGCTGTGACAGGTTTTAAAGTTCGGGTTTTTGCATCAAGGTCAAAGACGCAAGTGATCATTGCGTCTGTCTAGCTAGTCATGGACTCCCGCTTTGATGGAGCTAGGGAGGATTAGTGAGAGTAGCATTCATGGCGCGCGCGCGCGTGTGTGTGTGTGTGAGGCGGCTTGGAGTGCTTCCTGTCGGTACTTTTCTTAGGGCGCGTCATATTCGTCCTTCTTCTTGCGTTCGCTGCTTAACTGCAGAAGAGGACATTTATCACTTGCTGTGGGATTGCTGCATTACTAGAGACTTCCTTCGCCGTGCGTTTTGTGGTCTTCTTTATGTGGGTCAGATACTAGGCTTATTGGACCTTGTGGAGTCAGCGTAATGCTTACATTTTCCATCGTAGTCATGCAGATCCATTCCCTCTCTTCAAGCTTTCTCTTAGGCAATCTTTATGGTTTGCTTTGGAAGTTGGTGATATCACCTCAGAGATGCATCAACTTTCATATGAATGTTTTTAGCTACTCTCTACAGCTGAGTAGTTCTGTGCTCTTCCCCTTGTATATGACCCTTTAGTGGGTTTTCCTTGCTTTGAGGTTTCCCACTAGTAAATTAATCAAATCGATTTTCCAAAAAAAAAAAAGTGTGTGTGTGAGGTGTGTGCGAGAGAGTGAGCCCCTGCGCATCGTCGCCTTCAGCTCCTGCGCGTGGAAGCCCCTAGCCCTGTGCGTGGTCTCCCTCAGCCCCTGCACGTTCTGCTCTTGCCCCTGGGCTTTTGGCTTCAGCTCCTGTGCGCTTGCTGCTACTGGTCGCTTGTCACAAGGTGATGACGTGGCTATGGACAGCAGAAACCCTAAAATTCCTGCAAACCCTAATTTCTGCCAGAAACCCTAATTTCCGGAAATCGCGGAGGCTAAATTAAAAAAAAAAAAAAGATGAGCGACGCAAATTTTGCTTTTTCTCTACGCAATGAGAAAGAGAGAGAGAATGCTTTTGCTTTCAAGTTTTTACTCTCTGTGAGAGAGAGAGAGCAATTGCTTTTGATTTGAAGCTTTTGGGGCTCTGCTTTTGGGCATCCCTTGTAACCTTTAAATTAGTGGTGAGGGCCTCACTTCTTAGAGCATCTGGACGCAGAGTCTGAGAGTGATTCTCGACCCACTCTCTTGTACTTTGAATTGATTAATATAAAAAGAAATACTGAAAGGGGTGCCAGTCTTTGGGGCCAATATCTCTAGGCATGGAACTCCGCCGGGCCAGTGCAAATCTATTGTGATCTGTGAATTGTTTTGAAGTGGTTATTTGGTGCTGTCACGGTTGATTCTTGACTTGGAGTGTCTAAGTCTGTTACAGTGGTATGAGAGCACGGCCGATTTCTCTTCTACGAGAAATCCGATCCCCATTTTTTTTTTCCGTGGCACCTATGGCTTCACGCAAGGATCGGTCGACTCCCTCTGCATCTAGAGATGCGGGCAGGGATCACAACGAAGATTTCGGCAGAGAGTATGGCCCACCTCGGCCTACTCAAGCGGAGCGGTGAGAGATGGAGCGTCGCCAATTGATCAGCGATGCAACGAAGATGATGCTCAATTTTGTGAAGAACCCAAAATTTGCAAAATATATGAGCGAGACTTCTTTTCAAGAAGTGCACGAGCAGTGGCAGAAAACCACTACACCCACTCTCAAGAAACCTTCTGCTCACAAGAAATATTCAGAGAAGGAATTAGAAGAGGTGGTTGATGCACGGATTGCTCAGCTTTTTGACGCGCAAAAGAAAGACAAAAAGCACGGCAAAAAGCAAAAGAAAAGCACCGACTTCCTGGGATATTTGGGTCGTTAGTCGACTTTTGACAAGGCAAAGAAACCGAAGAAGCGTGTTCGATTTGAAGGAGTACCGAGTTCTTCCTTTTCTTCTTCTTCTTCATCTGACAGTTCTTCTAGCTCTTCAGATTCGAGCGAAGAAGACAGAAAAGGTAAAAAGCGAAGCAAGAAACAAAGCTTCGGAAAGGGCAAGAAAAAGGCAAAGAAGGCTACATCTCGCCCAAAGATTGACAGTTCTACTGAGGACTCGTCTACAGACAGCTCAGATTCCTATGACGGAAACTTTCATACGAACAAGAAGAATTTTTACAAAGCTAACTTGTATGACTTTCTCGAAGATGAAAGCAAGAAAGTTCGAGAGTTTAAGGAAGGTGGCCACTCAATCAAGTTTGATACTTTTTCAGGATACTCAGATGCTTCGAAGGCTTTGTCTTTTATATAGCAGTTTGACATCGCTTTCGTGGGAGGACGCTATTCAGAGCACTCCAAGATTCGGAGAGCTGCCTCTTACTTTAAGGGGAATGCTTGTACTTGGTGGTCTACGCTTCTTTTAAACAAGACTGCGCCAGTTAAATGGTTGAAATTTAAGAAGCTTTTTATTTCTTCTTGGTTGACGCAAGAATATGAACGAGATATACGAGCTGCTTGGAACCATCTTTGGATGACCAAGAAAGATACAATCAATGCTTACTGTGAAAGATTCTGGAGCTCTTTTCTACCCGCCTCTTCATTCAAGAAGATCTCATTCAGAGAACAGATTGAGCGGTTTACCTTGGGTCTACCTACAGAGATCCGAGATCACTGCTTGAAACAGAAGTCGGCTTCTATTCAGGAGTTGATGAGTCATGCGAAGCAGGGCTTTGCCATTCACTCTGGCAGTCTGACCTACCCTACAGATGAGGCCATGACACAACGAGCTGAACAAACTTCTTGGAATGAAAGTAGAAAGAAAAAGAGCAACCCAGAGAAAAAGGATGCACGACCCAAGCTTACTCCTCAGGAGCGAGCTCGATTCATCAAAGAGGGGAAGTGCTTTGGATGCGGGGAACATGGACATATCTCCGCGAAGTGCCCTAAAAAGGCACAAAAAGAACAAAATGATAAAGACGACGACAGGCTTGAGAGTTCGAGAGCAGCTGAGGAACGTGGCAGAA